>NC_089687.1:14567500-15202500 GCF_031753505.1 Anomalospiza imberbis
GACCTAAGAACAGGAAAGTGGCTGATGATAAATCAGGAAAAGAGAGGCAGAAGGATCTGTTCATGGAAATACAGACTTGGAAAGGGGTACATAGTATCTGGCATCCCTCACCATTGTGCCCCAGTCAGTTCCAGCTGAATATGACAAGTTCTCTGAACAGCCTAGCATACTTAGATGCTCCTGTGACTGATACTCAAGGCTGCAGAGCTGTGCTCTTCAGGAAAGGGGGAAGAGGGTGAACCAAGGAGCAGGGAGAGGTAGTTTTGTAATTGAAAACAATGTCATGGCATCAAAGCAACTCTGCACTTGGGCTGATTTGGAGGAGAGTTATGAACCTCAGAGCTGACTAGGCTGGGAATGAGGTAATGTCCTTCTTCTCCTCAATCCTGCTCATCATCTCCAGGACCTCTTAATTTCATCCCCCTTTTTCTGCAGGTGAACTCCCCAGCAGGGTGCAGTCCCAGACCAGAGAGGTGCAGAATCAGCACTGTAACATCCCACCTGCCTTTTGATTCCCTGATTAAATAAACTGGTATGTCACTGTCTTCAGCAGTGTGACTGTCTGGTCCAGCTTGCATTTGGGATTCTGATTCCTCATTCCTAAGGGTAATGCTTTGCACTTCTCTTTATTCAATTACATCTTGTTGATTCCTCCAATTTGCCAAGTTAATTTCAAATTTCAAATGCTGATCTGATCCTCCAAAGTGCTTGCAGCCTTTCCAAGCTTGGTGTCATCTGTGTATTTTATAACAGCACATCCTATTTAATTATCTAAGTCATTAATAAAAATATTGAAGAGAGCAAAATCCAAAAGATTCTCTACTTGAAATGTGTTTTCAGTTTACAGCACACCACTGACAACTGCTGAGAAAGCAGTTTCTCCATTGGCTGTACACCTGCATTTTAGTTATTTAATCTAGAACATGCTTCTCTGGGAGGAGAGTCCAAAGGCAAAGCACCAAGAGCATTGCCCAAGCCACAGCATATTAAATTAACGGCTTCCTCCTTAGCCACTTTGCAATTACCTTTCCAAATTACATCTGGTTATACTCCTGTGCTCACCAATTGGTTAGCTAAAAAATATTCAGTATCTTTCTATAAATCAGTTAAGCTGATTTGCCCTTCATTTCCTCAGTGCCTACCTTCATTATCTGATAGAGATTATATTTAAAGTTAGGTGTTCTGCTTGCATTTCCCCAGCTGCCTGGCACCTTCTGCATCCTCCTCAAGTTCCTGATGATGAAATGCTCATGGGTCAGCCACTGTTCCTGCAGCTGCCTCTGAAGTTCATTAGGACATGCTGACAAGGACAGAGCTAACTCATTTGAATATTTTTGAGGCTCTTTTCTGATTCTGCTCTGGGCCCCTTTCTCCTCATTAAAATTATTTTAGTTAAGTTTTGAGGACTGAAACAAAGGCAACATTTAACTATTTGGCCCTTTTTTATCACATACTATTTGAGCTCTTAGACTTGCCTTGTTCTTCCTCACTTATGCATATGGACACAGTTCTTTTTGCCTTTTGAATGTCTGGATGGTCATCTTGGGGCTCAACTCCGACAGCTCCCCATGCCTGTGTGATTTCTAGAGACTTTTCATTAGTTGAAGGTTATTCTTTCTGCCTTTTGTGTGATTGCAGCTTCTGATTTAGGGTCCTCAAAGAGTTCCTGATGCAGCCTCTGTGCTCCCTTCCCACGCTTCTGAGCGTCCCCCTGCCACAGGCACAGTTTGCTGCTGTGCCTTTAGTATCATCCTTTTTGGCAGCTGTGAGCTGTTCACAGCTCTTTTATCCTTCAGATTCTCTTCCCAAGAGACACTCACTGCTCTGCTCCCCTGGGGCTGCTGCTGCTGCTTTTCTGGAGTCCATTATCCTCACATCTTATTTTTCTTCAGCTCTGGAATGCTTTCATTAAACACTTGTTTCCCATACAAACTACTGACACATTCAAATTTTCAGGGAGTCTTTGCTTTCCGGAGAAATTGAATAGGAAGTATAGATTCATTCATAACTCTCATCTCCACTATCCAAAATATAATTTTTGTCCCAAGAACGTTTCAAGAGCTGAACAGACTGCCCTGCATACAGGAATAGTTCATACTGGTTAGCCTGGAACATGTGGTGGTGTCTTTTAGACATTTCTGGAAGCTGCAAGACACTGGACCGGTGATCAGGATTTCTCTAGTCCACAAGATTTTTAGCAAAGGTCTGCTCTGAATAATGCTGGAACTGTACTAGGTGGGTGTGCAAACATAGCAATTTCCAGCACTGAATGAGATAAAGTATAAATTGAAAAAGTATTCATAATGATTAGAGCTCAAGTGAATCCTTAACATATGGAAAAATAATTAGCTGATTATAATCAGGCATCTTCTTATCAATCATTCTCAATGCACATTTTTTTTTTAATGTCTGAAGAACTGATTATGTAGGAATCTGAACTGTGTTTTGGCTCAGCAGGACTGGGATGTCTGCATGGCTGGACTCCCTTGAGTGCTGTTATTACTGGATGACATGGCCATCATGGATCCCATGGACCTGGGGAAGACAAAACCCTCCTTCTTCTGCAAAGTGCATTCACTGTAGTGAGATTTCACTGCCACTCAGCTTTCCCAGCACTGGGATGCCATGCTTGGATCTCCTGGGCCACAGGGCCATGACTCCAGCAAAACTGAAATCGAGTCCCTCAGAGATTGGCACCTCCATGGCCAGGGAAGAGCTCCCACCAGTGTACACAGAGAAGCTGTTCCCAATTTTGAGGAATTATTTTATGGAGGTTTGGACTCTTCCATTTTGGGTCACTACAGCAAAAACAAGCTGGCCCATAACCTTCAACTGCTGACTAACCAGAAAACCTTGTGTTTATTACAGCTCATTTCTCCTTGTTCAAAGGCAGCTGTGCCTCAGAGCTTCCTCAGCCCCTGGTGGGCCAGGACCACCCCTCCACGTGCAGTGAGAGCCCTTCTCCTTCCTGCTTCCTCCACTCCAGCTGGCAGAGCCATGGGAGCAGCAGATCCCATCTGGGCAGGTCATTATGCTGTGTCCCAAGCTCTCTGCAGCCGTTTACACCCAGTCCCAAGAGTCAGCAAGAGCCCTGCCAGGTGGGACATGGATCCAGCGTGCTGGCATCTCAGGGAGTCCCCACAGCTGCTGCTCCACCAGGTGGGTGATCCTGGGGCAGAGTGTGGGGTGCTGGGGAGAGGAGGCAGCTCTTCAGTTACTGCTGGCAGTGCCTGGTGTGGCAGCTGGCAGCGTCCCTCCCCCAGGAAGCACTGTGATTTTGCAGGATGAGGCTGAGCTACATGGCAAGAAACAATTTCCAGGCTGTGACACTGCAGCAGTGACACAAGTTCATGTGACACAAGTATCAAGCAGTGATTCCTGTGTGCACAGGATGCCATAGGTTCCTCTTGGAAGCGGGAGCTGTTCACCCCACAGACACGGCATTTGTTGCTGCAGAAGGAGGAAGGTTTTATCCAGCAGGATGAATTGAGCTGACAAGTAGGACTGCTGTCATGGGGCTTGTGGAGCTCATGGGAGCTGGGGGCAGGGTGTTGCAGGAGCATTTGGGGAGCATTTGGCTGCAAAGTAATGCATCTTCTCTGCAAGGTGCTGCCTCCACCCAGGGCAGCCCTGCTCAGCCATGTTCGCCACAGCACGTGGGCCTGTAGGGCTGAGCTGATAAGACCCAACATGAGGAAATACTGGTAAAATTAGGGAGCTGAGAAGAGGTGTCCAATGGAAACAAAATTTCATTTTGTTCAGCACTCCCACATGGTTTGTTTACAATGGGAAAATAACTCAAGTGGTCCCGCAGAGATGTGACAGAGGAGCTGGGCTGACCCCTGGAGTTTCACACAGCAACACCATGGCCCTGGAGATGCCACAATACTTCCAGCTTAAACATGCAAGCTACCAACCACTGCAACTTCCTCCTCCTGCACTGCCTAAACCAGTACTTTTTTACCCTTTGACTCAAAACAGTGATAAAAACCACCCAAAAGCAAAACAAGAAATAACAGTGAAAATAGATAAAATGAAACCCAAACAAATTCTTGCTCAGTCAGTCGATAAAAGCATAAACCGAACTACTCCTATAAACTCAGCTGGCTGTGGACAGCTACAGCAAAGTGGATGTTGTGCCCTAAAGGGCCCTTGTACCCCTGTAGTATTTAACTCACAGGGCATGATAAAGCAGAGGATTAAAGGGCAGTCTGTCGTTATTCAGGCAGCAATAAATGAGACTCTTCTTGGAAAAAGCAACTAAATAAATAGAGATGGGAGCTCCACCAAGAGAACAACCCTTTGTTTCTGAATCATGCATCTCCAGCACCATTCCCCACTTGTGTGTCTATCCATAACTGTGCCAGAACAGGAGGGATAGGGCTCGAAGGCAGTACTCATATACATACCTTCTTGCTGTCTTAAAGTTTCCCCTCCTTGCTTTGTAGCTAGGACTGGGTAGATCCTCTTGGGACCTTTTTTTTTTTTCCCTAATTTAAAATGGATATAACAGCAACACCCCACATCTTGAAAAGGCTTCGTTCAAGAGGTGAAAGAGACTCATTGTGTGCATGACAGATACTGCAAGGTCTTTAAAAGAAGGGAGTAAATATTAATTTCAAGCTAGGTTGAACAGAGCACTGATCTCTAGGTGATTTTATGGGTCTTTTCTACCTTCAGATTTCCAGACATTCCCTACAGAAGTCCATGGAGTTGAATACTTATGGTGAGGAGAGAAAAAGCACATGACTTCCACTTCATTCTGTTTGCATGATGGAAACCATTCCTCCAGGTCTGGGTCCTTTACCTTCCTATGCCATAGCTAATGTTCCTCTGACCAAAGCACTGCCTGTGCAGTCATGCTGGTCCTCAGACGTTCCAGGGACGCTCCTTTAAAAGGAAAGCTGGACAACACCACTGTGCTGTGCAGGGCTTGGGAATCTGCCTTCACACTTGCTTGGAGTGAGACCTGAAAAAGTCACATTGTTCCCCAGAATGGAAGAACACACATTTATTTGCAGACAGGTTAAAATGTTTCATTTGGAATTGAATTTTTTTTAAATGTTGTATTCCAAATTCTGACACTGAATTTGAAATACTCAGCATGAGCAGTCATCTCTAAATGTTAAATCAAAATGCTTTTTTCAAGAATGATCAAAACATGACATTTGCTTATTGAAAGTAGAACTAATGCCTCCCTCTCTGCTTTTATTAGCAAATTAAATTCTGTAAGGAAAAAATGAGAATAGTTTCACAATTTTTTCATTTTCAAAGGGATGCAGGTCCTTTTTGAGCCCAATTCTTCCAGAGTATTCCAGTCACCTAAGTGCTTTTTCACTAAGAGAAATACAAACCAATTAGGAGAGACACAAAGGTGAGTACAGATCACCCTTGACATCCCCCAGGGTAACGTAGGGCACATGGGCTAAATTAATGGACCTGACATGTCAGATGTTGGTATGTGCATTGTGATTGCTTCTACTGCCTCATTGGAGTGAGATGTGGGCATCTTTCCCCTCCAACAAGCAGGAAGGCATCCCAAAGATGTGAGGCAGAAGGTGTTCATGCTGGAATTTGGCCAGCCTTTTGTTGGGATAAATGTGTTCCTGGAACACACCATGGTGCAGCCTGTCCTGTGCCGCTTTGTTCTTCACAGCCATGACAAAAAAAAAAAAAATCTTTCATTGCAAACCCAGGATTTCTGTGAGATCTCCCAAAGCCTTTCACCTTGGGTACTGCAGCCTCTCTCTGCTCCCTGATGATGTCTCCATAGGTCTCACCCCACCTTCTCCCCTGCAAAGGTCTTCACCTCTCCCACAGAGGCACTACTCAAAATTAACAAAGGTGGTAGAAGCCAAGAGGACAAGGGTCTGTTATTTCTGATCTGTTACTAGCTAGGATCTCTAGGAAGGCAAAAGATGTTCCTTGCTTCTCTGCACATGCAAGGGTCTTCCACCAGAGCTGAAGGCCTTTGTGGCTGCAATATCCAGATGAGTGAATGCTGACAGAGGCTGAGGGACAGGTCAGGGTTTACCTGCACCTATGGGATCTGCCAGGGCTTAGCTCACAAGTATGACAGCAGTGAATGGAGCTGAGCGTGGCTAAACCTGCAGCAAAGGTTTAGAGAGCCTTGGAGAACACAGAAAGGTTCTTCATGTGGCTGTGGCTGAGCAGAGTGAATTGTCCCACCTGGCCTAGTATGGATATTGTGGAACCAGCTCTGCTATAGGGCAGAGGGGCTCAGGCTGTGGCTGTCATTTGTGGGTCTTGGTGCAGGAAGAAAAGCACTGCTTCAGGGAGTAACTTGCAGGAAGAATTAACTTTAGCAACTTAGCCCATAGGCCTGTTTGCAATATTCTTCATTACAGCCTGTTGTATATGGGTTGAAAGATGGCTCTGCTGGTAGGCAGCCATCGATCAGTCCCTATGAGGTGATTCCAGAGCTTGATTAATGTGGCTTCATATTAATCTCTTCTTACTTCTGCTTCTGGGTCCCCACTGAGCTGGGGACACACCAAAAGCAGCGTCATCCACTATGCATGGGGGTGACCCTGCCATGGTCTCAACTTTGACTATGGAGTTGAATTCTCTTGCTACAGCCACAAGAGCCTGCCATGGACCACAGCTTCCACCTCCAGGAGTAATGTGTCTGTGGGGTGCAGGCTGTAGTAGGAGGAGCGATGGGACAGAAGGCAGTTGGAAAAACACAGCCTGGCACAGAACTGAGGACTTTTTTCATCCCTTACTAGATAGCACAATTTGTGCAGCTGGCATGGGAGATCCTACCAGCTGCCTACAAAGGAATTTCCTGCCGTAGTGTAGGGGTTGTGACAGGCAGGCTAGTGCTCCTGCCTCTGCCCACATACGGAAACTTAACCCAGGGACACCAGGCACTTGATTTTGTCAAGGAGTTTAGTGACAGGAAGGCACCATTCTGATTGTAATGTATCACACTTGAAAGCACAAGATGCAGTTCACAAGGTGAAGGAATTTCTTTTTTCCCTCAAAAACTGTTAATGATGGTGCCCTCATTAAATGCCAAACACACTGATCCACTGGAGCAGAGAGCACCATATGGTTATTCACAATAAATACATCTCTGGAGCCCTGCTGCAACAGTGGGACCCTGCTGGAGATGGATGTGGGGAAGGAGTGTGGAGCTGAACACATACATGTGAAAGCCCAGGTGCTGCTCAGATTGTGCTGGAAGCCAAGTTCCTTCCCTGCAAAGAGGGAGAGGGTTCAGAGCTAGGTCCAAAGCTGTGTCTCTTTGCTCAGCAGTGATGTGCTGTCTCTGTGGAGAGTGGCCAGAGCTGTGCTGGAGTCCTGTGGGCACACAGAGCCCCTGCAGCCCTGCCCACTGCTGGGAGAACACAATGCACATGTGCCAGCTGCCCCTCTGCTCTCTTATGGAACAATCAATGCAACAGTGGATAAAAATAGGTCCCTTCTTTCAGGGGCAGAAGGGTGGCTTGTCTTGATTTTGCTAAGCATCCACTGTTCCTGGATAACAGCCAAGGAGTCCATGGTCAGATCAGCTTTGCAGCGTTGCTTCTGATGCTGGCCCAACTACAGGGCCCACAATGATTGCTCCCCAGGAGGGACCCTGCCCAGCTGGATTGAGAGCCCCATAACATGCCCTGTGGGGACTGTTCCTGTCTACACAGCCTCTGAACAGCTGATAGATCAATGATTTGCTCAGTGGTTTTTAAAGCATGCACACTGTGGCTGAATGTGTCCAAACCAGAGTTCATGGTGAAGAAAAGGTGACTTTGCTGCCTAGCTTTATCCCAACTGCCTGCTCTGAAGGTAGGACCTGGATCTGGCCACTCCAATTAGCTCCTGGTAGCTCCAGTTTACACACAAATTGGGTAAGAAGTGCATGAAGAGCATGGCAAGTAGAGCATCAAGCTGAAAGGCACAGAACACTTCTGTATATTCTCACAGTTCTCTTCCAGGTATGCCAATGCCACACACATTTGCTGTGTGGGCTGCTGTCAGATCTCTCCTCCAAAGACATTTGCTGAACGTCTCTGCCTTTTGCTCTGCCTTTAGGGTGTCATCAAGCCAACATGTGGGTTTGGCAATTAAAACTGATTCCCTACCGCGGTAGCGATTCTTCCAGCTTTGTACCTTGGGGGACTGTGTAGACCTGAATGAAAACAGCTGCTTTCCTTTTGAGAATGGGATCGGTACAGATGAAGACCAAGACCCTGAAGACACCTCATTTCTCAGTTTCTTTTTATTTCATTGTGACTTTGACTCCTAAACCCTTTGAATGCTGAGGGCCCAAGTGACCTGGCTAGATAACACCCCAAGCCTACCTCAGCCCGGTAATTCCTCTAGAAAGCAAAGCTCATTTAAAACAAAATCCCATTAGTCTTGGCAGGAAGCTTGAATTGTCACTGTTTCAAGGAAGCTCCATTAAATACTGTTCCCACTGTACTATGAAAGATCAAATGCTGTGGATCAGTTTTAATTGGCTATTGATTTCTTATGTTATTACCTATGGTTGTGCTGAGATGCTGTCAGACATACTGGATGCTTTTGATTATTCCTTCTGGCAGCTGGGATTAAAAACAGCAGGCAGACATTTCCTGATCTGTAATGGATTGCCATGGTGTGCCAACAAGAATCGTTGGCTGGATGAATGGTCCTGCTCTGCCTATCTTGTGCTGCTGAGCTGCAGTGCCATTTTGAAGGCAAATACCATCAGGGGCCAGCCAGGGAAAGAGTGGGAAAAACTTCAAAGAGCACGAGGATTTAGTGCTTGCAGAAATGCACTGCTGTCAGCATCAAGGCAGGGTGAGCCAGGGAGCAGGTACTTGGGCACAGACAAAGCAGAAGTGCCCATCAGTCAGTGATCCAAGGAGAGGCAGATCAGATTACTTTTGCATTGCTGGGGATAACCCTCCAGCATGCCAACCTCAGGGAGACCCCTGTGTGATCCCAAGCAGGCCAGCACACACAAACCGTATCGCCACAGCCCTGTGCACACAGCCTGCAAATGGCCCTCCTGGGACATGTTTCTCCCTCAGAGCCCATCTGGGGATGCCTGAGCCTACTCTGTGACATGCTCTCATTAGCTGGCAGAGTTCCTCTTTGTTTAACAGGAGATGCTTTCCTGTCCTCCTGACCCCAAATGACACCTTATTCTACAAATGTCTACTTCCCCTAATTGCACTTTGACAGAGAGAGAGGCAAACCCCTCCTTTCCTCTCCAAGGACTGTCATTTAATTAACAGGCAGATATCTCTCAGGATGTACAGGCCAGCTCTAAGCTGCTACTCTCTCCTGTGAAGGCTCATTCCATTTATCTGTGCATTTCGATAACCACGTTTTTGCTAATCTCTTGCTATGCGAGAGATTTACCTCTTGGATTTACCTCTCATGGACCATGGAGAGAGCAGTTAATCAAATGAACAGTCCCCATCTCAGATGGTTCCTGATCTCAGATGTCTGTGTTGTAGATGACTTCATAGCAGAGCAATACCTATGCTGGCACCATCACCAGTTTCTAGTTTAATCCAACTCTCATATCTGTCCTACAGACATGACCAGAGATAGCACAGATGAAAGAGAGATCAGAATCAAAGACATTGAGGCTGGCTGGATATCAAGAAGTATTTAATTTGTTCCTCCTTCACAAACTGGGATCCTCTCTCTGCAACCTGTTCTTGACATATGTTTTCTAACAGGTTCTTAAATAAAATCCAGTACTGGAGGTTCCCACAAATCCCAAGCAATCTTTTCCAGGGCTCCTTGCTCTCCTGTTAGATGTCTGAGAGCAAGGGGGAGAACAGTGTTGAAAGGCCATCTTGCACATCTTGCCCAGATGGACATAGCTTCTGGTGCTTGAGGCCATACCACCTGTCTTGCTGATCATGAGGAGCAGACCGGTTTTACTTTGGTTGTGACTTTTGTTTTCATCATGGGTGAAGAGACAGACAATGGTTCCTGATCCCTCCAACTGTTTTTGTGGGGCATGCTAGATCTAGAAAAGTCCAAAGAAAACTAGTATATTACTGAAGGTTAGTGACTGAGGGTCAAATCCAGACCCCTGGATTTTGTTCCATGGATCAATGGTCTCTGAGTAAACAGACATATTTTGAGTGTCCAGCTTGGAGATGATCTGACCATTTCAGAACAAATGAGAATAACAACCACCAAATGATCTGTGCTGAGGGAGCTGTATGTGCAAGGAGGTACTCATGCCCTCACCTTTGACTCCACACTGGAAAGATCAGTGCTGCCATGGGATTGTACATGCAAATTGTCACCAATTGCTCTATCTTGGCAAATTGCTCCCTAATTGTTACTTGGTAGAGAGGAGATCACACAAAACAGCTGGGCAGTTGTGGACTGCCTGTCTGATTTTAGCCACACCTCTGCAGAGTTGGTGGCTCTCCAGCTTTGAGACTCCACAGTGCCAGAGGAAGTGTCCTGCTGAGCACCTCCAGTGACAGGGTGTGTAAACTGGCCTCCGGGACGAGAGTCACTGGCTGCCCAATGGATGTGAGACACCCAAGTATAACTGAAGTGCAAACTGCCAGGAACTACAGAGGAGCTCTGTTTCAGCATATCTGCTCTTCACTGAGTACCTTGTCTTTCAGCCTCCACTCCTCTGCTAGCGAAAGAAAAACTTGGGGGTCAAGCTGGAGGAAGAAACAACTGGAATTCATACAATTACTGTAGGACCTATGGTATCACATTCTTCTAGCTAAGGCTGCCCAGCCTGTAACAAAAATATGTACAGACAGCATTGTACATTAGCTGGAAAAAACAAGTGTGGTAGAACTGAGTGCACCTAATGTCCTGCCCTTTCCCCACGACTGAGCTGACTTAGTTCTTAAATCTTTCCTACCCACCCACAGGCTAGGTAACAAAAGAGGAAAAGGGCTCTACTGCAGAGGAAGAGACACTGAATTGCACAGACAACACTCCAGTATTTCAAGATCCATTTCCACTGTAATTCTCCATGAGAGGTTTTATCCTAAACTTGCAGAAGTAGAACTAAAACCCAGGGACTAATAACAAGAGGCTTTGGGCCATGCTGGCAGTCAGGAGCAGAACTTTCAATCTCCAGACCTGCCTTTGACCATTTGTCAAAAGACCCTGCATGAGACAGTAAGGTTTGGAAGAAGGATGAAGAGAGGGAGAGAAGCTGTTCCACAGTGAGGAACTCACTGCAAGCCTTCTAGGGAGACATTGCTGCATCCATCACAGCTGCACAAAGTTATAATGAATGAGGAATTCGCCTCAGTTGCAGTGTTCATAGAATGGGTTGGGTTGGAAGGGACCTTAAAGATCATCTTGTTCCAACCTGCCTTGGGCAAGGACACCTCCCACTACTCCAGGCTGCTCAGAGCCCTGGCCAGTGTGGCCTTGAACACTTCCAGGGATTGGGTACCCACAGCTTCTGTGGGCAACCTGCTCCAGTGCATCACCACCCTCACAGTAAAGTACTTCTTGCTAATATCTAACCCTACTCTCAAATTAAAGCCATGACCCATGTTCCATCACTACATGCCCTTGCCCTAAGTCCCTCTCCAGCTCTCTTGTAGACTCCTTGACAGACTGGAAAGCTGTATCCCCAGACCCTTCTCTTCTCCAGGCAGAATAACCCCAACACTCAGCTTGTGTTCATAGGAAAGAATTCCCTGTGATCAGTCCCTTCCCCTGGCCTGACCTGGCCTTGCCTCTTAGAGGGACAGACCAGCCTTTTGGCTAGTGCTAGTGCACCCCCTGATATCTGCAGGGCTGAGGAGAAGTCACTCAGAAAAGAGAGAAGACCACATCAACAGCCAGGGAGTCCTGGTTGTACAACTCCTGCTGAGTATCTCATTTGTCACTGAGTTTGAAGTGGGTAGAAGAGGAAGAGGAGGGGAGTAGAGTGAACACACACTCTCAGCTAGTACTGCTCAGAGCTCATTTCCTCTCCACTGCTGAGCTGGCAACAGCAGCAGCAACAGCTGGGATTTCAAAGAGTAAAAATGCACTATGCAATCAAGTTTTACACTGCAGGGTGGCAGGGGCAGAGGGCTGGCAGCATCACATATGAGCTTTTCTACAGGAATGGAGACAGAGCTCACGTGCTCCAGAACATCCCCTCTCCTGGATGAGCATGGGTGGGCTGCCTGGCAGCACGAGTAGATGTGCTGCACACAGCCCAAGTGGAGCCAGCTCTGAGTAGCTGCTGAGTGCTGGGCAAGAGAACTCACGTACAGACATGTTAACTCACTGCATCTGTAATGCTTCCCACTGGCTTTTGAGTTTGTGGGAAAGGCAGCATGCCTGGCACCCCAGGACTGCCAGCTGTGCAGGGAGGAACATGAGACAAGGGGATGCCCGAAGTCACGACTCTGAAATGTTCCTGGGAATGGGATGTCTGCTTGTTCTTTGGCTGGGAAGAAAAAAAAAAAAAAAAATCAAAGCTCTCAGTTTAGGGCATTATGCCTCAGCGGAGAGGCAAATAAACTTATTTTCCCTCAGAGAAGGTGGAAAAGAGAAATAGAGGCCAAATCCTTAGAAAAATTAACAAAAACAAACAAGCAAACAAAACCTAAAATCTGATCTGTCTGCCAAGTTCCCCTTCAGTTCAAGGTTGGCATGGTTTGTTCTCTGCTATGTGGGAAGATTTACCTCCTATTACCAGATGAGCTAATCAGTTCCCCTCAGCTCTTGAAGCTTTATCAAAGCCAGTTAATCATGTTACTGATGTCCGCCCAGCTCAGAGCTCTCCACTTCTGTCCCCTGCCAACAAGGTGACACATGTGCACACCACACGTGCATAGGGAAAATTTTTTTCTACTTTCAATTCTACCAGCAAGAGGACATCACCTGTTGTGCCTATTGTGTCAACATATGGGTGCTGCCCATCTCTCTTTAACTCCCTTTGCCACACTTTGTTCCCGGAGAAATGTGGTAGCTCCACCAGCATCACATGAAGGAGCAAGATGATCTCTACAGGCCAAATTCATGTCTCACTGCTAGCACAGTGGTGGCAACAGTGGGAGGAATTGGTCTTGGCAGGCCCAAGTCCTGTGCTGGAAGGCTGCTGAGGCCAAGAGCCATTTGAACCTGGATATCGAGGCGTGCAGTCCAGAATTCTGTCCCTGCCACTGGGTCTGTTTTACTTCTGCACCCAAATTCCACCAGTTGCTGCTCTGTCCTGCTTCTCCTGAGAGCTGGAACAGGGGCTGTTCTTCCCTCTGGAAGGGCTCTATCCACACATACACATATCCACCAAGTCAAGATGACTGCCTTTTCCCACTGAGTTTTGGAAGGCTTCTTCTAACCTCATAATAGTGATGCCAGGACCCAGACATGAAGAGCTCTCCAGTTCCCTTTTTTTTCAAGATGACTGCCTTTTCCCACTGAGTTTGGGAAGGCTTCTTCTAACTTCATAACAGTGATGCCAGGACCCAGACACAAAGAGCTCTCTGGTTCCCTTTTTGCTTCCTGTCAGGGTCATTTGAACTGACAAGTTATCTTGTGGCCTGGTCTTGGGTGGACACTGCTCAGGGGCGCATTTGGAGGTGGCTGGTGCTCACCAGGAACTGCTGCAGGTATTGGCAGCTATGTCCCTCCATCCTGCAGACCTGCACTGGGTCCCAGAGACTCTGCTGGGGCCAGGCTGACAGCAGCTGCTCTCCAGGCTTGTGCAGTGTGAGTAAGGCAGCTGCATCCTCAGAGAGCTGCTCTGTACCAGCAACCTGACATGGACCCCAGGCTGGCCCATGATCTCATTTGGACTTGCAGCTCCAAGGTGGCCCAAAGAAGGGGAAACCACTCCTGCCTGCAGAGAGACTGGGCTGGAGAGCCAAGGAGCTGTGTGTGGAGAGACCCTGCCATGCCTGCTGTGGGGCAGTCCCTAAATTAGCTATTCCAGGAGAAAAGGAGCTTCTCTAAAGCCTTACACTCCCCAGCCTCCCCCAGACCTCCCTACCCGCTTCTTTCTCTGAAGAGACATCTGTTTCTCTCTGGCGTTTTTCAAGTCCCTCTGCCACCACAGCCAAGGAAACACTCTGGGGCCGCCCAGACGAGCTGAGAGAGCAATGGGCCACAAAAGCAAAGAGGAAGAAAAGCTGTGGGCACTCAATCCAAGCCAGCCTGGCTCTCCACGCCATGTCCCACTCCTCTCCACAGGTGAGTGAGCGGCAACCGTGGCCGCGGTGTGAGATACGATCACCCACCTATACAGACAATGTCCATGAAGCCGTACATTCCATAGCAGATCTGGAAGAGCAGGTCCTGGCGCTGCCACTTGGCTGAAGGACTGAAGGTCGACCAGATGAGCCACGAGATACTGGCGATGAGGAAGAGGGAACCCAGGATGGCTGCTGCTATCTGAACCTTCTCAATGACTGTCAGAGAGATGGCCTGCCACTGTACAGGGAGGGGACAAGAGGGAGGGAGGAAGGACAAAAGAGAAGAGATTAGTTACTTGGAGCACATCACTGTTTTACACCATTGTGGTGGCTTTGGAGATCTCAAAGAGCACCTATGGGCATAGGTGCTTTTACCCCATCCAGATCTGGGATGGAGCGTGGCAGGAAAGCACAGCAACCTGAGTGAGGCAGGATGGATGAAGGCAAGACACCAAAAATAACACGCCCATGACAGTAGATCTGCGATGGCCATCACAAACCATAAAGTTCAGTTGCTCCCTCAAATAGAAGCCAGGCAACGTCCTCACCCAGGGCATCCCAGTACCAAAAGAGTAAGTATCTCAAAGAACCAAGCTTTCTTTTGAAGGCCTCATATGAGCTGGCTCTGTGCCACTTTGTGAGATCTGACATGATCACAGCCCTAGGTAGAATTTCACAGTGGCAATGCACATCCCACAGAATGTGCTACAAACAACACAAGTTTTTGTGGTTAGGACACTCTGCCTTTAAATGATGACATGTTCAGGCTGTGTTCCAAGGTAAACGTCAATGCTTCTTCCTCAGAAAAAGAAAAAAATAGAAATAACTCCTCCAAATCCATTCACTTTGTCAAATAGCTTTGTATAAGCTACGTTATAAATATCCTAAACCCAGACTCCTCTCTGTCATCCAGCATAAAACCTCCCCACTCAGATTTACACTGCTGAGAAAACTGTCCTATAAAACCAAGAGCAGAAATTGGAGTCTTTAACAAGACTTGGGGACATGGTCCATAGCATCTTCTGCAAATCAAAAATCAAACCTGTAAACAGGGTGAGGAGAGACAGTCTCTCCTGGCATCAAAGTATATAGGCCACCTCTAGCTGTGAGATACATGCCCTTGAAATCACAGTGGGACTGGCAGGAGGATAAACAAATATGGACTTCAACCTCCTCCAGGTAAAGAGGATTCAGAGGAGTTGGAAATCTTTAGCCTAGATTCAGCCCAAATTCAGTTTCCCCATGAAATGACAGTCTTATGAGATCTCAGTGTCCTGCATGTTGGTCAAACATATTCTAGGACAGCAGGATCACCCAGCAAGCCTTGTCCCATCCTTCTGCAGAGCAAGAAGGGAGTTCAAGTACTGGATACTTCTTTACTGCTCAGGCCAGCCAGGACTTAGCAATGTTTTTTGCAAGGACTTTTGAACCCTGACTGAAGGGCAAGGAGGACAAGAAGTGACTTGTGCTGGTACAGGCATGCATGGCACTGCTACCAGTCCAATGACCAAACCCCTGAACCAAATGCACTTCCCTGAAAAGGGCTGCATTTGGAGAGGGACAAACGAGAGCTTCAGCTGGAGGCTGAGGTCTGTGGGTGGCAACTGAAGGAGATTGCTCTGCCTCTGCCAGCCTTGCTCTTTGGCTTACATCCTGCAAGGGCAGACAGCCCTCAAATTGTCTACCATGGATGTGCAGCACCAGCGAGGTGGGTGGTACCAGCTTATTTCGTAGTTGGCCACAGAAATGGCTACAGAGCTGCTGAGCAGAGAGAGAACTTGTTCCCCACTGACTGGGCTTGTTCCTCACTGAAGCAGGACTGGGCTTAGCTAAACCCAGTCTCTTCCCTGGGCCCAGCTACTCCAGTCTCCTTCCTGCCATCTGCCCAAGCAGCTGACCCAGCCAAAGGCAAACACAGCACTAGGGACACTCAGTAATCTTTTCAACCATTCCCACTCTGCCACAACCCAACCTGCTCCATGCCTCCACCAAATCCACCTGGACCCTTTGTGCCACTGAGAAGGTCACACAGTGAACAGCCTGGAAGTCCCAATGCTGCACGGGTGCTGGAGTCCACAGGAGAAGTGCAATGGTGCAACTCCTCTCCTGACATCAGGCAGAGCAAAGGCCACCCAGCACTCATCACATATCTGGTTTCTGAGGGTGGGATAAGCAGCTCTGCCGTCCTCCCATCAGCTCCTCAGCTTCGCTCTCAACAGCACCATAAGCCAATGAAGGAAAAATCTGCAAGCAATGCCATTAGCCCAGAGCTCCAGGACTAAATTCATGTGGTGGGCAGGGAGCTTGGCTATGTGCGTGGGGTTGCAGTTTCGCCCCTGCAGCTTTCCCCAGACCTCATCTCCCCTTCCACGACCTGGGGCTCAGAGGGAATGAGAGTGCTGAGAGCACAGCCTGGTGCTGCGTGCGAAGGTTTTACTGCAGGCCCCTCACGCTGACCCGCGTGTGCCTGTGCCAGCCAAATCATTCTGCATCATTTCTCTCTCTTGAGGAGGTAATGGACTGGCTCCTCACCATCTGCCTGGCAAACTGCAAGGCCTCTGGTAGCAACAGGTCCTTCCAAGGTAGCAATTAGAGGCAAAGGGAAGAGGAGTTTTTTTCTACAACTAGAAGCCATGTACAACCAACACCATGGCTTTGCAGAGAAAGGGAGGCTTAAGTGTAGCACTAAACACAGTGTCAAAGAGGATGGGGCTCAGAGAACAGAAGAGTTACACTTGAGTGCAAAACCTCAAACCCTGCTCCCCTTGGCTGGGAACAGGGAGGCTGAAACACTGGCAGGGACAGTGCCCGACACTGCTCAGCTGGCAGCGGCTGCTGGGAAGTTCACTGCGGTGCTAATGAAGAGCCTGGAGTCTGACAGCTGTGCCAGGGGGTAGGAGGCTCTCCTCCTGCATCTGGCACTAAGTGACAGTGACACACACAGCAGCAGTCCTGACTCTGTTCAGAAGGTGGCACTGGGGTGTGATTACCCTCTGGCAAGGAGGTAAATGGGTCAAAGCTGAACATAGGGGAAAAAAAGCCAGCATGCAGAAGAATTTAATATTTTCCAGTAGGGGAAAAAAAAAAAAAAAAAAAAAAAAGAAGTAATAAATGTTGTCTTTTCTCTCTGGCAACCCTGAGAACTGCAATTTAGAGTCCCAGATCTAGCTTGAGCTACTAATAACTAGAGTCATTATTTTTCATCTTTTAATTCCATCTTAGCATATGAGATAGAAGATCTTAGCATGAGCCTGTTACCCCCATGAGTTCTCAGACAGAAAGGTCCAAGAGCTGTTCAGAGCTGGAACGTGCTTATGAATTTCAGCTGCAGGAGCTGGGTTTGATGTGTCCCTGCACTGGTAGCCTTAGGAGCTCACCTCAATCACAGCACTGTGTCTTTCAGATTTCATAACAGCCCTTAGAAAATCACCCCTTTTCCCAAGCCCTCTCCACCCTCATTATGGTCAGCAGACCAAGGACTTGGCAGGTGACCCTATCATCCATGGGTCACCACTACAGCTGCTCAGCAACTCTGGAGTCCCTCTACTGGCACATCTGAAACCCCCAAAGCTCTTTGTCTGAATGCCTGGCAGCAGACACAGCTCCCTCCCTCCAAATCTCCAGCTCAAATGTTCAAGATCTAGCAAGATCACAGTGTCAAGCAATCCCACCTTGTGGGGAGAGACCTAAATCTGAGTCCTTCTTCCCTCAGCTGATGATGACTCAAGCTCCTGGCAGCCACTGAGCTGCACTAAAGTGCACTTTTAACAACGCAGCTCACCCAGGTTTTCAGTCAGGGACATGACCTTTAGGCAGGTAGAAATCTCTACAGATGCTCTGCCAATGCTGAACAGCACAGAACTAAGGACTTGGTGGTACCAAAAAGCTTTAAAGGCTCCTACAGGTTAACATGATCACCTTTGTGAAGTCCAGACTCACAATGGCTTCAGAACATGCCCAAGCAGTTCTCTGTGATGGTCTGCCACCTGCACTGGAAAAGTGCACCAACCCTGCAAACCATTCTGGAGAAGCTGTCTGGAGCTGTCTGTCTGTCCTCTGCTACCGACCCCCTGGGCCAAATGCTTTGGCACACCACCCATGTCTGCAGGTGCAAAACACCACTCTCTCTCAGACCAGTTTCCCCAAGTTTCTCCATTTTGCTTAAATCACAAAGCTCTGCAACCCAGATGCCTCAGAAAGGGCTTCTTAGGAGCTCAGGTCTGACATTTGTGATGACTTTAGTCAGGATCCAAGCCGGTACTGCTGCCTTCGAGTCATGTCACTTGTTCTCCTGCACTGTTTCAAAACCTGCAAGTTGTACTTGACACAAAGCTGTTTCCCTGCTTGCTTCAGTGCTTCTGCTTAGAGGTTTCTAAGTGAAAACTTGCTAATGTAACACAGATGAATAATGTCATTACTATATTATTTAATGCCTGATCTGTATTTCCCTTTCTTTGGCACTTGCAGTCTACAAAGGTTCCCAAGCACCAGCACAAACATATCCAAGGCAGATACTGCCTGCAGACGATGTCTATGTCTTACTGCAGCAGCTTGCAAAGAAGTCTCGTTTGCTGGAGAAGCCTTCCTGCACTCCCCTGAGAGCTCCTCCATGCCTGCCTCAGGCAGTTCAGTTTATTTTTATTGCTGTATCTGACACGTCCCCTTAATACACATCATTAACATCCTGAGCTGGGCTAGTAAGCAATTTAATTCTCAGACCCAGGGTCACAAGCAAGAGGAGGTTTTTCCTAGAAGGTTGGAGAGGATCATTTGCAGCTTAGGTGTGGTTCTCCCCTTGCTGCTGTCCCAAGACCCTGGCCATCAATTATCTTCGGGAGGATGCTTTTTTTATATAAATCGGCCAAGCAAAATTAAGCCACTGCTGTGGCATGGCTTCCCTGCTGTACACTTACAGATACTGTGGTTTATTCAGATACTAGAAAAGCAGCAAGGAGGAGGAGGGCCCAGTAGGACTATGTAATGGAAACTTGCAATGATGAAAACCCCCTTCCTCCATGTGCCACAGCATCTGGTAAGACTCAGGCTACAGCATCAGCATCCTGGAAAATTCCTGTTTTAACACACAGGCCCTGAAGTCTCTCTTGCAGTGACTGCACCCATTGCTTGCAGGCTGCAGCTGAAGCTCAGCAGGGACCAGCAAAGCTCATGCTCAACACAACTGATTCAACAGGCTGGGACTACCAGGAGACATCAATAAACTTGCCTCGAGCTTTTTAGCTCAGGATCTCAGGCTGAAGTTCAAACACCCTGTGGGATCAGCTGTTCTTGCAGTTGTGAGTGTCCTGATGAAGAGGCCATGTAAGAGCACTCATCAGCTCCTAACAGATCATCACCATGGACAAAATGGACCCAGAGATGAACAGAGACCAGATCCCAACCCCAGCACTGGATAACTGGGGATCTTTGGAGCTGAAACAGCCCGCAGTGCAGGAAGAGTCGGAGATAACAACTGTAAATCAGAGCTGAACTCATCAAGACTGCAGACAGTTGTTGGGAAGGTTAGTTCAAACAGATTTTCTCTTTGCTAAAATCAGAGCATCAGAGTGGATGTGGTTCAGGGCTGACTACAAAGGAGTTGTATAAATTAAATACACTTCAGAGACCCATCAAGGCAGATACCCACTCCGCTATGTATCAGCATCAGGGTGCAGGCAGTACTATCACGTGCTTCTAATCCCTGTGCCTTCAGGGTCTTTTAAAAATCATGGGCTTTACACAAGTATTACAATGGAGGGAAGCACTTAAAGCCTCCAAGCCCATGACTCCTGTCTCTGTGACTGGCAAACTGGAGAGCAGGAAATCCACTGGATGGATGGATGGATGGATGGATGGATGGATGGATGGATGGATGGATGGATGGACAAAAGCTCTGGATTTCCTGGTTGTTCACAGCTGATGGAATACTTTTGCTCATTCACTGCCCGACTGCTGCTTGGCAGGACACCTGCTATGTTGTCCAACAACTTTAATCCCCCAGTCTCAGCAGGTTAGCAGTATTGCTGCTTTAGGACCTTTGCTCCTAAATGCCTGCAATCCAGGGAGCAGGGAGTGGGGTGGGTTAATTTATAGAGATTAATTCTGCCAAAACAGAAAACTAAAGGTCTCTCTGGTATGAAACATCGCAATAGCCTGGAGGCTGGAAGGAGCCTGTGTTAATTATGCATGAACCCGGCTGCAACTTCTCTGCCCATACCATGAGTCTCCAGACACATCTGGCCCATGCTGTGCTTCTAAGCACTCCAAAAAATGTGCAGCAGATGTCAAAATGGGCAGAGAGACATGCAGGTCCCAGGGAACATGTGGGTGTTGGATGTGCTGCTCTGCTTAGACCAATTGGACGTGCTTCGGGAGCCCAGGGTCTGCCAGCTGCCTGGATTTGGCTTCCCAGCAGTCTATCAGATACAAGACACAGGAGAGAGATAGGCCATGTTGCTGCTTAGAATCTAGCCAGGCTCAGAGCATCACCCAATTAGGTTATATTGGACAAGGACATAAGGCTTGTGTGGTCCTTGCCTGTATTATGGTTGGTCTGGAAAAAACAGATGACCGTGACTTCCTACAGCATTTGCCCTCCAGCACAAAACTGTGCTTGAGAAATTCAGAGATTTCTTGTAAGGATAAAGCTGAGGCCAAGTTCCAGCAGACCCTGAGAAGAAAGGTCAGGGACTTTGAGATAGACTTTTATGTCCAGCTGGCCTGTGTTATCCACATGTGGGGTGCAGACCAAGCAGAAAGGATACTCCTCCCACCTATACATGCTGTGACTTTTTATGGGATACAGTGTTGGGGCATCCTAACTCCTGTGTCTTCTCTGCCTCCTTTTCTCAGCATCTTACCAGATGGTGAGAGCCACTGAGAAATGAGGCATTCATAGTAACGGGTTACAGGGGGCCCAAGCCCTTAGTACTGGTAGGAAGTCCTGGCTTGGTGCATCAGCCACTTCCCACAGGATTTTGCATATTAATGCCAGTGTAGCATCTGCTTCCCAGCAGTGCCTTTGTGCTGGCACCAGACAGGGCACCCAGGCATGCAGCTGTAGCTCTACACACTGCATTTATTCCAGGCCAAGTGGCTTTTCACTCCAGTTGCTTCTTCCCATCCTCCAAATTTCCCAGTGCTTCTGTGAGAAGTGCTGTGAAGTATAAGCCAGCAATGTGAAGGCTCCCAGCCTCAGATCTGCACAGTCCTCTGGGATCCTTGCTCCTGGAGCTGAGCTCTCTAACTCAGCTGTTTCTGCCACTCAGTTTTTGTGTTCATGGCAAAGACCATCAGATCAGGCCACTTTCTGACAGGGGAGCCCAGAGCGAGAGAGGCTTTGCACAGACTCTGAAATTTGTGTGTGTGAGGTGGGAGCTTGTCCATGAGCAGCTCCAACAAATTTTAGCTGAGTGAGGAACAGGAAGAAAGTCATTGAACCATTGCCCTGAGCCACCTGAAAGTGCAGAGCATTTGGGAGTCATTCACTAAAGGTGGTTCTGGGGACACAAAGGCTCACAAATTTGTACTCGCAAACCTTCAGTGCTGCTCAGCATCGCATCCCCAATCTGAGACACAGGAAGCATTAGGGCACTCATGGAGCAGCTTTCCAGAAATAAACAAAAGCTGCTTTGTCCACATCTCCCCTCCTGTGTTTCAATCTGCTCTGAGTTGCTGGAGCCAAGAAATTAAAACATTCTGGGTCTGAGGCTTGGGATGAAACTACTGATGTGACCAGCCCATGGCTCATGGAAAATTGAATCAGAAGCTGTAGGGACTCTCAGAGAGAAGGCATGTTTTTCCTTCCCCTCAGCAAACTTTCCCCATGATGTCCCCCTAATTTCACTACTTCATTTAAGTCTGGAGTCCTGATGGGTTGTCCCTTTTTCCTCAATGTGGTAAGTGACCTCAGGCCTAGAAAAAACCACACAGAGATCACAGTTTGAAGGAGAGAGCAGGAGTTTGCATTCCCCCACTCCTCTGTACAAGTGGGCACCATCACCATCACTGTCCTTGCCTCCTGGTAGAGAGTAACCCACAGAGGGCCAGGCACTGGACAGACCGAAATCCCTACAGACATGACCCTGGTCTCTCTGTGATGCCTCTCCAGTCCAGATGATGCTGATTAAGCACAAGTGTCTGGATGTAATGTACTTCCTTACAGCTGAGGCACTAAAGATGCTCAGCAAAGGCATGCAGCAATTAATGCATCTTCAGGCATTGCCCCTGCAATAAATCAATAGCTATTAAGGATAATTTATCCCATTTTTAATAGTCACATGTTTCCCCATTCTGAATCCTGATTTTCAATCACCAGTCTGTACTGTGACTGACTCAACAACAATGCTTTTCAGATAAGAAAGAATGTGGGTCCTTGGATGATTTTCACACACACATCAAGATGTGATTTACCTGTTGTGTGCATGTCTGCAAAAGCCCATCAAGAATCAGGCTTGAAGAGACTAGAGTATCAGACTCAACACCTCCTGTGCCATGCCATGATTGTGTGAGAGCAGTAAAGTGAAAAAGGGAGTGAGATCAGAGAGGAGAGCTCTAAGAACCCTCCATCTGCCTCCACCATCCCTCACGCCAACACAGCAGAGTCTCAGCAGGAGGAGATCAGGATTAATGGCACAACTATAAACACGAGGAGTCTCGACTGCTCAGTCACAGACTGTGTGCTCTGTTGCAGTAAATCCCACAGTGGCGCAGTGCTTGCCTGGCCCTGGAGACAGGCACACCTGGGGTCTCCAGTGGATGAACACATTTGAATGGCTGTGAGGTGCTATAGCACTACTGTGGAATTTTCAGCAGGAGGCAAGTAAATATAGGAATTGCCAAGGACAGAAAGAACAGACTCCTGAGGGATGCTCCCAGAACCACTGAGCAGAACACGGGGCCTCTTTGGACCAGCCCCTGGCAATCCTTTCTAAGTGTCTCAGACATATGAATCCCTGTGCACAGAGAAGGAAAACCCACAAAGGTAAAATCCACTTGCTCCCAGAAACAAAAATTGAAACAAGAATAAATAGACTTTGAAATGTCTCTAGTACCTTTACCTGCAGAGGGTTCTTTGTGCTTATGGCAATGACGTGATACTTGTAGTAACACAGCTCACAGCTCCAGCAGCCTCTCTCGCTAATCCATTTGATCAGACATGGCTGGTGCGTGCACTTCACAGATCCATCGCATCGACACGGGCTCAGCAACTCCCCCTGGAAGAGACAGACAGCATCAGCCAGGCTTCCCTCCTTCCACAGCACGGCACACGTGGCACGGCATGGCAGAAGCTCCCTTATCCACCATTTGAACTTTCTTCCTTTTTTACCTGGTTTGGCTCAGGCAATCATGCTGCTTCCATCCCTTTTTCCTCTTAATAATGCTTGGCTGATATGAACTGAGACTGTCAGGGATGTAATAGTCTCAAATACCGGGGTCTTACATGCCTTGTCACCACTGAAGGAAAAGCTAGATGAGCACAACTCTTACCACTCCAGAGGACTCACACTGACTTTAACCAGTGGACAACACACCTTTGTTGGCAACCATATGCCACCAGTTCATTGCTCAGGGTTTTGTCTCTCTGCTACCTACTTTAGAAACTGAGGTTGGTGGTGGTGTTAAGTTGTGAGACAGCCTTTGCTACAGACTAATGTCCTGCTCAGACCCAGGTAGCTTCCTCAAGCCCAGGCACGCAAAATGTCCTCAAATTTCTCTCCCACACGGTCCACCATCTCAGACAGTCATATTGGTGAACTACAGGACTGGCTATTTGCACCCTAGAAGCAAGCAAGATGGAGAAAAAATTGTGTTCTGGCTTGTGACCCAGACAGATATGAGTGGTGGCAGAAACACTGAACCTCCTGGCTCGTTCCCTTGTTTCTGGTGCAGCTTTTAACAGGGTATCCACGAAAACCCCATATTATTCTGATATATCTGCTATCCTGTTCACCATAAGACTAAATTCCTCTGTGCACACAAGCTCAGGAGCCTTTTACAGTTGTTTGCCATTGCTTATTTAGGTTAGGAGACAGACATTACATTTTACTCCTCACTGTTTAGTGTTTAAAAGCCATAGCACAGATTCCAGCAGTCTCTTTAGCTGTGCTCCAAGATTAAAAAGCTTTTAAAGGCAGAATAAGAATATCTATGGGACAGGGAAGGTTAGATCATACTTGCAGCGTTGAGGAGAAGATATTTGCTCTTACAGCCCAGATCAGCCTCATCACTAGCCTGACGGAGCACCAGGATAACAGACCCTGGCACTGGACACTGCTGGATATGGTAAAAGACATCCATTCCAACTGCCTCGGCTTATGAACCTGCTCTTGCTAACCCTGGTGGGAAACTGTCTCAGCTCCTAGGTCACTACATCAGGTCACAAGACCTAAGGAACTGAGGACCACACTGGGCAAGAGTGATACTTATTTTCACAAAACCTAATGGCAACATGTTAATTGTTTCTTTTGTTTCAGCTAGGTCACCTAAAAATGTCATCTTTCATGAAATTTTAGCAAAACTAAATAACTGTTTATGTTACAAACCTAGCCTTGGCTCTACTTGTTACTGGTTTTCATTACATATTGGAGGGGATAAAAAGGGAGAGGGGGAGCAAGGAGAGTTGTAGGCTCCATGAACCTTTTCCACCTAGCAAGGAGTGACATGACAAACCAGAAGAAGGGAAGTAGGGAAGGATTAGATGGGAGAAAGGTGCACGTGGGAATGAGCACTGACATTTGGCACTCAAACTTCCCACGTGAGGTCCAATTTGAGGGGACTCAGGTTTGGCTCTGCATGTCTCTGCCCTTAGCTGAGACTGGGGTGGGACATTGTCAGTGTGATTAGGAGCCCAGAAGAGCAGGTACTGCCAGACAGAATGCAAAAGGGGAGGGACCAGAACTTGGCACAACTCCTTTACTTCCCC
The DNA here is from genome assembly GCF_031753505.1 of Anomalospiza imberbis. Classification (NCBI taxonomy): domain Eukaryota; kingdom Metazoa; phylum Chordata; class Aves; order Passeriformes; family Viduidae; genus Anomalospiza; species Anomalospiza imberbis. Next base: position 14,592,572 of record NC_089687.1, read on the forward strand.
ACTCACCAAACCTCTTCCACACCAAGAGCCAGCCTGGTACAAGGACTACTGCTCCATGCCTTTGGTCTGCCCTTCTCATCTCAGTCCCTGGTACCTTATTTTGTCAACAGCTTCGCTCCTCAGCACACAAGTGTGGCCCCAGCAGTAAGGAGGTCACACAGAAACCTCCCAGATCTGCAGCATCCCTGCCTTTCCACCTCACTGCACACCTGGGTCTCTTGCAGGGCTCAAAATGGTGAGTGCAGGACCCGGGCTTTGTTTAACGAGCAGCTGGAGGCATCGATGGTGAGGGATCAGGAATGGAGCAGAATGGAGCAGGAACAAAGAGCAACAGCCTCCAGGCAAAAGCAGAGAGGAAAAGCTGCAGCTACAGCCTGGACTTGCATTGGCTTCTGGGGCTCTGTAATAAATGAGCCTATGAAATCTGAGCTTCTCTCTTCAGAGCCAAGAGATGTTCACAGATGTCCTACAGCACCATGGGGACCCAATCTCCCTTCCTAACTGTGATGCTCAAACACACAGTCCTGCCAGCTCCTACAACCCCAGGATTCATCTGTGGAGATGAATCCCCTGGTAACTTGATTTTAGCAAATCTAGCAAAAACCCAATTTATCACATTTTCTCCAGCTGTCTGAAATATTACATCCTTGTACATGGCACACAGCTATTTTTGCATATTGTGAAGCCCAATTCTATCCACAGCAGGCATTTGTAAAACACTGCCACATGCACACACGCACACATGCACTCCTGTACGAGCAGAAAAACAAACACCAGGGGCATATTAAAGGAATAAATCCTTTGTACAGCAAAGAAGAAGGAGTCTCATTGCTAGCTGTACAGAGAGCTCAGGAACAGACCATTGGTTGTGATACACAGGAAGGTTTTGATGTACAGAGTCCTCTGCTGCTAAAAGCTACAGGAACACAAAAGCAAACCCAAAGGGAGACACAAATCACAACAATTAGAGATGGAAATTAAATCCTTAACACCCATTTTTGCAGGTCTGTAGAAGATGGGTCTGCACAACATATTCTCCAGTGCTCAAACAGCAAATCCCTTTGGGGACTGCTCTCCAAAAACCCTTTGAAGGGTCTATTTCCCTACTTCACAACATTAATTTTTGCAACTTCCCATTGTAGAGTTATATCCCATCACTGGGATGAGCGAGTCTAAGCAGCATTTTTCCTTTGTCAATAACTAGTGGAGAAATGCTCTCCAACTGCAAGCTTCCTCCTTTCCTCCTCAGTTTGCTCACTACTATCTTGTTCTTCTGAAACACTGAAGAGTGCTTTGGAGTCAGGGCAGCTGCCTTTTTTTTCTTTTTTCCTCTATTATCCAAGTCTAGATTAGGAAAAAACAGAGCTAACAAAAAGGGAAAGGTGCTCTGGGCTCAGCCACAACCATTTCAACATATGCATGAAATGCTCTTCCCTACTTCTGGAAAGAGTAATATACTAATCAATTATATATATAATATTCTTCCCTATTTCTAACTATAATGGGAGCTTGTCTCAAGGAGCAGCAAGGGCAAGGCCAGGCTGAACTGGCTTTACCCTGAGGAGGACAACACTGCTGGAGATGCACTAGTAGTGCAGCTCTGCTCCAGCTCTGTCCTTTCTGTCTGAATTCCCAATCTGTAACCGCTGCAATACGTCAAAATGGTTAATGATTATCTGGCCCCTGCTATTTAAAGCCTACTGGCAAGAGTGCTGAGAAAGGATGGGGAAAAAAATTATTGCTGGTGCGTGCTTGTGATGCTCGGTATATCCAGGGAGAAAATAACCACGTCAGGAGCAGCGTCACCCCTGTTGAGTGGTGGTGGCAGAGTTTTGCCTGGCTTTTATCTGTCATTTATCAGTACTGGGAGCCCATCCACACATCCACAGCTGCAGCTGCTCACCCACCAGCCTGCAGATATGGGACGTGTCTCCCTGGCCTGTTCTTTTAACTGCAAATTAAGTACAGCAAATTTGCCCACCCAGTCTCCTTTAAACAGGGCAGGGCTGGGGATGACAGTGTCACTGGGCCAGGAATTTGCTTGGTCTCCTGGAGTTTCCCAGCTGTGCTGACCTATGTCTGATGCCTGGGCTGCTCCTGAGCACCAGCTCAGCTGGAAAGAGCCATGTTACCAACATCCTACTGCCACAACCATTAAAGCAAACATTTTGAAAGCCAGTGCAAGCTGTACAGAAAACCAAGATAGCTGATGGTGATCTTAAGACCTGCAGTTTTTTCTTCACCTGTGCATTTTTCCTGCTTAGGTATGCAAAGCAGCACAAGCATCAGTCAGAGGAGCAGTGCCCTGGGCCAGAGCAGGTCAATGAGAAGACACTGGAGGAGCTGTCCCATCAGAAGGGCTGCCATCTCTCTTTGGGGGTGTACATGCAGCTGCTGCTGCTCACAGATCTGCATGCATGCATCTGACTGCTAGCATTTATCTGAGTTTGTCTTGTTTACAAAAGGAAGCCAGGGTCATTTAATTTCAGGTCTTCAGCTGTGTGTCCTAAATATACTTACATCTTCACACTGAGTTTAAATGCAATGGGAAGTTTTATTACAGCAAATAAATGCCAAATGATTTCTATATTAGGAACATAATTACAGACAAATTAAGTACAATGGCAAAGAGAAGCCCATTGTTACACAGCTGGTAAACTTCAATAAACATGCACTAATGACCACCCTGTCTTCACACACTTACAAGAGTTGCCCTTCTATCCTTTTGAACAAAACACATTATTACCAGCATCTCAAATGCTTCCCCATGTACACAAGCACTGTGCCAGCCAGCAACAGGCAACGAGAGACATGGAATAGGTATCTATGTGTATGTGTGTGTATATATATGTGTATATATATTATATTGCACGAAATTCCCCAGCACTGGGGGAAACTGACACAGAGTATGGACCCAGAGAGGAGTGGACCCAGGTCTCCTGTGGAGTCAGGACAGCACAGGACATGGTTATAAATGGGACTCTGGTGAGACAGAATTTCCTCAGGCACCTCCGCAGAGCTGGGTGCTGATCTGAATCTCCATCTTGGCAGATATCTGCTGACTCTTCTTGACCCAGATGAGGGAATACACTAACTGGGCACCACCCTAAAATCTGGAGAGCCTATAGGAAAATCTATGCAAGTGATTAGAAAAAGAAAACATCCAGACTGCGATCTCTGTGACCAGAATTGGTTCATCCCACAGCTCCCCTGCAAGACCTGTTATCCCTGTGCCATGCAGAGACAGCACTGCCCATGGCAGGCAAGATCTGTGTGCCCTGGGGTGCTATGAGTACCCCATTCCAACAGCAAGAGAAAAATGCAGCCCCATAAAGGAGAAAAATCCAGCTCTGAACAATTGTTTTTGTTGCTTAGGTGTGATTTCATTAGGTCTGTGACTGCCTGGCTGAAGCCTCTGGTGTGCAGCTTCCTGGGTCAGGATCATGTCTCTGCAGGGCTCAGCTGTGGTAGAGGTGTGGGCCCCTCTCTAGGATTCCTCAACCTCTCAGCAGTAGGAATGCATCCCCTCTCAGCTGGGCATGTCAGACTGGGGGCTCTGAGATGGTTGTGCTAGGGGCACAGCTCTGCTTTTTCATGGTTTTCTGCAATTTTCAATGGGTATTGGCTGTTCTGTGTGCCTCAGGCATCTCTGCCTATAGGCTGGGTGTGAGCAGACAGGGATCTCAGCTTTAGTACACCCAGAAAAACCATCACACGCTACTCTGGGACCACCAGGAATACTTTGATGATGTCTGGGAGTGTGGGCGCTGGCTGGAAAAGGGATGTGTCTCACAGGGTCCTGAGCCGAAACCCCACATTTGTTCCACAGCGAGTCTTGTCTGAAAAGCCATCATGTCTGCAGAGCTCCCAATGCTCCAAAAACAACACAAATTGCCTTTCCACCCACAGAGGCTGCTGCTGTGGCACCTGTGAGGAACGCTGGGGCTGCCACGCTGCTCAGGCTTTTTCTGCACCTCTCTGATGAAAACACGAAAGGCTGCAGCCACCACTGTGAGGAGGGCAGGGTGGGACCTGCTTTGCATCTTCCTTCTGCTGGAAAACTCATCCCACCACTATCACAAGAGGCATGACTTCCCAGCTGAGCAGCTGATGCCCATAGCCTCTGACTTCACCATGGACCACGGAAATTTCAAGCTTTCTCTGCTCTTTCCCATCTGCAGTGTTTTGTGCTTGGCACCACTGCTGAGACAGACAATGACAGAGGTGTCAACTCAGAATTTGGGAGTGGGATGGAGAAGTGGGAAGGGAGACTTTCCATTTTCTGAGCATTACCATTCCTCCTGAGGACTCTTCTGTGACTGCAGAACTGAGGGACCATCACCTCATCTGGCTGCTCATCAGGGTAGGAACAAAGCTTGCCCATGTTTTGAGTCAAAACACGGGTTTTTCTGTTGAAGCAGATGACTCAAGAGTCTCAGCTGTGCTGGAGGCAGACAGTGGGTCAAATCCCTGTACCCTCATGTCCAACAACAGTGCAGGGATGTGGGGGAGAGGCATCTGACAGGTCCCTTCTCAAGGCTGTTCAGCAGAGAACAGGAAAGTCCCAAGAGGGCCCTGAGCTGCACTGGCTGCCCTGTTTACCAAATTGCCTTGCTCCTACTCTGCCACCTCTGAGCAGGATGTTCCAAAGCAAGACCCCTCTTGGTGCTGTCTGTGTACCCCAGGGGATCCCCACTGCCTATTAACAGGGATGGGTGCCACGTCAGAGGCCTGAGGACAACCTCCGTACTCCACCTTCCCACAGGGTAAGCAATGGTGCCACACACTCAGCCAGGCAGGAGCAGGGTTGGGTTTCCTCTGCACACAGATCATCTCTCACCTCTGCCAAGGAGCAGGAAAAGAGGATGCCTTCTTTTCCTCCCTTAATTGCTAAAACCTTAAAGAGTTCTGCAGGGCAGGAAGGTCGGAGAGAGAAATGAAGACAAGGAATAAAATCTCATGAAGAAAAGAAAGAAGAAGGAAGAGAAGTCCCGGGTGCAGAAAGCCCAGCACATTAGAGAGGCGGCTCTGGCTCACTCAGCCAGGAGCCTTTGCTGTGGTGACTCATCCTGGGAGCAGTCTGGAGTGGTGGCTCTGTCCTCACTCCTTCACTGATTTCCAGAGCAAGGTGACTGAACACAGCTCCACTGAGCTTAATGTGAACTGTCAGGGAGCTGGGGCGCATTTGCCTTGGTAACAGAAGAGAAAACAGGCAAGTTGCAGAGTTTAATATAAAAGATTTGGACATGACCCAATCCCTTTTCACTATAAAAAAGGAAAAAAGGACTTAATCTAGGCTAGGGCTGTTTCACTATTTATCTGACAGCAACTTGGTCATGTGTTTGCCCACAGCCTGGTACTATCCAACAGCTCTGGGCGCTTCTTTGCCACCACTGGTAAAGACCAAAGGGAGTTGGTTCAGAAGGGCTGGGTGTCTCGTGGCTTAACACCATTTCCCTTCAAATGAGCAGAAAAAAAATGATTTTTTGTGAGAAATAGAGAATCACAGGGCATTTTTTGTACAATGAGCTATGGAGTACTTTAACACCTGGTTTCAGGCCAGTGAAAGGTGAAGGGCAGAGAGCCATTCAGTTTAAGTCCCACTTGGCCAGGGAAGGGAGCCAGCATGGAAAGGGATGCTGGGGATTGGTTCTCACCTGAGTCAACCATTGCAGGGGATGTGAGAGGGAAGGACTGTCCCTGAGGGCCCCCTTAACTGAGAGGAAAGATGCTGAACTCCATCTCTGTGTGCAGGTCTTGCCAACAGACAGGCCCTTCTCAGAGGAGATTCCTCTGAACAGGAATCCTGACCCATCAGTTTTCCTCAGAGCAAATAAGCAAATGAGAGCAAATCAGAACAAGGCAGTCCTCAGAGCAAATCAGCTCCTCAGCAAACACAGGGACCTGCAAGCATCCTGCCATGTTGTTGTTGCCACCAGTGAACCCATGACAAAGCAGCTGAAACTGATCCTGAAAAACTGTTCCACTAGAACAAAGTTGAACCTTACCTGAAATACGGAATAAGGAATCAGGAATTAATTATTAATAGTCCAAGGAGCAGAGAGGTTTCCATATATGGTATTTATTTGCTTTTCTCTCTATAGAAAGATTTTCACAAGAAAAATTACTTGACTTATGTGTTCTACAGCCCACTTCATCCTAATGTCATTGAACATGTTTTTGATTAGCTGATTTAAGTAATTCTTACTAAATGTTGCCTGGTTGCAAGGAATCAAAAGGCAAGTGTCTCAAATATCACCTGCTGTGCCTCATCAGGTGTGATAATAGCACCGATTAAGTGAAGAGCCTTCAGTGCATGGAAATCACAGTGCTGCACATGTGAAATCAAGATACCTGAACACCCCTGAGCACTTGGGTGTTGCACTGAGTTCAGCTCCAGACTTGTCCTGAATACAGACTGGAGCCATTTCAGCATCCCAGAGAAGAAATGTCATAGTCTGTAGCTTCTGGGCTTTCACCCAAGGTATTGAGAGCTTTAAGCTTCTCAAGATTTACTGTAGACCCCAACCCTTTCATGAGCTAGAACACTCTAATTACATCTGAAAAAGAAATCCACAGTTGTTTCACTCTGGCTCTTCTTAATTAAAGTATTTCAGACAATACTTAGATTTATTCTGTGTGAGATACAAGAGGGAACTCACTTTTGCTCCATAGGATGCGATGCTGGGATAAATCTGATGTGACACCATGAAGTCAAACCACTCTTCAGCACAAATCAAGGACCCTTAAGTTATGGCTTCTTGTAATAAATCTTTAACCAATTAAAGAGATTTTCTTTTTTTCTTTTTTTTTTTTTGGGGGGGGGTACAAATGGCTTTTTCACTAGAGAAAGCCTCATCTAAATAAAAATTTTTCTACACATACTTATTTTTTTCATAGATAAAAAAGATAGCAATTATTCCTTATTATCTCTAAGTTTGAAGTATAAGTTAATGCTTTCAGAATGCAAGTACCGTAGAATGCAATTCTTATCTGAGATGTGCTCATAATTCAGCAAATTGAACTTTGCAGCTACTTCCCTGGGAAGCTGTTCATAAAGATACTCAGCTAATGGCCATTTCAGGAAACATTATGCCATCAGCTGCTGAGGAGCAGCCATGGACAATCCATGGAAATGGATGCTGTTTTGACACTCCAGATGTAGACCCCACTTTTAAAGACAGTGAAACAAACAGACCAATAGGCTTTTTGTCTTTTTTTTTTTTCCTCAGAGAAAGCTGAAAACCCCTTCAGCATTAGACCTGAGAAAATCTTTACTCTGTAATATTTGCCTCATCTTCTTGGGTTCGTCAGGAATGAGAAAATGTCCAGGTGCTACTGGCAGTCATCCAGCAGTGAGATGCTCCTTCCGGCAGTGCAGCAACTGCTTAGGAGCTGCTTTGCCCTGGTACCAGCAGCTCAGCAGTGGAGGGGAGCAGAATATGATGGCAGCCAGGATTTGAGGGCTGTCATTTGCCATAATATCCTCAAGTGACCCCCAGTCAGGACTGAGGGCAGCATGGTGGGGAACTGGGGGAGCCATGTGCACATTCAGTAAGTGGAAGCCAATAATAAGGTGCAAATCTCCGCTACTCAAAAGTGGTGTTTCTCAGCTAGGAGTGGAGATGAGGACATGACAGGAGGGACTGTCCCAATAGGTCTGGATGGGTATGGTTATGCAGCAGCTTCTGCTCCATTTGGGATGGTCAAGACTGGAAGCTCAGAGATGGAAACCCTCCAAAGCTAAGTCTGTCTCTGAAGCTGTCTGTGTCTCCTGTGGAATGAGGTAGAGCTCGAATGTGGGCTGCTGGCCTTGGGTGCACCTGGGGTGAAGGCTGAGGACAGCCTGGCAGGGGGCTGAAAGCTGAACTGAGGTGGGAGACAACACAAACATGGCTGCTGCAGCAGCCGGGGAGCTGTGATATAAAATAATGAGCGTGGTTTGTTTACTTTTGGCTTCACTAGCACTGCGGGACTGAGCTATTTCATTAAGACATGGCCTGATCCACTTTTCCTTTCTGCCTCCCAGACTCAAGGAGAAGAATGTGCAATTACAAAGTTCACTCATGTAGAGCCCTTCAATTACTGGGTAACTCTGTTATGGCTTTCCCAAATGTTTCAAGACTCGTGCAATAGGACATGACATCTGAAGTAATTCATTTTTCATCTGCTGATTAGCAGAAATTAAAATGGTTCTCAGAACATTCCAATTTATGTGAGATCAAGTTCCTTATCGCCTTAGTGGTGAAGGCATTTCTTTTTAATGTCTCAGGCAACCCTGCAAGCAGAGATACTGAACAAAAATACATGAAGGAGGCAGACGAGGGGAGAATAGAGGCCCGCAGGGTCAGCGGGGTGGTGGAGCTCCAGAGCCTTTTTTTCCAGTCCTGCCATAAGGTCACTTAAATGTTTGGCAGAAAGTCAAAATGCTCGCCGGCACAAACGTGCACCGGAGGCAGAAGCACCTCCTTTCAAAATGATGCAGCTACAAAGTAAAGCTAAACTGCCTTCACTGGCAGTGAGCTAAAAACCAGCCATAAATATAAAGGGTTTCTTCTGCAGGTGTCTGCCAGCAGCAGCAGAGCAGCTGCCTGAGGGATGCACTTGTGCCATGATGATGGACACCACTCAGGATCCCAACAGGCAGAACTGCCAACAGCACCTCTCCAGTGGGATCCAGGGCAGTACTCATGGGGCTGTGGTGGGAGGTGTCTGTAGGGCTGGCAGCTCAGGGGGCTGCGGGTCAGATGGAAGAGCAAGCGACAGCCTGAGTAAGGAATGGGATAAGGGAGAGGATAAAAGCAGGGGGTCTCACACCATTTGGCCATGGCAAGAGTGGTCACATTGCCCTTTCACTTGCTTTCTATTTTCAAGGCATCCTGGGAAAGTAGGTGAAGTCCCCCGGGGAAAGGCTGGGATTAGGAGGCAAGGGAGCATGCTGTTGCTGACTCTCAGAACCATCCTCCCTACCACTGCAGAAGCCTGCTCCAGAGCTCATAAACCCACAGGTCCACTTAGCTGAAATGCAGCAAAAATACACCATGGGAAAAGGCAGCTTAATCCCCAAATCCTTTTGCCTAGTGTGACAACTTTCCAGTCAAGAGCAGCCCAGTAGGATAGAGCCAGAGGTACCAGTGGCACTGGCCTCAGGGGAAGCTGCATAACATTAATTATGATTTTTTCAAAAGGCCTCCTGTATATGAAGCTGCATAAATCCATGTGTTTCAGTCTCTGCCTGAATACATCTCCTGGAAGCCTTCTTGTGTTTTCCTACTTCAGCTGGGGAATCCAGCTTTCCCTTTCACAGGTAGAGTATGAAACAGAAAGGAGAGAAGGTAGAAATAAATGTAAGAATAGCTGTAACATTAGTCAAGTGGGCTATAGAGGCCATTTTCTTTTTTATATCAGTCTTTTGCACAAGTTGAAGACCAGGTTTACTGGTGTGTGTAAAAGTGAAATACACACACACAGATGTGCATATATAAACACTGCCAGGGCTTTGAGGTCTCAGCACTATCAGTGCACAGATATTAAGCATTACATAGGGCTCACTTACCATCCGACTCTTTGATAACCTTTTGAAGATATACTGATTGGCAATTTACATACTAACAAATACATCAACACTGAGGCAATGTCAGATGCTATGCACAGCTATGCTTCACTCCAGAGGTGGCCGAACTTCAAACAGTGGCCAAATCATTTGTATCCCTCAGCATGAGAGATGCCCTATTGAAATATGAATTATTACCTCTCTGTTATTGGTCTTTATTGCGCTTTGCCAAATTGGTTCTCCTGCCCTTTCCCGATGGGATTTGCTGCATCAAATACAGAACCTGTTTGTGCCAAGCAAGATTCCTCTTACCACAGCTGGATTAGTCTTGCTCAGTGAACTATGTCCAGTCAGATTGGGCTGTGGCATGCTTTAGCTACAGGTTAGGCTGCCTTTTTCTGAAACAACACATCTCCTCTGTAACAACCTATAGTTCTCTCAGCAAATTGTGACTCCACACAGGAAGGCTCAAATACCTGTTCCTGAGTTCCAGTGGTGGAGATTTTATTGTCCATCTAACCTGCACTCAGCTTTTAGGATGGATTTGTCCTTTACATCCACCCAGCTGTTCTACTCCACTTTCTGGTGCACCAAGCCAGGAACAACATGAAAATGCCCAGCCCACTTCCCTGACAATGGCCTGCTGTATGCTGGCAAGATCGTCACTCCTTCACTATTGTTCATGCTGCAAGCAGCTGGGATGGAAGAAGGGCACTGGAGGGTGAAGAGGAAAGAAGGAAGCTGTTCTCACTGCTTTGCCCTGGATGTCATGAGTACAAAGGGGACAGGGCTGCAAGTCCCAAGAGCTGAGTTCTTTTAGTACAACACTTCTAGGCTTTGTTGTGCCAGAAAGATTTTAAGAGGTTTTTGAAAGCTCCTAGAATTTTTTTTTTTCCTTTGCCTTTGCAGAACTGGGGTTGGTAGAGAGATAAGCACAGAAATGATCACTATCCACACGTGTATTTCCTGGAGGAAGTCCCACTAACTGTTCAGGGCAGGGTATTGTGTAATCAGCTACTCATCTGTTCTTTGGTGTCAAACGCTGAGAAGTTGTGCCTGCAGAGCCGAGAGCATTCAAGCAAGACTAAAGAAACTCATTACCCAGGTATCACCCTCCACGGCGATGCTCCAGGAATGGAAAACACCTGCAGCAGCCACAGATGCTCCTCATGGCTGCAGTGTGATGGGAGCACAGCCACATGGGGATGGCATGGGCAGAGTGGGCCCTGGCAACAGCTCTCCCTCCCACAGCTCTGCTGATGTCCTGCTGCTGGGTTTGGGGAAGGCTCCATGTTGTGATTCTTGCTCTCTGTACCAGACTCTTAACCATCACCCAGGGACAACTGTAGACTTCATTTATCTACATGTGTCCACAGCGTGTAAAGATCTTGAAAAAACAAGGCTGTTGAAGAGAAAATTATTAAGCGTGGCTGGCCTCCTGTCTGCACGGAGATCGATCTTCACTGACGTGTCTTTGTTGCTCTGGCAGTCAGAGCATGTCCACCCTAAAGCACTGGGGCGGCCAGTTCTCTCTGGAGGCAAGTCCCATCCCTGCAGCAGCCCTGTTCACCTGCAGAGGTGCTTAAGTGGAAGCTGTTTTTCAAAGGCCCTGCCGGTGTTCTGTGACAGCAAACTGAAGCTTTAAGGAAAAAGAAACTACCTTACTACTGCACAGCCTCCTGGTAAGGGGGCTTCTCCTCTTCAATATGTTTACATACAAATTCTCAGTCTGCCTTCAGCATTCTGGGTGAAATGAATGGGCAGTTGCAGATGATTTCTTGTTTCCAAAATTAGTACCTCCAGCTACCATGCAAACCTGTGAAGGGCCAGCACTCAGTGGTCCCTCGCTGCAGGGATGGCAGAGCAGGGTCGAGGTGCCCTGGCAGAGATACAACACCTGTATCCAAAGCTCTTGCCCAAGCCTTCATCTCTGGTATCCACACATCCACAGGTAGTAAATACATTTTGAGGTTTTCCTTTTGAGGGGCAGCGAGTATGAAATGAAAGCAGTGGTGCCCCCCAGCAATTCTACGGCAATCATCCCAAGAAGCTGAAAGATTTCTGACAAACCCAGGGCCTGGAGGGTGAAAACACTCAGTGAAAACACTCCAGACCCTTTCCTTGTGCTTGGTCACATTCCTGGGCTCTGGTAGCTGCCATGGAAGCTGAACAAGACCTCTGGGTGGGACCTACATCCTGGGCTTCACTGCTCAGGATCTCCTCCAGCTATTCTGCCCTCCTGCTGCTGGGAGGAGAGCAATGGGTTTTGAATTTTTAATTTAATTCCTTCTCTTTATTTCTTTGGAGATAACAGAGATGAAAGTCTGCCTGGTAACAGTGCTGAGGAACACAAGCACACAGGGGGCAGGTCTTGAAACGTGCTCTGCTGCACTGCCACGTGTTTTAGGGCTGGCTGTATTACAAACTGAAAGCAGGGTGTCCAAGTCCCTCCTAACCGGTTCATTTTCTGATTAAATTCATTGCTTAATAGGAAAAAAGTAATAATCCAAGCCTTCAGCTATTAGACTTGCCCATGGTTACAGAAGGGAGCTTGCCTCCCTCCTTACCTGAATAGGTTTCAAGGAAACAGGGACATAAGCTGAATGAGATTTTCCTCAAGGTGAGCCAAAAACATGGGCATGTTTGCCACCACAGGAATGGTTTTATTTGCACAGCCCGCAGGTAACTTGGGCACGTGAAGGCAAGGCTGGGGCTGGAGCACAGGCAGAGGGAAGGCGGAGGGGAAGCGGTCACCTCGGTGCAATGCGATAAAAGGGAGCGAGATGCGAAACCGCAGAGGAAGCGGAGCCGCAGGTGCTGCGCTGCGCGGCGAGCACGGACAGGCAACAGCGCAGAGCCCGGGCTGTGCTGCCGGCAGCCACAGCGACCGCCTGGGCACACAGAGCCAGGTGGGAGCCTAAGGACAGTTGTTACTGGCTTTTCCCTATGGGGCAGGGGCAAAGCACTGCCAGGACTGAACGTGTTAAAGTCACGCCACCTCGGGACGGCCGGCAGATCCAGCCCTGCCTTAGCCTGGGTGATGCTTCTCTGCTTCGGGCCTTAGGATTTTGGGCAGAGGGATCTCAGGGCTGATTATCTGCTCATCGTCCCAGGGCACAAGCCCTTCAGAGCAGGGCTGGCCCAGGCTTTGCACAGATCCGTGCACATTGTTTTCCAGAAGCAAACCCAGCGTATTCCCTGCATTAACTATGAAGCAACCTCAGATATGCACAGGCAGTCACTCAAACCTGCCTCACTCTGCCATAACCTTCCCCTTCCTCCCTGTCTGCACTTTACATCACCTCTCTACAGGCATGAATTTCTTCTTCATTCCAGACTGTCAGGAGATGATGACAACAGACAGCTGCTTATCCTATGTCATGTCCACCTGCAGTGTTGTCTCAGGAGGAACATCATATATTATAGCTGTGAAAGATGATGGGACAATACCTTGGGAAAGACACAGGGAATGAGGGTCTACAAGGGAAATGCCATAATTCATCATTGGTGTGGATGTAGTCAGGCTTTTTACACACTGGTAGTCAGTTATGGAGATTGTCACACATAGAAAAGCTCCCCAGTTCCCACTAGGCAGCAGAGGGAGGATCCTCAAGTGCCCTAGAAGGTGAAACAGTCCTACTACGGTCTTTAAGTATTAATATAACCCTAAAAGCATCCTGTCTAAAGGAGAAAATATTTCCAGGCACCTAACTTCCAAAAGTGTGGTCTGAGGAGACCCCAGGGCTTCCCCAGATAAGACCTCTCCTGCAAGGACCACACAGCATCTTCACAGCCCACCTGCAGCTGCTGCAGCATTCCACCTTGCCAAGACCGACCCAGGAGAAAGCCCATTGTGCTTATTTCCACAGTCCTGAGGGCATTATCAAACACACCTGAGTATCCTGTGCACACCTTTTAAGAGTGGAAAGTGAGGCTGTTTTAGGGCTTGGATAAGGAAGTGGGGTGTCTTCTTGGGCTAGTGGCGAAGAGTAATCCCAAGGTCCCTAGGAAGGGATTCTCCATAGCTGAACTCCTTCTCAGAGCTGCTGTGAGGAAGCACTTTTTAAGTCTCTATTAAAGTAGGGAGCTGTCTGGGTATGGGTTTGCTATGGGTCACACAGGAAGCTTGGGAAGATTTTGCTGGCTCTCTGGTGCTGCTGCTGCTATTTGGGTGGCTGTGTCCATGACAAGGTCTGCTGAAAACCAGCCTAAAATCTTTAGTGGGACCAGGGAAGATAGAAATATACAGAATGGAGCCTGTCCCTAGAAGCAGGATGGAAGGAGGCTGAGCTCCCTTTCAGTCAGCAATGTTATGGCCTTTGTTTGGCTTTAGTGAGTTGTCATATGTAACTCTGAGCCATGCAGGACTCGTTTCTCTGGGACAGTGACAATCTTAGGCTGCACCTCCTTTCTAGGAGGACTTAGCTCACGGGTTTTGCTGCCTCATGGGGAGCAGGTACCATTGATTTTTCTCAGCCTCCCCTTTCCTGTCTCCCCTCTTTGTCTCTCCATGGTCATGCAGTGCCTGCACGTGCTCAGTGAACTCATTCCCAGGCATGGATTGGAAGTGTTTGATAATGAAATGCAATCTAGTTCTATTACTAAAACACAGCTATTTTTGTGTGGAAGAAAAAAAGAAGAAAAAAATCCTCTGGCAGCCTGTGGTGACCAGAAAACACTTAAACCCACCTCTCATGAAGGAATTTCCCTTGCCCCAGTCCAGGCAGCCCCTAGGGAACCGATTTGTCCTCAGTGCAGCCAGGTACAAATGGAAGCGTGAGCTCTGAACTGAGCTGACTGGGATTCCTCCTGCATCCACCTTTATTTACTCTGGATGTTTCCCAGGTACAGAATTTTTCAAGAGCAGATTAATGGCTGAATGTGAGTAGAAAGCTGACATGAGCTTTTTAACCTGATGCTAAACACACTTCATCTTTAAGCATCTGTGTTTCAGAAGCCCCTCACAGTATTCCATTCCCTAGAGAAGACTTTAAGCTCTGAACCATGCAGGACTAGAAAACGAGAATGCTGTAGGTGTAGAGATTGTAGGTTTTGTCTAACATACCTCACCCTTGCTGTGTTTTATGCTCCAGACTTGTTTCCTCTACCATGAACCTGAATACAGACCCTCAGCCAACAGGGAAGGAATGTTTTTCACCAGAGATCTGATCCAGTTCTGATTTTTTTTTCCTTTCTTGAACCTCTAGAGTTTGATATGGTCTTGGGGCTAAAAATACATTTTCTGTCCACAAAGCACTGTTTCTTTCACGTTCAAGGACTGGAATACTAGCTCTGCTCACATAGTTTTTTGTTGTTTTGGTTTTTATTTTTCCTGTGGGTCAGGCCAATTTTTCACTTTTATCAGGTCAGCTGATGAAAGCTCTCTGCAAACCTTGCTGTGGACTATAGGACTGCATCTTCACTTCCCTACCCTATCCCCAGGCTCACAGAAACATGCCATTGCAACCCAGCAGCCTTTCAGATAAGCATTCTGTGATTAATCCTGTGACTTAATTCTGTGACTTAATTCTGTGACTTTGCTGTAATTCTGTGGGTTTGTGAGTTGTGAAGTGGCTGTTGGGAGTGCTGATACTGCTCCTTGTGTTGCTGTGAACCTGTGACCAGGCAACACTCACCTCTGACCTGTTGTCTCGGGCTCCCTGGAAATGCAGGGAGCAATAATCCATCCACCATAATATGTCTTTACCAATCATATTTGCAACTGTGACAGGATTAGGTACTGTGAAATTGAAGACTGAGACTCTTGGGAACAATTATGAAACCCAAATCCTAAAAACGCTCATTCGTCTCCTTCTTGCAATTCTGTGTTTTCATTTATACTTTAAGAAAACTATTGTAGCTTGTATTTTCTGAGAGACAAGCACTGCCAGCAGCAGACTGGAGATGCTGTTGAGTTCTTTGGGATGCTTTTCCCCAGGGCAAAGACTTCTTCCCCCCAACCCCCCCTTCTACTGAATGGCTCATTAGATCCTATTTAGGTGGAAACAGTACTTATTTCACTTGGGAGATACTCAGAGCCGTGTGCCAGGCAAGCTCTCTCTACCTGGAATTATTTTGAAGTATGCTCCTCTGCAATACTACAGTAATTGTAAAAAGATCACCCAGGTGTATTGGCAAACTGGAAGCTCTGAGTGATAATGTTAAATGAGTGATAAGCTGTCTGCTAATTTGAGGTTTATCTGTTCCCTCATGTGTGTGAGTTTGGAGCTGGCTGCTTTCAGTGATCAGGGCTGGTTTCAGAATTGCTTGTCCTGATTTAGATTTGCAACACCCAGAGGGGGTTTTGCACAGGGGAATACCCATGCTAGAAACAGCAAGAAAAGGGTGGAGAAGCACAGGTAGGCCTGCTGTGTGTGTGGCCTGATTGAAGCTGCAAGGTCAAGGAGGGACAGTGATTATTTGGCAAAGTTCAAAGAGAAGCAATGGGAGAAAGTGAACAAAAATGTGGCAAGGGTCCACCTTATCTGGGATGAAGCTCTTCTGGGCTGGGAAGGGTTTTTCCCTCATACTGACTCTGGTCCAGCCTCCATGTGTCATGAACCATGATCTACTACCAGTTTTGTGGGCATTAGGAGCACACACCTTCATTCTTGCAGTCAGAGAAATCAAAGTTTAAATGTATTCAAAGGAGGCCTTCCAGAAAGAGAGCCCCGTTGGGTTTGACTTCAGAGGAAGGAGTTTTTGGTGCTGAGATTTTGTTGCCTTGCACAGTAGCCTGACAGTATCTCCTTAGGGAGAGCAGACCATGGCAAGCAGCTCTGGGCTGTGGGGAGAGGCTGGTGGTGGTCACCAGCCACACATCTGCCCTTGCTAACTGAGTGAATGCTTTTGTGTTCAGAAATTAGAGCCTGCTTTCAGCAGAAAGATGTAAGATTGAAGAGATCACTTCAGCCACCAGCTCCAGCCTCCTGTTATTGCATGTCATAAATTTGATCTCAAACCTGCTCTGCTTCATTATAATGTCAGTTCAGTTTTATGACCCAGCTCCTTCTGGAATGTTCCTCCAATAGCTCCCTACTTGGTCAGTTGGAAACTTGTGAGTTTCACCCTAAATTCATTCAAGCTTTATCTATATTAAATATTCCTGTTCCAGAATAATTTGGGGAGGCTTGAACAGCTCTTTTCTCTACCCAGAGTTATGTCTCTCTTGTGTATTTACAGGGACAAATCAGGTCAGCAGTTTCTTTTTCCCTGGGCTCCCCAGCTCCTTCTCAGCCACCTTGGGTTTGTGTGTAGCCTGTTTCTGCACTGTTGCTGGATTGAAACTGCACTCCATGCAAGGTGTGCTACCCTGGCCCAGCCTTGCCTGCAGCCAGCCACCGGTATTAATACTGCAGAGAACAGTAGGGAGACCCTGTTTTCCACTGTGTTGCAGGATCACATTTGTCTTTTTCAGCCCTGACGCACTCTGGTCACTCAAAATCACTGATCCCAGAGTTCCTCAAGGAGCTCAGTTATCTTCTCTCTTTTCCAGGGGTAGAGATATCAGACACAAGGAACCATCATCTTTCTGCTTTTGATGTGTGCAGGACTTCACAGCAGCAAGTGCAGGAATATTATTTGTACCAGAAGGCATATACTGGAGCCTTGTGAGACCAACCTGTTTGAGGTGGAAACCTCACAAGTTACTCCTAAAGCCAAAGGGTCTTTAAATGATGGGAACTCCTAGCTACAAAAAACCAAAAATATGAAAGAAAAACATGAAGGAGCACAGCAGCAAAAGCCCAGATGAGCTGAAGATTTCCTTCAGCAAAGCAGAGCAGCGTCCCTCTTGTCTGCGTTTCCCTCCAAGGCCCAAGGCAGACAGTGATGCTCTGAGCCACGGAGCTGAGATGGGGGAGAGATTTCCACTTCTCTTTAAGGGTAGAATTCCTATGCTTCCTGCTCATCAGTTCAAATGTTGCATTGTCCAAACAATTCATTGCAGAAGGGAATTAAACAAACATCTCCTTTCATTTTCCACAATAATAGTTTAATTCCCAGGAAACCTTGTTTGCTGCATAATAATTTAATGGGTATAAGACAAATATACTGATTAACTGTTTCTAAATTTATTCACTTAGTGCAGCAAAAGGGAGCTTAATCTTGCAATGATGTGATTTGAATGATGGATACCTTTGAGAGGCAGATCAGGATATGAAGTCAAATAAGGAGCTGTGCTGGGGAAACCTGCTGCGCTGTTCCTCTGTGCCTCCAGCTGTTCCTGCATGTGGGCAGAGCACTGAACTGGAGGCAGAGGTTCAGACCTTTAAATACCCTCAGTGCCATTCAGTACAAGGCAGTCCTTCTCCCAGGTGTGCTCAGGCTGGCTATGGCAATGGCAGTGTCACACTATGACCTCAGGTTCAGAGGATGTACAAGGCGGAAGTCTGGAGTGTGTTATTTTCTGCTTGTCATCTTTTAAAGTCTATGGCCATTTTCAGACCTCATCCTGTGAAGCCAGTGGGAGGTTGCAGACAGAGATCTGAAGTGCTTTCTGGACCCCTTTGGTGTATCACCGCCCTGAGCATATGAGCAACAGCACTGAAATAATAGTGCTAGAAAAGCAGTGAGGTGGTAGTGCTAGGCATTTCCTAGCACCTTTCTTCTGCTGTTTTTGCAGAGGAAGGGCACAACTGATGTTTCAAATCCCCCGTGGCTTGGTGAATTTGGCCTTTGGGTTTCAGTGTAGCCCGTGAATGTGGCTGGTGGCCAGTTTGAAGGCTTACTCTGCGGTGAGACATCTTCTGTGACCCAGCAAGGGAAAATCCTGAGTCATGCTGATGCCTCAATCAGCTCTGATGCCTGGACTGGATTAACAACTTGGTCAGCTTCACACAATTGTAAAGAGAGATGGCAAAATCCAAGGGGCTGCCACTAAAACTAGTTCATTCAGGCCTGCAGCCAACATTCCAGATGTTCTGGATCTTCTGGGACATGTGGCAGAAAGCATAAAAACAAAACAAAAAAAAACCCAACTCAGCTCTTTAACACTTAATTCACATAAATTTTTATGCTTTTTCTGATCCATGTGTCTATGGCTTGTGAGAATATGAAGGCACTCCAGGGATGCAGGCAAAGATTTAATCCATAATCCCTTCAATTTCAGACATTTAAAAAAAATAAATGCACCACAAGAGGAACTGTTTCTCCCAGGTCTGAGAGATGTTAGTAGTACATGAAAGGGAAGGTCAGAAAGGACAAAAGAAGACTCAATCTTGCTCTCCAGCAAATTCAACAGGAAAGCTTTTTTTGACTCTGCTGAAATTGGGACCTTGAAGAAAGTGTCTCCTGCTGAAACATGCTGAGGGTATTTTAAAACCAGATTAATAAATAATTGGACCATCTGCATCAGAGTCTGTAAGTGGAGTGACACATGGAGGGTGTCTGTAAATGGAACAGCTTCAAATATGCAGAGTGAAATACACAGTGGAATGGATTATTTTTTTTCCAGAGTAGACATAATTATTGCCCATTTGCGTCTCAATAGCAAGCACAACGAGAGGCACTGCCTTAGAGATGGGCTGATTTCTCCTAAGAATGGAACAGAGAGATAGTAAAAGATTGTGCCTGCCCTGCAGAGGTGACAATCATATTACTGAGACAGAGCTGAATCAGGAGCAACACCAAGGAAATGGTTTTCCTGAGGCTGTGGAGCAGATCAGCTTCCCATTTCCTAGGATCCAGCTGGGCCACTTTGCTGACAGAAGATGATATTGCCTCTAAGGCCACCAATATCTGTTGAACCACCTCCCATCACTCCTGGGCACTGTTTGTCCTGCACTGGACAAGTGTTTTAATTAGTGCTCCTCTTGGGGCTGCAGCAGTGGTTGGGGTTAATGCTTTCCAGCCACAGCCTTCATAAGAGCAGGGTCAGACCAGAGCTCATTGAAAGAAGCTGCTTCTGGACCACTGCCTTTAACAACTCCTAATCCCTCTTTCAGGTGTTTTATTCTTTTTTTTGTCCTCCTGCAACATCCCAAGAAAGTGAGCTGTTCAGCTGATGCATTGTGCTTCCTTGTGCTGCTTTTTGATCTGGTAACTGGGCACCCTTTGGCTCTTGTAGTGGACGAAGTGATGAGTAATTAACTGTTCCTTGTTCTTGATGCTGGATTTTGTAGCTTTCTACCCTGAAGTCTCCACTACCATTCAACTGCTGAGCCAAGGTGAACTAGTTATTTAGCTTCTTGCTTTCTAGAAAAACACTGAAGGAAGGTGATGTATTTTTTTTTTTTGGGAAAAATGTCTCATTTGCATAATCTATAGATAGTAGCAACATCAGCCTTTTTTAAAACCTGGAATGAAGAGGAACATTGAGAGAAGCAGTGACAGCAAGAGAAACAGTTTGACTGAGAGACAGAGTGTGGGATTTATGACACCTAGTGTGCAGTGCTCCCCTGCAGACTCTCCATCTGAGCTTGGCTCCCTGAGCTCCTGGTTTAGGGACAAGGCAAGACAGGTAAGAGAGGACCATTAACCATCCACAGCAAATGAATTAGTCTTGACACTTCCTCGCTGGGCCATATCTGTTACTGATAATGCACACAACGCTTGGTTTCTAGATGTTTCTGAAGGTATTTGGGGTTCAGTGTGCTCGTCTTCCCTTGAACACCTGGAAATTTCTGATCTCCAAGGCAGAAATTAAGCCTCAGAAAACCTGAGATGTGGTATATTTAGTCTTCTTGCTGCACAATCACACTGACTAGAATTTACATTTTTTATAAATGCAAACATGTTTTTGATCAGTTGATGTCTTGTTTACACTAATAGAATTAGCTTTTATAGAGATAACTCCTTATTTTTAAATTGCAGTTGAAATTGCATTATATGTATGTAGAGGGGAGACAGTCTTTTCTGTTTTAGTTGATTGAAATATATTTTTACTGTGAACAATGCATGTCATATTTTTTTAGAGAACAAAAGAGAAAAACCTATATGTCACTTCAGCTCTTCATTTAGTGTCCTCATGAGCAAAGAAAGCAGCAGCATTAGCATGAAGCAGATGCTAAATATATAAATACATGCCAAAGACCTAGAAAAGGGTCCTTACTCATGGTAGCAATGGAGGCTATCTCTAAAAAAATATAAAGGAGTAGAGATTAATTGCATAGATATAAAGATGTAAATAAAACTACAGAAGAGTAGAGTATCCCCTTGAAAAAAGGGAAAGTTCCACCTGGGTGGTAGAACAGCTATGGCTTCCAAGAACAGTCAGGCCCTAACTTTAGACAGTATGTGACCAAAAGAAGGGGACAATACCAGGACTGTACCCATGAGTGAACAACTGCAGGGGTACCAGGAGAAACAAAGCCTGCAGTACCTCCCTCCAGGCACTGCCCTGCAACCAAGGCATGACCATGACTGAGGACCTCACCTGAGCAGGCAATGAAGAGATGATGGGAACTAAAAACGTGGGACATGTTTAAAAGCATGGAGGAGTGAAAATAGTAGGTGTTACCACGTGGATCCTACCCTCGCCCTTGCCTCTCTTTCCCCTAATGTGAATGTCAAAGAAAAATGCATGAACAGAGATGAATCAAAGGAGCTGTTTTGGCCAGGATGGACATGACACATCCATGCTGCACCATCAGGATAACCCATGTTCCCTGCTTCCATCTGAGGAAATATGAGGCCAGCTCCTGCTGGCATCAATGGGTGCTTGAGCACAACTCTACACTCAGCCCCACCAGCCCACACCATCTAAGATCCTCCAGTGTAGTCTCCAGTCATAACATGTACCCAGACCCTTCAGCTGATGGGATGGCAAGGCAATATTTGCGAAATCATGGCTGCCTGTTATGCTCTGTGGTCTTATAGTCTTAACCCTCAAGGGTAGGAAGTTGGTTTTCATGAGCAACTTTCAACCCAAACCACCTGACCATCCCCTGCTGAAATTCATGACTGTGGATTGGAGCAAGTTGGCTGTCAGTCTCTGTAGGAGATTTTGGACAGGAAACACAGAGCTAGCTCCAGTTTGCCACTGCTGGCAGGTTTGATAATGGTTTAATCCTTGTGCAGTGTCTCATCTCTGCATCCAGGCATTCAGTAAATGTAAAGCAGAAATAAAAGAACTGCCTCATTAAAATCTGGTCGCAGAGCTGGAGCTAATACCCCTGTTTTTGTCAGATATGAAGTCACGCAAGCCCCAACAAGGAAGGGAAATGATGGATGGAGTAAAATGTACCTCCTGTCCCTCAGACACCCGCTCCTTTGCAGCCCCATCCGTGGCTGCAGTGAGCGCGTAACATCTCTGGCAGTAATGAATCACTGGCAGCGCTGCACGGATCCCTGCTGGGGAGCTGTCAGTCAGGGGCTCCTGGGAGGAAAGAGTGAGGAAATGGGAGGATCCTGATTGAAGAAATAACCCCTGACGCAGATCTCCAGTGACTAACTCCCCACCCTCATCAGAGGATCCAGATGCAACCCTGAGGGCTGATGTCTGAGTTGTGTCAATGTGGCTCCTTCTTCCCTGCTCAGCATGAACACCTCCATCCTTTTGGCTTTATCACTCCAAACCCCTGGTTGAAGACTAGTTCCCTTGCTCCTGGCCTTTCCTTGAGCATGGAAACCACCTACCCCCTTCTTTCCCTTTAACCAAAACTCCCTGACTCCAACCCAGCACTACTAACACATAGCTGTGAGGACATCTCGGCATCTTGCTCCTGCAAAACCATGTCATTTGGG
Source organism: Anomalospiza imberbis (assembly GCF_031753505.1). Classification (NCBI taxonomy): domain Eukaryota; kingdom Metazoa; phylum Chordata; class Aves; order Passeriformes; family Viduidae; genus Anomalospiza; species Anomalospiza imberbis. Next base: position 14,614,809 of record NC_089687.1, read on the forward strand.
ACTATGGCCCAGAAACAAAGTTCAGCTCTTCTCCTGACAGGACCACCCTACATGGGCATTCACTGACCAGGATTCAGTGTGCTAGAAAGGAAGAAGCACTGTTTTTTTCTGATTCCAATCCACTGAGTATTTGGATGCTGTGAATGCTCTGGTTTTTCAGAAAGGAAGCAATACTTGACCACACTGGGGATAAACTCCAAGAGAAGTCAGGTAGCACTGAAGCTTCACATCTAAAGAAAGGGAAGGGACACAATATAAATCTAGATCTTAGAAAAACTTTTCCAAAAAGCCTCTGAAAAGGCCCTCTCCCCCAAGATTTAGTTAGCACTTCTACATGCACCGAACTCTTGAGATGTGCCCTGGGCAGTACCATTAGAAAAATTGCAAGATTGGAGCTGATCTGAAGTGACCCAAAAGGTGCTGAATTCAGGTCTAAAACCTCCCCTGGAGGGTTGCCCTCATTAGATTAGTCTGATTCTCAGACTTCAGATTCTTGTGGAGATGCAGATAGGGGCAAGATGAGATTCCACCTGGAGTACTGCATCCAGCTCTGGGGTACCTAGTACAGGAAGGACATGGATGTACTGTAACAAGTCCAGAGGAGTTCTCTGAGGATGATCAGAGGGCTGGAACACCACTCCTATGAAGCTGGGGTTGCTCAGCCTGAAGAAGAGAAGGCTCCAGAAAGACCAGACTGCAGCCTTCCAGTACCTGAAGGTAGCCTTTAAGAAAAATTGAGACTTTTTAGCAGGGTCTATTGTGACAGGAGAAAGGGTAAGGGTTTTAAACTAAAGAAGGAACAATTTATACTGGATATAAGGAAGAAGTTTTTATGGTGAGGGTGGTAAAACACTGGAACAAGTTGCCCAGAGGGGTGGTGGATGCTCCTTCTCTGGAATTTTTAAGGTCAGTTTAGATGAGGCTGAACAACCTGATGTAGGTGAAGATGTCCTTGCTCTTTGTACGGGGGTTGGACTAGCTGACTTTAAAGGTTCCTTCCAATCCAGTCTATTCTATGACTCTGTGATATCCCCAGCCTGGTCCCCGCTGCCTATGAAGGTTAATCCATCAGTGCCCTTGGGATGTCCCCTCCTGCACCACTGTGAAGTGTGAGGACACCTTCTCCCTCTCCTGGCTGGGGACAAGGATGAAGCGGGGATGCTGCAGTGCTGGATGGGGCTGCCTTTGGGGGCGCAACCTGGTAATCCATGAAGCTGCTCCAGAAACATCATCTCATTTTTCTGCAGTGAGCAGTTGCTTTCAAACCCCACCCTGCAGCAGTGCTGACTTAACACTGTGAAGCCCTGAGCACCCAGTATGTGAGTACTGAAGGTGCTCACCTCAGCACAGCTCCCCAAGGAAACAGGCAGGGGGCTCAGGAAAGCAGGCAATCAATTTTTTTTTTCCTTTATTCCCCCAAATTTGCACACTGTAGTGGCAGTTCAGGTTGGCTCTGAGTGATTCACCAAAATCCCACAGGAGATCTCTGGTAAAATCTGTGTTCTACCCCCATTTCCTCTTAAAAAGAGAACCCTGAATGACATCTTATTTTTCCTGAGCAACACACAGATTTTGGTACGGGCCATTCAATAGATTTTCAGACAATTCCAGAGAAGAATTAATGTTAACATAGGACAATCACCTCCCATACTGACCATTGCAGAGCTAGGAGCAAGAAAAAGAATACAAAATCAATTTATTTGTGTGCCATAAACTGGTTTCAGTCTATGATAACAGGACCAGGATGCAGATCGTGCAAATGAGGACACTGCATGGATCTGGAGCTGAAATATTGAAGATCTCTAGACAGGGGTTGGTTTTCCATCTTGGCAAGTTTTCATAGACCCCAGTGTCAGCTGGACTTGACAATTCACTCACAGCAGCATCCCCCTGTCACCAAACAGTTCACAAAAGTGCCCAGGCACAGTGTCTTAGGTGTCTTAGACTGCAGCATCTGTTTGGTCAATTGGCAAAAAGAGAACATGCACTTGGTGGAAAATGTAGTGTACTGTGACTGTAAATACTATGTGAATTATTAATTTGCTGTTTACTGACTTCAGTATTTTTCTATTCAATTATTCTCTATAGATAGAGCAAAGGACTGGTCTGATTTTTAAATAATACGCAAATTATTTTTTGCACATATTTACAGGAAGAATTTTTGCACATCTTTTTATTTGAATAAATTTTGAATTATTTGCTACATGTTTTATTAAAGCAGCTGTTCAATAATTAAGGAGAGTATATAATTATATGTAAGGCTACCGAATGATTCGTATTGCAGTATTTATTAGCAACACATTGAGAGTATAACTCCTCTCATATGAGCTGTTTTTCAGGATTCATAGGTAGGAAGACCACTGTCTACAATTTACTGCTGGGGAAACTGATGCACAGGAAAGGCAGATGGTTCAGGGGACTAAATGTGAACTTATACCCAGAACTCTGTTATACCCAGAACTCAGGACCCACTACAGATCTCCAGCCATCAAACACTGCATCTTCCTGGCCTACACTGCATTGCCCTGTAAGATCCTCAAACATATTGCTGTGAACAAAGCAATAATCTCCCTGGAAAAGGAGGGAGTGTGAATAACTAAAATCCTTATTGCTCTGTGGGCATTCTGCAGGCAGTGACTGACTTCAGCATTCAAAAGAGAGGGTCCCAGGTCCTCTGTGTAGATGGCATTTAAACATTGATAGCCTTAAAAGTTAGTTGGAAGAACTTGCTGACTCAGGAAAAGCAGGGCTCGTGTTTCAGCTGGAGCCAATTGCACACACTGTGATGTAATTTATTCTTCACAATACACAACTCATTTACGGCCCTGCAAGCTGTGAACCATTTAAAGCAGCAAGAGAGTGACTTTGAATGCTGTTACTGAAACATGTTGAAAAACCCTTCAGCTTAAGGGTTTGGGAGTTTGGAGATGTCCTGTTCCTTTCCAGCCATCAGAAAATTAATCCAAAGGGGAGTGTATTTCTGCTTAAATGCAGGGATCCCAGCCCAGGTTTCCAGTTATTTATTAATTATTTGCAGCAGTAACCCCCAGACACAGAATACTATGGACAGAGGTATAAATCTAGCTGAAAAAAATCACATAAAACTGTAACAACTGATCTCAGAATCACAGAATATTTTGAGTTGGAGGGGACCCACAAGGATCATTGGGTCCAGCTCTTAAGTGAATAGCCCATATGGGGATCAAACCCACAACTTTGGTGTTAGTAACATGATGCTCTGACCAATTCACCCAAGGCAACAGTTGCTCCTAACTTTTGCTCTTCATTAAGTGCAGTCCCAGCCCCTCAGCTGAGAGCTGTGAATCAGGCTTCCACCAGCTCCTCATAAATATGACATGAGAGGTCCAGGTTGGAATGGTGGAGGAGCAACAACTGCACAGACCAGTCCTGGCTGTGGGCAGAGATTTTATGGAGCAGCCAAGCAGGAAGGTGGACATGTCAGGAGCTGGAGGTCTGCTTTCCAGCTTTCCTTGACTATGGGGAATAAACCCCCAAATGGTGAACTGCTCACCTGTGTTGTTTTTGGTTTTCCTGTGAGGCCTTTGTGTTGGCTGTCCTTGCCATGAGTTTCAGAGTCAACAAAGACAGAATTCTCTCCTAAACTGGATTTGACACATGGACCATGGAGTCACCATGTCCTGTGGGCAGGGCAGTGGCAGAGGTGGGCAGATGTCTGGGGCACTGGCCCTGGCCCTGTACAGGGAGCCCCTTTCAATTCACCTCACTGCTGTCCCTCCTCTGCAGAACTTCTTGCATGTCACACAATCTTATTCCACCAGATGCACAAACTGGCAGAGCATGTGGCTCCACTGAGTTTCTTGCCTCCCCTCTGATCTTCTCCTCTGTCCTCAGCAAGAAGCTCAGCAAAGCCACAGTTACCACAATTTGGGGGTAAATACCAGGGTGGCTACCAGCATGTAACTTGAAGCCCCATGACCTTTACAGTGACAGCGATGTCCATTTTGGTTCTGGATCCCCACCTGGACCTCCCAGGTTTCCTCTAGGAGCCTATGTAACAACTGTTCCTTAAAATAATGCTATTACCAAGCTCTGTAGCTCATTTCTTCCTCATCCCAAAGAGATGCTGTGGGGTGGGCTGGATAAGGCACTCCAACTCTCAAAGCTGTGCCTTCCCCGTCAGCTGGGAGAACTTATAATTACAATTCCCATTATTGTAAGTTGTGCACACAGTCTCGTAAAACATGACACTTTAAGCCTATTAATTGCCATGTTTTGAATTCTTGCCAGCAATTTATTCTCCCCCACCCCCAAAGACTCAACCCCCAAAAAAGAAATTATTAAATAAAATCTGTAGCACAACACCACAGCTACAACAGAACCCAGACTGCTGTGGCTGGATTTGGGGCTCCTAAAGAGCTGTCCTGAGACATATTTCACATGAGGCTGTAAGGTCCCTCTTGCAGCTGCTGGCAAGGTCTGCTATTCTTGTGGGATTAGTACCTCCAAGAGCCTGGCATGACCCAGGCTCATGTATGCCAGCTGCTTCTCCCACTCCCTAAGAGGATGTTTGAGCTTGATTAGTTCAACCCCTTGATCTTAGACCCTTTCCTGGTCCCAAATGCTCAGCTCTACATCACAGTAAACTCTCAATCCAGACTCTGCAGGCTGCCAGGAAAGAAAGCTAGCTTGCCAGGAAAACTGGGGTTCAGCACCCACAAAATAGCACCCAAAATAGCCTAGAACCTCTCAATGTGAACTTCACAGGCATAGGTGGGTTAGTTTATATTTCCTGCCCAAATTTCAGCTTTCTTCCTAGGAAGAAGTCCCTGTCCTTCAGCTCAGCCTTTTCCAGAGCACTTGGAACATTTGGCCCCATGTAAGCTGTTGCACCTTTGGTGGCAGTATCTTTCTTCCCCTCCCACCACAAGTTCCAGCAGCAGGATCCCAAGCTTTGCCTTTGCACACCACTTTGGAGCCCTTTAAGTGAAAATAATGACACAGAAGCAAAATATCTGTATGAAGCAAAGACTGTGTGGATTTAAAATACTAATACTTTTACTGTTTGGAGCATATGTGATGACCCCAAAGGGTTTTGGAAACAATGTTGAGTCTCTGATCACGTTGTGATGTGGGAAAGCAAAGGAACTACGTGCAGTCAGAAATGAAAGCAAATGGAGATGGTGAAGAGCCAAAAAGGAGATGGGGGCCCCGCTTGCCTTTGGCTTCTCCTACACATGGGACATCTCAGTGGTTCAGAGGGGAGAAAAGGGAGCACCAGGGCCCCAGCTCCCCTTTAAGGGAGCTGTTCTCCAACCAGACAAGAAAGAGCATAGTGTAACATACAAAAGCACAACACGGAGAGCTTCCTCAGAGCCAAACTCTAGCACAAGAGCCCCAAGAGCTGCATCTGGCTCTTTTCTAATCCCTCACCAAGTGGACTTTCATCATACGTATAATTAGGGATAATAATTTAAAGAGATAGTTGAATAACCAAATCTGCTAATCCTTCAGTGAAGCCTCTACCCTTTAATCTCTCTCTGGTTCACTAATGCATAAAAATGTAGCCAGGCACCCACTGCCCTCATTAGAGGGAAACTTTACCCTCCTTCTGCCAGCCTCGGAGGCCTGCTAGCAATGAAGGGAGGGCACAAAGGCAGCCCTCTGACTGCTTGAGACATGCAGGAACTTTGAAAACATCAGCCTGAGCTTGTTTCAAGACCGATGTCACAACAGTGGCCGGTTGTCATGGAAACAGGTTATCAGCTATCAAAAACCATCCATGAGAGAAATGTCACAAGGAGAGATGGCAACTGGGGCTGTAAGGCCCTGCACATGGGCAACTCTGACTCCTCCAAGCTTCTTGCACCATCTGACCAGATGAACATCCTCCCTATTGCTATAATTTCTGCTGTCAGGAGACACCCTGCTCTCCCTGTGACAAAGCTTGGTTTGCCACCAGAGGGGTGGCAGTGGCTTTTGTGCATCCCCTCCAGCCCTCTTGTTTGTACCCTGGCCCCTGTGCTCCCATGGTGGGCAGTGGGGAGCCCACTGTGGGGATCAGCAATACCAGTGCTGGCATCTGCTGGGTGAGAGCTGACGCACTTGCTGGGCGAGGAGCAAGTGGGAAGCCATTGTTAATTAATCAGATACGCCATGTAATGGCATTAATCACAATCAATATATCAGATAGGCATGATGAAGATGCTGTGCAACCTCTGTCAGATAGCAAATACACACACACATTCCAGCACAGCCACACACGGTTTTTTGGATGTCCATGCCCTTCGCCTGATCCTCCTGGCTTGATGACAGCATCAAACTGTCTTTTTGCCTCTGCTTCTAGGATCCTACCATTCTCCTCTCCCCTGCCTGACTCTGGGCTCACCCTTCCAGTCTGCCTGCCTCCCTCTTCCCTCTGTCCTGCCTGTATTCCTTGTTTTTCTCCCATGACGTAATTTGGAGAGCTGCTCTGAGTGGCATCGTCTCATTTACACACGCCTCCATCTCCAGAGCTGGCAAAGACTTTGGGAAAGGATGGGATTGAGACCTTGATGTGCTGTCATGTAGGTGGGCAGTGCAGGCTGTGCTGCTCCTCTTGGAAGCCCTCTGCTCCACCAAAAAAGCACGTTAGCCTTCGATGGAGCTGAGTGACAGCAGAGTCTGCCTAAAAATGCAACATGCTCACATCATTCATATCAATTGTTCTTCCCCATGTTTTCCTGAGGAACAAACCCCATCTTCTTTTCTCCTGGTGTCCCTCATCCCAGGAGCAGAAATTTTGTGGTGGAAAGGCATCTGCACTTGGGTAAAGGGTCCTTCCAAAAAAACACTCTTCCCTTCCCACACACAGTGCCACAACCTCACTGCACAAGCTGGAAGAGTAATGCATTTTCTCTGGCACCTGCCACCACAGACGTAAGAGGCATGTTTCAGACTTCATCTTAAACAGGAATGGTTTTCATGGCCGGCACAGTGAATAAATGTAAGACATCTATTCTATCTTCATGTCCTGCTCTCCCTAACACACATGGAAAAGAAACCCCAGACATACCAAAAACTTTGACAAAGCTAATCAACAGCCTATTTAAAAACAGAAAATGCCTTAATATGGGGTTAAAAAAAAAGAGAAAAGAAAACTAAATGCAGTCCATTAAAAGCAGATGAGAGGGTATGAAAAACACTTTTGGAAGCTAAATAATAGTAAAAACATTTTAAAACCCCCAACAAATTGGCAGAAAAGCCCAGTGAGTCACTTAATGCTGTCTGTGCAGGCAGCATTACTGGCTGAGGAATTTATGCTTCTTCACAGCATGGTTTTGGGAAGAACCATCTGACCAGATGAACATCCTCCCTATTGCTATAATAGCCCAGGTCACTCAGGGAGGGTGTGTTCAAACCCACCATGTTTTTGGTTCTGAAGAACTAAAGGCCCTTCCCTGGGCTCACTCAGACTGGAGGGAGATTTTCTACCTGCACTGGGGCCATGCAAAACAGGTTGGGAACTGGTTTTTGATGAGGAACAAAGCAGCTTGTGCATGAGGTCTGCTGTTCCCCAGGAAGGCAGTGCCAGCAGGACAGAAGCACGCTCCCAGCAGGAGCTGGGAGTCTTAAGCACAGTCTCTTATGACCAGAAGAAAGGATGTCACACAAGAATAGTGAGGGAGGGGCATTTGAAGAGTCCTACCACATGTGAAGGCTGAAGGAATAATTGTGTACAAAATTTGCTTTGGGGCTGATGAAAGCCAGCAGCCTCTTCTGAGTGAAGGAGAAATGCGAAGCAGTTACTCTGGGATGGACTAGCAAGAATTGCCAGACTCCTCCTTGCTCAGCTGCCCTCCTGCTACCTTTTTCAGATCCTGATTTTTGCTGAAGACATTTCTAGGTGGAGAGATCTGACAGTGTGGTGCAACAGGGGACAGTTTTTCATAGAGAACACTCACCCCAATGACAGTCTTACCTTTTACTTCCCATGTTTTCATGAGATTTCAGGAAAGCTGAAGCTATCCATTTAAAGTGGACCTTGCGATTTCTCAGTGGAAAAATAGAGCTGCTTCTAAGTCCTTTGAGCACCAGCCGGAAAGCTTGCTGTCCCTTAGTCAGGCTCAGGAGGAGAGCCTGATTCCCAGCTGCACTTGCTGGGAAGAGCCTTTTCCTAGCAGAGAGCATTAGGTATATTGGTGCTGGAGAGGCTGCGGTGCCTGGCGCAGATGGCTCAGGTACAGTGGGACTGTCCGTGCCTCTGAGGAGCCTGCACTGGCTACAGGTAATGAGCTACAGCCAGAGCCAATCCCAGCTGCCTGCTGATCAGTTGGATTTGCCCTCACACAGCCATGCTGGACAGCCACCAGTTGGACAGTGAGTAGAAATTTAAATACTGACCTGAATGATTGACATCTTCTCTCTCATCTTGCCACAAGGCCATGACAGATGGGACAAAGCCAAGACAAGGTCTGCGCTTACAGCTTATGTGAGCAGGAGCTAGACCACAGCAAATCTCCTGTCTCTGCCTCCTGACAGCTGACCTGGCTACTTAGGTGAGATGAAGAGTGTGTGTGGAGATCTAGACCTTGCTCAAATTAAATACTCTGAGTTCACAGGAGGCTTTACTCTGATTAAGACCCATTTCATCAACTAGATGTAGATTAAAAGATTAACTGTCTGATTAATAGTTCCAGTTTTTGAGCTGGGAGAAGAAACCAGAGATGATGAAATAGTCATAAGTTCAAAGTTATTTTTAGTTTGCTAGTGAATGAGTCTCAAATGACTAAAACAAACAAATCCAGCTAGGATTAAGAAATTGTACATACAGAATTGTATATCTGATGTTGGAATCTCAAATCCTCTTCTTCCAGCTTAAGTTTCATGCCACCTTTGTCTTACCTTAGCCACCAAATTTATTATTTTTGGCAAATAGGTTTTGGGTGTGTGAAGAATAGCAGAGTTACAGATTCTGAGTGATTGATTTACACAAGACTTTTCTGAACTGACTATTTTTATGGGGGAGACTTTTAACTTGGATAGACCAAGTTGTATTCCAAGGCAAGCATCAATCCCAAGTAAAAGACCCAGGCTTTTAAAAGTAATTTTTCTCTTTGTGTCATTCCCCTTGAGGCTATTTCTGAATTTTTATCCTTTGAGAATCATGCTGACTGCTAGTGGACATTGCTCCTTCATGCTATGGTCTCCCACACCCTATCTAGCAGAGCTAGAATAGCCCAGCATCCCTCCTTCAGACTCTGACTTCTTAAGCTAAACACATGGCTGGTGTCTTCCTTTTGTCCAATAGGTTTCCATGCCTGTGACCATGCCAGAATTCCTCCTCTGCCCAGGCCTCCCCAGGAGAGCTTGCCAATGCCATGGTCATGATTTTCTTGTCTGTATTAAATACCCGGCCTGCTAGGTCTAGCACTGCCCTTTCCATCTGCAACACTGAAAGTCCAAGTTGTTATTCCCCGTACCTCTAAATACATTTATGTAATTTCTATTATGCAGAGCAACTCAAACTGAAGTTCTCATTTTTTCTCTCCACAGACGATGCCTCTGAACCTTGTCTTCAGCAGATTTCAGCAGTGCATTGGCCCACCAAGCCACTCTATCCTTCCATCAGGCTTTTCCTGCCCCTGATAAACAAAAAACACTATACAGCAGACATGGCTTGGGCTCTGCTAGCAGTGTGGGGACTGCAGCTGGGGAGCTTATTCTAAAAGTGCTCAGAAATGAAGAAAGCTGAAGAGAATGCAGGTTACACATAATTTTGAGTTGTTTTTTTTCCTTTTTTTATCATTTAGTTTTACAGACTATGTTTCCCAGCCTTCTCATGTTCTTTGTTTTTAAGGTGCAAAAAGAAATGTGAACCCATAGATGCATATTTTCCCCAGAGAAACTGTGAATGCCCCATCTTAGGCAGTGTTTAAGGCCAGCTTGGATGGGGCATTGAGCAACCTGGTGTATGGTAGGTCCCCATGGCCATGGCAATAAGTTTGGAAACCTGTAATCTTTAAGGCCCTTTCCAGCACAAACCATTTTATGATTCTACACAGTGAACACCCATGATTGCTGCATAGAAAAGAATCTTCCCATGGGAGATTTCCTCAGTGTTATACAGTTTCTTTTGTAGTCTTGGATGGATTAGAATTCCTGAGCCTTGAAATTATCACCCATGACTTCAAGTACAAATGGTTAAACATCCTATCCATGTGTGTTTTGTGGAAGTTCAGAGGGACACTGAGGGGACATTTTAACAACCACAGGGGCATTGATTTCAAAAGGTCAGCACTCTAATCCATTCACCCTGCCCAGTCAGCTAATAATCTCTTTACTTGCCAAGAAATGTAGCCAGTGTTAAGTTACATGTTTGATTGACTGGTGAATGCATGTAGCGAGGATTTATAACCAAAAAGACAGGACTCTCCTTAACACTCTTTCTCAGCATTCATAATGATTAATTATTTTTAGTCTGAGCACTGTAACTGAGTGTATCTGCTACCTAAGACTTTTCACAAGACAGAAAGGGAACTGGGTCCCCATTACTTGCACAATTTCACCATTAATATCTGCTAAGCTTCATCTGCACAACCACCACCCTATCACCTTCCTGGGAAAGCAGATTCTTTCCCTGGAGAAGTCCTGTTGCTCTGGAAAGTCTGGTGCCACATAAAGGCATCAAATGTACTGCTCAATGCCCAACTCACCTGACACCTGGAGAGGAGGTGTCCGTATGGGTAACTGGAAATGTGGGAGACCAAAGCAGGGAGGCATTAGACTGCCACTAAAAGTAGTAATTTACCATCAATGCCACTGGTGTTGGCAGGCCTACCACAAATTCATAATTCTGAGCAGAGACCTAGGCAGATGACAGAAGCAGTGGTTTCCCCAGCCTGGCAAGGGGCCCAGACACTTGTTTGGATGCCTCTTCACTGGGACTTGTTTGGATGCCCTTTCCAAAAGCACCATGAGAACTTTCATTCCCACTAGTAGGAACAGTCACTACCATTCTGACTGAAAGCAAGCTTCTTGAGATAAACACAAGCTTTTCCACAACTCTGGGGACCAGAGGTCCTTAAGTCAGTAACATTGCTCCGGGCAGTCTGTCGGGTCTGGACTGGAAGGGTCCCCAAGCAGCAGGCAGACTGTGGTGACATTGGGGTAACTTCCAATAAATACTTTTCTTTCTACTCCCACTAAAGCTTGGAGCTGTTTTCTGCTTAGTCTTGTTGCACACTAAATCATTCTGTGTCCCATTGAGATTTCTGAGTCTTGAGGACTCTTCAGTCCTTGCCAAAGCTGGACATCCCTTTCCTTATTCCACAAATCAGAGAAAATAGGGCAGGAAAGGCATTGGGGACCTGATGCAAAAAAATCTGAGCACATTAAGCCAAATCAACTACTAAGGAATTCATGTTACACAGACAACAAGACAAAACATCATGCAAAGACGCAGGATTGAACATCTTTCAGTCCCCAGCTCAGAGGCGTATCCCATCCACTGCTCCTGGGTGACAGCAATGACAGAATGTCCTCAGACTGCCAAGACGAGAAACTGTGCATTTACACTGAGGGAGAAACCTGTGATTGAGGAGTGTGGCTTGGCCAGAAATCCAGAGGCAGAAATCCTCTTCAAGACTTGGCAAGCCTGATCAGGCACGACATGTCCTGGCTTTTGAGCAGTTCTGTAATGTGGAACCCAGGTCCCAGAGTTAGCAAGCTAAGAGGACATGAAAACAGCAATGGAACACTTACGTGAAGCTGCTCAAACTTAAAAACTCCCTATAAGTTTCAGGCTTTGGATCAATTCTTATTCCTTCCAGATTGTTTCACTCATCCCTCCTGGGTACTCTTGATCAAATCACAAAAATGCTGAGCAGATTCTTACAGCATACTTTCTAATAAACCATTTAGGAAAGCAGAGTTGACAGCATCTTACAGTTTTTTCTTCTTTTTTAAGCTAGCTCCACAGCCTCTGCCAAATTCAAGGATGCTAAATATGATCAGGCTGTGGATGGCACCATTCGTTTGTGTCAATCCTCTTCATACTAGATGAGCAGACAGGACATATGGGCCTATCCTTAACGAAGTGCACACAAGAAGTAAATGGGAAATTTCTACAAATCAGTAAACTTCTAAGTGCAAGATTAACCCAAAGACTGACAGATCCAGAGAGGAGCTGCTCTAAGGTCAGATAGTTGAGAAATGTTCTTTTACCTCCGATTCCTGTAAATACATCCTGGAAGAAGATATGGTGGAGAGGAGAGGTCTCCAAGACAATAGAGTACTGTGCTTCATGTTCATGGACTAGAGTCTGGCAAATCAGCACCTCAGAGTGAGTTCAGCCTCTCAAACACAGCCTACACCTTATCCTCATGTCTTGAGGTTAGTCTGGTCATCTGAACCATCTGGAGCATACCCTGACTCTGCACAAACCTCCTACAATTTCAGAGGTGAAAAGCAGAACTGTGAGTCTGTGTTTGGGAAAACCTGTCTCTCTAGTGAGTAGAGAGAGAAGCTTAATCTTCTTAGCTTAATGAAGAGAAGGTGAAGACGTGACGTGACTGTAATCTGTTAAGTACTACCACTGGGAGAAGGTTTTTAACAGTGGAGGGCTTTTTAATCCTGTAGACAGGCAGAATGAGATCCAATAGATGCAAGATGAAGGGGAACAGATACAGACTAGAAATAAAGTGCATTTTTTGAAGGAATGAAAGCAATTAGCTATTAAAGATCTTACAGAGAGATGCACTAGGTCCCCCAACTCCTGAAGTCTTAAACAAAATCTAGTTATGTTTGAAATTTTAAGTGTCACTGGGTCTGAAATGAGGGAAATCTGACAGAATTTCACACCACAGAGAAACCAGGTGTGTTGTATTATAAAAGAACTGCTTAAAGAAATCCATGAATTTACCTTTGTTTCCAAAAGGCTTCTGCATGTCTGTTTAACAGCTGTCACCTTCCAGCCACGAGTTGTGCACTGAGCAGTTACACACATTCTCCACAGGAGAACGTCAATCAGGCTCTTGATCAATTGCACACAGTCCTCCTCTCCCACTTCCATTTCCAAGTGTCCTAAGGTACCCAAGACCACAGCTCCATGACTATATGTGACCAGAATAACCTGCCTCCTCTTGCAGCCCACTCCCCTCTTCTTCTACTGTTTTCTTCCTGAATCTCTGGGGCACAAGAATTTCCTATCTCTCCCCTGGATGTTCTCAGAGGCTGCAAATGCATTTCAACCCAGCCAGAACATCTGGCTCCCAGTTTGGAATGTGTTTCTCCCTGGTTTTGCGCTTGCTGGGACATGAGGAGGATCTCTGCGCTGCTCAGGCTCACACTGACTCCCAGATGCCTCTTCATCCCCCACCTGGATGCAGTTTTTCTGGCCAAGCTGCTACACTCTGAATAACAGAAAAAGTTCCACATGCTGAAAGGTCTTACTGGCATCCATCTGGTGACCAAAGGGCCACATGAGCGCTGTCAAGAAAGTCAAGGACTTTCTCTCTTAGCTACTGCAGTCATGGTGATGACCTGTCCCATGGGCTTTTTCCATTCTCAGTGGCACATTGAGCCCTTGTCAGAGACCTTCTCGTTCAAACCCTTTGAGACACTTTGGCAGTCCTGCCCTCAAGCCCTTCCCTGGGGCACAACGTGCTTGTGCTCTAATGCTGGCAAAAATGCACGCACCAGTTGGCACCTGCCCCAGGCTTCCCAGGGACCCCCAACAGTCTGTCCAGTTCTCTAGCTCAAACTCTGTGAAATACACAAGCATGTAGCATGGAGGCATTCAAAACAACACTCAGCCACACCTGAAGTATCAGCCTTTGTCCAGAACTGCAGTGTTTTGGACCACCCCAACGCATGCCAAATATATCCAAGTGCTTCAGCAGCACTGCTGAGTGTACTTCTTTCCCCTCTCCTGCAGTCAGAGCTACCTCATTTCTGCCATCACTGCCATCTCTACAGTGTTGCATCTTCCCCCATCATGACCAGTCACACCAGGTTTTGCTCTTCCCCTTTTTAGCATGGCTTGTAATGGGAATGATACTTGCAAGACGGCATTGTTGGTAATACACAGGCCTGCGTAAAACCCCCAATAAATAATTTTTTAGTCATTGGCCACTTTCAGCCAAACTTGGCAAGGATAAGAGGATTCTAAGATAAAATTGCTTATATGTCTTGAAAATAAGGGAATGCACAGAAGAGAGAAACCTTATTACAAACTGTCAGTGTAGGAAAATCGATGCATTGCGCTGAATTCCTTATTAGACTCTGGAGTATCCGCACAAAATGAAGAGGACGCAAAGACAGGGTCAGAAGTGCCTTGGTATCCTGGAAATTGCTTTAGTTCACATGGTTAGGCACCAGAGACTTTGAGTGCAAGGCACAGAGGAAAGCAGTCTTCATCAGCGTTGATCCACCTTTCCTTCAAGACTTTCCTGAAGATCTTTACTCCTGGAAACCACACAGCTAGGACCAGCTGCCAACATGGGAGAAGTGTTTGCCAAGGGTGTTGATGGAAGATCGTCCCATCCTGAAGACTTTTAACAAGCAGGAAGACCACATTTTCCAGGCTTCTCTGGAGTTCCCTCTCTGCCTGCAAAGCAGCTATATCACTCGGTGTGACTGGGTGATGTGCTGAGGAGCAGAGAAGGCGGAGACTTCACCAAAAATGGCCTAGGAATTTTCCCTCCACTGGGAACTGGTGGGTGTTTGGGGGTTCTACTATATGAGGAGAGGCTGTCTGCCAAGAGCAGAGGAAAATCCAGGGCTGGGGATTCCTGCCTTGTCCACATCAACTCCAGCAGGACAGCACTCTCAGGGCAGAGCTGGAGAGCTGAGCAAGGGGTTCATCAATAGCTAATAGAATCACTGTGACTTAGAAGTCATGCCAAGAGGGTCACTGCTCTGGCATTAGATCAGATGTGACTGTCCCATGCCCCGAGCCTGAGTGGGATGCCAAGAGCACAGAGTGCTCTGAGACACACAGCTCCTGCTGCATGCAAACATGCTCTGCACAGCTTGGGCAGCCTTGGGGGTCCTGCTCCTTCCTAATGACCTGGTGTTATGTGTGGCTGTGACACAGCTTCTGGCCACAGACTGTCCCTGCTTGAGGCCAATCCTTGGACTCCCCCTTGGATTTATCCAGATGCCAAGCAATTCACTTGTCTTGGCTGCTCCTGGGATGGTGTGCTCTGTGCTGTCATGCTTTCCCAGTGCTGCTTCAGCAGTTGTCAGCCACACTTGCACTTAATCTGTGCAAAGCTGGGGCACACCAAACAGAAGCAGTGTCAAAGACTCTGCAGGTGACACCCATAGAGGAGGAGAGGAAAATAAACAGGAGTGAGAGCATGAAAACAGAAGTGCTGGACATTGCTGCATAAAGCCCACTTCTGCTGCCTCCTCCCCTCAGTGTGACAGCTTGTCCATGGACTCTAGCACCAATATTCCCATCCTGTGCTGGAGCAATGCCAGCCTTGATACTGCAATGTCCCTATCCTTCAGATGAGCTCTGCCTGGGGGCTATCAAATCTGCTGGTGCTGATGTTGACACCTATTAACAGCAATAGCACAGTCAGGGCGCTGCTGGGATACAAATCCAGTGATGGGAATGCATTCCCAGCCAACTCTGCTGCGTGGGAGGGGTCGGTGTGTGAGGCTGCATCAATGTGCATTTTGCTGGCACAGGCAAACTCCCTGCCCATGCAGAAAGCTGCTGAGCACTGGGCCTGGTGTGTGAACCAGAAGCCACTCAGCTGCCTTTAGCTCTGCTGCACAGCTATGTTCCCTTCTGCTAAAGACTGCCACTGACTCCAGACACAGCCAGAGCCTTTGCCTCAACCTGCAGAGTCTGGGAGAGGCACTGGTGTACAACCCTGTGTGAGGAACCAGCAGACAGAGACTCGGAGTCACTGCAGCAGCAAGAAAGCGTCACTGCTTGATCCCCAGGGCCTTTGAACTCCATTGTCAATCCCCACTCTGCTTCCTCCTGCTCACAGAAAGAGCATCAGAAGGTGTAGATGGCTGTGTAGGCAGAGGAGGAGGAAGGGCTGAGAAGCAGAGAGTGCTGAGGCTCCCGGCACAGCAGGAGGAACGGGAGAGGGATGCTGGGGACATAAACAGCAATGACTCTCAAAGGGAAACTGGCAGGGTATTGTGCATGACTTTCCAGTTTTTCCTACCTCTCCCTGTTCACTCAGTGACACTTAAAGCAGCCTCCTGGAAGGACATTTCTGCACAGAGTGCTGCTGCCTTTAATGCTTCCCAGGGCCATGGCAGCTGCAGTGGGAACAGGAGGGAAGGAGAACCACAACCAGGTCAGTGCTGGGCCCTGCTCAGTGCCCCAGGCACAAGCAGTGGGAAGAGGAGAGAGGTTTCTTTTGGTTCTCCTGATTAAACTCCAGCTGGCTTTATTTCCCATTACACTGTTCCTTTGAAATGCCAGGCTGCACACATGAATTTGCTATTGTGGGGCTAGTCCTTCTGAAGAGGTTGCTACAGAAATGCATTTATTTTAATTAGAAACCAAATGCTATGAAAGGATTTGTTCTGAAATGAGTGAGTGCTATCTGTCCCCAGTTGTCAATGGGTTTGAGATCCAGGTATTGGGCTCTGCCTGCTTTATCAGACCAGGAGCTGGGTCTTCAGGGCTGTTCCTCCTGGTTTCCAGCTCTGGTTCATAAGACACCTTACTGTGACCAGGTGCTGTCAAAAAACAGGCATGAATGAACTTGTGGGCATCCATGCTTATTTGAAGATAATAGATGGCATAAAGCCCCTGGACACAATGAAAGGTCAATGTCAAGAAGATTATGATCTATTGGATAGTGAGGCTCATTAAAGGGAAGGGATGGCAAGCCAGAAGGAGTGAAAAACTGCATTTTCTGAAGCTGAACTTCGTAAAAAGACCTATATCTGCAGGCAGCACATCTTCTTTTGACAGCCCTTATAGGCTGGGATGTAAAGCAGAGGATAGGGGTGACCTTTTTTCCCTGTAGGAGATAAGGAAATTGAGGCACAGGCAGCCAATTAAATGGAGATAATCAGTGCATTTCTGAGAGCTAACATGGAGACACCCAAACTTCTCTTCCAGGCCATAAACATCTGTAGTTAATGACAAAATGTTAATTACTGGCAATCAGCTAATGAGGGTAAAAGCTGAACTAATTTTCTGCTGCCTGTAATGCTACTCTAGACTGTGTTTTGCCCATCAGCTGAACTGCTATTTAAAAAGAGGATGAAAAGGAAAAGGGAAAAAAAAATATTTTGGCACCTCGCTCTGCCTCCTCTGCCAGACCAGATTAGTGCAGGGGGGAAATTCTCTGGTGCAGACAAGCCCTAGTTCATTTTCCCGTGTCAGGCAGGGAATCAGCTACAAGCTGAACACAGGGCCCTGCTACCCAGCCCTGCTTCCTACTGCGATCTGCTCAAATGACTCTATGGAAAGGTGGAAATTCTGTTTCTTCATGATGCTAAGAAAAGACTCTGCACAACTGTGCTCCCCATAGTGAGACAGGGACAATGTGCTGCCCTTCTTTTTGCCCATCTAGAATATCAGCTCCACTCAGCCACAGCATGGGCCAAATCACCCCCTTCTGGCATTTTGGAGAGGCAGCTGGAGATGACCCTCCTGGAACACTAAGGCAGCACGTACTCCTGCTGTGCATGAGTAACCAGCAGCCATTCCGGAGGAGGCTGTGCGCTACCTCTGGGCAGAATGATTCATCTCTATGTCATGGACACGGCAGCAATAGCCCTGTAACAAAAGGCAGAGCCATGGGGTAATTTGTCATTATGGTGACTATCAGCCTTGCACTGATCAGCCTGGGTGCTCACATCTCTGATGCTTGCAATAAAACCTCTCCATGGCACCAAGGAGGGAAATACACCAAGCTGGAGTCACTGAGGATCCAGCCCTAGTGGAGACTCTGAATTGTACAAAGTGGGTTAGTGGGTTTGGGGTAATGAAGATGAGCTATGGGGTTGGAGATTAGCTGTCAGTGTTGCCTACGACACAGTAAAACTTTGACTGGCACTGTGCTTTACCCTGCCATGGCACAGCAAGTTCATGGTAGCTCCCTGCTTGGGGAGCAGAAATGCCAGGTGGAATCTCACGCAGGATAAGCAGCTAAAAGTCCCTTATTCTCTGACTTAGTTGCCAGGGACAGCTACCTCTGAAAATTGCTAGCTCCAAAATTCACTTTTAAATCTGGTATTTCTTTTCAGTCCCAAGCCCTCACTTAGAGCCCACATCCCAGGGATTTGCCTGTGGCTGCTTTCCCATGATCACATCAAGCCAGGTTTCTCAGGCAGCACATGCCAACTGCCGTCCTATGAGTCCTTCTCCACACCCCTGGGGAGCCTGGGCCAACACACAAGTGCTTGCCATGGTCCTCCACTGTGCTCCTCCAACCCAGTGGATGCCTTCAGGCACTAATGCCAACAGATGTCTTTTCTGTCCAGCTACCAGCTGAAGAAAACTCCTCCTGATTAAGCTGATTCCAGGTTTTTGATAAGGCTCCCCCTTTGCAGACTCACCTCCCCGCTGCCACGATGCTGACTGCCAATCAATTGCTGCTGCTGGTGCAATTAATTCCATCTCGCTTTGCAGCCCCAGTTCACTGCGTGCAGTGACAGCTATCACATTTCATGCTCTAAAGGGCTTAACACCCCACTACACACACATACATCTGCACACTAGCAGGGTGGCCAGGAGGGTGACTGGAAACAGACTAAAGGAATTGGAGGCCTCAGAGACAAGGCCACCCTAAATCAGATTTAGGAGGTGAGAGGACAAAGCAAATGTTCTTGGACAGAGTGGCACATGGCCTCCATGACATAAGCCTCTTACCTGAGTCAGGGTTGATCTGTCCCCCAGCACAGTGGGTTAGGGTCACCTGAGCTCTGCATTGTCTCATTTGGGATGCAGCAGCAGCAGCAGTGTCCTGGTAGTTCTTTCCCCAGTTAAAAGCTACTTGCCTTGCAAAGGGGCCAGGTGGAAAGGTAACCAGAGAACAGCAAATATGTTTAGTGTTCAGCTCCACGCAGAGCATCCCCTGCCTTGGCACTAAGGCAGAGCTGAGCTGGGCCAGAATGGATACATCCCATCGTGCTGAATTTCCACAGGTGGCTGTGCCAGCCCTGAGCCTAGGGAGCTACAGTGAGTCCAGGGATAGCTTAAAGGGGGAAACCATTTTGCTACAGAGCCTGGGACTGGGAGCCAGCACTACCATAAATCCAAACAGCAATTCCTCTCCATCTCCTGCAATATACTTCCAAGCAGCTCCAAAGCTCCCCAAATTCAGCACATTTCCCAGCAATGCCACCACCCTCTGGGCTGATGCCATGGAAAAATACTTCTGGATTTCTGTTGCCAACAGCTCCCCAGCTGACTGTAGTGTGAAAATCCTACAGGTCACTTTAGCTTATGAGATTCAGGCTACATTTTATAAACGTGCTCTCTCTGGCTCTGCTGGGTGAGAGCAAATGAGCTGTGTGACTGGTGTGCAGGGGTTCTGCACCTCTCCCTTCTCCTGCAATAGCACAACATGGCTGGTTGATGCTGCAAGATTGAGTCGATAAATGCTATTGTTATTATCTTTATTAATCAATAATAATGTCCTTATTTCCTCTTGTAGGGCTTCCCAGTACATCCTTGCTTATTTATTCTCTGTCGTGTTTCCATCCCGAGCTTACAATCAGATCTGGGCAAGCAGCTGCCAGCACTGACCCAGCTGCTGAAGCCCAGCTGCACTCTCGTGAAGTCCGTTTCAGAGCAGGGACAATTCTGACTTCAGCCAGCCTCCCTGCAAGGAGAGAGCCTCATGGAGCCAGGGCCAAAGCCATCAGCTCCTATAGGTACCTCTGTCTGAGCTGAAAGGGCTGTAAGTACCTAACATCCCTCCAGGGAGACACTGAGACATCTACGGCAGCTGTAAAAATACATGAAATGAGGCAAAGGTTAATAGTGGCTATCTTGGGCATGTGTGCCTCTGTCTCCTTCTTTCATACTGTCTGAGGGTGTATAATTGTCAATGCCTTCACCCTGATGGTCTCCCTGGGGAGAAGGGACAGCACAGTGTCCCCTGTGCCCAGGCAGGAGCTGGTGTGTGGGCAGAGGTGCGCTGGAGGACACACTGGCAGAGAAGACATTTATGCCACAGGCTACCAAATGCCAGGTGCGAGGTTTCGTATTGGCACCATCCTGTCTTCCTTTAACCAGCCTGTATGCCCCTCCCTGGCTTCTCATTCAGCCCCTTTCTAAGGAAACCAACTGGTCCTACCCAGCCTGGCAACACCCCTTCAAAAGCCATGGCAAATTCCTGAGCTAAGCCACATTGCAGCAGTGAGAAGCGACTGCTCCATGAGAGAGCTCTTGCTCTTTGGGAGAACAAAACTCGTTCTGCTTAATTGCTTCTGGCAGTGCACTCTGCCATAATGAAGGTGGGAGCGGGTGGCAGGGAAAGGCAGTACTACTTCTTTGCACTGAGCCTCAAAATCCATCCTTTTGTGCTAAAAGCACAATGCGACGCTGGGCTTGCTCCTTCAAGTCACTCGTGCTGGGGAAAGCAGCGTCTGCATTGAGCCCAAATCCTCCCTGCACACATCCCCAGCTCCGAGCGCTGGGAGGAGGCTCGTCTTGCTTTATTTTTAATCCCATGAAAAACCTAAAGTACGTCACAAGTGAGAATCTGCATTGTGGAAAGGCTTTTTCATAGAGCCTTTGGACTCCGCTCCATGCGCCCAGAGGGCTTTGCAATAGTTAATTTTGCCTCCCAGCTCCGGGGAGGGAGGGAGGGAGGTGTTACTATTTGCGGTTTGCTAAGAGGACTGTGAGATGGATGGCTGAGAAATAAAGTCTGTGGCCTGACGGTGCTTCTCGAAAGCATTAACACACTTTCTTCCTTCTCACCCACAGGCACAGTGACGTTTCACACTTCTGCTGGGGTCTGGCTCGCTGGAGACCTGATAG
Organism: Anomalospiza imberbis; assembly: GCF_031753505.1. Lineage (NCBI taxonomy): Eukaryota > Metazoa > Chordata > Aves > Passeriformes > Viduidae > Anomalospiza > Anomalospiza imberbis. Next base: position 14,635,750 of record NC_089687.1, read on the forward strand.
CTGCTCCCTAATGCCTCTCCTTTCACAGCAGCTTAAATAAGAGTCAGAGCCAGTGCCACTGTCAGGAAAATGGCTCCTCTGCAAACCAGCAATGTGGTACCAAGCCCCATGCGGAGGCTGGGAAAGCCTACCCTGTCCAGTTGTGGCACCTAACCCTAACTCATTGTAGGAGAACAGGAGAGAATTTTTTTAAAAAGGAAATTAGTAACTATTTAAAGGAATATGAATCATTTATTTTACTTTTTGGAGGCCTGATTTTGGTTAAATAAAGGACTTAGTGGACACAAAACCAAACAGGTCTCAAATAGCCTGGATTTGTGGGCAGGCTAGAAATTGGTCAAGATTTCCTGGCCATCCCCAGTGCAGGGGCTCTCTGGGTCAGTCCCCAGCAAAAGCAGGTAGGGAAAAAAATCCCTTCCTGCTGGTCCTGGGTATGCTCAGGGACACAGGACAACCAGACCTGGCCAGCTGAGCCCATCTACCTGTCCAGAGCTCCCTCTTTGCCTGGCTTCTCCACTGGGGCAGGTTGCATTTTATCATCACTTTCTCCCTTTGCAGAATAGCACCAGATTTAAACCTTTCAGCTACTTCTTTGAGGGAGAAAATGAGCAGCATTTCAATGCATGTGTCAGGTGACCATACTTACACATTTTGATAGCTGAATCCCACAGACAGAAACAAGCATCCAGAGGCAAACAGGAAAGGTGTTTTCCCTTGAAAGAAGGTGCTGTAGTGAGGCAGAGATATTTCTCTTTTTTTTTTCTTTCTTTCTTTTAACATCATAAATGAAATCCATTTAACAGTGATGAGCAGACGGCACTGAAAACAAACACCAAATTAAGCACACCCACTCTAAGGGAGAGGTTTTGCCTGCCTTCTCCTCCCACACTCCTGCCAGGGAGGAAGGTGAAGATAAAGGGAGGGCACCTGGAAGGACCATTTTGGGGAGCTGGGCTGGAAGAGCTACTGGAAGAGGGAAGTGGGGATGTGCCACAGGAGAAAGATCCTTGTATTAGGATGGTCACAAGTGTGATGACTTTGCAGTACTGAGCTTGAGAAGCCTCTGGGAAGTGGGGCTGTAAGAGACGTGCTGCTAAGTGGGGATCTGAGGTGACAGTCACGGGGAATATGTTACTGGGGTGCCTCAGCAAGGTGGGTGGAGAATAATACTGAAAGCAAAGAGGTTGATACCTGGGGAGCAGGGGTCTCATGTTACACTGGAGGGACCTGGTGTAACCTACAGTAAACCATGTTGATGATATGGGAGGTTGGGGGTTACCCAGGGAATAGAGCAGGAGACATACCAGGGGTACATGTAAGGCAGATGGTGGGCATAGACAGCACATTTACCCAGTCTTTTCCATCCCAAATTTTCACTAGTTAGACATTAATTTGATCTCAAAGTGAAGGATGGCAGTACCAGCCCCCACAACATGAGTGGGGAGCACAGGCACCTCCTGGACATCAGTCATGGGCTGACTGCTGCCACCAGCTCAAAAGGCCATAGCTTTGCTGTGCTCATTAGGACAGGCTCTCGTGCTGGACCAGCTCATTTGTTCAAAGGTCAGTCAGACAGAAGTTGGGACACACTGAGATGGCTGCAGGCAGAGTCATGTCTGAAGTCAGGCAAGTGGGTGGGCTCACATCTCTGCGTGCTTAAGAATCTTCTCCTTGCAACACCATTCTCCAGAACAAGAAGGCTAAAACCTATGACCAGTGACACTGCAGCCACTTCTCAATCTCCTCAGCCCATTTTTTTTAAGGTCACAGAATTTAGGTTGGGAGGTCCCTGGATGTCTTTTGTCCAGCCTTCTGCTCAAACCTGGGTTAGCTTCAAGGTTGTTCAAGGCTTTATTTTGTTGAATTGTGAAGATGTCAGAGGACTGAGATCCTACTATATGTCTGGGTTCTTGTCTCAGCACTGCTCTGCTCTCACTGTGAAAGTTTGTTTCTGTATATCCAATGAGTACCTCCCTTGCTGCAACTTGTGCCATTGCCTCTAAACCTTTGCTGTGCCCCTCTGGCTCTGTGGTCTTTATGTTCTGACTTCAAGCAGAAGAAGGCAGCAGATCACCCCTTTCATCTTCCTGCTGCCAGACTGAACAAGTCCAAATCCCTCCACCTCTCTTCACACATAATGTGCTTCTGTCCCTTTAGCATTTTAGTATCCCCCACTGACGAGCCCAGATAGTCAATCTCTCATTTGTGCTGGGGGAGTATTTGGGCACTAAGGAAGATATCTCTGGAATTTTCAGCTTGCAGCCACCTCGTACAGCCCTTCTTCCTAGGATGGCCAGAAGACATTGCCTCCCTGATCTGGGAACAACTTCAGTGTCACTTGGGAAAAACTGCAAAGTGTGTAAGAACAAAAATGGTATGGCTCCATGCCTAGAAGTGTCACTGGCTTTCTTTTTCCTTTTACAGAGGTAAAAGGGACTCCCTCCTGAGACAGATATTCAGATGTCCAGGCAAGGAGCTTGTTTTCTTGAAGAGCTGAGCTTGATGTTTGCTTTATCTCTGGGCTGAACACAGAATAATCCCCTTAAAATTGCTGCAGAGTATCTTCAAATGCCTTATACTTCATTGTTGCTAGAAGGGAGTTGCTAAGTTCATGGTATTGGGATGCAATTCTAGGCACAGTTTATATGCCTAAGTCTGTGCTGCCATCTCCCCTTTCCCACTGCCCTTCCTGTGTGTGCTGCCCTGCCCCATTACCAGTGCTGTGTGGTGACCAGGTGGTCAGATAGATAGGGGAATTGATGGAAAAAAAGCTAATCAGAATTTTAAAAAAATGCTGGGATCAAGTCCCTGGTTGCATGGTCCCTGGTGCTAGAGCTTGGAAAGGGTTGAAATGCAGAGCTGAAGCTGCTGCTCATTATAGCTGCAAGGTGTTGGACTGGTTCAGCTTGCTCATGAACACACATCGCCAAGACACTGGACAGTCACCCTTACCCTGAGGAAAGGTCTGTAGATAAGACTTTACCTTTTTTCAGTGACACTGACTTCTCTTTCAACTTCAGTGATACCTCTTTCTCTCCCTTGGGAATGTCCCTGCTGCTCCTGTCTGAATTGCTGTGCAGGGAGACACCATGTTGGGAAGATACAGTTTCTGAACTGACTTTAGCCTGACTGCCCTCACTGTGGATGTTCTGCCTGCCAGCATTGCATGTCTTTTTTCATGCAGCCTTTACCCAGTGCAACTCCTCTGTGCCAACCATCCCCCTCCTCATCCATCCCCCAGCAAGGTGTCAGTCTTCGTTAGCAGAGGAGTGCAGGGTTTTGCTGATATAATTTCCCAAGCAGTCTGTCTGAATGCACAGCTGTAGTGGAGCAAAGGGACTCCAGGCCTTTGCTCACTGTTGTGAGCTGGGACACTTGTGCTGGAATTGCCAATCTCAGCTGGGGTAGGGGTTCCCTGAGGTCCGAGCACCTGAGAATTTTCTCTCAGGACCGATGCAGAGAAATACCTATGTCCATACTGTGATCTGTCCCAGCCCCTGCTCTAGAGGGGAATCACTGACTTAGAAGCTTCAAGGACATTGACTCTTCTTTATTATAAATATTCAGACATATCAGTGTCAGAGGGAGATGCAACTCTATTAATCATTTTCGCAACACTATTAACTAGACAAATAATGAAGAAATTAATTAAGCAAAAGAAAAAACAGACTGAATACCTGGGAAAGTGTCTTGACACTGAGTTGCCTTATGATAATCTCTTAGGGACTTGGGGGAGGCTGTAGTACTCCTGGCATATGGAAACATGTGTAGAAAAGCAACAAGAGAAAGCAGTGGGAGCAATGTGTAGGTGCTGCAAGGTAGGAACCAGGAAGGAAACAACAAGTCTTTGATATCTATGACACAGCTGGAAGACTGATAGATTCAGCCAGCTCAGATTTTTAAAAAATCCCAATAATGTAAATTCCTTAAGTACAAGCCAAGCCTACGAATAAGATAAATCTCTTAGTCACTTAGCCGGTGATATCCTTCTAATCTCATCCTTCCTCAACGATGCTGCTCAGAGAGTGAAACACTTCGCATAAATGGGTTTGCTGCTCAGAGCAATCACTCATGCTTCCCACTCCCACCCCAGGATTAGAAAAGTCCCCTGGATTAAGGCTGTTACTATTTAGAGTTAAGGGTGAGCCAGCTAAACAAGGGCTCAAGAGAACTTTCAAGTGACTGCAAGAAAGCGAGAAAAAGAGAAGGAGAAGTGAACAGGAGGCCACCACCATCCAAGGGAATTGCATGTTCCACACTGGTGTTGAACTGTACTTAAAGTGCTTTACAAAGAGAAATGACCCAACAACAAGGAATTACTGACATGCACATGGGAAAATAATGAACAGTAACTCAAGGGCCAACCAAGCCAACTTTTTCTTAAAAAAAAGAAAGATGACACTGAACTGATGGTGCTGTTTGGAGAGAGCCTTTCTTCCCATCAGACATCTCTCTGTTGAATAGGCCCAACAGCTTGACATTTAGAGCCAAGGTCTGCTGAACTCTCCCTCCAAAAAGAGAGATTGGAAATGACCTGCTGAAGGATAAAAAGTGATCTGAGGACCAGAGACACATCCCCTGTGCTCCCATGCCCAAGAAGCATGGTGGAGCCACTTACATCCAAATGATGAGAGCCTCAGCACCATCAAATTTCAGACTGACTTAGGCCACTTTATGAGGGTGAAAAGATCATTCTGTATTCCAAGAATAGGAAAACCATGCTGGTTCATCCAAATTACACCTAGGACCACCATAAACAATTTGCCTTTTGCTTACTGTTCCCCTGTAGCCAAGACACATGTGAGAACTGTTCCCAGTACTACTTAGGTAGCATATACTGCAATAAAGTATGTAATCCCTTAATATACAAGAGCTTTTCTTATAATCCATGCTTGCGTGAACCCAGACAAAAATTTAATACATTCTTATCACACCAATAGGAAACAGTTTCATCAATTCTGACAGATACATGAATTTTCAGAAGTGCCTGTCACATGTTTACTGCGTCATTCCCCAAGAATTGCTCCCTTTCACTATTTCTCTGTGAAGACCCCTTCTGCTGATGCTCCTCCCCATAGGAGAGTTTCCAGCAGCAATTGCAGCTGGATACCGTAAAATGGAAAATAGTGACTTTTCAGAAGCCAGAGGATTTTTGCTGTTAGCAACATCAGACTGGATTTTCAGTGTTTTGCCAAGAGAAGGGTGTCCTCATGCAGTTTCTGCCTAGGTTTGCAGAGAAGCTTTTCTGGACTTTGGTTAATTAAAATACAGCATGTCTTGCACAGCTTTTGAACTCCATTTCTGTAAAAGATATGTGAGGCTGCAGGCTGTCTGTCACATTATGCATGTCCCCCATGCCAAGACTGTAGCATTCTATTTGACTGTAAGCCATCTATTAGATGCAAGACAATTATTGTTTTTTAGTGAGTCAGTTTTTTCTCAGTAATTAGCAGTTGTCAGTTCAAGTCAGCCCAGTGCTGGTGTCACTCAATGACTTCAAGGCTGTATTTAAAATCTCTTTTCTCCCACACAGCAGCTCACCACAAACAATATCACTTTTCCTGCCTTGTCCACTGGCCATTTTGCACCATGATTATCCTGATTAGGCAGGGCACTTGCTGCTTGAGCACAGAAGGGACTGCCCAACAGGAGAAGAGTTTGGCCAAGAAAAGGCAGCTCATCTTCTTGACCCCATTTCATTGCTATACGCTTCAAATCCTGGTTGCGTCTGTCTCGCTATAAAAATGTCAGACTGTCTCTAACACTTATTTTTGCTCATCACTTCAGTGTGGCCTTACTTGGCAACTTCTCCCATCTGTTTACTTCTCTTCAGTGTTGTGCATGCATTTCTGAATTGTTGTTTACTTATAATAATGTGTACACTCAGCATTTGCAGAGCACCTAGGTTGAAGTAATTTCAGTGTTTTGTACATGAGCAAGGATTCCTTAAAGCATTCCTACAAGTGAAGGTTTCCAGTCTGCTTTATGGAGGCATGAAAGGGTCCTATGTACTCTATGCAGATGTAGCAGCTCTGTGTGCACTGGATGCCCTGGTTCCTGTATAATCAATGGAGGTCTAGTCAATGTTGACAGCAGAGCCTGGGAGTGAGTCAGCAGAGCAAATGTAGGTGTCTGGCTCTCCAGCTCCACTGCCTGCATTCACTAGGGGCATGATTATCTACCTCAAGATGTTTTCCACTAAGAAATCCTTGCGTGGGCATGACTCAAGCTCTTGATTTTTCACTGCCTGAACACCCAGACCACATGCAGACACCTACATTGTGACACTCACATTGAGGTGTCTGCAATTCAGAGCTGTGTCCTACCTTGGTGATGTGCCCAAAATCACAGTTTGTTTACAAAGCTCAGAGGAGAAGCTGAGATCCATGTTTGTTGCTCATCCACTTTCATTCACTTGAACAGGAGGAAGAACCTCCTCTACTCAAGCCATCCCAGTGGGGGAAATATTCTAAATGTGTCCTCTCAGAGCCAGAGACCAACTCTCTGCCTGGGTTGGGACCTGTTATCCAGTGACCCAGTTGCCACCCTGACTCTAAAATCTGGGGTTTGCTAATTCTGACCTCCTAGGGTAACTCTCATCTAAGAGGACTGTGTTAGCTGCTCAGTTCCCCAAACCTTTTAGTCTACTTCATTTTCTTTAGCAGAAAGGCAAAACCTGGCTCTGCAGAAAGCAGAGATGCCCTCTCCAAGCACTCATGGAGACAGGCCATGTGGTTTTCCTCCATATCACAGTGTGCCATTTGCTTAGCGATCTTCTGACATGGCCAGGAAGTTTTCTTTACCACTTGCATTATCCAGCAAGGGCTCACTACTGTTTCACAGTCACAGCCCTAACACCCTAGTGTCAGAAAGTACTCAAGCCTAAATCAAGTTCTGAACCATCTTCTTGGATATTTCCAGGTCAGCCTGTTTTCATGACCTGGTGAACTTACAGCTGACCAGTCAGATGGAAAGATCTTTTTCAGTGGATGAACGCAGAAGACTGGCAAGTGGATTGTAAAAAAAATCCACAAGACATGGATGCCTGATCTGTGAGCCACTGTGATTCAGTACAGTTGTGATACACTGCAAATCACCACACTGCATTGGTCATGCCACGCACACACTACTGGAGAAACAGGCAAAGTGCAGATCTCTCACTACAAATGTACCAGTAACAGCAGAGATCAGCTCTCCCCAGCTGGGAGATCTCTTGGCTGGTGTGCTGTGTTCCCAGCCCCGTAGGGAGCTCAGCAGAGTCCTCCAGGAAAGTGCCTCACAGCAGCTGAAACTGCTGCATCTGCTCCACAGCCCAGATGTGCATCATGGCATCAATCTGCCCTCTGCAGGAAAACGTGACCCACAAATGACCATTTAATCTCCTCAATCCAATTTGGCTCAGCCACGTGGCATCTGCCTTCTCCCACACTGCCACAAGCACACGTGCAGCCAGTCCCTGCGCAGTGGTGAGCGCTGGGTCAGCACACGCTGCGGCGGTGCCTGCGGGCTGCCTGCTGCCTGGGAATCACACAGAACCTCTGAAGACAGAGAGGCCATGGAGTGTATCAATGGGAACCCTGACCCCCATGGCCCTCTGACCATCTCATAAGGGCCCCGAAGGCTGTGCAGTCCAGAAGCAGAGCAGTGCACTGGAGATACTGATGCCAGTGCTGTTGTGCACATTTCAGGAGGGAAGAAAAACAGCTCAAGGCAATGTAGACACAGTGATTTATAAGGAAACAAGATTAAAGACAGACACGTGAGTGCAGCTGTGTCCCAGCAGTTATGCCATATGCATTTATAGGTAGATGGATATCTGGCAAAACTCCTTCTCTCTCCCTTGAAAGAATATAAATCACAGGAAGGGCTGTTATTCATCTGCAACCCATCCATGACAGGTGAAGGTGTGTCAGAGGGTTCCAAACAGTATTGACCAGGTGGACAGGGCAGTCTGAGAAAGGGGACTTGGGGTGAAAATTTGTTCCAAACATGTATAGGGCATGCCAAAGGGGGGGAATCCTGATGGTTTTCCCTATCACCATGGATTTGTACAGCCTCTTTTTGACTCATCGGTATCTCTGGGATACAAATAGCTAATGGCCTTAGGGGTAAAGACCTTGGCCTGTACTGATGGTTGTACAAAAATGCAAAGCAGTCATCAGTGAAAGTGAGTTTTGAACTCAAAGTTGTTTCATTTCCAGCTGAGCAAATTTTCTCTTATTTTACAGGACACAGAGAGAACATACTCTCTTGTGCCTAAGCACTGCTCCTCGTCTCTGCAATACAACAGAACAAATAGCCTAATCAGGCCAAAATGCAGAGCGTGCTGAAAAACTGGGAACATTCACAATGTAGTTAGAGAAGGTGAAAATCTCCCCAGTAGCCTAGGAGGGCTGATATTGCTGCTCCACTCAGAGCACTTAGGGGCAAAAAATTATCTGGCAAGAAAAGACGGAGTTACATTGCCCTGTTGGAGAGATACCACCTGGAGAGGGATGAAGTCATAAACCCTATGGAAGGAAACACACAAATGGGGCAATGCAGAACTGGGATACAAAGAAGCAAGGAGCTGATGAATGTCATTAGGGTTTTTTGGTGGCAGTGGAGGATTGCAGGAATGAATGAATGAATGAATGGATGGATGAATGAATGAGTCTCCATCACATGCAACAGAAGCTTGTGCTGATTAGAGAAGCAGAGCATGTGTTTTTCAGCTTTCATCTGTCCCAAGAACATCCCCCTCCATCTTCTGTTTCATCACAGAAACCCAATCTCAGAGGCCTTCTCACATCCATTACAGGGAAAAATAACTGCATCCAACACAAACAGAAAGCAGAGCCATGCTATGGTAGAAAACCTCCTGCACCTTCAGAGATCACAGCTTTTACCCTGTGCGTTTCTGATCCTCCTAAACACAGGCAGAGCAGCTCACACACAAACACACATTTGTATGCCTTGCGTTTGCAAATAACCTCTGATGTGGAGCTTATTGGAGTGCTCTGTGGAAATCTATAAGCCTGTAGCAGCTTCTGCATCCCCTTTAGCTTACTATAGCAATAAGAAATTCTGAAGAGTCCCTGCAGCTTAGTTTGCTTTCCTAGTGACAGATGCACTTTGAATGCCTCTGATCAAAGTTCCTCCTCTTACTAATTTGCACAAAATTATTTCTGATATTCTCCCTGCCAGTCATGATCACTCAACTACAATCCTTCCCTTGATCACCTGGCTGTCCACTCCAGCTGAGTTTTCTACAGTGATGGAGTGACACAGAGAGTTCTGCAGGCTTGAGGAAGAGCTGCTGCTATCAGTCATCTACCAAAGGTGTTTCTTCAGGTTTTCAAGCAGTCCTAGGTAGGGCTGGATCAACATCCCCCCCTTTTGTGCTGCCTGAAGGGCAAGTCCAACCATTTGGCTCTGTGTGACCACCCTGTTGTGAAGTGCCCTTCAAAGAGGCTGACTGAAATAACAGATCCTGGACTGGGTCAGTGGAGAAGCCTCTAGAACTTTTACTATATGGTTCCCTATGTTTCCTAAATATACAGTTTTCTGAAATATTCCAGTATTGACTTCAAACTTGCTAGCTCCACTTCTGCTGGCAGATGGATCTTTTTCTTGCCTTTTTGTAAAGAGAATTAAAAGCAAAGACAACAGCAAAACCAGAAGTTCTCAGAGTAATGGAGCCAAACAGCGTGTATATTCTCCCTGAATTGTACCTGGTAGTAAGGTGGCTTTTTTGATGTCTAGTAGGAGTGGGCCTCTTGTGACAGTTCCCCTCCATGGCATCACAAAGCCAGTGTGGGGAGTATGCCCCACCTGGCCACACATTTTCAGGCAACTCATAAGAGCTTAAGAGTTCTGCAGCCCTTTATTTATCAAAGGTGGCTGGGTTTGACAGAGAAGTTTAAATGTCACTGAGTGTATCTTGTGAACTTATTAATAGAACTGACATGTATAAGTACTGATGCTTAGGGAAGCAAGTAAGAAAGAGAGAATATTTTTCATTTGTATTAAAACATATCTTGGGACAGGTTTTGAACAGCTTTCCAGGCAAATAAATTGAAGGCAGAAAGCAAAAAATGCCCTGTAGAAGAGAGAATTGCTGTAAGATTCCAGAAAGCAGTAATTGTAACAGAATGCTTTTGTTTGTTAAAAAGAGACTAACGGCTGTTTTGGTAGTAATAAGACAATGTATAATAAATTTCTGCTATATTGCATATTTTTAGAGACTCATAATTTTTCAAAATCTGCTTCTGTGAAGTTGAAAACCTTAGTTACAGATCTCTTTTTGCTCATCCTTCTGTTCAATTTAAACAAAAACTGTTCTTGCTCAATCAAGGATTTCTACAACCAGTATTTCTATAAGACTCAGATTTGAAACAGAATCACCTCCTTGAGGTTTAGTGATTATTGGATCAAGAAGTGTCCTGGCTATGACAAAGAGAAATAACTGAGCTTTTGCTATTATTAGCAATGTTTGTTCTCATTCTTCAAGGTATAGATGGGCAAGTATTTTCCCTTGGTATTTATCTGACTACCATTACACAAATCTCAGCCCTTGTCCAAATCCACACCAAGGAGTTAAAGCAGACATTTAATCCTTTCTTTTGCACAGCACCTCCTAAATCACTGTAAAAGCTACAGGGAGATCTTACTGCTGTCTTCAGCCACCTCATGGTAAAGCAAGAAAGCCAGACTCTTCTCAAAGGTGTATGGTTACAATAGGAAACAGATACAATTTGAAACACAAGAAATTATGATTATAAATCAAAAATACTCCCCCCCGCTTACACACGTATTTTTACCACAAGGGAAGTTAATATTAAATCTGGTGTCCAGAGACATGACTGGAGTAACAGTCCTTGTAATTATCCAGCTCTGGATATCTGGAGATCTGATTTGGTCAGATCTGCTTGAGTAGAAGTTGAACAAGATGATCTCCTGAGATTCCCTAAAATCCTAAAATATTCTGAGGTTGTGTGAATTTGTTTGACCTGAGTTATAACTCAAAAATTTCACTATCATCTGACATTTGCACTGAATGCCTGAGCACACCTTCAAAGAGATGAAACTCCTGTCTGGCGTCACCAAGAAAAAGATGAGAGAGGAAATCTCATGAATAGCTGCAGGATGGGAAGGACAAGAACTCTCCCACAGATTTCACATGTCTGCAAAAAGGGCAAGAAATAAATCATAAGGAGTGGGAAAGGTAATAATAATGACCCAACATGACCAGCTGGGCCAGGTCATGATGGTACAGCAAGCTGGACTTTATGAGGGAGTCCTCACTTCAGGCTACGGGGGCTCTAAAAATGTTTTTCTTAGAAATGATGTAGCCATCCTGTCTATGAAGAAAATTCTCCAGATGTGTGTTAAATGTAGGTGACAGCACTTCTGCTCTCATATGTCAGAGAAGGCTATGAACTGTTTTTTTCCTAACTAGCTGAATCCCATGAGTGTTTTTCCAGGCTGAAAGTTTCTTGCTTTTAATCTGATGTGGAATAAAACTGTCTTCAAACACAGAACTTTTTCCATGAGGGAAATCTTCTCTGCCAGCTAGCCCAAGGGTTTTTGAAGCTGGTTTCTAAGGATGCACACAGTACACAGTTCTTTCTGTGACAGAAAAGACAAAAGCTGATATGCAAAGACAGTTTCAGTTCTCTGTTTCCCTAGATTTTCTCCTTGGGCACTGCAACAGTTTCCCATTTTGGAGATCTGAAAATCAAGTAGAGATATTTCTTCTCCAGTCCTTGCACTGGAAGCTTCAAGCAGGAATTTCATTGTGGGAACTTATTTCACTGCTATTACAGAGAGGTTCAGACTAGACTAACCCAGTAACACCCTCTGGTCTTAAATCTTGTAAGAATTCCTGCCTTTTTAATGTTAAGGAAATATTGGGGGTTTATGTCCTAAAATGTGAACTCTGTAGGGCAAGAAAAGGCTTTGCTTCACTTCTTGGTGCAATGTTTGACATATTGACATCCTGTAAAGGTTATCATGGTATTAAAATAAAGAATGCTCAGGAGGCCAGAAGCACCCATAACTCTCCTTCTGCCTCTTGTGGAAACCCTCTCTTTAATTACTTAACTGCTATTTCTCTCTGATACAGGATTTTATTATTACCTACTTTTCTTGAATGCCCATCTGATCCATCTTAATGTTCTTTTAATATCACTTGGAATGGGATAATAATATTCTTGTACTTCTCCAGCACCTTAAGCCCTGACAGGTCCTAGTGTGCTTAACAAGGAGAAAAAGAAATGGGAAGTGCTTAATTCATCAGAGAGTGCAAGGTCATGCAAGACATCAGACAGAGAAGAAGACTGATAAAACTAAAAGCACTGGGGTGTTTGGAGGGGCAGGTTTAGCCCATGGCCCTGGACTTGCAGGAAGTGCAAACCACCCATTGAGCTTTAGTTCAGCACCTGCAGGAAACTGCCAGGGTAGGTGCTGATGTGATGTGGGTGAAGTGCCAGCAGGATTCCTGCAATGCTGATGCTGTGTGTTATGTCTTCAACAGATTCTTCCACATGGGTTTTTTTTTAGCTCTCCCAAACACTGAGAATTGGTGTAAAAAAACTATACAGGATCTATCTGGGTAAGGACAGGGAACACTGAAGGGTGTGGAGATGCACATGGAAGTTCTTAGAAAACCACTTCTTTCATCAAGATACCAGTAGAAGAAGTGAGCTTCTTGGTTTTGACTCCACTGAAGCAGGACAATGCCTGTGCTGGGAAATTGGAGAGGGAGGGATCACAGTAATGAAAGCAATAAATGAGGATCTGAGCAAATGTCTGTGCAACCCTAGAGAAAGCAAATGAACACAACATAAGTACACAGCTGGGGTATGAGAGAAAATAAGCTCAAGCTGGGCATAGGGTTAATGCCCCAAGTGACAGTGCTAGCACAAGAAGATGCTAGGAGGAAATGTGAGCCACCCCATCCATAAAGTGATTGAGAAACAGGAGAGGTGGTGCAGGCAACATTTCAAGCAGGACTGGCTAGAAGCCTGAATCTGTCAAGAAAATCAAATTCAGCCTTGCTGAGAGTGGCTGTAATTGGGGCAGAAAGCAGACATCTGAACTGAAGGAATGAGGATCCATTCACTCTTCCTCCACATGGCTGTAAGTGGGCAGGACCAGCCCCAGCCATAAGTCTTACCTATGGCAGTCACAGGATCCTTAAAGAAAAGCACAACTGCTCCTCCAGCCTTTTCCTTCCAGCTCCCCTCAGGAGGCAAGGAAGAAGAGCTCAAGTCATTAAGGACCTGAAGATTCAACAGTTAATGCTTACTGCATCTGCAGGCCCTCTGTCAGGGGCTACTAGTGGGGAAAAATGGATGCAATTCAGCAAGACCAAATGCAGCTCCTCCACCAGTGCAGTAATGCCAACTGCACAGAGCCAGGATGGAAGACTGGCCAAGAAGCAGCTCTGAAGGACAGGGAGATCATGAGCTGAGTAACAATCAATAATCATCTGCTGTTCCCTAAATAAATGAATAAATAAAGAGGGCGAACATTAGCCTGGAATGGATGATTTCTGCTACCTGTTAAACAGGATTCAAAACCTTTCTGCCTGCTCGGCACTGACAAGGATTCATCTGGATAACTGTTTCCAGTGCATTTATAGCAAAATATGGATCATTTGGTAAGGATAACACAAAGGATGATTAGTAGTATAGAAAATACATCATAAAAGGAAAGGCATAATGGGGATTGTTTGGCCTAGAAAAAAAGGAGTGTTATGGCTTCAGTTGTCAGTTAAACTTGTAAAATCCTGAAAGGATGAGTTTTCACTGTATTTACATGCAAATACTGGAAAATACCTTCAGTTACTTACTTCTTGGGAAAAAAGGGCAATAAGAAATGAGTGTCACCAGGAAAGGTGGATTCTCCAACTATGCCCACCCTTAAGAACTGGTTAGATCAGCCTCTGTCAGGATTTTGGACAGGTAAGAGGGCACTGCCCCACATCTGGGCATGATCAATGCACACATGAATAAACAAAAGCTAAACCTACACAGTACCAGAAGTTACAATGGCAATCCCAGGGAATGACTTGACAAAGGCTGCAGCCACAGGACTGTCTGCAAACGGTGAGGGCAAGCACCTCCAAATGCTTAGTGCACTGCAAACCTTGGAGGTGCCTCTAGCACTGACCTCTTGGCTAATGGCACATACTTTTTGCATGGGCAAGGTGACCTCATGACCTTACCTTAAACATGAACACACTGTCAATCAAGCAGACCTTGGTAACCTTCTGCTAAGAGCAACATGGCAAACCACAAAGACCATACCAGTGCTTGACCTCCAAACTGGCTGAATATCAAGTTTATTTTCTCTCTCCTGTTCTGCAAAGTTGTTTTGCATATGTCTGTGACTCCACAGGAAAAACGTATGTCTGACAGTCCAGTTCTTCAACCAAAATGGACATTCCCTGCAAAGTCATTCTACAGAAGACACAAAACTTTCTCAGGGATCCCTTCAAGATAGAACTCCACCCTTCATGAGGTTTACACAGTTTTCCCCAAGCACAGCCTGGTTCCCACGATAACCACAATGTACTAGATGTAGAAAATTATAATATGTAAATCCTTTTTTTTTTTTTTTGTATCATCCTCCCATTCTGTACCATCCCTCACTCCCCACCCAGGGAAGCAAATTGAGCTTCTGTCACCTGTGTCTCAAGCTGCACAGGGAGGAGGCTTGGATTTGTTGGTACACAGGCCATAGGAGAACCTGTGCAGATAGAGACAAATAGGATGGGTGGCACCAAGCTCTGATGAGTCAATTGGCTTTGGCCAAAAAGAAAAGAAGGAAGAGGAGGTGAGAGAAAACCACTCAAGAGTGTAAAGAACAAGAAATGACACGACAGAAGATGTGTGAGAATTTCAGTATAGGGGCCTTGTCACTGGAAGCAGTCTGCCCACCATGATTTTGCCTTATCTTATCACTTTTCACAGAGGGGCATGGGGACAGTCCATTTATTATCTACATAGGTTTCCAGGTCCTGCTGTTACTTTCTTCACCAGAAGAAAGTCATCGCTCATCACTCTCCACTGCCAACAGTGTAATCTGTTCTATTGCAACCAGTGATAAATCAGAAAAGGATAAAAGGTAGGTTGTGAAAAGATGGGGGAAGATAAGAAAGTCTTCAGCATCAAGCAATTCATTTTAGGTAAGCAATTCTGATTAACAAAGGAAAAGGAGAAAGATAAAAAGTTAACAAGCTGTTCTGTAAGTCTGGTTTCCCATGGAAACCATATCATGATGGGGTAATTCTTTTTTTTGTCTAATGGGATACACGTTCCTATTACAGCTGCTGTTCCATCTGAAGCTCTGTCCTCCATGGACTCTGCAGTGTCTAGCATAGATAATGCTATAATATCTCCCTCAGTAGGACATTTCTAGCTTTCCTGGTCTTCACCCAACTAGTTTTCATGAAGCATACAGGAATTTAATGCCTTTCAGATCTCCAGATGTGGCTGTCATTAGCCAGTAGGTTTAGAGGAGTGTTGATGAGCATAACCTGTAACAGCTAACACCATTACATGGCTTTATTCCTGTGGCAGCCAATAAAAAAGGGATGGGATGGTCACAGATATGGACCACTAACAATTACAGTACATCTTATTATCTTACTACAGGCCTAGGAGGAATGGAGACGTGTAGCAGGCACATGGGACACACAGTATCACAGCTTTTTGGCACAACCATTTCTGACTTCTGGACTGGGCCAGCCTTGAATGCAAAAACACTGATGTGAGCAGAAGGCTGCCACAGAGGAGGCCCTTGCTGGGAATGAATTTTTGCTTAAAAGACAACCTAAATGCAATTCAGTTTTGTATGAACAGAGCCTTTCTAGAGGCAAGTGTTGCCTTTGTGGAAAGAGCAGTGACTCTACAGATGCAAACAATGGAGCTACATGATTGCTTGTTCTGTCACTAACTGACATCAGCCACTGTTAATCATGGCCTGAAATGTATATTTAAGAAACAGTGACATATAGACAAGTTCCTTCATGAAGCCTTTTATACAGAGAAAAGTGAAAGAAAAGAAAAACTGCAGCTCAGGCTAGCTAGTGGCACTGAAATAAATGGGTCAGGCATCAGAGTTTCAGCAGGCACAAAAGGTGAAAACCTTGTCTTCCAGAGCAATTAAAAGTCAATGGGATTAGTGGCTTTCACTATTATTTATAGAAACCCCGCTGTGTGCACAACATTATTGAAATACAGGGGTCAGGTCCCTGCTACTGGATGCCTACACTTTTGCTGTTGAAATTAATGGGAGCTTTGCCAATCAACTCTGTGGCAACAGCAACTAAATCTAAAATAGATGACATCCTGGGCTCCATTCAGTTGATGGCTCAAGCAAAGCTTTTGCCAAAGCCAAGAATGTTCTGCCTGCACAGTACAGATTTCATCCTGGGACAGGTGAAAGAGGAGAGGTAGCTATAGAGGTGATAAGATTCAAAGATGGGAAGGCAGAGAGATGGACTGAACATCACAGGAAGCATCCTCTCCTTTCCTTCCTTTCCTTCCCTCTCTCCCTCCCTCCCTCCCTCCCTCCCTTCCTTCCTTCCTTCCTTCCTTCCTTCCTTCCTTCCTTCCTTCCTTCCTTCCTTCCTTCCTTCCTTCCTTCCTTCCTTCCTTCCTTCCTTCCTTCCTTCCTTCCTTCCTTCCTTCCTTCCTTCCTTCCTTCCTTCCTTCCTTCCTTCCTTCCTTCCTTCCTTCCTCCCTCCCTCCCTCCCTCCCTCCCTCCCTCCCTCCCTCCCATAAATTACAATATACAGATTGAAATCTAAATGGCTGCACTCCAGCATCTCTTATTCTTCAGTTTTAGGAGGACTGGCTGTTTTCTAATGAATGCTTCTCCTTCTGACAGCAAAAAAAATGAATCCTGTGGGAACACACCTCTGAAAAGGACATGGATGGAAGCCTGCATTTGTCTGTCATGTGATCCAACATGTTTGAAAACAGTGTCCTGATGGTCTAGCCAGTTTGGACAGACCCCATGAAGCACCAACATCTATATTTGCAAGTCTTCGGGGCTTTGGACATGCTTGTGATACTGGTTGCACAGTTGTTTCTTCTTCCACTCATTCATTTCATTCTTGTGCTCTGAATTCTGACACAGACTGCCTCTTTTCCTCTTTGTCTCACTCTAGTACTTCATCTTCCTCAATCTTGCAACATTGCAAATTAGAAATCAGGTATCCCAGCCTCCTCCTGTACTCCTCTGTGCTGCTGAGAGACCAGTCTGTATAGCAGCAGTATCTCCTGACCTTAGCTCATGCCTTCTCTGCAGACCCTACCATGCAGGAGCTGATGATGGTTTTTGCTCATGTCTGTACCAGGACGAGGATGAGATTCTCACCAGCTATTTCAAGTAACACATGATAATGACCAGCTGTTCAGTGGTACTGACCATTCCCTGAACCTACACAGGGCCCCAAGAATGTGTGTTAGTATAGGATGAATAATTTGAGGTCACTTTAATTCTAGAGAAGTTCTGAACATGGCAGGTGCCTCCACACTGAAGACATTACCTTACATGAGCATGAAATCCAGACATGGACCTGCAGGGATGGATCTCACTGGTCAGGGACAGGAGGCTGGTGAGCTGTGGGGCAAGACACCAGCCCCAGGAGCCTGCTCCTAGTCAGTCTTACCCTGATCTCTAGATTGGCTTCAGATGTGAAGGATGAATTTTACTTTTAGAAGTGTTATCATTAATTGTGATGACTCTAGGTATTCATAATAATCACATGGCTTTATAATACTTCATTAAACTTTAGCTCTTTCATTGTCCTGCAGCAGGGAGCTCCACAGCCTAGTTACATCTCACATATAAATGCATGTCTTAATATCCAATGTAAGTTGTCTTCCCTTCCATTTTCTTGAAGGTTTTCATGTTCTCATATTAAGGAGCTGGTGTCCTGAAAGTCTAGCAGGAAATTTGGTGGGAAGAATAGTCTTCATCCAAGCATTTCTATTGAATACTGAGCTAAGTCCAAGCCACCAGCCTGCAGCTAAGAGTCTACAATCTGTTCTCTCTGATCCTCCATAGCCAACCAAATCTACCACTACTGACTTTTCAAATCTCCACCTTTTCAGCATCTTTCCCCAAAAAAAGCGAGAGAAACGCAGATTGAAAATTATAGGTAAGAAAAGATGTGCACACACTCTAAATGACAATATAACAAGCAAACCTTGAAACACATGGCTTTCCAAATTATCTCAGTTTCATTTAAGAATGGTTTTCTATTTATTTTCAGCACAGCTGAAAGCACCACTTCTGAGATCCTAAACTCCACAGTACTGCTAACTCCTTGTGACGTGGGCTAACAGTTTATCCCCTGATGCAAAGAAACTTTTCACCCATGTCTTTTTCTGGTAATCCTCATTACTTGATTTCAGCTTGGAACCATACCAAATACTGTGAAACATTTGTGAGAGAGGAGCTCATCTTAGTTTCTTTCTCTTGTAGAACATTGTCAAAGATCCAGGAAAGCAGACAAAATTCTACGAACACGAAGCATTAACCAAAACAGAAGAAAATACTCTAGCATTTTTCTTCCTCAGTTTCTCCCCAGAGCTATGCCGCTCAGTCCAGGGTCTTAGAATTTGCTGACACAATGGTGCAGGACGTTCAGTCATTGAAACCGCTGAAAATGCCGAGCAAGTCCCTGAAAGGAAATGCCATTGCCAAGAGCTGAGTTCAGTCCTTCACCTTCAACGATATTTTGCTCTGATTTTCAATGAAAGCAGCTGCCTTTTTCAACTGTCAGACCTGAGCAGAGTTTGCTCTTCAGGCCCTCAAAACACAAGCCCAGATGCTGCGATCCCCTGGTCATCAGATCCACTCTTTTCTTGCCCGCATTCCTGGTTACTCTTGACTAACGTGCAAGGATCAGAACAGTTTCACAATAATGAGTTTTCCTCCTTCCTATGGTCCTCAGCACATTTTTAAAGGAAAGAATCAGCTTACAAACCAACATGAGGAGCTTAAGATATAAGCCTGAAGTATCATGCATGTTGGGCAATCATAAATTTAAAGCAAAAATCCCTATCAATTTTATTTTGCATTAGATATTAAATAAACCCTACTCGCGAAGCAAGATTACTAAGAAACCTTTTTGGCTGTTGTTTTGTTTGGGATTTTTATATCAAAACAGGATTAAAACATCTTTTGGAGTCTGTCATTTTATCTGAGTAAATAAGTTTAGAGCGCCTAACAGTCAATTTATAATGAAGGCTTTTGTTCTTGTTACTGTGATGCAGCCCTGCAAATTTGCCCACAGCTGCAGCAAATTCAGATGGTTTTGACAGGTAAATAAAATACTGTTTAGATCTGTCATTGCTATTAATCTGCAGAGTAAAGAAATAGCAATTAGTTTTTGTTTCCAAGCATATAAATTTTCATTATGATCTTGGCAGGGGTGGTATAGAATAATGTGTGTCTATGACTTTTACAGTTGTGAGGGTCCAAAATATGAAGAGTCTTTGGTCAGCTGTTGAGCTGTAAAAAAAATGGGAAATAAAGGCTAAACCAGTAATAAACACCACAACAAAAAGGAACAAGGAATGTGGGATTTAGCCTTGTTGGAGTTTTATTGACGTAAGCGCCAAATAAACCAAACTGCAGGTCTTGACATCAGCTGCACCAACTCAGTGCTTAGTTTTTCTGAACTGTACTTCCAGGAAGCTGTGTCAGCATCTGGCTGTGCTTTTAAACCCCACAGTTTGGACCTCCATAACGACTTGTGCTTCCCAGCTGCTGCAGGGGCAAAAAGTTTCAAATACTCTTCAAGCAATGCTGGTGAACAAAAAATTATTTGTGGAATAAGGTGCTGCTCAAGGAAGAGTAGCAGAATACAGCTGCAAATAACTTATTGTATTGGTCAGAAACTGAGAATCAAAAAAGAGAAATCCTGGTGAAAATCTTATGAGATGCCAGTCACATCTGCTCAGCTCCTCACTCAGGTAGCTGGCAGATGGTCAGCAAATAGTCTCACTTTTACAATGCAACCTACACTGGTTTTCAGTGTGAAAATCAGCATCCAATTATTTTCAAGCATTAATGTTCTCCAAGGAAGCAAGCTACTTTTTAATTCTACTTAGGCTCTATTTGCTGTGACATGTAAGCCAATCTTGCAGGTGCCTACGTCTTGTGTACACAGGCAGAATGGCAAGCCAGGGAAGAGTACTAGAAATGTGGAATAATACAAATTCCCAGGAAGTGAATTGCATGGCTTCCAACTTTCAGAAGAGATGGGGACAGGACAAGCAAGAGAAGAAGGTGTACAGTATCTCGAAAAAAGGATTATTTCCTCCACTCCCATCTGAAAGCCTATGGTGAAAACAGGGTTACACAGCTATCTGCCAGCTGCATAAACCATTAGAGAAGGCTACAGTCCATTGAGCACTGAGCTGTGACCTATGGAACCCTTGGTCTGGCACATCCAGCAGGGCTGTGGATATTGGGATCAGTTGGTGGCAGACCCCGCTTCTCCAAAGGAGGAATGGAAGCCCATTCCCCACTTTTCAGCACCCAACACCACCATCCTCAAACCAACATAAGGGAAGGCACAATCACTACATTACAGCTGTAGGCAACTTTGGGAAAGGCAGGGTGTGAGCCAGAACATGGCCACTTTCAAATGAGAACTGTTTTTTTCCTTAGCAGAGCACACAGGTCCATGAAGGGGAAAGAACTCCTGGGGTAAAACCCATTTTATGTAAGATTTCAACGTATCACCTAACATGCCAGAATCTGTGCCCAAAATGGAAACAGTCAAGTTGAACTTTGCAACCCTTTTTCATACAAGGATCCCCTATTATGACATGTAATGGAATTATCCTGAGTAATAATGGTTATCTGCACATATAGGCTTGATCCCACAAGCAGAGGTCTGCAGCCTTCCTTGCACCTGCAAGCTGTGTCATATTAGGTACAAATGTTGCTGGGTACATCACTGTAAGGAAGTTGCCAGCCTGAAAATACATGAGATGGTTTTAATTGTCATTAAATATGGAGCATAATGCTCCAGGGTGGCATCTTATATCCTAGCATGGTTGCATTTGTTTCATTCTGTGTGGTGGAAGGAAACTTCACTGGCCTAACCTCAGTCTGTATCATGGAGCATCTCAAGGCTGCAGCTTCAGCAGGTACAATCGTAGCCAGCCGTGTTTCTCCTGCAGATAGTGCAACTGGGAGCACGGGAGCAGTGGAGCACCTGTACACTTCCTATTAGCCATCCCCTGGGAAACACTGTAGTGGGATTGTCTCGTGCCACGTGTTTTGTACAGACTGAAGTTGTATTTTTAAAAGCAAAGAGCACATTAAACTCCTCCTTTGCATCACTTTTGGAATCATTGCAACTGGGTACCCACAAAGCACCAAAGAGCCTCCCTTGCTGAGATGTGCTCTGCTCCCTGAAGGTGCCAGCATGTCCCTCCTCTCATGCCACAGCTGTACGGCTCTCAGGCTGGGCATGAGTGCCCGGGGCAAGGCTGCCGGGAAGCAGAAAAGCACAGAGCACGCTGCCACCCCACACCTCCCTGGGAAACACTACCGAGGTGCAAAATCTGGAGCCCGGGGCCTGGGCAGAAGGCAGAGCCCCTCTGGGTTTGGGGTCCTGTTCCGGGCAACAGGGAGAGCCCCTCAAGCAGCAGGCCCTGGCTCCCTCACGCTGGAGCATCGCTGCCGCCGGGCCCGTCGCGGCCCCCACCCCAGCGCCCACCGCCCGCGGTCGCTCACCTGCTCGGGCCCCTGGAAGCAGATCCTGCAGAGCGGGGTGCGGATGCCGCTGTCGACACTGCTGCCCAGCGAGTAGCGGTCCTCGGCCTTGCCCTTGCCGAAGTCATCCGAGGAGGTGCTGCTGGGCAGGGAGGCGGGCGGCTCCCCCGCGGGGCTGCCCCACTCCTCGGCGGCCGGGCTGCCCGCGCCGCCGCCGCCGCCCGCCGCCCGCCAGCCGGGCCCGCGCCCCCCGGGCGGTGCGGCCCCCGCCGCCGCCTCTGCGCCGCCGGGCATGGGGAGCGGCGGCGGCGGGGAGGGCGGCGGCGGCGCGGGGGGTCTCCGCAGCAGGAAGACCTTCAGGTCATTGAAGAGCATGCGGCAGCGGCACTTGAGGAGGCCTTGGTTTCGCAACATCTGTCTCGGACGGAGGAGCCCGCAGCAGCAGTAGCAGAAAATGCCCGCGCCGGGTGGTATTAACATGTGCCTTTCCTTGGCAGGCGGGCACGGGGGAAAGAAAAGGGCAGGAGCCGGGCGCCCCGCGGCCGGGGGGGCTCCGCGGCGGCCGCAGTGCCGGGGGGGCTGCGCTGGCCGCCGGGGAACGCACAAAAGCAGAGCCGGAGGGCGAGGGGCGAAGTCCCCGGCAGCCCGCTGCAACCCGGCGGGGACGGCAATTGAAAAAAAAATCCACGCCAGGAAAAAAACCGACTCTGTGCTGCCGAGGGATCCTTTCCCCCCTCCACAAGTTTGCTTAGAAATCAGCGGGAGGAGGAAATAAATCTCCCACGCCCGAGGGTCCAGGGGCGCAGGCGGCGGTCTCGGGAGAAAGCCCCCGATCAGCTCTCGCAACTCCTAAGCCTGTAAAAAAGAAGGGTCCACGTCTTCGGTGGGTGTGGGGAGGAGAGAGAATATGGTTCTCTCGACAGTATTTGGCATCTCAAGTAATTTTCCTTTTTCTTCTACTTTATAATAATTTTTTTTCAAATAAAAAATAAAACCCGATCACACGAATCCCGGTGTGCATCCAGACAAAATAGCAGCTGGTCTGGCTATCAAAATGCAAAATTGGTAGCTGTTGTTATTATCAAAATTGCCTCTTTGACAAAAAAGACCTTCACATTGTTTGTGGGAAAACACCCTACGTTTTCAACACTGTGCTGCCAGGTGGCTTCAGATTTTACCGTTGCCTTTAAAAGATTTCATTGTAAATATTAAAAGTCCGGAAAGAAATAATTAGCATTCAATGAGCTTAATCCCAGATGTACTGAGACAAATATATTTTATATATATAATATATATATCATATATATTTTATATATATTTATATATTCTGACCTTCTCTATTCCAGCAGCTGTCTGGACCACACCAAAAAAAAAAAAAAAAAAAAAAAAAAAAAAAAAAAAAAAAATCAGGGCAAAATTGATGAGGGAAGGCGGCTGTATTATTCCCTAAGCTGTTACCATCCTGGACCAAAAACCCACGTCGAAATCGGATCTATTCTTCGCATGTAATTGACCGGAGAAACGTGGATCTTACATGGTCACGTTTCCTTTCCTCCTTTCACAAAACAGGAACGTCATCAAACGCATTGGCAGCTTGTACAGACCATTGTGGATGGCGAGGCGGTCAGGGCTCTATCAGCAATTGCAGGGACCTCCTTTTGATGCATTGGACGAGGCTCCTTCTTTCTCTCCTCCACCGTCCCCACCTTCATTTTCCTCCCCTTCTGTCCTCCTCCTGCTCTGACTGTTGCACTCTCTCACAGGCATTGACATTCAACCATCGCAAGTCTGTCGCACTCTCGCTGGCAGGCAGAAAAAAATCGGAGCAGATAATTCTCTTCTTCCTCCTAAAAGGCTCGGATGGAGCACAATGCGCCAGACACATGGGGCAGCATGGCTTATTTTTCGTGCGGTTCCTACCGCTTTGGCAACATCGAGCTGGTGTGTGCGTGTGTGCCTTCCTCTCTCAGCAGCAGCCTCCTCTCCGCTCTCCCATCCGGCTTGCCGTGATGATGTTGCTGTTGCTATCTCCCTTGGATGCAATGGGGAAGGCAGATTGTTTGCAGTGCGAGCGGGGATTTGCAGGAAGGGAGGGGTGGGACGTGGCCGCGCTCTTCTTCCTCCCCCAGCTTGAGGAAAAAAAAAAAAAAAAAAAAAAAAAAAGAAGAGAGAGAAATAATAAGCAAAAAGGCGGGGTGAGAGGGGGAGAATCAAAGCGAGGAATGGAGCCCTTCCCAACCTTTGATGCCCCGAGCTGCCTGCTGCCTGCGAGAGCCCACGCCGGGGAGGAAGGGAGGAGGGGCGGGGAAGGGGCTGGGCGGGCGCTGCGGCTTCAGCACCACGGGGCGCGGACAGCTCCGCCGGGCGGGGCGGGGCGGGGCGGGGCGGGGCGCGGAGGCTCCGCCGGAGCTGCGCCCCCGGCCCGCCCCGCCGAGCCCCCGCCGAGCCCCCACCGGCCCCGCCGAGCCCCGCCGAGCCCCCACCGGCCCCGCCGAGCCCCCACCGGCCCCGCCGAGCCCCCACCGGCCCCACCGGCCCCGCCGAGCCCCCACCGGCCGTGCCGAGCCCCGCACCAGCCCTGGCGAGCCCGGCCCTGCGGGAAGCGGCCCCGCCGCCCAGGGGCACCCGGCAGGCGGCGAAGCCTCTGCGCCCCGGCATGTTCCAAGCGGGTTTCCACCTCCCCCGGCCGCTGCGGGGACCTGTGACACCCGGGAACCTCCTGGGGCAGGAGGCAGAGGCCGCAGGTGCGGCGATGTCTCGGGCTGTGGTGCGGGTTTTACAGGTTCCCAGCAGGAAGCCGAAACCCCACCAAGAAACTTTTCCCTAGCAGATTAATTTGTTGCAGAGGTTTTCACCGTCTAATAGCTATGATATCATTATTACATTTTACTCCAGCAGCGTTTTTTTGCTGATAGATTTGTTTTGTTTCAGTAGCATGTATTTCGGTAGAAATATGGGTTCCTTGTAGCCCAATGAAGGGTAAATATGACTGAATACTATTGCTTAATTAGAGTTTTGCTGCAAGTAATGAATGGATGCCAAGGCCAATAGTTTTGACTCTCTCAGCCTGTTTGAAAATTTTAAGTAGCAGCTGTTAGAGGCCATTGGCTTTTCTCTGCAATCATCAGAAGAAGTGGCTTTCCATGTGTGTCCATGCAGACCCATGCAGCCTCTGAATGCTAGGGGAAATTTAGGTCTCCACTGGAACTTGGTATTTGCATTCTAGATGGAAGAGTTGACAAAGGTGCTGAGTTTGATGTGGACCAAAAGTGTTACTGATACAGTCCATGCAATATGGCTAATGTCAGTGGAATGTCTCAGCTCAGGAACCAGTGAATACCTGCAAGATGAGACACACCTCTTGACATCTGGGTCTGACATCATGTCAATACCATTGAAATTTCATTTAATTTGGTTTCTTCCTTAAACTTATCCTTGAGGAGGCCATTGCCTGCATCAATGCCCAGTCTGGGTTCTCCAGTTGGTCTTGTGTACAAGGTCTTCATTGGCAGTGACCCAGGCAATACCACTGATAAATAATCTCATGTCTCTTAAAAGTTGTGGTGGACCATAGACAATTATTTGAAATTGTTTCCCATAGAAAAAGGCATGGCATGCATAAATCAACATCATGATTAGTAGAGGAATCTATGTTGTTACCTAATTAAAAAGGAGCAGACTGATTATTTGCTACAAGAAAATAAAACCAGCACATGCAATTAATTTCCAGGAAATAAATTACACATTGGGATGCTTTAAAACATTCATCAGTGCAGCCTGCCGTTCCTCAGAAAAGCTGGGCAGACTTGCCAGTATGGCTGTCTACAACATATTAAAGCTTCTCAGAATTTCATATGTGTCTAATGAGGTCATTAGAGAAATAATAATGGAAAGAGCATTTTAGAGACTTCCTGTGTGTGAGACAGGCTGGCTAGAGGCTGAGTCTCTGTGTCCATGCTCCAGGATGGCTTTCTACCACCACCCCCCATGCTATTTATTGTTCCCATCTTCTTCTCTTGATGTCACCAACATTTTCAGAATGGTTCCATCAATAATGGAATTGGAGAAAAATATATTGTTGTCATCCCTTGCTTGTGTAAAGCATCTTTCATCCTTCCCTCCTGCCCATGCCTGGTTTTACAGAAAGGATATTCTCAGGCTAGAGGAGATCTTTGTGTTATTCTCTGGGTTTTAATGTATGGGCTATGTGCCCAGAGAGTTGAATGGCTGATAAATGTGACAAAATAAATAAAACAAATAATAAATCGGAAGTGCTCCATATGCTTCCCAGAGGTGAGTGGGTATTATTTCTGTTTTGGCAAATGGGACAGCTGCCAATGTTTTCACACTTGGATGCTGCATTCAGGCCCTTTGGTGTGGATCAAGGTATCTCTCTTAAAATGCTTGCACTGGAAAGAGCTGGCCCAAGACACTTTGGTGAGATCCCATTGAGAGTCAGGAGCTGTTAGGAGGCCAATTCAGCCTTCCTAATTTTGCTTCACAGGAAGCAATGTGCAGCAAATGATGGCAGCACCTTCTTTTGCAGAAGAACCTGTTTCTGGGAGTTTTGATCTATTGTCTCTTGAGCCCAATAACAGGCAAGAGGTTAATATAGGGAGGATAACTATGGGAGGCATCACCTCTGGCAGACACCACCTCTGTCCTCCTTGGGTACAGAAAGAGGAAGAAAAAACACATGACTCAATCAGCTAAGAGTGGGTAACTGGTTTCTCTTGGTTGCTTACATCGAAGCTACTGACTAGGAAATTAGACTGGGGAGATGTCCAGGCATCTTGGCAGGCCTATTTGTTATAGAAGGATTCAAGTGTCAGGCTGCAGGTTGGTCTCACAGCAGACACTCTAACACTGGTTATCTAAAGCACAGTGTGGGCCCATTTGCCCTTAGCTACTCCCTCACCAAGGACAAAAAAAGTATTGCTATTCATGTGCCTCCTCTTCACCTCTCTGTACAAGCCATGGCTCAGCACAGAGGGGGTGGAGGAAGCAAGAAAAAGAGTGGCTAGAGCTGCATCAATACTTGGTCTATCAAGCTGTGTGGCAGCTTGATATAAAATCATATAAGCAATTTTTTTTTTAATCTTGTTAGTTCAGGGATTTGTTTTAAATGGCAGAGATAGTGAGAGGGCAAATGCAAGCAGGAAAGCATTATGTGGACTGCAGCCAAACAGTCTGGATTCAGCACACTGGTCACTGTGCACAAGCATGTGAGAGACAGACAATATAAATGCTGATGTGGACAGAGAAGATCAGGGAGCCAGAAAGCTGCCAGAGAAACATTCCTTTGTGTTTTCCAACTCTCAGGAAACAGTTACCTAAACCCATTTTCATGCCCACCTACTCGGTCAATAGCTGCACTGCGCCTCCTGCTCCACTTACAGCTCCTTAATGGTGCAGAGTAGCTTTGATTGCCTTGGCATGGGCCCCATCCCTCTGGCAAACCATTACTTAAATCCAATACATTGAAGGTTCCTGCTGCTCTCTCAGTGATGGGGAGCTGCTCATCAGCTGAGTACCCTCTGATTGCTTGTCACAGCCAGACTTCCTAGTTCTTTTTCCCAGACAGAGATATTAAATAAATCTCAAGTGATGTAATTACCATAATTCAGTTGAGGAAGCTTGTGGGCAGATGCAGCCAGGGGCCAGAGGGAGCTCTGTCACTTTTTTTTTTTTTCTGTATTTCTTTCTTTCTGGGCAGTTGATAATGTGCTGATGCAAAGGATGTTGCTGGTGGAAAGCTGGGCTGAGCATGTGGGGGTTATGCATCTTATAAACATTCAGAAATAATCTATATATTGACTGGAATAATCTTCTCAGAGGAGATCACAAATAATTTCTGGGGTTTTGTGCCTTGGTGTATCTGCTGTCTTGGACTGAAGCTAAAGTCATCGCACTCTGCACACAGGAAGTTCCTGTGCTACTGCTTTCTCCCCAGGCAGGGACTGAACTTCCACTTGCTCACTTCCTGAAAAAGTCATGGTCTGTCTCTGAGTAGCAAATTTTTCTATTTCCAAGGAACATTGCTCTCTACAAAGGGGAGAGAAAATTATTGGTTTCTTTTTGAAAAATCAGGCATGTCCAGCAAGAAGACCCCAAGCAAAGCAAAGTACAACTGCACATCTTTTTGCCTGGGTTCAGGAAGAAATCCATGTCTTTGTTTTAGAGCTTTCTCTACAAGCAGGCTTGAGGCCAGTCAATGTGCAGGAGAATGTGGGTGAGAAGATACTATTGCTGATGAGGGCAGCCCCCACCTTTCCTTCTTTAGGCTCTGGAATTAAAATTCAAACTTGCAGTGCCACAGCACTTCTCTTCAGGACTAGACAACTTCAAACATGGAGCTTTCCTGGTAACAAGTCCTACACTACCTCCTACAAAAGGAATTCCTTGTCCCCTTAGATGACTAGTCAGAACTGTGACTGGAACAGAGCAGCTGCAATAGACGGTGTGTTTCAGGATATCTTCAGAAGGCATTCAGCCAAATGCTGAGTGGATTTAACTATCCAGGAATGTAGTAATTGTCATGAAATACCAAGCCTAAAAGGATCTGAAAATTACACATTAAAAAAGAAAAGTATAATATGGATATGGAAATATGGATATTTCCACTACTCTCCTAAGTCAAGTCAAATTTGTTTCAAGTATCTAATTGCATTATCAGATGTATGTTATTTTAGTGACACACAACAGTCCTACAACTAGCTTACACTTGTCTGACGGATTTAGAGAAAAAACAATGTTGTTAAACAAGCCCATTAGGGGCTGATCCTAAGAGATATCCCATGTTCTCCAAATCCAGGTGAACAGAAAGGATCTAGCATGTCATCCAGCATTTGCTTGGTTACCAGGATTCATCAGCAAACACAGTAACATTGAAGATATTCCCCCTAGGATCATCATCTGGCACAACACTGCCATCCTTAAGAAAAAAACAACTGTTTGTATGGGAAGACTGATAGTCTGTCCTCAGGAGGATCTGTACCTGGTATAAAGGGTAGTGTATGGAGACACCACCACGATGTCCAGGAGATCAATCCTATGAATCCTGTGAATCTTGTGCTGAGCTAAGAGCCTTCTTAAGCTATAATTCTCCTTCCGTATAATCAACATTTGGATGTTTGAGACTGTATTCCTAAACTCTTACCAATATGTATCTTAGGATTTAACATCTTAGGCTGCCCAGATAGCTTCCCCATCTACAGCAGCTTGTTTCTAGATCAGCAGGCAGATATACACATGGTGCATAAGTACAATGCAGGTAGTGAAGTTGCTTACAAGCCAGATAATCTCCTTAGCTTCATGAGCAGTAGGTGAGTTTCCATGTTGATAGAGGCCAAGATCCAGATAGGAGAAGAAGATCTTTTTAGGTGTCTCCTAAACAATCTTTGTTGGATAAAATGGGTCTTGAGAAGAGCAGGAAAAATGTAGATGATAGAAAGGCACACTGAAGTACATTGCAGGAGGACATCCAATGCCTCCCTGTGCTGAAGAATTCCTCACTGTATGCACCAGCTCCACATCATTTTCACAGAAGAAGGCAGTAGGCTTCTACATCTGCCTGGAAATGTCAGGCACAAAACACTGGGCTGAGCCACAGCCTGTTAAGATACTGTGTTTTCTCTCCCTCTTGCCCTGAATATGCTCCAACGTACATCAGAAATACAGGAAAGCTCACAACTGTCACTAGTAAGTGCACAAAGGTTCCACTCTGGCAGGTATCACTCTCCTTGGTGACCTCTCCCCACACCTTTGCACAAGGGACAAGTGCAGTGTCTGTCAATGAATGAACTGAAGGCTCCATCAGGAAGAGAGGAGTGTGGATATAAAGGCAGGGCTGTTGGAGGTGGCATAGTGCAGACAATGAAAGCAGAGGGAAATAGAAGAGCGGTGAGTGGGAAAAATTAATGGATTTACATCCATGGAAACAGGAATTGATTTTTGACCATTGCATTCCTAAGGAGCATCCCCCAATAGTACCTCAGAATGGAAACTTTGTTCTGAAAAGGAGGTCTTGGCCTTGCATGTGGCCAAGACACAGTATTTGAAAAGGAGCTTAAACGTCACATTGACACTCTCCTAGGGCCTCAGGAGCACATGAAGTGAGAGACTGTTACGTCCAAGTGATGGCCCAGATCTACTGCTTCCTAATGCACATTATGTTAATTAAAGCGAGATTTCAAAACCATACACATTTTCTTGCCAAGATAATTAATTGATTTAGAAGCTTATGTAGTTAAAGAGTTTTGTAATTACATTTTATTGTGGGGGAGCATTTTAGGGATGGATGCTGCCATAAGCTAAACATCTCCATAAAGGTGGTGAGTGCCTGGGTTTACCTGTGGGATAAACCCTCATTGCTGATGAGCTGGAAATCTCCTCTAGTCTTTGGGGTCATGCAGCTCCTAGTGACTTGGTCCCTGTAGACTGAAATATTCAGTCTCACAGACCCTAAAAGGAAACCCTCAAAAGTATTGGTTTCTGAGCCAGTGTCTGCAAGTAGGCAGCAATTCCATGCTGCTTAAAGGGCTTTTCCTTCCTAACAGGCTTGGGCTCTCTCTGGTGATATTTTTTAACCCTCGGGTCATAATGCAGATAATTGTAGTGATGGGCTGACACTAATACCAGTCCTTTCCATCTTAAGACTAGGGTGGTCTCTCTGGATCTTCCTCCTAGACAATGTGCTCTCATTCAAGAAGAGGGGGAAAACACAAGCTGTCAACCCCGGGAAACACTTCTCTCCCTGCATCATTGCCAAACTCACAACCCTGCCTTCCTACCCTGCCCTGTAAGGACAAAAGTTAACTCCTGGCCCTGAAAGCACTTAAGCTAGATGGGAAGAGCTACAACCCCTTTGATTTATATTGGGAAACTGAGGCACAGGCAAGAGAATTCCCCCTTGAGTTTGCAGTGAAGCATTGCGTAGGGAACTATTTTACCTCATAGCACGGCTCTCTTCGAGAGCAATTTGCACATCCTTGTGTGATATGCAAGTAAGAACACATGCAATATATCTCTATTTTTCTTCCCTCTTTTTATGACTGAATAATCGCACAATCTTTCTTCCGTGGAAGTTTGACTGCTGCTGTTTATTGCCCCCTGGAAGCGGGATGACAGCAGCCCACGGCTCCTCCGCAGCAACTCGCAAAGGTCTCCTAAGCAGAGAATTATGCCCATTGGAGGCAATAAACAGCAGGAACAGTGGAGTGACTAAGCACCAAAGATCCTGCATTTGTGTAGAAGCTAGTAATGAAAAGGAGGCAAGGATGCCTTGGAGAATGGTGCCTTAGGAAAAATGTTTCCAGCATTTTCTAAAAATGAAGGTTTTTGTGCATAAAACACAGGCCAAATTTGAACCTCATTCCACTGTTGAACCTGCCTGTGATGCTGGGCATGACCTTCATGCTAAGCATGAAGACTTAATGAAAAACTGGTAAATCACAGGAGAATTGGTCCAGAGTACACTGAGATGTATTCTCCTGCTCTCCCTGAAGTTGTTTGGGTGTGTGGAGGTACTGGTAGAGCCTCCTGAGTATCAGGAGACTGTGCAGACAGAGATGGAGTCTTTTCTATCTAGAACCATCATATGTTGGGACTCTGCTGCTGAGCCTACCCTTGACTGGCTCTGATGCCATTTGGAGAACTCTCATTTAGGCAGAAAAGGATCAAAACCTCAAGGGATCTCAGCACAGGATACTGCCCACATGGTCTCTTTTCTCTGAAGCAGAGCTGCACCTGCAGTAGCACTGGCACCACATGATCCCATAAAATCACTGTTCCCAATGAAATCCTGATGTACAAGGGAAAAAAAAAATTAATCTCCTTTTGTTCTCTTCCCTGACCACCTCCTTCCTACATTTTTTTTTCTTGCTTCATTTTTATGTTCAGTGATATAAATTTTCCAGGTCAGTGCCAAGTCCCTTGCTTGCGTGATCTTTACATACCAGCAGACATATGCAGAGAGATGAGAGGAGACCAAGTGCAAATCAATCCATCCCGCTGACACTTTTATTTATCTATTTTCTTTCCCCATCTGCCACTGCTCAACTGCCTCTGTCTGCATGTAAAAGAGGGATGGGGAAAGAGGTTGGGATACTGGTAGAGCCACTGAAGAGCTCTCTACTTGCAGATGTAGCTGTCCCCTTTCCTTCCTACTACCCTGCTATCCATTGCTCCCCATATTCATTCTGCTTCCTACTACCCTGCTATCCATTGCTATCCATATGCATTCTGCTTTGTGGTAAAAAAAAAAAAAAAAAAAAAAGTATCAGATAAAAATAACACAGGACTTTTTAGTGCTGATAGAAGATGCCAGGTTGACAGTCAGGAAGCCAAGCCCAGACTCAACACCAGTGGCAAAGCTGCATTGCTGCTGAGTGCATCGAGGGCTCCCAAGAGAAAAGCACCAGTTTCTGCAGCCCGAGCTGAGCTCCATAGCTGAAATCAAAGACAGACATACATTACCTGTGGACCAGGCAGAGAGGAGGACTCTCAACACACACTGACTATTATATTTCATGGTTGTGACATCCAGCAGCCACATGGAGAGAAGAGACAGGAGTTTGTACTTTTGGGTTTGCATTTAACCATGCCTTCCCACTGAAATGTACAAGCCAAGGTTAATCATGGCACACAGTGGAGTTCTTTGCTCACTAGGCTTGGGCCAAGACCTGGATTTTTTCATGTCGTCTGTATCACCTGCAATAATTTCTACTCTCCTCTAATCCAAGATGCCTCTGCTAGGGCAGGGTCCAACAGCTGTGAAGTTTCCCACATATTAAATCATTCACACAATCCCCATCTAGAGTATTTAACTTCTTCAACAATCCTGTTTTCTTTTCTAGGAGCTAAGCCTCAAGAACTCATGACCCACCAGGTATTTGCAGAGTGGCATGCATTCAAAATGCAATTCTTTTATAGCAGTGGTGTTATCACATAGTGAACTTGTTCCTGGAATGAGCATTGCTTAGGAGTTGTCAATACTTTAATCTGATTTATACAAGCTGTGTTCTCCCCCTCTCTCCCTCTTCCCTCAAATAAACACTAATAAGTTCTCAACCTGGACAAATCCCAGGTAGTGGGATCAGTATCTGGCAATATATCAGCTTTGTTGATGAAATCAGGGATGAAGCAGGGACAACAGAAAATGCTTTTCCCAGTTGTTTTTAATTCAGCTTGCAAATAGATGGTGCCTGTCTAAAGTAAGACTGCCCTATAGGAATACTCTTCAATTCTTATACTACAGAGTGCCAATTAAGTAATTAATGAAAGTGTGGAAAATCTGTAAAAAAAAGGTGGTGGCATCCACAGGGAACATTAATACTGCAAGATGTCATGTCCATGAATAAAACCTGACAGCACCTGCAAATTCAGAGGGATCTACATGTTGTGCTGTTAGGAGATCAAGTTCAGGTGCTGATCAGAAGATTTTGAAGACCTGGTCTTTAACTTGTCTGTGGACTGGAAAGTATTTGCAGGGCACATGGGGGTTAGTCTTTGTCCTCCAAGACTCAGTTGTCATTTTACAACCTTACGATGTACTAGACATTGCAGGACATAAATGTCACTGTTTTTAGCCTCAAATTCTGCCAGCATGATATTGTGCCATGATGCAATCTCAGTCAGCATCTTGATTTGATTTGTGCATTGCTTCACAATTCGCTCCAGGAGGGCTTGGGGTCCAATTCTGCAAACAGCTCTGCAAATGAGAAGTCATACCCAGCACTGCTTAGAGACCTTGACATCCAGCAGCGCTCTCAGAGCACGGAGCAGTGCCTCCCATCCTCACAAAATAATATGGAAATTGTGGCCATTTCCAAACTTCACCTGACCTCAGAAGCAGTGCTTGATTTCTCTGTGTTCAGTGAATCCAGACGGACAACAGGGAAAGAATCAAGAGACTTGCTGAAAACCCAGCTGCTGTTTCTGAGCTTGGATTTTCCAGGTCAATACATTTCAATTCTTTTCCAACGAAAGAGAGAAGAGAAAACCTCACTTTTCCACACTCAGTCTTAAATCAAGCTCCTGCAAGATAACCTTAAAAGGAATTTCTTGCCTGTTAAAATAGGAGACCCACTCCCAACCCACACTTCTGCACTGACTGTCTTTGATTCAATAAACTCAGTGTTTGTACTGTCTCTGTATGTGTGCACCCTCACATGACAAAGAGATCCAATCAGACAACTCTTGCACTTTCCTCCTTTCTATGGAGCAATATGAAGAGTTGCTCTGTGGAGCAACTTCTGAATATTAAAGATGGAAAATGTCAAATAGATCATCAGAAATAACTGTTGTTAAAGCATATTATCAGCAAGGGAAATGTATTGCCTCAATATATAATCTAGAATCGAAATGTGCATTTTATAGTAGACAGCTATGTGAAGATCACCTGATCTTTCACCTAAAACTTGGGTCTGATCCCTGGTACAGACAAAAAAAAAGGATTCAGTGGACAGACATGCTGAATGGGAGAAGTAATTCCTTTATTCTTGTATAATTAAGCTAATTCTTCTCATCTGTTATTGTTGTAATTCTTATGCTTTGTAATCCTTTTTACTGGACATAAATATTCCAAACAACAGTAGTTTCTTGGGTCCCAGAAGCTGAGCTTAGACAAACTTTTGTGATTCTCAAACCAGGTCATGAAGAAACTTTCTGTGGATCCTTTATAAACCTTTCTCAGTGTTAGGCAAGAATCAGTAGGTTACACAAAACATCCAATGAGAGCTTGTAGTTGAATTTTGGCATGACAAACACTAAAGTTGTTACTTACTGTACAATGTATAACATCTCTGTTTATTTATAGCCCCGCTGAGGAAAGTACAACTTTGTTCTACTCACTTGTGAAGAACCCTGCATACCTGCGCCACCACAGGAATAAAAAAATATTAATTGCATTACCAGTCCATTGAGCTATTCATGCCACTCCTCCTCTCTCATCACCTTGTATTAAAACTTTTAAAGCCAAAAGTGGTGTAAATCTTTCTAAATGCCACCAGACCATTTTGCTAAAACACTATCCATCTTAACAGCCTGTCAGATTTCTGAATGTGAACGACTTCTCTGGTGGGAACAGGCCTATAATTTATACTGCTTCTCATTTCCTGAAGCACTGGAATTGTGCTGCTCCCTAATGTTATTTTATTAAGATGTGATTTGTCATCATGTTGCTGAAAACAAGATAAAATGCTGGCTAGTTAAATTCCTTATTTAACTTGATGAGCATCTGCTTTCTGTAGTCTCAATCTTTTAAACAGAACCTTTATGGCTGTTTCTCAGGATCTGGCTATTACGATTTTTACTAGGATCAGAAAGGGGAAATGCCCTCCCTAAACAAAGCACGTGTGCTCCCATTGCCTATGACCCTTGGGGTTTATAATAAGACATGTATGGGCAGATTGCAGCAGTACCTTGCAAGCACACTGCCCTGACACTTCAAGAGTACTCCCTGTTGTGGAATAATTGCTATCCCATGGAGCCCAGTGGAAATCACTGAGACAAGCTGGTAGCAAAATACTGCGGCTGACAGCAAGTGTTTTCTAGATCAGGCTGCTATACAAAATATAACAAACAAATCACCTTGTGACTTCCTCCCTCTTTAGCAGATGAGACTCCCAACACAAAGGAAAATCTTCTCTGTTGAAGAAGTAGGCTTAACAAGCTTAAGCACACACTTCAAGTTGAGCATGTGCTTAAGCGTGCTGTTTGTCAAGGCCAGATTCTGGCTCACTTTCCAAGAACTGCACTCACAGAGGTTTCTAAGATGAGAGCAACATTCCTGCATCATTGGTTGAGTGAAGACTGGGGTAGAAGGGTGTCCTCTGCTGAGTCCACATTCCTAATTCAAGCAGCGGTCTTATGTTTCTCCCATCTAAGCCACAGCAGAGAATGGCAAACAATCGTATCAGAACCCACTGTAAGCTCAGGGCTTTTAGGAAAGTCTTGAGCATGCCACAGGTCTGAGTGTCTCTTGGAAGACCCCTTGGCATCAGACCTTCCATCCCACAGAACTCCAGAGGTGCTCTGACAATTCCTTTTGGTCAGGACTATGCTTTGAGATCCTTCAAGGAAAGATGCTGCTCCTGTGAAAGAGCAAAGGACCATTAATATCACATTGGTGTAATATCACACCAGTGACCTCTGATTCTACTGCTTAAAGGATATCTCCATATCTCTGGGTCTCTTAAGCACCAGGAGGAGAAAGGGCAGAGAACTGTGGCTAGCTTTAACAAACAGGATCTCAGTACTTGGCTTCATATAAACACAAGGCCATAGGATTAGCTGCTTATTCTGAGCTTGTAAACCAGGCCAATAATTTAAGCTCCAGAATAGAACTAGGAATGCAACTTTGATTTGTTTAACCTCATTTCCTAAAGAAATAAAGCTTATGCAGTTAAATTGTCTCTGTGTGCACACAGGCCTTTCCTTCTAACTTTGGACCCTTCTGCCAGTTCAACTGTGTTTCACAAAGATAAAGTTCTGTTGAACATCTAAACAAAAAATCCCAACCAGTCGTGTAGAGCAGAAGGGTGTGCTGTGCTCCAATCTTAAGCATAAGATACTGGAGAGTCTACATTGCCAGTGCCCTCAACCCAGCTGGATCACAGCTCATATTGTGTTAAATGCTGGTGACAGAGAAGCTTTGGAAATGCTGTTTGAATCTCAATATAGGATGTGGGGTTTTTTCTCTTTCAAAGTTTTGTTCTGGGTGGCAAAGCATTGCCCCCCACACCTGTCTCTTGTGCTGTATCACACAAAAGATCACGAGTAGACTCAACTTTGCAGCAGCTCTGTGAGGCAGTGGCCTGGCAGCAAAGCGAGGGCCATGTGCTGTGCAGACCATTGCTCTGGACTGGAGCTATGGAGGGAAATCCAGCCAAGAAGGACAGAAGGCAGAAAAGAGACCCTGCAATCTGTTAGAGGGGTTGTACTATAAACAAGAGCAGGAAAGCTTCAGCATGCCAGGGAAGAACAAGCTGTGTAGATAAAAGAGGCTGCTTCAAAAGAATGGAGAGTGACTAATTTTTCTTGCACTGGGTGGCCAAAAAGCAGGGAAAAATAAGTGGTCTTCACTGAGCTGGCAGTCAGAGGAGGGGAGCAACCTTCTCATGCTAGAAAAACTCACTGAAAATCCTCTGCAGGTGCCCTTTCATCAGAGTTTCAAGGACAGCAGGATTCAGCAAATTTTGTCCAAATTTTGCCTTTGGTCCTACAAAGGTGCTCAGGGAAAGGACCTGAGCTGTCAAATGGGCCAAGAGGCCATGGTCCTCGATGTGCCTCAATGGCACAGGGAAAGTTGAGGGGATTTAAAGCTGTCTAAGAAAAGAAATCTAGGGAATTGTAGGTGATTCAGGGTTAGCACCTCCCCAAACCCAAGCACACCCTGGCCCTCCAAGCCCAGAGCTTGAGTTCCCCATTAGGCAGCTTTGACCCCCTTGAGAATCCCTAACCAGAGCAAAGGAAGCACAACCCCACAGCCTACAGAGGACAGGTCTTGTAAAGAGTATTCAGGTCAGACCCTAGCAGCCCAAAAGAAAGGTTTCTCCATCTGGAACAAGCTCTAACAGTCCAGGGGCCTTTCTCTGACTTTCCTGCACCACAGCCTTCTCTTAAAAGCTGACCTTTATGTCCCCAGTCCAACCACTTGACTGGTCTTAGCTGGGTACGAACTGATGTGATTAATTTATTTTAGAAGGTACAACTACAAGTTCTCCACAGCTAGTCAAAGACTGGTGCAGTTGGGCATTGGTTATGGTGTCTCTGAGCTCAGTATGGGCTACCAAAACC
Source organism: Anomalospiza imberbis (assembly GCF_031753505.1). Lineage (NCBI taxonomy): Eukaryota > Metazoa > Chordata > Aves > Passeriformes > Viduidae > Anomalospiza > Anomalospiza imberbis. Next base: position 14,673,286 of record NC_089687.1, read on the forward strand.
CTCCCAGAAGCTGGGGCATCTCAGGATCCTTAGCCTGGGCTGATTTCCAGTTCTCTGTTGGATAGCATTGCTACACACAGCAGCCCTGCATGCAATTCAGCCCCAGCAGAGAGTGCAGGCTGGCCAGACATCCAGGAGGAAGGAAGCGAGCTCTGCTCATGTGGAGAACCACCAAGGTGTGTTGGCAAAGTGGTGAAATGGGGAAAATATTTTCAATATGACAGTAGTAGGACGTCTAAAGAGCAGCCTAAGACCCCTCAAAGAATAATCCATGAGTTTCCAGAATGGGTCCGGAATTTTGGTAGATTCATAATTCAGATATTCGCTGCTGCTCATATAAGATGTACAATACAGGCAGTTCTGGCTCATTTGAAGCCAGCAGTCAGCCAGCCCAGCTCATGAGAGGACGTTTAGAGCATGATCCAAATGAGACAAAGTTTCTCCGAAGAACAACACTGAGAACCTAATTTCCTTAATTTTTTCCACCGATGGGAGCACTTCTTTGGAAGAATGTGAACCATTTCCTCTGCAGCAAAGCTGGGGTGCACTATCCCTCCCAGGATTTTCACTCTGCATCTCTGCTCCTGACCCAGTATGTGGAGGGAGAGTCCAAGCCACTGCTGGAAGCATGTTCTGACTGAAAGGACACCTGGAGTGTACCAGCAAACTGCTTGCAAGTGGCCTCTCGTTTTGTAGGTCTGTTCTCTGCATGGCCGGGCTGTTCCTTGTGTCTCGCTGAACTTGTGCCATATGGAGCAAATGCTTCAACGTCTGTCTGTGTCTGCCTGACCGTGCAACCCAAGAACTCTCTGCAAACAATGCTCTGCTCTCAATATTTGCATGAGCCGGGGACAGTCCTTGGATGGGGCTTTTCTCAATCTTCCCAAGTTGTTGGGATTTTTTTTCCCCCACAAGATCTTTCAAAGCATAAGGAGCCATCTCTAGAGACCTGGAACTGGGTACCTGCTGGCAGGGAGAAGGTGGCTGGAAACAGTTGGGGGGTTATGCTCAGCATGTTCCCTCTCTCTCTCATCCATATGTGACACTGGGATCTGGTTCAGCTCTGGGCAGTTAAAAGTGCGGCAAGAAAGAGAGAAAAAAGGTCTCTCATCCGCTTCTTTCTCTCTCTGCTGTGCAGCCACCTGGCGTCTGCTGGCTTGCAGGGGAAGAAAGGGCAAAGGCAGAAGATCTGGACAGAGACCATGGGGCTATGCAAACATGCTCTGCAGCAAGAGGACCTGAAACGTGCAAAAAGGTTTGACTTTTTTGCTTGAGAGAAGCTGGGACAAAACCCTGGACCCAGATGTCTCCTTAGCCTGTGGTTTTCTTTTAAAGTGGTGTGTTTGGAAGTGCCTGTGTGCATGTGGTGTGCTCATGTCTGCGTGAGATTCCCAGGTGAGGAGCAGCACTTTCAGCATTGTGGTGTGTGTTGAGTTGCACCTCACTCTTCCTGCCTGCCTTGTTTTTTTCAGGCTGACAAGCTCCTGACTAATGGCAGTCACTGCTGCTTAATCAGGAAGCAATTTAATGATAACCTTTTCTAATTAACTAGCAGAGAGAAGAATGAATAAACTGTAAAACAGCCAGCTGGCTTCAGTGTCCCGAGCCAAAGGGCCTGTCAGGTGAGAGAAAATGGTGTCTGGGGACAGGGATGGCAGCTCTGGGGCTGCCACTGGGCTGGGTAGTAAAATTCTGAGATGGGAGGGGTTTATGGTGCTCCCCAGGGCCTTTTCTCTGCTTTCTCCCCAGTTACTGCTCTGGTCACCAACATGGGGAACATGACTGTTCAGGAAAGGCATCTTGACATGTATAATCAAGCCCTATGTATAATTAAAGCCATGGGAGGCCCTTTTATTTTAACTGATGCAAATATGAATAATCACCTTATTTTGAAGATATTCACAAAATCATAAACCAGCCCAAGCTGGAAAGCACCTCAAAAGATCGTCTGATCTAACCCTTTGTGGGAAAGGGAGCCAAGATGAGGTTTTCTATCACCCTGTCCAATTGGATCTTGAAAACCTTCCATGATGGGGGCCCACTGGGAGTGTTTAGCCTGGAGAAAAGGAGGCTCAGGGGAGACCTTATCACTCTCTGAAACCACCTGAAAGGAGATTGCAGCTAGTGCAGGTAGGGCTCTTCTCCCCGGCAGCCAGGGACAGGATGAGGAGGATACAGCCTCAAGCTGCACCAGGGGAGGTTTAGGTTGGATGTTAGGAAGAATTTCTTCACAGAAAGGGTGATCAGACATTGGAATGGGCTGCCCAGGGAGGTGGTGGAGTCACTGTCCCTGGAGGTGTGTAAGGAAAGACTGGAGGTGGCTCTCAGTGCCACGGTGTGGTTGACATGGTGGTGTTTGGGCATAGGTGGGAGTTGATGATCTCAGAGGTCTTTTCCAAGCTAGCATCGATATTCAAAAACGACAAAGCAGCCTTGCAATGCCAGCTGCTGCTCCTAACCCCCGGGGGCAGACTCCTTCCTCACTGCAGACAAGTGCCGCCACCCGTTCTCCCACACCAGCTCCACTGCTGACTCCCCGCTCAGTCACCACTCAGGACCAGGAACATCGGAGAGCCAGAGCCACACTCCAGGGGCAGCCAGCGAGGGGGTCCGCCCCGGCCGTACAGCGCTGGGTGCTGCCTGGGGCAAGGCTTCAGCCAGGGGCCGGCAGCAGAGTCCCGCACGCCCTACGGGGCCTGAGCGGGTGGTGGGAGCTGCCCCGGGGTCCCGGCTCCCTCCACGGAACGCCGCAAACCCAGCGCCCCCGAGATGGCGCTGCGACCCGAAGACTACATCTCCCAACGCCCCGCGCGCCGCTCTTATTTCCCGACGTGCTGTGCACTCCCGGCTGCTCGGTGCCGCCGGGCGGTGGCGCAGGGCCTGCTGGGAGCTGTAGTCCCTGGACGGTGCTCCGGGCCGTGCCCGCCGGCGGTGAGCGGGCGGCGGAGCCTCGGGGCGGGCGGGGAACAAGGCCTGACCTCCGCGACCCAGGGAGGGCGGCGCGGCGGCCCGAGGGTCGGGGTGGGTCGGGACCTCCGTGGAGTTTGGGACGGGAGCCTGCCCGGCTTCTGGGAGAGGAGGGGGCAGGCGGTGAACCCCACCGCCCGCAGGAAGCTGAGGAATGGAGGGGGCGGGCGTCCCGCTGGACGTGGGCAGCGAGCGCAGGGAGCGAGGCGGGCTGCTGGGAGAGGGCACGGGAGCCGGCTCCTCGCTGCTATTGGGAGGTCCGTGACTTGCGAATGGATGCTTCTCGGGAAGAGCTGGCTCTGTCCTGTGGGGTTCAGCATGTGTCTGCCACGCTCTGTGAGATACCCAGGAACCGAAGGTGAACAGGGAAGATGGGCAGCGTCCCATCTTTGCTAAAAGGTGCCTGAAATAGGACGCATTTCCACCATAGGCTGTGCAGGGATGTAATCCTTTGCCTCCATGTGCGTTCGCAGGGCTGCCTCTGCCGTGCAGGGTGTCCCCGTGCTTTGCTATTTTATTAGTTATGCAGAGAAGAGTACTCAGAACAGTAGTGGAATAGGAGTTTTCTCCTTTTTTCCATATGTTTTATCCATGCAGGACTGGCATGCAAGGCCTTATCAGTGTCTGTTACCGTCTACTTGCTGATAATGGCTCAGCACTGATGTGACAGCTTTGCTGTACTAGATTCATGTAGGATTAGTTACAGTAATACTCAATCACTAATAATACTAAGTTATCAATACAATAATATTTTTTTTTCCTATAGACTGGCCTCTCTTCCTCTAAAGAAGCAGTTGCCCGTGTGATTAATTCCCAATGTAGTTTTGGTACGGATTTGTTGTTGGAATTGTTGAAGATGTCATCAGGTCTTACAGAGGAGCAAAAGAGAAGGATTGAAGAGAACCGCCGGCTAGCCTTGGCTAGGAGAGCAGAGAGGCTGGCAGCCCAGGAGGCTGGGCACGTGGGCATTGCTGCAGCTCCGCAGAAAGGGCAGAGGCTGGGCAAGCCGGGAAGCTCGAAGGAAGAAAACAGTCATGTCGGGTTCACCAGCCAGCCCCGACAGCATCCAGACACGCCTGTGGAGCAGAAGAGCTGTCTCCAGAAAGGCTATAACCATTACCAACAGATGGCTGGCTCACACAGAGAGCAGCAAAAGAGTTGTTCAGAGGATTCGGAACAAGCAAGTGGCCTAAAGCAGTTCCCTGCAGTGATCCCGAATTCTCTGAGTTATTCCCATAAACATTACTTGGATGCTGGTAGTCAGGAACATGGACAGTACACTTCAATTAATCATGGAACATTCCAGCAGCCCAAATGCTGCCCAGCTTTCAAAAACCCCACAGGACCACCTCATCCAAGATTGACTGATAATGGGCACCCTGATGGTAGTAAAGATTTACAAGCTCAGAACAAATCTGCCATTAAATATGTTTCACCATCAAGCAGTGCGGCCCTGAGAGATTCAGAAATGCTGATAAACATAAACAGACCGACAGAAAGAACAGGGGGAGGTTTTGTCTCTCAGGCCAGTGGTGGCATGCAGAAGCTGACCAGCTCTGCTGGTGGGGGCTCTACCTTTGAAGCTGCCTCTCACAAGAAAGCAAACGTTACAAAAGGAAAATGTGTGAAATATGGGGAAGACCGATTCCAGGTTGAAATAGGGTACAATGCTGAACTTATTGCTGTGTTTAAGAAGGTGCCAAGCAAAGCCTATGGTAAGAATTGTTTCTTTTCTTTTATCTCTGTTTTAAAATGGGTTGAAGTTTTGGCATCTGCTGCCATTGTAGTTGCTACTTGCTCTTACCAGTGTACCTATTGCTGGGGTGGAATATGTGGCATTAATGGGGGATTAAAGAAGTAAATACAGATTAAATTGGATAGAAATTCTGGACATAAATAGCTTGAGCTTGGATTTAGAAAAGAAGTCTGAAGCTTTGCTTTATGAGCAGTGCTCTGAGAAGTTTAGTGGCAGCAGCTGGTCAGTTTGTTGGAAGTGAAGGAAGCAAAGTTATTCATAAACTGGGATGTGAAAATGGGTCACTTCAGCTATAGTTCAGAGTTAGGAGCTGATTCTGTTTCCTGGGTTACAGAGAGCAGTGGAATCTCTCCCTTTTGTCTTTCTTCTGATCTTTTACCATTATCTTTATTTGTTATATTCTATTCTTGTTTTCCCTCATGTGTTACTGATCCCTGTGAATGGCCGTTGCATTCTTGTCTTAGTATTCATATTCCTCATGGATTTTTCTGGTGTTATGTAGCTGTAAACTTGGGTATGTTATGTAGTTGCAAACTTGGGTATAACTGTTTTTCACATGTGTGGCAAAAAATTTGTATGAGTAAATTGAATACTTTTACCTTGCATGGACATTTCGCATCACCACTTTTTTTCTGCCCCAAATGATTCATATTCTGCCCTATTACTCTTGCCCTACTTTAGATCCTGCTATGAAAAAATGGAATTTCAGCATGAAAGATTACAGCAGTGTCTGTAAGTAAACGTTGAATGATAAAAAACAAGTGGAATCTTGACAACCCCTCCTTCCCCTGCTTTCCATAGTTATTGTTGAGCTTTGTTAGTCTTAAGTAATAAAAGTAGTGCTACTTAAAAATAATGTACAACTTTTAGGCGTCTAGTTCATAACATTTTTCTGATACTTTGTAGCTGATTAGAAATAATTTAATTTTTCGTGTAATCTAAATACCAAGCACAGGTGGCACTTTCTCTACCATTGATTTTTTCAGCAACCAACAAGATCATAGGAAAATTATCTGCTGTGCTGGTACTTGTTTTGAATTTGTTTTGAAATCTGAGTGTATTCCAGTGGCTAATGCTTAATTTCTGGGTCCATTCATGTATTTTCTTTTTAAATAGCTCTTATATAAACACTTTCATTGTTCATTTTGTGTGTCAGAAAAGAATAAAGGGTAGTTCTCCAGGGTTTTGAGTGAGACTGAAAATGAATTTGCCTTTTTTTTGGTATAACAAGGATGGGTTTATCTTTTTTTTCCTCTCCTGTCATCTTATTCTGGAAAGATTGAGAGATTATAGAGGCAAACACTTCAGGTAGGCTTTTCAGAAGCACACTGTACTGAAGTGAGTGATAAATCACTATTGATTTCAGTGGGAACAGAATTAGGCCTGTGTTGAGCACTTTAAAAAACCACAGTTGAGTGCTGGTATTTTAGCTTCCCATGTGAATTGCCACACATTTATAATTTAAATGCTGTTGGCTTGCTTGAAGTGTATCCAGTACAGATGAGAGCAGAGTCTCTCTACCAAGGAGCCTGCAAATGAAGAGAATGGTTTTTAGAAATAAAGCATTTTTCTTTGAAGCTATGAAATACACGAGTACTGTGTGGAAAGTTCCTGTTCCCAAGTGAAGACAGTATGTGACCAACATTGGCCTATGAAATTGGGGAAAATAGCCTGAGAAAACGGAACTAATTTAAAAGGGCCTTGAAAATGTAAAAGTGAAAGTGTAAACCAATTATTTTTAAAGTTCTCACTTGTAATTTAGTTTTTCTGAATAATGTGATCCCCGTATCACCTTTTTTTTTCTTTGTACTATAAATTAAACATGCAGTCAAACCTAAAAACAAATGTTGAAATAAAGGAGTAAAATATGCTTTTTCCCATCCCCTAATTTCTTTCAGTTTTAGTTGTAGTGGTGACCTCTAACTACACAATGCTAAACCAGTAGTATTTAAAATATTTTGCTTGGGGCATTGGGAGGAGAAGGTGTAAATTGGTGTTTTTCAATCCCTCTAGTTTGAAAATTACTTTCAGTGGGTACTCCTAAACTTTTTATTTGGAGTAGAAATCTCAAATGCTTGGATTTATTCAGGAAGTCACTTATTTTAAAATATATATTGGATGATACCCAAATGATTTATTTGTTAATTGATTAGGAAGAAATTGTATGAATTTTTTCTCCATTTTCACATCTTGACCACTGAACTTACTTAAAGTTTGTACTTTTTTGTTGCATATCAGTTTTCTGGACTACTTAAAAAGAAGCAGAGAGGATCATGATGAGCAGCTGAGTGCTCAAAGGACTGGATTCACCTGGGTTTATTCTAAACATCTTCCAGAGAGGGGAAGTTGCCTTCCACAAGTACTTGAAGGCAGAGTGTGCTTAATGGTCCCCTGCTTTTGAGTCTAATGGACTCTGGAGATGTCCATGAATCTTTGTGTTACTGTAGTATCTGTGAGGCAGAGGCTTGGGCACAAACTTCACTACTTTGGTGCTGTAAAAAGTATAAGAAATAGTATTCCCATTCCTTAACCATCAGAGTTCAGTTACAATAATAAAGGCGACATGTGGGTATAGGTTGGCAGAGAAACGCAGGGATAAGTGGCATGTTTATTTCTGTGAATAGCTGTGTTCTCAGGCTAACATGCTAACATCTGTAAAATGCTGTGTGCCTCCACTCTCCGTGCCCTGGCATTGTGTCAGAGGTGATTGCTGGTGATGGGTAAGACAGGAGCGCAGATGGCTGGGTGGAAGTGCAAGTCTAACAGTAAGACAGAATAAAGGGTAATGAACTTAAATTGTAACAAAAGAGATTTAGGAATTTGGACTAGATTCCTTCCTACAGCATTGTGAATACACAGCATTCCTCTTAGATGGATTGTCTACCAGCCATTGATGTGAGGCAGGAGGCAGATATTTTTAAATCCTTTTCTTTTGCTGTTTACAGAAACACCTTCCCATCTTTTCAGACATGTGCTAGTGGTCACCATGCCCCTGTCCCTGTGATTTTCTGAGTGAAAACACTGTAAGGCTGTGTGCAATTTACTGTTAAATGTGCTTCTGCAGATTGCTTGTGCTGGTCTAGGGAGCCACATTTTAGAATTGCTGACAGAGAGGGAGCTTAGTGCAATCACAGTGCTGGACATGCCCTTGTTCATTTACTATCAAATATTCCCTTTGCCCCTGCAGTATTCTCTGTGGAAAATCCCACCAACCTCCTCCTCCAGGCCATTGCTTTCCCTATTCTTTGTCCCTGTGAATGAAAGCAGGGAATCATCATTCCTTTTAAACTTGTGTGGGTTCTTTGCTATTAATTCTTTTCTATATCTCTATTCTCCCTAGTGGAAGCAGCAAATCAACTTTCATCAGTAATTCTGGCACCACTAGAAGGAAATAATGTGGTTGGCTTGGCATCAGGCTCTCATTTTGTTGGCAGTGGGGTTGATGTGAAATCCCTTTTGAAGATGTGTAAGAACTGGAAGAAATCCTCAGCCCTTGTCAAAGGGAAGTGTGTGCTTATATCTCGCTTGCGATTTGAGGTCGATATTGGGTATTCTACAGAAGTGATTGGAGTGTTCAAAAAGATGGATTCCAGAAATTATGGTGAGTCTCCTGCTGTGTCTGCTTTTCAATAAAGGCCTTGTTGGGGCTGTTCTTCCTTTACAGAAGAGAGGTGGTGAGAGAACATCCCTCTGAAAGAGCATAAGAGAATGTGCTTTGGTGAAGATTTTAAAAGATCTTACAGTCCTAGTTTAGTGTTGTATCCGTGTCCAGCACTTTATCCCATGGCAGAACATGTCCTTGGCCTGTTAGCTGAGGTGGTGTTTCAGATCTCAGCAGGATTACATTTACATTTACTGTAAATACTGTAAATGAGGTGGGTTGTGCTGATAATTTGCTAGCATTATGGAGACCATGCAAAGTTCTTGTCTTTATTATCAAATGCAGCTGGATGTTCTCTTACTTCTGCTTTACTGTGGTGTATGGTGGCTGCAACTGCCTGAGCAGATTTAATTTACCAGTTTTACCAACGTTTTCAAGGCAAGTGTAACTGTAGAACACTTTTTACGTTGGCATTCAGATTTTAATGGTCAATATAAATTTTTTTTTACTTGTAATTTGGGAAATGAGACACAATGATGAGTTGACATGCACAGTGTCACAGAATGTCAGTGACACCATGGAGAAGAAATTCTGGAGCTCTATATCTTTGGGCAGGACCTCACCTGGCTCACTGTACCTTCACCTGACTCTGAATTCAGTCTTTTTTTCCTGGATGTTGCACACAGATGCTACCCAGGGATAAGCCTGCCAGATAGGTCTGGCAATGATGTTACATTTTGGATATTGATGAATTTCCTCCTGTACCCTCCTGAGCACTTTCACTCTAGGGTACGGAGGCACAACTGAAAGTGATTGTTTTACTGACTGAAGTCAGAGTTTGTTGGTTCACAAGCAGAAACTTTGCACACATTCTGCATCCTTTCTTGCAGTGAAGAGAAAGTGGTTGCCAAAATCCTTGAGCAGATGGGTTCCTTAGGAAAGCTGACCTTGGCTTGCTCCGGTGATACCACCATTTCTAGATGTGTGGTCATACTTTAAAATCTTCTCCAAACTAACTACTTAATATGACAGCAAACAGAGGAGAATTGATTTTGATCAAGGTAACAGGTCTTCTAAAATGGTTCTGAAGTGCAGACGATATAGGTAGATAGACATGTTCTTATGGACAGAGAATTCAGTCTTTTTTTAAGAGACTTATGACAGTGTTTGTTGTAACTATTGCAGATATGAATACCAGAAAGTGGAATTTCCTGCTGGAGGATTACCCCAAACTGAGTGAGTAGCTGTGTTTCTCCAGTGAAGGAGAACTTCCTGTGCATCAGTTGCCTTTTGCCTTTATCTGTGTAACGATGCTGAAACTGTCACTTGCTGAACTGAAATTTAGAACTGTGTTTTGGTATGTTTTTTTTTTCCTAATAGATGCAACTTTGCAGAATCATCCAATCTCTGCAGCATGCTTCTAGCACATCTGCTTCTCAGGTTTTTGTGTTTAATTAAATTTATAGAGTGCTTTGAGATGAATAGCATTACACAAGTCCTGTGTATTATAACTCTTATTTATCATCCCAGTCAGCATGCTGTGTTTGCTTTGGTGCTCATGTCAGGGTTTGTGCCTGTGGAATTTGGTTGGGGTAAGTTTCAGAAGGATAATAAGCCAGGTGCTCTATGCACATCCTTAGGAAGTGTGAGTGTTTCAGAGCTGAAATGCTGTTTCTCAGAGTACTTGTTTTCCAGCATGGGCTCCTGCTTCCATGGGATACCAGAGAGTGTTTAATAATTAAGTAAGTGCCTGCTTCTATGGTGCATGTCTTAATAACATTGGTAATGGTGGTAGGGCTGAAAGCCATGTGGTGGGGCTGTGTAGGAAGGTCAGGTCTTGAAAACAAGTGAGTGTGTCTTGGAGGAGACGGTTATGAAACTGCAGGGTTGGAATGTTGACATTCCTGATTTTGGTGAGTGCTGATGATCGCTCACAATTTGGTCAAAAGGCCTTTTGTATGTGCAAAGGGCCTGATCCTGTAGCATGTGCCAGGCAGTCTGAGAGACACATCACCTCCTAGTCTGTCATAGGCTCAGTCATGCTGGCTGGGAGTTGTACACATTACATGAGGTGTTCAGAATCCCACAGATTTGAGGAAAGGAAAATAATTCCATGAATCTTGCAGAGTGTAATTTGTGAGGGCATTTGAGGATTCCAGCACGTGCCTTTTCATTTGCCTACATCAAAATTAAAAAAAAGAGAATTTAGGCTGGTTGCCATTTCCAGCAGAGAGATCTGTTAGCGGGGAACTGTTTGTAGAGGTTAATGTCTCTTTGCCTAGTTGCTCAGTCATCTTTATATAAAGGTCACTTCACTAAAAACTGTCTGTTGGATGAATCATGCTGGTGGCAGATATATCTTAATCACTCTCCCAGCTCATGTACAGAACAATAGCAACAGAATTATCAGTGAGCAAATTGTAGCAATTATACTAGCACATAGCTCATTCTGTGAGTGTAATAACAAGCTTGTGCTGTTCTTTGGATGGAGAGAGTTCCTGCTATTGAAGAAGTATAAATTAAACCAGAGAGTTTAAAAAGTTTGGTCATTGCCCAACCACAAATGGAAATCTTTTCATATGTATATTTCTTGGAATTGCTTTCCCCCTCTATATGGCAGGGGTCCATCCTGCTGTTTTCCTCTTGGAGGCAACTGAAACAAAAATATCTAACTGAATTCTAGAGCATTTACTGCTGGTATAGTGAGTTCTTGTTTTAGTTGTTTTTCCAAGCAGGTTTTTTTTTGTCTTCTGGACTTCATACACAAACTGACTACTAAAAAAAAAAACTGAAATTGCTTCCTGCAATAAAAAATTGTGCACCTGCATTTGTGTTCTTAGTGTAGAGGTGTCTTTGATTTCATAGTCACTGAACAAAAAATATTAAATAAGTTTTCTTGGTTACAGCTCACTGCGTGTTTAAAACTGGTGTTAATTTGCTTGGAAATTAACTATTGGATTAAAAAGAAACACTTTCATTTTGGGGGGATGGGATAGAAAGGCTGCTGGAGGGGACTAAAATAAGGTCATCCAGGAGGAGAATTGGCTAGATGCTCTGATTGTTACGATGCATGGGTTGAAAAGATGAAGGCTCTGAAGTCTTGGCATAATGGATTCTGGAGATCCCTTTAGTTGAACTGGGAAGGTAGAGTTGTGAGGCTTCATGGGTGAAGGAACACTAGTATTGAGGAACTGAAGTGACTGCCTGTAAGCTGGTCTGGCCTGTAAGCTGCTTCTGTCCAGGGGAAGAGCAGTGGCCACCAGCTGAGCAGGGAGGAGCTGTAGGTCCTGAAGGATGGCTGTTGGAGTGCTGCTGCTGCTGGTACAAGGGCTGTTTCTCGGAGCCTTGAGGTGCTTCCTGTTTTCTTACCCTGTGTGGTAAATAAGCATGGTAAATGGGAGGCAGAACCCAATTGTGTGAATTCAGGGAACAGGAGGAGAAGAGAGTTTTCAAAATTGAAGATGAATGATATTCTTTAGGTAACTGTCTTCTGATGGTTTTGGTATGGTGGAAACCTCAGAGGTACAGAATCCCAAGGTCAAGATAAAGATGCCCCTGCTTTCTAGGCTTCAGGAGTTCTTTTTTTCAAATCTGTACTTCATTTCTGAGTAAAGTGTGCCCTAAGCTGCCCTCCAGCATGAATAATCCAGCTCCAGCTGTATTAGTAGCAATCGTCTCTGAATGATGGCATCAGAGTTTCAGTTTTTTATAATCATGTCTAAGTACGAGGGGAGGAGATGTGATTCATCATGTGGTTCTGAAATAGACTTCAGGGAAGAGGCCAGGCTAACACCTGTGCATGATGCCATGATTTCTGTGACCTGTTTCAGGATAGGAAGTTATATTTTTGACAAGGCTGAGGGTTGTGTCCTGAGATCCATAATGGAAGTTGTGTGTATGTTGTCCTTTCAGATAATAAACTGCTCTGTTCTTTGCAGTGGCAGTGTTACTGAGCCTTGTGTCCGTAGAAGTGGAGCCACTGCCTGAAGCAGTAATTAAGACCTTTGCTGCTCAACTGCAGAGATCTCCATCACTGACAGACATTCCCGATGCTGACCTTTCAGTAGTGGACTCCAAAATTGTGACGAGCCTCATGCCCTTTCAGCGGGAAGGTGTGAAGTATGTCCTTTTTGCATGCTATTAAGCGCTACTCCTTGTCTAGAATTGTGTAGTTTATATTGGTGCCCTGATTGCCTTCTTGTTCATGGAGGGTTCTGCATTTCTCTAGATTCTGGGTCTATTGTACTCTGGCACTTTGGGCTTTTGATTGTTTGGTATAGTATGGTTTGTTTGGGATTTTAAATTTTTTTTTATAATTTTTTGAGTGACACATCTGTTTTATTTCAAGATAGAATTCATCATGAGTCAGGTGGAAAGTAGTATTTTGCTAGTCTAAAAAATTGATCAAATGATACATCTCTGATCTCCCTCTTGTGATTCAGTATGTACATATTTGTCATATGATTTTTTTATTTTGTAAGGTAATTTTTTTTCCCAAGTGCATAAGTGCATCTCTTCTGTTGTTGCTGTTTTCTGAATATTAAATACGCATGGGAAGGGACCAGGAAATGAGACCCAAGCCCTAAAACATTTAAAATTACTAATTATATGTACAGATAAAACTTTAAATGTCCCTGTCCCCCTCATATATGATCATTAGTTGTTAATTTCAATATGCAGTCCAGGACAGTCTGTACTTAATGATCTTTAATTGCTACTGTTTTTAGTAATAATTTCTTAGCCAGAATGAACTCTGGAACACAATGTGAGTAATATCATGGAAAAACTGTGCTTTAAATAATTGTAAGGTCTTGAGACTACTTCTCATGTGAAATCAGAATCTCTAAGAACTGAGCTGAACCACTCTGTTCAGGAGTTTCCAAGCTTTGAGCGATTTGTGAGAGTTGCTCCCTTGTATGAAGACTAAGAGATAAAATCCAGGTTTACTGAATAACCTCGATCACTTCCAGGTGATCCACATTAGAAGCTCAGCCATGACTTGTGCTATCTTGGTTGCCAGATAGTAACCCATTTCTTGACTCTTCTTTCCCTCTCTTTTTCCCCAGTTTTGCAATCTCCAGAAATGGACGTTTGCTCCTTGCGGATGACATGGGCCTGGGCAAGACCATCCAGGCCATCTGCATTGCTGCCTATTACCAGCAGGAATGGCCCTTGCTGGTGGTCACTCCTTCTTCTGTGAGATTTACATGGGCAGAGGTACTGTGAGCTTGGCCATGTGCACGGGGTCATGAAGAGCCTGTGTGATGGTCAGGTGGATTGTGCTTTGCAAAAGTTGAACTTCTAAATGTATTAAGGCAAAGAAACAAAAAAAATGCATTGATTTAGAAACTTGATGGTGGGAGATTGCTTGGCATTGACTGTATGGTATATGCCTATTTTTTTTTTATTGCCTGATATTCTTTTTGTAGTCCAGCTGATCTGTTGAGAAAAGGGACAGCTAGAGAAAGTGTGTCCTCTGACCCTCTCTTAACTTTTTCCCTACAAGTCAGTTGGTTCTAAGGGGCATTTTAGATGCTGAGATTCTCCATTCTGTTCAAAAGGCTCCATTATCATCATCATTAAGTGTCTGTCATAATATGTCTTTTGGCCTGTCCAGTGTATGCTGCTGACTCCTCTGAGTCCTTTATTAATGTTGGGAAAAGCCCAAGAAAGCTTGTATGGTTGAGAAATGTGTCTTGAAATAAATCACTGCCATAGTTTGTACACTGAGGCTGTTGGGTTGCCACAGGCTAGTGAAATGTTCACTGTGAAAGAAAAAGGTGAGCCAGAGCTCTTAGGTCAGTAAATTATTTCCAGAGAAGGAGGAGGTGGGAATTTAGCTTTTCCTGGAGTATGGCATTGATGAGAAAAGTATTGATTTGGATTTACTGGGTTTGTGCTATAACCAGTTGTTAGAGCATCTTGGTGTGTGTTGTAATATCCAGTAGTGCAACAAAATGCAGGGTGAAAAGAAGATAAAGTTTTTTACTGAGAAAGGGAGTGATGATCATCAGACTTGAAATCTCAAGGTCTATAGACCTGTGGGACAACACCTAACCTGAATCCATTGCTTCTGTGGGATATCTACCAGGAACAATTTGGGCCTAGGTTTCCTGAAGTATTGGACAACTGCAAATAAACTTCTACATTCTGCTTCAGAAGATTTAAGAAATATGAGGCATTTTGGTCTGGTTGTTTTATTTATTTTATTTTTTTTTTTTAATTTGAGTGCTTCATTTCATCCTTCCCCTACTCCCAGCTGTCCAGGAGGTTCTTGTGGGAGATGTTTCATTAGGATATTTGCTTTAGAGATCTGGTTGATTTTCTGAATATGTGATGGATGCAGAAGTAAGAAAAATGTGTCTCAGAAATTCAGTAGGTGAAATTTATTATAGTCTGTAATCTACTCAGTTCATTCTTGTACAGATGTGTTGTACCGTAATGGTACAAGCTTTTGTGGTGTCTCTGGTACCAAATCAGCAGAAATTTTCTTCATCTTAGCAATATCAGCGTTCTATTTTGGCTTTCTGTGCTCAGGCCACTGAGTGACTTTATAGTCAAGGTGCTAAGGGAAGGGGCAAGAAGTGACTTCTCTTGGGTCAGAAGTGTTGCACCCACATGCACTTAGAGTTCAGCACTGAAACGTAAATAATTAACAGGGTAGTTCCATAGTGCTTCTTGTGGACTAAGGTCTGCACCCTGTGAAAAATTTAGAATCAATTTTATGGTGTAAATTAGTTGCATGCCTTTATAAAAGGAGAGGGCAGTACAGTAGGAGTTTCCAGGTACTTTCCTTTTGCTGCCACCTTTGTCTTAAATTTTGCTATGGTGTCGAGCACCTGTTTTTTGGTTGGTATCTAACCTTGCCTGCACGTTCACTCATTTGGTGGTGCTTTCAGTCAGTGGAGAAGGATAGTTCATTGTTACTTTGACATACTGAGAAAAGTGAGAAGCTCACTTTTAACTCCTCCTGCTGCTGCATGAGATTGCTGAACAGTGGAGAGGAATGATTGTGGTTGGGGGATTTCAACAGGCAAAGCTCCTAGACACAGAGATGCCATTTCCTATCACCATTTGGTTACATTTCTGTAGGGACCAGATCCTGATGGGCCCTGACAGTTTTCTGCAGAGCAACATCAGCAGAACTCAAATGTTGCAGAGAGCTTGGTGTCACTGGGGACAGAATTACAAGGGAAATGGTGGGAGGTCTGGCTAACAGATGGGTTTGGGGGAGGATATCTTGCTCTGGTGTGTGGAGCATTTCAAGAGGTTGATTGAATGACAATTACCACATGAATTTCAGCTGCTGTCATAGAGCAGCTGGTGTGTTGTCAACTTGATCTTTTCATTTTGGTTTTGTTTTTTTGGTTTTGGGGTTTTTTTTTGGTGGAGTTCTTAAGAAGAGGAGGTAGTGGAAGAGTTTTGTTCATCTGGATGAGTTGTACTTCACCCTCACCATGGAGTAAATGTTGCTATAGTCATAGATGTTTACTGCTTAGAAGTCTGTGTTTCACAACTATAGGTTTCCTGTTGAGTGGGAAAACTAAATTTCCCTGTAAGCAGTGGTCACAGTATTCTGTGGCTTTGAGCATAGCAGGTACCTTTCTCCGGAGGTTATGCACATTTCCACTAAAGATCAGATTTTTCTTTGGGTTTTTGGGGTATTACTGGGGTTTGTTTGTTTTTCTTTTGTTTGTTGGGTTTTTTTTTTCCCAGTAAGAAGGAATGGGGTTTGAGCTTTCCTTGCTATGTAAAGTAGATGTTGCCTTGTAGGCTGAGTTCTGTTCTTGATGTTCCCCTTACCAGGAAGGTTGCCATGGGAAGGCGGCTTACCCTTACTGTGCTCCAAAGTGATGTCTAATGGTGCATGGGGTGGGTCCATGTTCTAAGTATTCATGAGGATGTTCTGTGTAGTGCTTTGGGATCTTGACAAAGAAGATAAGCACCAGAATGCAATTAATTTCTTTCCTCTTCCTCTAGGCATTTCACAGATGGCTTCCATCCTTGAGTCCGGGAAGCACCAATGTCATAGTGAGTGGGAAAGACAGCCTAACAGGAAGCTTGATCAACATCATCAGTTTTGATCTCCTCAGCAGGATGGACAAACAACTTAAGAGCACATTCCAAGTCGTTATTGTTGTAAGTGGTACATGAAAATTTTCAAGGCAGTTGTATGCTGCAAATGGGGTAGCCTTTGTGCAGCACAGAAGTGTTAAGTGGGCCTTATTTAGGACTGAAAGTATCTTGCAATTGTGGCTGTGATCGATCACAGCTGTCTTCATAAGTACAACCATGAGGTTTCTTTGAAATCTTTTTAAATAACTAGTAGAGTTGAATTCCTTTGTGATTCCTAAGGCTGTGTTTTCACTTTTACTGGTTATGGTGCCTCTCTGATTTCATTGTGCTTGGGAATGTCCTCTGCAGGAGAGAAAAGTATTTAATGTGGTGTGTCAATACAGTAGTCATGGAATTGTATCTTCTTAAGTCTTGGACTTCAGGGTGGTGTTAGTGTTTATCCAGTAAACCTTTCAACATCAAGGATGTAGGTAAACCATGAAAAAAATCTCCCTTAGTTTGTTTTCCACTGACAATCTGCATTAAGCCTTCTTTGATCATTTGTATCATTTCTTTCATAAATTACTGCAAATTCCAGTTTTTATCTTTTTACAGAGCCACAGTAAATGGCATTTTTCTGGATTTCAGTTACTAAAAATTGAAAACATCTAGTGTTTCAAATCCAGCTTGGATCAATAGAGAGCAAAAGTGTATATGTAGCTTACTATGAGTATTTGATGTTCTCAGTCTAGTTTTCAGCACACACACACCTACCCAAAGATCATGACAACTGGAACATATTAATCTTCCTGTTTCTCAGCATCAGATGGGAATGTGGTAATAGATGGAGTTCTTTGGAGACCAAGCTACTCATGGTGGAACTGATCATTTTCATTTTTATATTTTGTCTCCTACACACACTCTGACTAAACATTCTGTCAAGGTGGAAATGCAGATTATTATATTTGTAGGCTTGAGACTACTGCCTTGGAACTTTTAACCAGCCCTGAACTGGCAGATGTTCTTTCTGTGTGTTTATATGTTCAAATTTGGACCCTTGGTAGGTTTTTACACATGAGAGTAGTCCTACTGTGTGCTGAGCTTTCTTGCTTTTTCTTCCACTCTTCTTTTGGTGACTGGGAAACTTAATGTAGCTTATTTGTTATTTAGGAGGGAGAAGGCTGTGTCTGAGAGGCTAAGCAGTTACATTGTCTTTGCATGCTTGTTTCTACCCACATGGAAAGATGAGAATACACCCTTGGAGGGTGCCAACTGCTTTTTGTGCCTTGAATTCTGCCTTACTATAGCAGTAGAAGTGAAGCCCATTTGAGGGTCTGAAGTAGGAGATTATTACCCACCTGGTGAGCCCTATCAGCAGAACAGTTGGATCTTAATTAGATTTCTTTTTTCCTTATCATTTGCATTAACCCCTTATTAAGGCAACTGGCACTGGATAGGCCTCCTATGTTTGCTGCATTTAAAAGACACATATGGGCAAATGAGTATCAGTTATGGAAATAATATTCCTCTTTCTCCTTCCCTCTCCAGCCCCCTCTGCTCACTTTTTTTGGTGTTCATTTATTATTCATGCCTGCTATGTTTGATTTTTGTTCTGTTTGCTTGCAGCTGCAGGTTTGAGTGCAGGAAGCCTGCTACTCTGCATCCTGTCTTTTTGTTTAGAATTTGATGTGACTATCCCAATGCCTGAAATATCCTGAATGAAAGGCCTGTAATACTAGATAGCTGAGAATACTGGGAATTTGTTCTGTGACCTGCATTTGGACTATGGATCTGAACTGACTTTGCTTTCATGCTTGTTTTGTTTCAGGATGAATCTCATTTCCTGAAGAACACAAAAACTGCACGATGCCAAGCTGCCATGCCTCTACTCAAGGTGTGTAAGCTGGGTGCCAAAGCTCTGATTGTTAACCTCAGGCTCCTGGGGCAGTGTTGCTCCATTTACCAGGTTTAGGAGCCAGCAGCTGAATTCTTCAGGTGTGTATGGGGAATTTGAAGTAATAGTCTAGATTCAAGACTGAAATTTGGCTTTACCACTTGTTTCCATACAAATATTAGGTGGTAAAACCTAACAAAACAACTTCTAAAGCTCAGTATAATTGTGGTACTGCCACTGATGAGTTCTGTGATGACAGGGAAAAGGGAATGTCAGAACTTACTGAATGTATTCAGGGAGAGTAGACAGAATGTAGTGGTGTCAAAATATCTTGTTAGATGAAAATAATCATTATCAGTTACTTCTTGGCACACAAATTGTTGCTGCATGTCAGAATGACATTGCTTAGGGCCCTTCCCTGGTTTTAGGGTTCTAGACTGTTACTGCAGGCTTACAATGTCTTGGTGTGGCTGGGGCTAAGGAGCATTGCTGCTGGTTACATGTACAGAGTTACTGGGAAATGGCACAATGTGAGGTTAGTGGGACAAGTGGCCCAGAGAAGGGAGGCAATGGTCAATTATAAGATACCAGGAGAAATGTAAATTCTGATGTTTGCCTGTTGTCTTGGGATGAAAGAATCAAACTCACCCTGGTAGCCTCTAACAGATACAAATTAAAGTTATGGGTAGTTTCTAGACGCTGCAGGGTCTGTACATTGGAAGAAGGTAGATTCAGTTCCTCTTCAATTCACCAACAGTATATATAAAGAGAGGATCTGATCTGTGATGGCTTTATAGCAACCACCTTTAATATACAAGATTCTTAATGGCTTGCCGAGGATGGTTGTCCTTGAATAACTTGGTTGTTCTCCTTAAAAGCCTGACTCGTGTCTTCTCTTGGTTTTCAAATCACTTCAGGCTTTTAATGTTTGGAAGCTTAAGTAGGAGGTCCAATTCTGTGAGCAGTTTGAAATACAGTAATTAGGATGTATGTCTGAAAATTGTGGAAAATAACAAATTCACCCTCATTTTGAGCAAAATGCTCAAAAAACTGCCTCACCCTTTGTTATTTGAAGCTTTGTAAGGATCAGCTTGTCAAAATTATTTGCAGGCTGCAAGATATGAGAGTGAAAGATGGTAGCTGTTACGCAGAGGTTAATTGCCTGTATGCAGTTCCTGAGAATTTACAGTTTTATGCTGTCACATCACTGGTCTTAAAGAATTGAGAACTGATGTTTCTGAAACTGAATTTCAGTCTTCTGAAAGCATTAAGAGTTTCATATTCACATTGTGCATTATCTCACCTGCAATGAGCATGCAGTACCAGATGTTTTGGTTTAGATGCTCAGGTAAATTCTGTTTGCCTGCCTGCTGACTAAAATTTCTGAAGTATTTGCTGTAATAGCCATTTTTCTTCTCTCCTTGCTTTCCAACCTAGGCATTTTGCTCTAAAACTATCTCCTTTGGCAGCTGTGTCTTCAGTGCCTAGTGAGTGATGCTGTGGTCACTTCTGGCACAACACATCACACCAACATTTTTGTATTTGAAAGAACTGCCAAAATATCAGGAGCTTACATCACTTAAATACTAAATCTAACAGCTATACTGTGTGATACTTATAGTAAGTAGCTGTTGGGGTAGAAATGGGAGTATTTTCATTGTTTTACATGATACCCTGAAATTACTGAATAAGAGGTGTGGCTAACATGCTGCTGAGGATAATGTTCTTGCCTTCTCTATGTTAAAATGATTTGAGTAGCAGTAGGGCTCTTAGAAGAGAACAGAAAAAGGTGTAGCTGCAGGCAAGTCCTTGAGAGGTAAGCTGCTTCTAGTACCCCAGTCCCTACCTTAAGGTTACAGCATGCAGCTGTGCCAGTGCTGTAACCAGAGCCCCTGGAGCTAATGCATGCCTTTGTCTACCTTCTGAGCATTGCCACTTCTGTTAGCATAATACTGCTTTAAACTGTCTGAAATTGCCATAGTTGCTGCTATTTTCTATGAGGATCTCAGTGCCTTAAAGCATAAAAGCTTGAACTGAGTTTTGGGGACCAAAAAAAAGAAACCTACTTAAGAAATGTGATCCTTGGTCCTTACATGCTACAAAGACTTATGAGTCCATAATGACGCTGGACAGATCTAAGTTAAATTAAAATGTTTTGGAGACAGAAGTGTTTTTCAGTTCTATCCATACTTAATTTCTTTCATCTTGATAGAATCTTCTCTTTTGATTTCTCCATTTGAATAATAAGCGAAATACATAAGTTGTTGCAAGTGTTTATGCAGAACTGCACAATAATTGGATGAAATTGGTGCATTGATAATAGAGATGACATACCTTGGATTTTAGTTTCTAATTTGTCTTGTTAGATAGCCAAACTGAATCTCCACCTCTCAAATCTTTATCTCATCGTTACAGCATTTAAAGCTTTATTTTAGTTTTAATGTCTGATATTGACTGGTTTTCAAAATGAAGTGGTGTTTTTAGCCACTCAGTCATAATTCATCTTTTCCTGCTTTCTTGTAGATACTGCAGAGCAAGTGTGGTGTGGAGTTGTCAAGCAAAGCAAGCCATGTATCAAACATGTCACCTAAGTTTGCCACTTGGGGATTTTTAGACATCTTTTTAATAGTAACAAAAGCCGCAAATTTTGTGTGTGCAGCATTCAGTATCTTTTCTGACATACTTAGCTGCTACCCTGACAGAGATTCAGACAAGTTTTACTTGAGACAGAGGAAGGAATTTTGTAATGGCTGCATGTTTGCAGTGGCTGTGCCCGCTGCCCCATGGCTTACCCCAGGTTGTCATTAGTTTAGAGTAAATATATAGACATGCCATATTTACTGTTAGTGGACAGAACTTTGAGAGGAACTTATAATTGCATGAACAGTAAGATAGAGTGAAATAGCAGCAGCAAGATGTTTAGGCCATATATCTTATTCCCTTCATGTTCCAGTGGATGTGCAGACTTCTGGGTGTGCAGACTTGTAGATGAGGGAGAATGCTTTGTCTGACTAAGTGAAAGGAGGCGGTAGAGTTTGCACACAGTCTGTGTGCATCCCTGCAGAATTATGGAGAAGGATGGATTGAAAGCTGTAGTAGAAAACAGTCCTTTGATGTTTGGTCATGTGGCAAAAATGCTGCTTTCAAAGTCAGCCAGCTTTCACACCAGCAGGTCTGTGCCGGCAGCTGCCTGAGATTTGTCCCCAGCTGCAGCAGCTCTCACTGTACTCAAGGGCTAGAGGCTGCTGTGTTCAAAGTGGCCTTTGTGTCTTGTTTCCATGCACATCAAAGTGAGAATAGCTTCATACTGTTGGGCTGTAGTTGAGTCACCAAAAGGCCTTGTTAGGCCTGGCATGTCTTTCCCCCTAATTCAAAGCTGTGTCAATTTGTAATAGGACCTACTTGCCATCTTGCTGTTTTCTGTAGTTTCGTGTCTGGGACTAAGTTTACCTAGGCATACTGACAATACTGGTTGTTCCCTTCACCTTTGCCCTGGATCTGCTTCCTCAGAGGCAGAAAGTGTCAATAGTGTTACACTTCTTGTAAGCATTTTGTTTTTCTCTTCTAAGATTAGACTGGCTCAGAGACATATACATAGGAGATGGAGTATACATACTTCCAATATCCTTAAACCAGCAAAGCCTTTGGGATGTGGATGGAGAAGAAACAAACAAGACAAAAGTTTTTCACTGATCTGTAGTGGGATCTCTTGGGTTCCAGAGTGGAAAGGAGTCTACTTTTTTTTGACCTGCCAAGGTGCTGCATGGTCTTTATTCTTCTGTAATTGCATGGAATACTGCAAGGCATGGAAACTAGGGAAGGTCCCAATGGAAAATGGATGAGTTTCTTGGAAGCATGACAATAAGTAGTGAAGAACTGCAATGGAAACTTGATAAATAAAAGGTACTATATAATCAAAAATTCCAGTGGCATTAAATGTTCTTATACTCTTCGTGGTCTCTATGAGTATTGCTCTCCAACACATGGATAATATTACTAATTTGATTGTTCTCATTGAGCTGCTGTTCCATTTAATAGTCTTATACACATCCTGATGTTTGCAGGGTTAAAGGTTTTTGGTTTTGTTGTGGGAGTCCAAATACACTGTGTAGCTGGAATCTAAACCTCTTATGCTTGTTGCTATTGAGCAACTTCAAAATAGTGGAGAAAAAACAGGTCCATGCTGAAGGTAGAAGGTGAGGAGGGAACACAAAAATTTCTGTTTCTGTTGGGAAATAAACAGTAGCTGTCTTTGGGTGCTACAAATCTGTATGGATTAGGTAAATAAACCTTTCCTTATTGTCACTTGCTGAGAGAAGGAACTTCATCTTGAAACTGAAGAAGCTGTGCGCCCTCAGCTTCATCTTCAGATCTGCTCTTACCTTCAAATTTTTTTTCCTTCTTGTAATAGGAAGGCAGTTTAATTTGTTTCAGTCATAGCTTATCACTGCTGTTTGACACACATTGTCTGTCTAAATGGAGCCCGATCTCTTGCCCAAGTAGAGAAACAAACTCCTGAAAGCAGCTGCTACTCTTGCCCTTTACCACATCTTCTATTTCATCAGGTGATTATTTTATTATGGTCCCTCTCAGAGTTTTCATTTTGCAGGATAAGCTGTTCTTAAGCTAAGCAGTTTAAAATGACACAGTAGGCAAAAACTGGGGACACGAGTAAATGTACAGCCAGAACCAGCCACACTTATTTTTAAAAGTATGTCAGTCTGATAGCATATGGCAGAGCTCCTGCTGGGAAATCCATTTAACACAGAGACAGTCACTGTATGTTAATGAGGCTCTTTGTGTGGTCAATTATTTGTCTGTCACATAACCCCTCTGCCTCGCCTACTCCCCTTTGAATCGTTGGTTGCTGGGACTTGACCTCTAGAATGAGTACCATCATTTCATAAATTATTCTTTGACTTTCAAAAGTGACTTTGTAAATGTTTTCACAGCTGTGGAATTAATTCTTGCTGGTGTATTTTGTAATGCTACAAAGCCACATTTGTCGTAGGCTACTTAGTAAATGAGAGCTGCAGACCAGGTCTTCACCAGTTTGTGAGCTTCATGCCTAAATGCAACTGAGCAGCTAATGTTAATTCATCTGTGTGGAAATAAGTATCAATTGATTACAAGATCTGATTTTGCTAGAAAGTCCTTTCTGGCCCCTGCAATCTTATTTTCTGTGGTGTTGTTCCATATCATTGTTACAGACCTTTGAAGAAAGAGGCTATGTGCTCACTCTTGGCAGCACAGAAGGTTCAGCAGGAAACAAGAATTAAGCAGTGATCAGTAGAGACTTCTCTGCAGGAGCAAATCTTTATTGGCATCTATTCAAAATGAGTTGCCACTAGAAAAAGAAATGGGAATCAAAGCCATTTCTTTCATCCAGAATTTAAGTCAGCCTTCAACACTTGGAAATTTGTCGTCCTAGGGGCTTTTTTTTCCTTCTGTTCTTTCTTGAGCTCCATCTGTCATAGGTTTTAAAACTGAAAGGGACCTTTGGGATAATGAGTTAGACCACCTATGTTCCATGAAATTTTCTGGAATTAATTTATGAAGTTCTTCACAGCTTTTGTAGAGTTAGTGTCTTTTGGGGTTGGTTTGGTTGGTTGGTTTTGTTGTTGTTGTTGTTTTTATTGTTTACTTTTCAGTTTGCTTTAAATGGTTAATTAGAAGACATGTCACAGCCCTTGGTAAGAGCTTGCAGTGGTTGAATGCCCTTTCTGTTCAGAAATAAGTTACACGCAGCAAAGCAGCAGCTGGACAAGTTTAGAATTCAAATAACCTGTAACTTCATCATCCTCTCTTTTGACACCTATTTAGGAATTGGGGAAGGAGCCTGAATAATTGTTTTGACTACTGGGGAATTAGTTCCAGCCTCATCCTGTGCAGCTCCCAGGAAACACCCTCTGAAGAGATCCTTGAGAACGGCATAAACACTTCCAAAACAGTTGGGTTTATGTTGCATTTATTATGTCCCTGGTCTGTTTTGAGTGTGTTCTTGCTTTAGTTTGATCCATAGTTTTCTTACATGAGATGTGTGTCATCCCATGCCTTCATGTTTCCTTTTTTCTGGCAGTTATTTTCTGTTGGTCCATGAGGAATAAGTTTAATTTGGAGGTTTCTTTCATTTGGTGGGACTTGCTTCTCTTGCTTTTTAGCACATTTGTCAGGGTAGTGTCAGTTTCTTCCTCAAAGGTTTCTGCTAGGTGTCAGATATTGTCTGGGCTCTATTCAGTTGTCCTCTAGTGTTACCTTAATTTGTAAAAAGGACCTAATTTCTGCTTGATCAGTTTCCTCATGGGATATGGTATCTCTGGTCTCTGTAACTCCTTCCTTTTTTGAGTAGCATCAGCACCTCTGTCTTGTGCAAACTCTCACCTTCTGACATGCTCAAAGGTTTGACCTCTCCTCTTACTTAGTTCAGTAATATTCTGCTTTTTTAACTGTTCATGGGAATTGTCTGATCCTGGTGGTGATCACATTTCCCTCTGATCTGTTTAGCGGGGATAATTGGAGAAGACAAGCCCCACCTTGATCACAACCTATATATAAATAGCTGATAGAGTCTTAAATTAATTTCCGGAACTCTTTTTCCACCAGGTTTGGTTGGTAAGTGGATGAAACAGCTGAATAGATCTGGGTGACTTGTTGATCTCAGTGAAATGATAAAAGAATTTAATTTTCTTTTTCATTTAAATGTGAATGAGCTGTTGGTACAGATGTCACTCAACAATCTCTTTGTTATTTTAATGAACCTGCAATAAACCATGTAGGAAATTGCAAGGCATGTGTAATTTAACTACAGTATGTGAATTTACAGCAGTAGAAATTCATAGCTTTTATCTAATAATAGAATTAGGTAATAATGGCAATATGAAACTAGAAGTGTATCTTGGAGACTTTAATGTCTATAGTGTAATTTTTGCCCCTCCTTCTTGGGAGCACCTACTTTAGATGCAGGCTTTCTGTCCTCTTCCTGTCTCCCCTACAACACATTTTACAATCTTCTTACATGATTTGTATTTATTCTCTCATGTTCTAGCATGCAGCCAGATGTGCCTACATTCACCATTGGCTGTCAGATCTTCTTCTGGTCCTGCATCAGAGAGCTTCATTTTTTCCTCCTTGCTAGTATAATTAAAAAAAAAATAACAAATAAGTAAGAAAAAAATCCTTCTTCTTTGTATCACTTCTGCTTTTGTGAGAAAGACAGTCTGCTTATGGCTTGCTGTGGCAGGTTTATTATGAGAGAATTTATTTTGGAGGTGGGGATGTACCTGTGAGGGTGTGTCATTCTCCTGTGATAGCTGATGCCAAGTGAAAAGTTAAGCCAAGCATAAGATGTGTCTAGTGGGTAAATGCTGATTCAGAAAGTAGTGTAGTAAAAATGGATGTACCCTTCTCTTAGAGTATTAAGAAACTGTGTGGCTTGTCCTACTCCCTGGAAGTTTGAAGTACTGTGCTTGAATGTCTTCAGGCAACGATAGCTGAAAATACCTGTGAAGGTGAAGCACTTTTCTGTTTAAGGTACATGAACGGGGGATCTGGGATTTTCTTTCAGGACTGTGGTGACTTTCTAAGTTCTGCTCTGTTGTAAGCTGTGTGGTAATGATGCCCTGCTTGGTTTTCCCAGGCTGCCAAGAGAGTGATCCTGCTTTCGGGAACGCCGGCTGTGTCGCGGCCCGCAGAGCTCTACACGCAGATCGCCGCTGTGCAGCCGACCTTCTTCCCACAGTTCCACTCCTTTGGGCTGCGCTACTGCGATGCCAGGAAGGTACTTCCCTGGGAAAGTGGCAAACTGGGACTCTGCAAACAGCACTGATTATTTTCAAAATGTGGAGGCTTTTCCTTCCTTCTTCTTTCTGCATGATATTACATCTTTTCTGAGAAAGTTTCTCTGCAGAGTAACATTTTGGAAGTTTGTAAGCTGAGGAGATGTAGGTGCTGCAGTGGTGGGCCTGAGACAGGAAGGCAGTAGTGTTTCTTGCCTTGAAAGCCATGGAAATAAAAATGGGGGGAAAGTCCCCAAACAAATATGGCCATAACTGGTGAAAGGAGCCTATTCTTATCAGATATTGCCTCCCCAAGTTTTTAAAAGGGTCAGAGTAACTAAGGGGCCTTTAAGCAGCTGCAGATTTGGGCTAATTGATTTTAGAAAAATAAAAAAGAGCAAACAAAAAAAACTAGTTCCTAGTCTTAGTCACTGTTTGATAAAGGACTTAATTGCTTGGGATTTTGGATTTTATACCTCCAGGTAAGTAAAAAATAGAAGATTTACAGACTATATCTTTGTATTCCAGCCTCTTATAATTTAGGAGATGGGTGCAATCCTCAGCATATTTTGAAAATAACTCCTCTGCCAGCTGCTCAGCAGTTGTTTCCACAGAGTTACTGAGTCCAACCACTGCAAGAATTTGGCTTTGCACGAAGCCAGCATTTGCAGCCACAATGGCAAATGTCTGCCTTGCTGCCAAGGTATGGGCAACTCACCTGTACTTGGATTTGCCATCCCTAGGGCTGTTGTGTGTGTTGGAACACACACTGCTCAGAGAAGAGCTGTTGCTGCTGCTTCTTGTACACAGAGGCTCTAGGATCTTCTGTGCTGGTTGCATAGACACCAAAGAGGGACTCAAATCTCCCTATAGCTGTAATTCAGAGTGTTCAGCAAAGTGTTTGGAAACACAAAATTACCATTTCAGTGTTCAAAAATGTATACTGAAGAGCTGAACATCATCAGTGTATGCCATAAATATAGTTACAGCTATTTGTAGGGCTCTTGTGTTTGTTTTCTTTTCTGTTTGGGGTAGCTAACATATACCAAGTTTCCACCAAGAAGATTCTTACTTCAGTCTCATATAAAATTCTTGAATCCCCTTTTTCCTGGATCTGAATGCCCATTTGCTTTCATAGCCAGTGTAGTGCTGTTCTGTGTGTGTGCAAGTCAGAGGAGCACTTAATTGGCTTTGGTAGTCAAGTGCTGATGCCATTGATTAGAGAAAGGCCATAAGTACGCAGAATCACAGAGCGTCAGTCCTGGGTCTCCATCCATAGTAGGAATCATATGGAGGGAGAGGCCACATCTTCTGGTAAGCTTCATTATCTTTAAAACCGAAAGATTCCTTTCTGAGCATTCCTTTCAGAATGGTTCCTAGAGGGAAATGAAGAGATACAGTTTAATCTTCGTGGTTTGCTGCAGTAAAAAGGAAAGTTCATTTGCAGCATATGAGTCTAAGTATCCAGGTTTTAACAGTGTAAATGACTTTTTAACCTTTAGTGAAACTCAGCATGGAGGTCACAACCTATATCAGCTTCCCTTCAAAACCTTTCAGGATTTCTAGTACAGTTTTCTTTCTATGTTTGACCTGCCTCTCCTGGACAGTTGAACATTGTTGGTCTTCTCCATGCTCATCTGGGACATTTTGTTACAGTTATTGTCAGTAAATGGTAGCATGAACCTGGGAGGAATTTGGTTGTTTGGAGTAGTAGGGCTGCTGGAAATGAAGAGATGTAGATAGCATTAGAGAAAAAGCTGGGACTGCTGAATATGGGTTGCCATAGTTCCACTTGGCAATGAAAAAATTTAAAAGGTGATTGTAGTTGGTTCCTTCATGACTGTATAGTATCCCTGACATTTGTTGCTGTAGCTCTAACCTGAGACTGTGTTAGGAGTTGCATCCTCTCTGAAGAACTGTTGTGGTACTTCTGCTGTCAATACTCAAATAAGTTCTGCTTTCTGTCCTGAAATTGGCAGCATTATGAGTGGAGGTAGGATTGCTCAGAACCAGAGAGCCTTTGCAAGGCTTTTGAAGATGTGTAAGGATGAAGGGTGTTACATAAAAAATATTTTAGTATTAATAATAAATCCAATTGCATTATAAGATTAAAGAAAGATTGGCAAACCTCATCCATTCAATTTAAAACTAAAGTCTGACTAGTTTCTGTTTCAAGATTTTATGACAGAAAAATTGCAAATAGCTGGCAGATCTGATTAGAAAAGTTACAGAAGTTTATAAATTTTTATTAATTCAACCTCC
This sequence comes from Anomalospiza imberbis, assembly GCF_031753505.1. NCBI lineage: Eukaryota > Metazoa > Chordata > Aves > Passeriformes > Viduidae > Anomalospiza > Anomalospiza imberbis. Next base: position 14,701,596 of record NC_089687.1, read on the forward strand.
CAGCATCTGTACTTTTAAAAATGCAGCAAGTGAAATGTCACCTGTTGTGTACAAGATGTCCCAAGACTGTTTCCCAAAATACATGCTGTGAATTCATTTTTCAAATTGGCTGATGTTGGCAAATATTAAGTAATTTCTATCTGAGCACATGCTCTGAATTTGTAAGAGTTTGGCAGCTTTTGCTAACACTGTAATAAGTTTACTGACTCATGTAAGATGCTGTAATACTTTGGTAAGAAAATCACAGTTGGAAGCATGTGTTCTGGAATGTTATGGATCAAAGTCAGATGTGTATTTTGGCAAAATAAATGTCCCTCTCTTTTCCACAACAGGGTATACTAAAGTAAATTTTAATAATTCCCAAAGTAATTGTCTCTTTATAACTAGCTAGGTGCAGCACAGAGCTAGAATGTTTCCTTGTATGCAAATCTTTCCAGCACCACAAGCAATATATAACCTAAACATGCTGTGGGGACTCTTCCTGTATGTGCTTTTTATCATGACAGTAGATGGTATCTTGGCTCTGTTTGTGCCTTGTTCTTTGCCTTATGAGGATGCTGCTCTTCTGAAATCAGTTTGGCTATGTGGACACAGAGCATACGTATACTTGCTTGTTATGGAAGTGGAAAGTGGGAAAACATGGGCTTTTAAGTGGAAAGAGGTAGCCCGAGGACTGTCCAGGCCCCACAGCAGGCCTTGCTGAGCAGCCTAATCACGTTGGTCCTTCCTACTCACCTACCAGTGCACTGGGCAGTGTGGGCAGTGGGCTTTCGAGGCTGGGCACAGCACCAGGAGGGTCCTTCTTGGTTCTGTCCATCTCCTCTGCTGGGCCCATGGAGCTTGAGAAATGCAGAAGGGGAGCATAAAGACTGTGGCTCAGCAATGTCAGCTTCCAGGCAGAATGCCTAAAGCTAATTAACCCAGGTAGACTTGAGCTAGCTTTCCGTGGGCCTGAGGGATGCATCCGTGTTGCACTCAGTTTCAGGGAAGCAGAGCAGTGATACCCATGCTGGTTTTTTAAGGGGTTGGCTGAGATCCAGGTGGGCTTATTAACTCTAGTCCTGCACCACTGGGCTGTTGTTAGAGTCAAAGTTTTAATTCTACAGGATTCAAACTGGCTATGTGTTTAGGGTTTGAATTGTTTCCTGCTTTAATGAACCAACTGTAGCTAATCAAATGGTGCTGTAAGTATGTAGGAATAGATTAAGTCAGATGAGTTTAATGATGACCATAAGTACCAGAATCTGAAGTCAGTTAATGGTTCACATCAGTACAATATGGCAATAGGATTGCAGATTGTTTTATCTCAACCTGAAGTAGGAACATTCACTTTTTAATACCAGAGAGGTCTTACTTGCCTATAAGCTCTTTGATTCCTCTTCTTCCAATCCCACAGCATATTCTCTTCCCTGTTCATCCAAGCACCACCCCTTAATACAGTCAGTAGCATGACTAACCTTGTGATTTATTTTTTGTCTTCATGCATACTAGGAGAACATGGAGGATGCAGTGGATCTCTCTTTTACTCCCATTTATGTGTTGTAGCAGTTTTCTCTAGGGGAAGACAAAATCGATATAGATATTTAAGGTTAAGTCTATTTTATCAATTAATGTAGCTGATCGAGGTGCTGAGGCTCCTCTCATCTCCATTATAAGCATTTCAGGAGGGCATATGTAGTGGCTTACTTTGGATTGTTACTCCAAGACCAGAGGTTGTATTTTTGGACACTGCCAATATTATTTAGAGCTAGAGCTATGAGAAAGATTTAATCTCTCTCCCCACCTTGGTCTTCGGTATTCCTGTAGCTGTATTCTCTATACTTATTTGTGAAATTGCAGCAGAAAGGTTTCTTTTTTCTCCCCTTGCTTCAGCAATAAAACTGTATTGGTCTCTTCTCAGAAAGACAGTTGTCTGAAAGATGCTTCTTTTGAGGAATGTACCAATTTTGATGCCACTGCTGTTCTTTCTCAGAGAACAAAAGATAGGCTGTGGGGTTGCTGGTAGGAGAAGTGATGAGCTGAGCTTAGTTGAACAGGTTTATATTGCTTGTATACAGGATCTTGAAGGATAGGCCAGGTTCAGAGGGGTGTGCTTCAAGAAGGAGTAAATGAATGGCTTGTTCAGAGGAGCTTTGAAGTGATGATGCTTTGAAGAGACAATGTTTGGAGAAATGTCTTTTGGGCCACAGTTTATTTCTGGTTTGCTTGAGTCTGAGCCAAACACGGTAATGGCAGAAATAGAGTATGCCAGGAAGCAGAGCAGGAGTCAGGTCACAGTGCAGAACAGGCAGTTCTGACCTAGCATGTCAGACAAGTGTAACAACTCTGTGAAGGCATCTGGGTTAAGGATGTTTGTCCTCTTGCTGTTAGAGAATATTTTTCTGTGTCTCTGCTTAAAGCTGAGATAAATGTGCATGCACAGAACTGCAGTGAATTCTTTTGGCCTGCTCAAAGCTGCAAGTGGAGAGCAGCAACACCTTGCTGTGTGAGAGTGAATATCAGGGCACAGGGCTGGAGAAGGGATTCTTGCCACCTTTCTGCATATTCTTCTTCCCTGTACCTCCCTGGGCTCTTGTAGATAGGAAGAAGGGAAGCTTGTAAGTAACCTTTTCATGTTGAGTGGATTAGTTTGTATGCTTCTACCTTATTGCCATTTTTGTCAAATCTACTGACCATCAAGTTCTTGCCTTGTCCAGATTCCCAGGAAATTTATTCTGCATTTGGATCTTACGCAGAGCAGTCTCTTACAGGTTTGACACTGATAACTGCTTTGATCTTTCCCAGATGCCATGGGGTTGGGATTACTCTGGATCATCCAACTTAACTGAACTGAAAATTTTGCTGGAAGAGTCCATCATGATCCGACGTCTGAAATCAGATGTGCTTTCCCAGCTTCCAGCGAAGCAACGCAAAATGGTTGTAGTGGCTCCTGAAGGCATTAGTGCAAAGACCAAAGCTGCCTTGGCAGCTGAAGCAAAGAAGATGGCCAAAGGATATGAAAGTGTAAGTCAGAAACTCATTTTCACAATGAGCCACTGCTATTTCAGGTACTTTTATTTTAAAAAACTTTTTCGGGAAAAAGCAGTACCCTGAGTTCCACAGGTCAGAGCCACACCTTATGTGAAGGCACAATTTTAAATGAGTGTACAGCACAATCAAAACTAGCTCAGCTTGATTTGCTTTTGATCTAAGTGGTCTACTTTGTCCCTTTGTGTGAAATACCATTTCCTCTCTTTTTTTCTCTCTTGTTAGTAATTTCTAATTGTCTTTCATATCTCCTGCCTCTCTACTTACTCTCCTGTCTAGCCTTGCAATCTCATCCACCCTACAAAAACAGGCTTATTTGAGTTGTGTTGTGAACAGAGCAGTAGCCAAAAATACGAAGGGTTTATTTTTGCTTTTCTTGTTTGTTTTCCTTGTATGGGTGGAAAATGCATGTTCTAGGCTCCTAGGTTGCTAATACAGTTCTGTAAGAACTTTGGGGTTTTTCCTTGCCATTTTAGTTGGGACACGCTTTCTCAACTACAGCTGCATTTGTGATACACTTGTCATCCAACTCGTAGGAGTTGAGTGGGAGGTCGGGAGGGAGGTGTCAGGGCTGTGTGAGTATCTGCTGTACCTAATGGCGACTAGGAGACTTCCCCCCTCCAGGCCTCTATTGTTGTGCTTTTTTAGGCTGATTTTTTTCCTAGCAAAGTGTTTATTGGCAGCAGCAGAAATACCAGATCTGTAAGCAAGAAGGAGAAAAGGCATTTTTGAGACTCAAATTTGTCTATCTCTTCCTTCTACAGAAACAACAGGAGAAGGAAGCCCTTCTTGTCTACTTCAGCAGAACAGCAGAAGCTAAAATCCGCTCAGTTGTGTAAGCTCCGTGTCACTGTTTCATTCTTGCCCCGTAAAATGTGAGAACAGGGAGACAGTGCCTTAGAGATAACAGTGCAGGGACATGAAGCATAGCCTCAAGTCAGCCTAGAAAAACTTGATTGTAATTACAATACACTAAACATTCTCTTCTCTTGGGGTTGTCTGAATAAGTCTTCTGGTTTCATTCCAGATACAAATCTAAACTGTCATTTGAATAATTTAAAATTACTTTGTGTTTCGGACTTGGATCAAATTCCCTGGTCTGGACCCTTTTTCAGTTTAAGGAGTAGGGAAATAATGAAACTAAAAGCATCAACAGAATTTAAGAAAACAAATGCTGCAGTTCTGCTGCAGCAGGAATCCTGAACCAAAAAGCTTATGAGATGGACTTAGCTTTAGCTGTAGTGTGCTTTAAGAATCTCACAGCTCCTACTGAAGTTCTTGGCTCTTCCACGGGGCTCACGTGGGACCTCAATGGTAAAATTTTTGTGCCACAGGTGTGTTTTTAACTCTCTTTTCCCTAGAAGTAATTTCTTTCTGTGCCCTTTCATCCTTAGCCTTTTTGCTGGAACTGCAAAGGAGTTGCTTTAGGTCATATCATAACTTTCTAATAAGTAATATGGTAATATGAAAATGGTTTACTTTCCACAGCTCTCTGAATGTAAGGACCTACTGATGTGCACTGTGTGATCTTATAGTCACAGACCTTGCTGCAAAATTTGCTTGTTTGGCACAGAACTGTACTTCCTAGTCCCAGCATTCATTTCTGTAGAAGAGTTTCTTCCTTTTATGTTAGTGAACAGTTACAAGACTTTCATGTTTTTATTTCAGTTACAAGTGCAAACTGAATATAAAACCATAAAGTGCTGTTTATTTGACTGTCTAGTAGGAAGTAGTCCATTTTTTCCTGGGGTTTAGTAGCATTTAAAATATCAATTACTACAAGCTGCTAAGGTACAGTACCATCTAACTAATGATACTGTCCTGTGATTGGCAGCACTTCCTGTGTCTTACTCTTAATGACCCCTTATCCTCCATTGCTTCCACTGAAATGACTTGCTGTTTGTTGAATAGAATGTGGGAATGAGATACAAAATAACTGTGATGTGTTGGCTGGCATCTGCTTACTACTCTGAATGTTTGCTTTGATATTTGTTTTCAAATACTGCAGCCCCACTTCTCTCCCAGTTTTCTTTGTTAAAATAATACTGTCATGCAATGGGTATCTGAATATTATGAACCCTGCAAAGTTTTCTGCTATCTTAATAGAGTGCTGGAAATCCTTCTTGGACCTTTGTGACAGTTGCTGCTGACCTAGATGTACTGACTTTAGCAAAGGTTGTGGTATTCCTGATCTTCTCAACAACTTTGCAGTTCCAGAGAAAAAATTCCATCATCTGTATAGGCTTATAACTGTTCCTCAGGCTCCAGTTAACCTAATTGTAATACAAGTTACTACATAGAAATAGGTTCTATAGCTGTGCTGCTAGTCCATGGGAAAAGCTAGATGTTTTCATTTAAGTCACTTAAAAGGAGCCTTGTTGCCTCTCATTGGCCATTAGCCTATATGCATGTGGGTAACTCCTAGAAATAGCTGAAAAATTTAGATATTTAAGCTGGAGTAAATTGTCAGTGGGAACCCTTGCAAGAAAAGGTATTTTTTTCTATCGTTGTGTTTAGAGGTGTTTTTCTACAATCCTAAGTAAACTCAGGAAGTTTAACTGCATACAGATTAGTATATTGTGATTGTGCAGAAGTTAGAAATGCAAGATGGGTGAGTGAGATTGTAATTAAGTATAGATGACCTTCAGTTGATTGGCGTGGGATGTCATGTTCCAAGTAGGATATAATAAACTGATTCTCTTTGACACCCAAGTATAATGTAGGCAGCTGTCTGCCTGTGGTGAAGAAAAACTGAGGGAATTTTCCTTTCTGTATTTTAATCTATAGAAGACTTGACTTGCTGCTTGCACTTTACTGCAGGTTTTTATGCTAGCCTGTTTCCTAGTGTTTGTGTATAGATGGGCAATATCTTCAAAATTTGTTGTGAGCAAAGTCTGTATTCTCTCAGGGCGTAATTTTATAGTGTTTTGGTGTTTTTCCTTTTTCATGTAGAGAGTATATCCTGGAGTTACTGGAAAGTGGGAATAATAAATTCCTGGTGTTTGCTCATCACAAGATAATGCTGGATGCAGTAGTTGCAGAGCTGAAGAAGAAAGTAAGTGACTGACTAATTTGTCTTAACTTTATCACTGATCCAGCTTCAAAGCTGTTGAACAGACCCCTGGATTTATGGCTGTCAGATAGTATAGGACAATTAATGACAGAGATGATTTCTACTTGCTGTGCTTCTGAGTGTGCCCTTCACTGAGGGAGCTGAGCTGTCAGGGTGAATGCCTCACAGCATGCACTTTGTATTAGCTGAGTGGCTTTTATTGTATTTAATGGTCTTTAATTCCACTGTCTGCCCTGGAGCTTGTGAATTCTTGTATTACCCTGTGTGGTTGTTGTTCTCCAGGCTTTCCTCAAAGGGAGAATGAGATTACCCAAGCCCACCATCCCTGCCTGCTTTTACCTCTGTGGTGCTCTTACATTTTTGAACTAAGATACTGTAGGGAGAGTTGATAGACCTGCCAATAATTTCTCTTGACTTCTCTTGTTTGTCTAACTTTTCATGTGAGATTTCCATTGATGCTCCTAAAGCATGCTGGGTCATGCTGGGGCAGTGTGAAGAATGATTTAAGATAACATTCCAGGCTATAGCGCACAGTGGCACTGGTGACTTTGCTCAGTGGCAGCACTAGACATGGGATCCACTAAAACATGGAAGGAGTATACAAGAAAGGGGGCACCAGGTTTCTCAACAGCACCTTCTGCCTTTTCACAGCACATCGAGCACATTCGCATCGACGGCTCCACATCTTCAGCTGAGCGGCAGTCTCTGTGCCAGAAGTTCCAGTTCTCAGAGAAGCAGGCTGTGGCTGTCCTTTCCCTCACTGCTGCAAACATGGGCCTGACATTGTCTGCTGCAGATCTGGTGGTGTTTGCAGAGCTCTTCTGGAACCCAGGGGTGAGTGTCCTGGAGGGGACAGGGGTGGGATGTTCCCTGGAGAGCAGAAATGTTGCTGATTAAGAGATGTAATGGGCAGGCAGCTTTCTTTAGGGTTTGTTTCTTTCTGATGTCTGCTGGCTCTGCAACCACAGGTGCCTGGGCTTGAACCTGTTAGGCTGGTTTACACAGCTTGCTGGCAGAGGAAGGTGGCACAAAAGGGAAACGCGCTTCTGTCTTTATTTGACAGAGCTCTTAAGGGCTTGCCCAGCCAACACCTGAAAGGGTCCAGCATCAGTGCTGACCCTCTGCTTTGGAAAACTGTTGAGTGCCTTTTGGGAACCTGGTGTACCAGATTACTTCTTGGCTTACTCTGAGAATACAGGTCTTAACAGGATCCAGATAAGAAAGAGTTGCTAAGCAGAAGAAATGAGATCCTCTGTTCTCTGGTGCTTACACTGTTTCTCAGATGTTGTTGTTTTCACTTTTTGTGATGGTTTTATGTTAAGATTTTGATCCAAGCAGAAGATCGGGCACACCGAATTGGCCAGACCAGCTCCGTTAATGTTCACTACCTGGTGGCTAAAGGCACAGCAGATGACTACTTATGGTAAGAAGTGAGAAAGACACTATGGTTCTTAGGGCTGGGGAATCTGACATTTGGGGGTAGGCAGGATCTAAGGAATCTTTAGTGCTGCAAGGGAGCTGACCTGCAAATGATGACAAGAAATTATCCACCAGCTGCTTCATTTAAAGTCCAAAATTACATCTTTATTACCTTGTTTAAAGGAATGAATGAACTAAATGAACTTGTGCAGTTCCCAGAATATCATGATGGCAAGTAATTATAACCCTACAATGCAAGGATCTGGAATCTGATGCATCTCCCAAATTTCATGGAAAGTTAATGACAGTAATTCTGCCTTTATTTGTGAAATACTGTCTGTGTAGTCATTAGTGCTTAATGGGGAAGAAATATGGCTGTTGAAAGGACAGTGGCATCTTTTTAAAGACAAGAAAAAGAACAAGAGGATGAGGCTATTTGGTAAACACAAATTGTGCTGTAGCATTGGCATCTTTCAGTGTCCAGTGTGCAGGTGTGGCCAGAACTTCTCAGCCTCTTGGGCCAGTGATGGATTCTTCCTCCTGCTGTACATTGGGAGTTATCCTTGAAATGCTGCTGCATCTGTTGTTGGGGTTTACCATTGCTTGCCTTGGAGACTGAGCACACAGGCTACTAGGAGTCCTTTTAGCTCCATCTTCTTGGTCTGAATTCATACCATTGGTGTTGCCTTAGTCATCTAGTTTCTCTATTGGATGTATGTGTTTTCCAAATGTTTATAGCCAAATTCCTCTAATTGTTACTAATTTAATTGATTGATATCTCAAGACAGTATACAGTGATTATAACCAAGGGCAGGACAGGTCAAGGAACCAACAAAGTTTGGTAGAAAAGCCATCTTTATTCCCAGTTATATCCTTTTTTAATCTACACATGGTAAATGAAGCAGTGTCCTTGATTTTTTTCCTTTCAGTAATATCCGTTTATCACTCCTAGGCCAATGATTCAGGAGAAGATCAAGGTGCTGGGTGAAGCTGGTCTTTCAGAAACCAATTTCTCTGAAACAGCTGAGTCAACTAATTACTGTCCTAAGGTAATTGACCTGAAAGAATATTGGTGGTCCCTGGGAGAGGCTGAATGAGCTTTGGCTTGTGTACATCTAGACTGGCACAGGTGGCCTTACACCTGTTCTGCCTTTAATGCCACAGACCAGATTGTTCAACTCCTCCCAGGATCCACACTTTGGCTTGGACTCTCCACAGAAGTTCCAAGCCTGCTACTTGCAAGGAGAACTGTTAGCATCCATGTCATATATTTATGTCTTTGAGTATATAATGTATGAGATACTTATGGGTATGTATCATGTATGAGATACTTATGGGTATGTATCATGTAAGGTATGATCTGGACACACATGTGCACTGTGTAAAGGGAGTGTCCTCTGATTGTGCTCACTATGTTTTGCATAACAGTGTGGATGCAGATCCTGTTCTCTTCTGTTTCCTCAGCCAGATCCAAAGCAGAAGACAATCTATGACCTTTTCCAAAAGACCTTCTCTGAGAGCAGAGATGACGCTGATGATGTTTTGTTTTTGGAGGCAGCTGATGCTGGCTGTGAGTTTGACTCTGGCAGTGCCTTGCAAGACAGAGAAGCGGAGACATGTTCAGTGAGTCCCAAAAAAAAGCGGCGTATTGAGGAAGTCTAAAAGGTGACAGCTAAAGATGGCAGCTAAGAGATATTTTTTTAAATTAAAAAAGAAAAAACAAAAGCAATCACGTATTATTTTTTATTTTTTTGAAAATAAAAGATTTGAAGTTTTATCTCTGGCATGTTTCATCTCAAAGGATGACAAGGCAGTCTGACAGTGTGACAGATGTGCAGCACACACCTGGCAGCCTGCAGGATTTACAGTCCTGGTTTTGTTGATGACTGAATGGATATGGGCAAGTATCATTCTGCTGTGCTTCAGCATGTCAGCTTCCACAGTTGTTTTGTTTAAAAAGCAGATAATGGTTGTCTGTCCCCAGGGCAGAACTCTTGAGAAAACCAACGCATCAGCAGCTGCAGTTTTTCATTTCGAAAAGTCTGTATTTCTAGGAGTTTGTTCATTGCCAAATTGGGCCATTACTTGGATCACTCACAGACTGGCTCTTGGGTATTCCATTTGGCCATGAGGAAAAAAGATCCGAACAGATCTTGATGCTTTGTGGAGGTGAAGAGGAGGGAAAAGAGGAAGTTACCACCTTGAAGCTAAGTAATGTAGCTGTGTGCCAGTAAGTGTGCATTGCCTGTTTTAGACACATCTGCCTCTGCACACTCATCTCCGGACTTGTGCTGAATATTAGGACCTGCTCCATGGCATGTGCTTCTTCTGTCAGTGGGGGGGTGAAGCTTGTGCTCACTGCCAGGGATTAACCCTGACTTCTCAAGGAGATGGGGTGAATGGGTGTGTGTTTTCTTCAAGACTTGACTGATTTCTACAGGTGAATGAGGAAAAGGGGACACGCATATTTTTGCTCTTGTTTTGTAAGAAACTGATCCTGGACTGAACTGTCTAAATCATAAGTTATTCTAAGTTGCGATTCACAAGCTTTTGCTTCTTTCTCTATTATAGCATTCCATCTCCCTCTTAACTGTGTTTTACAGCTGTAATCTGTAGAAGAGGTGGTAAACTGAAGGCTTACATTTAGCTCCTGGAGGCCAGTAGCTGACGTGCTGTGGAACTGATGTGCTTGGCTCTGTGCAGATACCAGACACTGACAAAAATACCTGTCTTGCAAGGCAGATGAGAAAAATGTTTGTGCTGCAAGATCAACCTGGTAACATTAGGTATTTTTTCCTGCATTGAAGGGTTTGATTGTTCCATTTTCAGCTGGTGTCGTCATGGAAATGCCCCACAGGCTGTGTGTACAATTGTGCTGGGTGGAGAGCTGCTTTTCATTAGTGACTGCAGATGGTGCTTTGGTGTGTGAGCAGTAGCAAGGGCTGTTGTGACTGGGCAGCTGGAGGAACTGCTTTATCTCTGAGTTTGACGCAGAGAGTTAACCATCACTGCTCTTACTTCAGCAGCTGGCTAGGTGATGAAGACATGCTTTTTGACATTTTTAAATGTCTGTCATCTTGAACACAGACTATTTAATCTGTCTGTAGGATGAGTGATCTTTCTACTTGCAAAGTGGGTTGTTCTGAGTAAGGGGTGAAAAATGTTGCTGTCTGCTGACTAAAAAAGAAGCAAAAGGCATTATTTGTGTACCTATATTGTTGTCTCCTATAGGAGTAGTTCTCTTCTTTGCAAAGCTGCAACTATTTCAAAACAGTACTTTTCTAAGATACACTGAAAGTACCCTTGGAGAATTCTGCTTCTTATTATCTTGATTCATCTTGTTGTTAGGTTGCTGAATCCCAGCCCTGCTAGAGGAATGCTAGGTGAACCTTCCCTTTGTTAGGACCCATAAAATCTCAGATAGTTTGCTGCCCAGATACAGAGGTTTTTTCAAATACACCTGAGATCCACTTTATCCTTTACAACATGAAAAAGGGGAGAAGAACTTTGCAGCAAAGTGCTGTTAGTGATTACTTCAAGGGACTGGAGGGACTGCAGGCCTTATCCCAGTGGCACGATTAGTCCATCATTAATATGATGAGGAGGTGGCAGGGCAGCTGGCAGCAGGCTCAGACAGGATCTCCAAGGCTTGCTGACGAGAACCTCTCCGAGGCAGTGTGCAGGATGCCAGTGAGACCCACAGCAGGCTCAGGAACATGGAGCATTCCTGGGGCATCTTGCACCTGCCAGCTGAAGATAATAGAGCTGTATCTTTTTGGCATTATCTAAAACCAGTAGAGGAAAGGGAAGGACCCATCTTACTGGATCTTAGAGCATCTTACTGTGGCTGGATGCCTGCTTGTACACCTGCATCAGTGCTCCCACCTGTGTTGGAGAAAGGTGTGTTTTCAAGAAGGATGCTAAAACAGCAACAACAGGTTAAAATACATCAACAATAAGCTGGAGCAGTTCCAACTAAGTGTTCTGTGGGCTCCAGGCTGGCTAGCTTCATGAGCTGAAAAGTTTAGGGAGTGGACTATGAAGGCATAGCTGTGCTGGCCTGTGCCCTTCATGTTCTCAGTCCCTTGGAAATGTGTGTTTACTTTGGCAGTGCTGGGAACGGCTGTCAGCCAGGGCAGCTGGGTTTGGTTGTTGCCAGAGCTGCCTGTGACACTGTAGATGATGGATATGACCGTGTGCTGTACTGTCACAGCAAACCTGAACTCTGTAGATACAGACTAGAGAATAGCAGTAGATTCTCTGGATACGCTGGCTGACAATTTATATTTTTTTGACCATATCATCACTAGGCAGCCAAAGGAAATCACTTTTTTCTGTTTTCTAATATGTTGGTATCAAAGCTGTATCCTGTGAGTCATCATTGTGACGAGGATCTGAAAAGGGCACATATATTCGTAGGATATATCAAATGAAATTTTGATTCAACTGAGGGAGATAAAAATACCATTGCCTGAAGTCTTGCTGAGCCCTCATCTCAGACATTGCTCTGGCCTACCAGCTCCCAGAAGAGCTTGCAGGGATGATCAGGGAATGGGAAGCTTGGCATGACAGAGGGAATTAAAAATGTCGGTGTTCAAACCCTGAGAGCAAGAGCCAAGAAGGAATGTGACATCTACCCACGAGCATCTCTTAAAGTACAGATCCCAGCCAGAGAAAGTAACACAGTGGCTGGGTACACTCGATTCCTTGATTCCCTCTTAACTAAACAGACTGCAAGTGAAGAGTGCTGTCATTGCTTGAGGCAGCCAGGGTGGGTACGGAGGAAAATTACCTGGGGACGGTTTCTGTAGGTGGACTCGGAAGCTCCGGCCCTCTCCTTGCAGGAGGGGATGAACCCTAGCTGGCTCTGCACATGGAAAAGTTGTCATGCTAACTGGATTACATTTCCTAATGGACGTTAATGGGTTGCTAATCCCCTTACAAGCACTTACAAGCACTGCACCTCAGTGGCACTGGTGTATTTTTCCCTGTGTTTTGGTGCTGGGAATCACCTCTGAAGCAGCACACAAGGGCTTTAAGGGCTGGTAGTTTCAGAACTGGATAACTCCAAGGAAATTAGGAAGTGGCCTTAACCTGACCTGATGCCAAAACTGTTGAAACCTCATAGTTTAGGGCTGGTATGTTTTATGATAAGATTTCATCCTCACTACATTTTATATATATTATTATTTAGTTTTTCTGCAGTTGTGGACATGTTTTCTGACTCCGTTTTGGTATCTATCTGTTGCTTATTCTCTTTAAAAACCAGGTAAGTGAATAGAACTGCCCCGTCTCCTTTTCTGCTGTGACTTCCCTCGGTGGAAATCTCAGCCGCGGCGGCGCTGGCGCTCATGTACCGCCCGGGTCTCAGCCTGGGTTCCACGGGCTGGGTCAGGCTGGAAGGGCCCGCGGTGCTCACCTGCTCCAACCTCCCTGCTCCAGCAGGGCCATGGCGGAGCGCACGGGCCTGCATCCAGACGGCTCGGAAGCGTCTCCAGTGAGGGAGCCTGCAGCCGCTGCCTGAGCAGCAGCGCCCCGCTCTTGCTGGGCGGCTGTCCGTCCGTCCGTCCGTCCTTCCCGCGGGCTGTGCCGGCTCCCGCCGCGCTGCGCGCCCGCGGCCGGGCCCGGCCGCCCGGGGCCGCGCTGAGCCCGCGGCCGGGCCCGGCCGCCCGGGGCCGCGCTGAGCCCGCGGCCGGGCCCGGCCGCCCGGGGCCACGCTGAGCCCGCGGCCGGGCCCGGCCGCCCGGGGCCGCGCTGAGCCCGCCCGGCTTCGCGTCACTTCCGCCCGCGCCGGCCCGCCCGCGCCTGCGCCCTGCCCCTCCCTCTCCGCGTCGGCGCCGGCGGAAGATGGTGAGTGAGGCCGGGCCCGTCCGCCGCCATCCGCCGCCATCCGCACCGGGACCGCCGCGCTGAGCCCGCGGGGCGCGCCCGGGGCAGCGCGGAGCCGGAGCCGGGGTGCGCCGCGTCCCCGAGGCGGCCCCGGCTCCGCGCTGCGACAGCGGCTCGCTGGGTTCGGGCGGCCGGGGGGAGGCGGCCTGGGTGAGGGCAGTGGCCGCCGGGGCGCGGGGGACAGAGGGCCTGCAGCGCTCCGTGCCATCGCCGGCTGGCCCCGGGACGGACGGGGCTCTGCTCGGTCTCGGCGGCCCGAAGTGCCCCGGCAGGAGCTGCGGGGCTGCAGCAGCGCCAGCCCGGTGGCGCTTCCTCGGTAATGCTCATGGGGAGGGCAGCGGTTGGAGGACTGGAACAGCTGTCATGAGCACAGGCCGAGGGAGTTGGGCCTGTTCAGTCTCAGAAGAGGCGATTTGGGGCGGGGGGATCTCATTATATAAATATATAACAATAAAATAGTAAAAATAGCGTACGAATATCTAAAGGGGGTGTCAAGAGGCAGGAGCCCGGCTCTTCTCGGTTGTGCCAAGCCGTAGGACAAGCGGGCAGAAGCCCGTGCACGGGAAGTCCCGCCTGAGCACGGGGAAGGGCTTTCCTGCGCAGTGAGCGAGCGCTGGGTAGGCTGCGCAGAGGGTGTGGAGTCTCCCTCAGTGGAGGTACTCGGGAACCGTCTGGATGCAGCCCTGTGCCTTGTGCTCCGGGCCGATGCTGTTTGAGCAGGGAGGTTGGACCAGGTGACCACTGTGGTTCCTTCCAGCCTGACCCATTCCCTGACGCTCTGAATACTCAGTTTTCCACGCGGCAGGGGAGGCTGCAGCCCGGCTGTAGGGTGCTCAGCACTCAGCTGCCATGTCGGGAGAGGGGAGCAGTGAGGGGAAAGCTGTCTCTGTAGAGCTGCAGCTCATTCTGGTTGGCCTCCCCACAGGCCAAGCGCACCAAGAAGGTCGGGATCGTGGGTAAATATGGGACCCGTTACGGTGCGTCCCTTAGGAAAATGGTGAAGAAGATTGAAATCAGCCAGCATGCCAAGTATACCTGCTCCTTCTGTGGCAAGGTGAGAGATCTCCTTCCCCTCCCAAAAGTCTTTAAAAATCACATTGTAATTGATGCTAGAAAGGTGATTTGATGCGTCAGTGATTTTTGTACTGAAGAGAAACATGCCTACTTCCAAGACAGGGACTAGTGTGTAGTGACCTTTGGGCTTCTGTCAGAGTTCTTGAAAAAGAGAGTAGACATTTCACATGTATTTTTAGTAGTAATTAAATGAAAACAAATATTATTACATTTCATGATGCAAAAGAGTGAGTGATGTTGCCATATTATATGTTTTACATAATTAATAAAATAGACCTGACAGAATTAAATCATCACAGTTGGTACCTTAAGTTTTTATTGATATCTTTAGAGTAGGAATCTTTAAAATGTCTGGAAGTTTAAAAATATTTTCATTATGGGGTTTTTTCGTGCTTTGATTTGTTGTTGGGTTTTTGTTTTTAACTTACTGCCTTTCTTACATGAAGTGAGAATGTTCATAGTCTTGTCTGCAGAGCTACCTAAATCAGGCGTAGGTGTGGGCAAACCTGTTGGCACCTCTGCAAGGTGATGGATACCTGCGTGGGGAGGGAATTCCGTACCCACCACTCACTCTTCAGATGCTTTTGGAAGTGAGTCTGGGTTGGCAAGCTGGGCTTGCCCAGGGAGTCCTGGGAACAGTGGTCTTACATGAGCACCAAACGAGGTGAGAATATCAGTTGTTACAACAAAGGTAGCTCCTTACTATTTTTCTCCTTCAAAATAAACTTAAGTTTTGATGGTGCCTTCAGAAATGACCCAGTTCATATCTGAGTGGAAAAGTGTTTCAGAAGTGTGCAGAATTTGAGTAGAAGGATTTTCTGGTCCTTTCTTGTCTAAACTTGGCTTAGAGGAGTGCTGTGAAGGCCTTACCTGAAGTTTCTTGTTTGGCTTTTTGAGCTGATGGAGAGTGACTTTTATTTTTTCCTTTTTTGTTCTGTTCCAGACCAAAATGAAGAGGAAGGCTGTGGGTATCTGGCACTGTGGATCCTGCATGAAGACAGTTGCTGGTGGTGCCTGGACTTACAAGTAAGGAAATGAAGAAGCTCCAGTCAGCATTTATTCTCACATAGCTGTGGCATAATACAGCTTTTGTCTTTTTATCTTCTTTTTTTTTTATTTTTTTTTTATTTTGATCTACTAATCATTAAGTAGATCTGTCTTGACATAGTAATGGGGGAAGTCACCTGTTCTGTTAAAATTTGATTACTGTGCATCAAAGTCAATTTGATTGCTATTCTTTGCAATAGGCAAAGACAGATTTATTCCAAGAAAAGTTATTTTCATGTTTTCCTTTCGTTGTAAAAGCAAAGAATTGAATTATAATAACCTTTATTGTGAGGGTGCTGTTGCTTACTGCCCTTCTTTGCTCCTTCCCCCACAATTCTGTAGAAGACACTCCTGCCCTGCGCGTAGCAGTCGTGAGGGATCTGAGGCCACACGTTGGTGCTCGTGGTCAGTGCATGACTGGGAGATTTGGCTTGGGTCATAGGCTGTGAAGTTCCATGTGCTTTGTGGACCCAGGCCTATGCTTTGTTGTCAGGAAAATAAAAGTGGAGTTAGACCCTGTTTGACAGTGCAGTCAGATTATAACAATTTGAAATGATAAGTGCTTTCTCAAAAATAACACCAGCACAGTTGTTCTGCCACATGCAAATGACTCTGCTTCTTCCTCCAGTACCACCTCTGCAGTGACAGTCAAATCTGCCATCAGAAGACTGAAGGAACTGAAAGACCAGTAGAAGTGACTTCCTGTTCTCCTTGTGAAACATCCTTTTTTTTTCCACTGTCAGGATCTGTCCTTTTGTCAATAAAAGGGTGATGATGGAGTGGAATAATTTTTGTCTTTTCTGCAGAAAGTCCTGTCTGTTATGTATGGTGAGTGCCAGGTGCCCACCAAAGCTGCCCCATCACCACCTTCCTCTACTGGACAAGGGAGAGAAAATAGAATAAAAGGTCTGTGGGTTGAGATAAGGGCAGATACTGTCATGGGCAAAACAGACCTGACTTGGGGAAACCAATGTAATTTATGACCAGTTGTATCAGACTAGGATAATGAGAAATAAAAGCAAATATTAATTCCAGTCACCCCTCCCTTCTTCCCAGGCTCAGCTTTACTCTTGATTTTGTTGCCCTCCCCATCAGCTGCACAGGGGGATGAGGAATGGGAGCTGAGTCCATCACATGCTGACTGCTGCTCCATCTTCCTCAGGGGGAGGGCTCCTCTCAGTTCCTCTGCTCTGTGGGTCCCTCATGGTGTCACAAGTCCTGCCAGGAAACCTGCTCCAGCATGGGCTCCTGGGCTCCTCTCTGCAGGGCACAGGTCCTGCCATGGGCCTGCTCCAGTGTAGGCTTCGTGCAGTGTCACAGCCTCCTTTGGACATAGCCCTGCTTCAGCATGGAGCCCTCCATGGGCTGTAGGACTGGGATGGCAGATTTATTTTAGAATAATTTGGTTGCAGTGGAGTGGGAGTATGTAGCTGTTTTGGTTAGCTATAGACATAACAACATAAAATATAAAAAATACATAAGCAAATAATGAGAAAAAAGTATAGGAAAAGGGAAAAAAAGAGAGGAAAAGACAAAAATATGGGTCCAGTGACAAGACTTGATTGTAGGTGACTTCAGTGTCCCTTAGTCAAAGTGATGGTCACAGTCTTGACCTGTGGGAGGTGGGGGAGCCCCTGAAACCCAGAAGTTCGCTGGGTTAGTATTTTCAGGTGTGGTGGGAATACCCAGGTTCTTCCCCTGGAGGGGGTGGGGTTTCCACTGTTCTATGTAACATTGTGGATCATGTGCAGTCCCGGCCCAAATTGGGTATGGGGGTGTTTCAGGGGTCTTTGATGGTTTATGACCAAACCATGACAGCTGTCTCACATAATCGTAACTGAGCCTGGGATGAATGCTGTCATGCCTACGAATGTCCCAATACCTTCCAGGGGAGGGGGGAAAGGGAGGAGGAGTTTTACATCTCAGCCAGTTGTATAAGGGAGGACATTTGCATGATAAACATTGTCCCACCTCGCAGGATCTGCTTAATGCACTTCTCCCTCATCTGTCTCAAGAACAGTTTGTTGCTAAACAAAAGTTGGTTTAAAGTTGTGCACTTCACCAGCTGCTTTTGAAAAGGCTGATTGTTTGCATCATTAGCCCTTAAAATTTCAGTCTCTCAAAGGCAGGCACCTGGAGCATCTGATTCTGCTGCACTGGCCTGGGTACCTGCAGACCTGTCCCTCTCACATACTCCCCTCTCTGGCTGCACTTGCTGTTGTGTGGGGTTTTTTCTCTGATCTGTTACCCCAAACACTACCATCACTGCCAGTGGGCTCCTTGGCGAGTGGTGGGTCTGTGCTGGGGTGGGCTGACATTGGTTCTGTCAGACACAGGGGAAGCTTCTGGCAGCTTCTCCCAGAGGCTGCCCCTGTAGCCCTCCCCCTGCCAAAACCTTGCCATGCAAACCCAGTGCACTGTTCTGTATTTATAGGTGTAACTGTGCAGACACTAGTAGTGCTATCCGGTAGTTTGAGTGGCCCTGGTTACTGGTGAAGCCATTAAAAACCACTTTTCTTTCTAGTTAATTGCACATTTTGTTGCTTGAATGCGCTGAGGTGAATCTGAGGGAAGCTTAAATAACTTGAAGAAGCTTGACTCATATTGGTATGTCCTTATCTGTGCCTGAGGAATAGTGGAGAGCTCCATGAGTGGAGGAATGGGCAGATGTAAGGGGGGGAAGAGAACACATCTCTCTGCCTTTTCCCATTTCCTCAAGGGACTGGGCCATGAGCTGCAAGATGGAGAGAAAAAGAGCATCTTTGCTGGAATGGTAAAAGCAACTTGTGCTCTGCTGCTGGCTGGTGCTGCTAATTCTTCATCATCACCCACAGATAACTGCCCTACAGCCTGTGGTGTGTTCTGTTGTGTGCAGATCTCGGGGTTGGTCCACCTGAATGCTTTGCTCCCCGTGGCTCACTCCCTCTTGGTCTGGTAGCAGGCTGTCTTGTCCGGATGTTTGAGTCGCCTAATCCACACTGAGTTGCAACAATAAATTTTCATGTTGAGCCAATCCTTTGGACATTCAGTGTTGGTGAAAAAGCTGCTTTTTGAGTTAATAATTGCCTCCAAATAATCAATTTAAACTGTCAAGATGCTGGAACATCTTTTATGGTCTGACTTGTGAGTTTCAATTTAGTTTTATGTGGGGTTTTTTTGGTGACTGCATCTCCCATCCCTAAACAATACAGGTCAGAAAACAAAAGTCTTTAACAACCTTGTTTATTAACAAAATTTACAAACAAATTTTTCTGCTGGGGGAAAAATAGCAAGGAAGTTGCAGAGGGGTTGCTAATTTTTCTTCGAAATTAAGCTTTACATGATTACATGTAAATGATAAGTGATAAGCCACAGCAATAATGATTCATTAATGAGCCTGACATCTTCAAAAGAATAATTCAAAGCTGGACCTAAGTAGGAACTTTTTCCCTAGTTGCAAAAAGTCTGTGGCTCACAAGTTTGACTTCAGTGACCCTGAACTTGTTTTCAAAACTTTTTGTTTTTTCTTTTAATTCGGTGCTTCAAATTTCCCTTACTAAAGTCAATTAATGTATTAAGGTATCTGGTGTTATTCATATCAACCTGCATATCCTCATATCCCAACTGGCTTAGTGGTGTAACCACTTCCCTGGGAAGCCAGTTGCAGTGCCCAACCATGCTTTGGGTGAAGAACCCTTTCCTAATATCCAGCTTAAACCTCCCTGACACAACTTAATTACATTCCTTTGGGTCCTATTTACTGATCACCGGAGAGATCAGCCCCTGCCCTGTAGGAATGTTGCTTCCTTTCAAGGGCAAGACAGTGTGGTTCTGCATATTGCTTTTTATTCTTGATTCAGTGTGCTTTGGTCACATTTCCATGTGGTGAGGCACGACTCTGCACACGTCTGTGCTTTCTTCATTAATGCGGAGGTTGTCACTGAAGTACAGGTTTCTGAGGAAGCTTTCTCAACTGCTCTGAAGTATGAATGGCTGTTCATTAACAGGTGCAGAGGATATGTTTCACTGTGTTCATATCCCAGGATGGCTGCACAGGTATCTTATCTGAGATGACGTCTATTCCTGCTGAGGAAGTTATTAATTACCTTTTGGATTTATATATGCAGAGGGTGGAAGCTGGGCAGGGTAGAAACACAAAGAGAAGATAAGGATGTGAGATGATCTTTTTGACCTGGATTGTGTGGTCCTACCTGCAGCCCTGTGGGATGGGCTGTGCCCGCAGATCCCCTGGGCTTCTTGTGCCGTGGTACCCCGGCGTGCTCCTCGGCAGAGGCATTTTGTGAATCTTCGAGGCTGCCAGTCCCACTCTGGGCGGGGAGGAGGAAGGATGCGCCGGCAGTGCTGCGAGCGGCCAGCGGGCGCCACTGCCGCTCTGCTGCGCGGCGCTGCGGGGCCGCTGCATCCCCTCGGCTTCCCTCCCAGCCGGCAGCGCCTCTGCGCACCTGGGCTCCTGCTACAGCTGCTCAGCTCCGCGGTTCGTGCTCCCCCCCAAAACAGACCATGGCAGTCTTTTCGATTGTCTGTGACAAAAGACATCAGGAGGTTAAAATAGGAATGGGCAGGTTGGACATGAGGATTTTGCAGTCATTTGTCACCTCTAGCAAAGCTGAATTTGTGTCAGTGCTCAGTCCAAATGCTATGTATATACTAGGAGAAATTTGTATTGACAACTATGTGATTCGGCCAGATGGTCCTCCAAATTTGTTGTTTCCTCTGGGAAGCTAGGGTGAAAACTGGAATTCTAAACAATATTGCTTACTGCTTTCAGTATATTTGCTGTTCAGCCTTAGTCCAGAACTTGGATAGAGTTGTCTTAGACGCTGTAGAAGCAGAGAGCTGATACCTGTCCTGGAGGGTGTGAGCTTATGGCAATGCCAGACCCATCTGGATTACCATGGCTCTGGGAATTGGAGAAGGGTTTGATGGAAACTGAGACTTCAAATCTGATTGAATATTCTGTAGATGTGGTTGTGCAGGTTAGTTTATCTTGGTTGCTTTTGAAGAGTAGGTGAGAAGGGCACCTCTTTCTCAGAGCAATCTGTCAGTCACATGGGATTTTTCTTTAAGGATCAAGGATATAACCTAAGGGGTAGCTGTAATCAGCATGGCATTTCAAGTACCCAAAGGTGTTTCAGGAGCCCAGAGGAACTTGGAAATAAAAAACTGAGCAAGCTCAGGGCAGATTTCCTCATTCTGATTTCTGTTAAGTATTTCTTTGTTTCCAAAACAAAATAATTGCTTTGGCTTTACCTTCTTTGTGCTTCCTGCCCCCTCCTGGTCACCAACACCCTGTTTGATCTGTAGGGGATCATGATGCTAAGCCTTGGGGGCACCACTGGTGTTGTGCCACATATTAAAGACTGGAGGTTTAGGGCTTACAGAAATGAGAAACCTCAGCCACAGGTGTTGGTTGCCCTTTCTGCATGTCCTGACTTAAAGGTGGTGTGAACTCAGCCTGTGTGCAGGTGCTCCCTTTTGGCTTGGTGTCTTAGGAATTTGACTGTAACACAGCCTGGCAGTTATAAGCAATGGGCACCATGTTTTAAGGAGCATATTCCAGTGTGATTTCTAACTTTCATGACCATCAAATGTTTTGCTCTTGTATGGTCAACTGCTTTCCTCCTTGAGAACAACCAAGAGTTGCTCATGGCTTCCTATGCTCCTTCCTCCATGCTGCATCCCAAAGAGATTTCAATGGCACTTCAGAAGCAAGAGTGACTGATGCAGGTGAGTCACCTTCCTCGTGCAGACTAACCTTGTCTTGGGACTCTCTTCTAGGTCTCTCCCTATAAAGAAAGGAGATTAAGTGATGAAGTTTATTGCTAGTTTTGCATGCAGCTCCAAACACTGAACAGCAAGAGAAGCAGCCAGATTTAGAGAATGATGTGAGCACCACTTTAACAGGCTGCAAGTCACCATCTGATTTTATGTATTATCCTAGCTTCCACCTGCTGCTCATCCTACCTGGACTTTCAGCAGCTCCACTTGGGGAAAAATTGCATCACAGAGCTGGCCCAGCTCCTGTGAATGAAGCGGGCAGGTAACATCTCTGTGCTACCCAGCTGTGCAGTGGGGCTCCCAGCTTTCCTCGGAGAAATGGTTCCTTAAAGGATGCTACTAAATGATTTGCAGTGGCATGAGAGTCTGTATTTCCAACGGCTTGAGATGCCTGCTTGAAACTGGCCCCAGTGCTCTGGAAGTGGGGAGTTGCCATCGGTAACACATCCTTCCTCCAAGTATTTGATCTCAGCGGATGTCTTTTGAGCCATGGAGTGTGGCAGAGTTGTGGATATGCCTCAGGTGCCCTTATTAGATGCCTGGATGCATTTTGAAAATGGCTGCTTAGAAAATGTCTAATTGCTATTCCACATATTCAAAAAGGTTTTTTTTTTTTCTCTTGTCAAGGCTTTGGCATGCCTTGGATTGCTAAATATACTTTCCTCTTGCAAATTCTTGGCAGGAATCTGTGTAAGGAATCATGCCAAGCAGTCTCTTCAAATGTTAACAAGCTCATCGGTGTGGCTTTCCCAGTGCAGGGTTTGTGCTCTTTTTTTTTTCCACCTTCCTTCCCAAAAAACCCCAACCCTTCTTTTTGTACACTGTTGCTCTAAGCACATGAACTATGGCAGCTCTGCAAGAAAGGATTTTTCTAACCAGAGCCAAAAAGAAGTGATTGTTTCGTGTTCAACTGTTTGGTGTCACAGCCCTGCTCAACCTCCCGGGGCTCCTGTTGAGTAGGAAGCATGGATTTTGGGGTGCTTGTGGAAAACCTAATCCATTTCCTCTCCTATGCCATTCTTGCTTTTCCTCTGTTCTTAGCAAGCTGGACTGTGTCCTTGCATGGTAATTGTAGATTTGATGTCTTTCTTCCAGTAGCCTATTAGCAAGTGAATGAGGCTGTCATGCTCCCCTTTTGTTTCCTCCCCAGTGCTTATCCGGGTGCAGAAGTAGCCCTGGAGGTGGTGCCTGCAGCCGGGCAGGACCCATAGATTAGAGCTTCAGACTGGGCTGCTCCTCTCCCTCTGCCCCAGGCAAAGAGCAGCGCCCGCTCTGGCATCTGGAATTTACAAAGCAAAGAAAGCAGTGAGAAGCCAGTGCAGCACCCTTGAAAACCTCATTGTCTCCCTAAAGGAAACCTTATCCCAGGACGTCGGTATTCATCAGTATGAGATTACACACCTCCCTTTGGCTTCACTGAAGACAATCTTGCATAAGAATTTGGAGAGCTTTGCCCCTGACTTGCTCTCCTGGCCTTCAGTCATCCGATGGACACACCTTGGGAGCAAGCCTTAGTGTTCAGGTTGGGATGTTGGATTCCCCTCCCTGTGCTCAGTCCTACCTCCTCTTCATGGAAGGAGCTCATTGTGGGATGCAGGGAAGGTGCTGCAGAGGAATTGAGTTGTGGGGCTAGAGAGCATGAGTGCATCACACTGCAGCCTGCAATGAGCAGTAGGTGTTATTGAAGGGACCTCTGTTCACACTGAGGAATATTTATTTATAACTCATGAGTTTAGTTTCAGGAATTTGCTCTGTGACTCTTCTCCATTTCTTTGATTAAACCTCCCATTGTAAGGAGAACGTTTTATTTTGCAGTCCTTCCCCACCCTGAGAAAAATGTCCTGCAAGTCACAGTTTTGCTCTGCCCTTCAGGCAATTCTGGAACAGCTTCAGCTCTCTGCAAGTGTGGAGAGAGAGCCTGATGCCTTCAAGTAAATATATTTGATGCTAAGTGATGGACCAAGAGGGCACTTGCCTTTTTCACTGAATATACTTCTTCCAAGTTGCCACCCACTACTGGGCTTCACCTTTGAAGGAAGAAGTTCTGATGCAACAAAGGATTGTCTCTAATATCTCAGCTGTGAGGGCAAGTTGATTGCTTGAAGATAGGATTTTGGGTTCTATCAGTCATGTCTGTTTCCATCCAAGCAGTTGCATTTGAAACTGTCCCCACTATTACTATGATGGATTAGATTTGAGATTAAAAGACAAACCTGTAAAGAGAACATTAAAAAAAAAATCCTTAAATGAAAACTAGACCCAAGTCATGCAAGGAAAAAAGAGGAACAAATAAATAATCTAGTCATTAAACAATTAATTTTTAACCTTAGCTGAAGATTTTTCTTTTTGCATGAGGAATATGAAACAAAGAAGTGCAAGTTCCTGTAGCAAGCAAGAGATGCTTGTTCCAAAGTAGATCCACCTCTGACAGAAATGCTGTGTATGCTGTGGTGCTCCCTGGGGACCTTAGGTGAAGACTATGCTGGTACCTGTCAAAACAAAGAACAAAACAGTCCAAGGAAAAGACAGAAGATTGTAAACAATCAAACAGATATGGAAGATTCCCAGCCCTAAAAACAGGCTTGTAATCTGAGCCCATCAGCAGCCTGGCCATTACTTTGGTTTGAACTATTAATACTGCACCAGTGCATAGCAGGTGAAGATGGTGATGGTTTTACAATATATACCTTAATCACCGATAAGTCATTTCACATTGCTCACTTGGAGAATCCGAGGCATAAGAAATGGTGGCAGAGCTGCTGGATGTGTTACTTCTTTGCTCTCAAAGGGTAGAGAGTGATTGTAATGGTAATCAGGCTACTTTGTTTGGTCAGTGTACTGTCCTGCTCTTTCCCACTGCTTCCCTTCTTTCTTTGGTGTGTTCTCACCTTACATGGATCCTTCTTCGTGTTGTGAGGCCCTTAAGGCATGGAATATCTTCTTGTTTTGCCCACTGGGGCCAGCTGAGCACAGAGGGTCCTGCACACTGCCTGTTGCCTCTGTTCATCTGGAGCATGGAGATCACCCAAGCCTTTGAGAATACATTTCAGGAGCATTCCCTGCCATCACAGCAGGAAGGTGGTGCCTTTGTCAAAGGGAAAACTTGCCATCACTTGTAGAAAAAGGGGTTGCATAGAAATGAGACAGACTCTGACTTGTGGTTTTGCTTTAAATCAGCTGCATTTTTAACATTCAGAAGCCAACAAAGATTAAAGACTCCTGGTCAACCTCTCTACTCCCTTGGGGAAAAAAGTAAAAAGACTTGATAAATATTTTGCATTAATAAATTCCATTTCTCTTATAAAACAAAGTTTGCCAGCTACCAAAGCAGGAAAAATATTTTACATAACTCTGAGTGCGACGTCTCAAAGGTTGCTATGAGCCTGGTTTGAACAACTCTTTCCATATCCCAGAATGTGGAGGAATGCTAATCTTCACCCAAGCTAGGACCAAGCTTGCTGTATGTGTCTGTGTGGTGGTGCAACTCTGGCTGGCTGCCAGGTGCCCACCAAAGCTGCTTGACTCAACTTGGGGAAATTAATTTAATTTATTGCCAATCAAATCAATATGGGGCAATGAGAAAATGCAAACCAAACTCTTAAAACACCTTCCTCCCAACCCTCACTTCCTTCCCAGGCACAACTTTACTCCTGATTTTCTCTCCCTCCTCCACGGCCTCAGGGGCACCACTGCCTCACCATGGTCTTCCCCATGGGCTGCAGGGGAATCTCAGCTCCAGCACCTGGAGCACCTCCTGCCCCTCCTTCTTCACTGATCTGGGTGTCTGTTCCTCTCACATGTTCTCATTCCTCTCTCTGGCAGCAATTGATGTTGTGCAGTAACTTCTTTTCCTTCTTAAATCCATTATCCCAGAGGTGCTGCTACCATTGTGGATGGGCTCAGCCTTGGCCAGCCCTGGGCCCATCTCGGAGACAGCTGACATGGGCTCTGTTGGATACAGGAGAAGCTTCTGGCAGATTATCACAGAAGACATCCCTGCTAGCAAAACCTTGCCAGGCAAACCCGTGTACTTTTCTACCAATACATGGTAGAATACTGGTACTTTCTACCAGTAGATTTATTGCAGGCTGGTCCAGCAGGTGAGTGGTAAGCCATGGAAAAAGAGATAAAGATGTGTAAATGTCCCAGAAGCTGTTTGTGAACCCAAAACAATGTCCCTCATTGCGCTGTGGGAACGTTACTATAGAAGGCAGGAAAAGCACAGCTGCCTACTATTATTATTTTGTTATTATTTTTTAAGTGTGATGTTGACTAATCAGTGGAGCAGATTCCCCAGGGATGTTTCTTGGTCTGGACTACCAAGTTTCTGATTCTCAGGGCAGGAATTGAACACTGGCTGTTCCTGCTGATCCTGACAGGGTCTATGTGATGTTTTACATCACCCTGCTGTGTTTTAGTGTCAGACATCAGCCACAGCATCTCAGGGAGCTGCAGGAGGGTTTGCATGCCTTTTGCAAGCCTGCACCCTCAGTCTTGGTTAGCACTTCCTGGCATACAGAAATACAAATTGTTATGAGTGGTAGAAGAAGGAGACACCCAAGCAGAGACAAGCAGGGTGCAGCTGAGGTCTGCCTTCAAATAGCAGTCTCAAGACCACTTCAGGTTTGGCACTCAGAGCATTCCAAGCCAAGGATGCCTTTTTGGCTTTATAGGACGCAGATCATCACAGCTGACCAATCTCCCTCCACCCTTCCCATCACTCTTCCCCTAGGTATCAGCCTGGCATGCAGGAGCTGGGGTTGTTGCTCTACTCAGTTTAAGTCCATCTCCTGGTCACCCCTGCCCACCTCCTTGAAGATGAACTGGCTGCAGCTGTTTGTATGCTTACGCTTCCCCTTGAGCCTCCCTTTGCCTTGGGCCATCTGCCACCAGATGATCTTTTGGAAGGAAGGGGTGACCAAAGGCTCACAAGTCTCTTGTCAATGTCAAGGCTAGGAAATGCTTTGAGTTAAAACACAAAAAAAAAATGAGGGATGCAGCAGCTCTGGGGGTACAAGACTTGTCTGGAGATTGGCTCCTACAAGCATTGAAGCCCCCAGCCCCGCTTCCAGAGATGTGCATGCCAGGAAGATATGCCATGGTGAGCCACATGGGAAGTGACCATTCCCTCTTGGGAAGGTATTTGAAACAGTTGACTAAAGATTTATCCTGGTTTGGGGTGAAAATTTATTTGTGAATCCCAAACAATGTCTCTTGTGGAGCTGTGGGAATGTTGCTATAAAAGTCACGAAAGGCCCAGCTGTCTACGATTATTGTTTTGTTGTTAATTTTTAACAATAAGGGCAATTACCCATTGGAACAGATCCCCCCTGGGATGTTTGTTGGTCTTCAGTATTTAAACTATGAGGTTCTGTGAGCAGAGACGTGTCTAGGGCAAAGTGTACATACAGCACCAAAAAGCTCAGTGCCTTCAGCCACGGCTTGTGCAAACCTACTCTCAGTTGTGTTGCAGCAGTTCAGGAGGGCACATGTGGCCAGACATGCTGTCTCAGCAGAGAGGTGTCTGCTCCTACTGGGGTAGCAATAAGTCTTAGGAAAACATAGAGACCTGAGTAGCCCTCAGCACCTGAAGTCATTCCCAGTTTTATTAGACTGATATTTCACAGCAGAATGGCCTGTTCAGGCTATATATAGCCAGCCCCTAGCTGAGAACAATTAGTATTTGTTCTAACAGCAACTGAGGCTCTTCAAAAAGAGTTTCAACAGCTAAAGGATCAGTTCTTGGTCACCAAGGCCGGGATGTTGTTTTGGTTTTATCCTCCCCCTCTCCCCCTCAACAGACCGTGCAAGTGCCTTCTCTCTTAGGAATCAGCTCAGGAACAAATAGAGACTCACCACTAAATTATATCTCTGGGCAGAAAAGCAGTGCCAAGCCAGTCGGTTGATTTTGTAATGTAGGACAGAGCCCCCCCCTTGCCCTGCGTGCAGTCATGCACAGACTCCTTGGCAGCTAATTAATAATTTGCAGTTAAGCAGTGGCTGCTCCCTTGCATCATTTCAACGTGGTTGCCAAGTGGAAAATTGAAAAGCAAGAGAGAGCCAGAGAGAGGGCGACAATGACACAACAACAACAACAACAACAACAACAACAACAACAACAAAGTTTAAAGTTCTAGGAAATTTCACTATGTGAGGTCAAAATTCCTTGTGTGTTCAGGGGCTGGGCTGTTGGCTGGCAGGCACCTCTGGTTAACATGGCAAGGCCCTTTCTTTTCAAAGTCCTGTTGTCCTCAAGCACCTCCTGTTTGAGAGGAATTTCTTGGTTCTAAAATGCACGTGTTTGGGGAGGATGTGGGGAGTACACAGGACTAGGGCAGGTTGAAGAGAAGTCGAGTGAGGGTTTTTCTCATGGTCAGGAAAGTAACAAGTGCTCTTGTTAGGGATAGGAACAGGCAAGGAGGGATGGTGAAGAACACCTCCCAGGACCGGACTGGGAAGAGGATGGGGGTGATGCCACAAAGGAATTTGCAGAGTAGGGGATACCTAAGAGTGGGCTTACAGCCAAGGGAAACTTGGTCCTAGTTTTTCTGGATCCTGAGGAACACATCTTGCCAAGAGTGTCTTTCCTCCCAGTTTGCTGGTCAGCAGTTGGCCTGTGTTCAGCCTGTTCATGACACAAAAGGGCTTTCCTCTGGATGGGGAGGGGGTTTAGGATGGTACAGTTAGGTAACATTATGGCTTTGTGAGTGAGGTTTTCCACTCTTTTATGATAGCCCGGGGGAAGAGCTGGAGCATGGAACGTTGGCACAGCAATAAGTACAACAGCTGAACTGAGCACGTGGAATTTTCATACATCTTCATGCTTGAGGTTGTCAGAGATGTGAGGAGAAGGGAGCCAAGGGATGAGCCAAGGGTGTTCAGAGCATCTGATGAGCTGTTTCTGCTTTTCCAGCCTTTCTTCTGTTTTCTCCTCTCCATGGAGGAAGCCATGGAGGCATCTGACTCTTCCCATCTACAGTCACAGTAGTCTTCATGAGGTTGGCAGCTCCAGGATCTGTGTGGCTGGAGACTGGCAATTGTCTGTGGGAAGCAGGCATAAAAGATCATCAGTCTCAAAAACATGACCTATGAGGAAAGGCTAAAGGATCTGAAGAAGGAAAGCCTTTTTGAAAACCTTTGTTTTTAAATACGCAAAATATTTTGCTGTTAGGTGAAATGGCCTCATTGGTTCTCTGCATTCATTGCAGACCTGACAAGAAGTGATGACTGAAACTCCAGCAATGGGTTAAGTGTTGGTTGGACATCTTCTGGCCAAGTAGATCTGATTGGCCTTGGGGGTTGGAGCAGAGACTTCCAGAGGTCCTTTCCAGCAATAAAATTCTAAAATTCTGTGATAGGAACAGTTTCCCTGCAATAAGGATGGCCACACAGTGATGAACTGAGGTGATAGTAATGTCATGTCTGGAAGCTCCAAGTTGGAGATTAGGCAAGCATTTGTTAGAAGTGGCTTGGGGAGAGCTGTCGGTGTTTGAAGGAGGGAAAGCAGAATGTCCTTCTGACGTCTCTTCTGTTTTTGACTTTAAAAACCATCAGCTCTTAACTCTAAAGCACTGACATCTGAGGACATCAGGCTACACATCCTCCACTTCCGCTTGGAGGATATTGAGGTTTACAGATAACCAGCATGATAAAAGATGGGGGAATCTGTGAGGCCAACTGGTTCCATTCAGAAAACTGTTGTTCTCCCATGTTCACTCTCTTGGTTTGGGGGTTTTCTGGAGAGGGAAGGAACCAATGGTGTGGATGACTCATGGCCCTTTTCTAAGAAGCCCAGTAGTGCTGTGTTGAATCACTGAGCAAACAGGCAGAGCTGCAAATACCCAGAAGTCTCAGGCTCCTTCTGCTGCTCACATTTCATGATTTCATTACTAAATGTAAACCTGGGGCTCACAGTCCCTTCCAGGGACGTGTGTTTAACAGCACACACATATCGTCAGTCACATCTCTTCCTCTTTGCCCTGAGCCTTTGTACACAAAGCAGTGATGGGGGGCTTGTAGCTTCTTGCAGTTTCTTGCTTCTGTGGGATTCCTGTGGGCTGAGTATGACTGAATGGCTGTGGTCCTGTGGATGAGAAATGTCTCACACCCTGCTGGCACTGAGGAAGGATTACTGTTCCCCTGCTTAATGCGTTTGTTTAATGCCCATTCCGTGAGGCTGTTTCTCAGGCTGTTTTCCTTGCAGGATATGTCTCTGTGTGTGCAATTAGGTAAGAGACATTAGCTTGATGACTTGTGCGTGTCTGAGTTAGGCCTGGCCCAGTCTCGGATGGCTGCCTTTCTCCTGTCTGGAGACTTAATTCTCTGCAGCACAAACTGCTCTGTCATGCTCATCCCAGGGGCTGGATGCAGACAGTGTCTCTTGCTGGTCCCCAGCCAAAGGAACCCTGCTATCACACATAATTACCTCTTTGACTCATCGTGACTTTTATTGCTCCCACCCCCCCCTTTTTTTTTTTTTTTTGTTTTGTTTTATAAGTTTGATTTGTTCTTTCAAAGCTATTGTTCCCATCCCTGTATTCCCAGTGGCTCCAGAGGACTGCAGTGTATTCATGCAGGAATTACTGGGGCGGGCTCTGTGGTCTGTTTTGTGTAAGAGTTCAGACTGAGTGATTGTTCTAGTCTCTTCTGGCTGGTTTCTGAGCTTATGGGTTAGGCAGAGGGAGAGAAATACCTGGACAGCAAGCTGCATTGTTCAAGAGCCTGGTGCTGAATCAGAGTCCCTTACCAAAATGCAGATGACCATTTCTTTTTAATGGACTGATTCTCTTGGTCATCTGAAGTGGTCCACTACAGTTGGCTAAGCAGTGGCTCAGGTAAGATGAAGGGGACACTGGTCATCCAGTCTTTTGAACAGTTCCAGAGCTAGAATTTTTCAGGACTGTAAGAGTAGATCTCATAAGGAATCTCTCCTCCCACTCCATCTTTCGTCCTCAGTCATTTTCTTTCCCATATACTTCAGCCCCAGCTTCAAAACTCAGCCCAACAAATGTGTCTGCAGAGGGCACTGGTAAAAGGTTCCTCTTTCTCTGTTCCTGGCTGCACTGAAACTTCTGTTGGCTCAATTGGATGGCTTCTCCTCTAGCCAAAAATGGATTAAGTTTCCAGAGCCACTGTGAAACTATTTGCTTGGACCTGCCCAACAACATTTATGGGAAGAAAGGCAAGCAGATAGGGGTATCTTGTGAGCTTGCTGATAGGTAAAAACATGGTCAGATAGCTATTTTGAACCAGACATTTTCTGCCTAGTGCTACCTCTGATCCTTTCCTGAAAAGTGAGGGCAGGAGTGCTGTACATTTTGGATAGCAGTAAGTGAGTTTGTCTGCCCCTCTGGCCTTGTGAGAGGTTTCACTGGGCCTCCAGGCACCTCCATATCCTTTCCAGTTCCTCCCTCCTTCTTCTACTACTCATAGGTAAGGTCCTTAAAGTCATCACCTGCATCTCTCAGGAGAGACCTGTATTTGTTCCCTTGGTGGAAGCTGGGGAAAAAAGGAGTGCTTGGGTGGACCATGCTGGAAGACTTCCTTCAAGGATTTCTCTATGGGTAGGATGTGTGTGCCACAGAGGCAGCTGTTTTGGAGTAGGTGGTTTGAAATACTGTGTGGAGCAACAGGAAAACAAGTTACAAGTTCATATCTTTCATTGCTTTTCCTCACCAATTTGCACTTCTGTAGTAGATTTGGCAAGGCTTCAGCTTCAGACTTGGCACTGGGAGGAAAATTCTGAATTAATCTACCTTATCTTTGCTTTAAAAACTCCAAGATCTATCAGTTTATTGTCATCCTGGAAAGGACTGTGACATTTCTCTTACTGCTGAATACAGTGTTCGTATTAGAAAGTGTCACTCATGTTGTTTTTTGGTGTAGATGGATATAAGCTCCATCAAATCAAATACATTCCTTTCATTGATGTAATTAATGAGCAGAAGGCATGGGGCAATTGTTCAGTTGTTGAATACTGCAAATGAAGGCCTTCAAGAACAATGAATCCATGCCTATAATGGAAAGAGCAAAGACACGTCATCTTGTTCAGTTACCTGGTTATAGGATTAAAGATTCTTTACTGACAGTTTCAGAAAGAGTGTCACAGGGTAAGAATATAAGAATACCAGATCCAGTAGTTCCTATTAAGCCAAACCCATATGAACTCTCTCATCAGACATGTTTCTTATTTTCTTACATCAATTGTTTTCCTATTATGAAAACCAGTCGTTTTTGTGAAACTAAGCATTTCAACAGGGTACATCTCTCTCTGAGGACTTTTCTCATAGATTTTTCATGGGAAAATGACCAAATAACCCAACTCTGAGGTTATTTTCTTTTAAACCAAATTTATGGGCTTTTGCTGTAAACCTTGTAGATTTTATTTCTTTATCTTAAATCTAAGAAACACTTTTAAAAGAGGTCAAGGATAATGACAATTTTTAGCAGCAAAAAGCAACATTTTTAACAACCTTTCTTCCTGAACAGCTTTGCTAATTGTTCATTAAAGTACTGTTAAAAGCCTTGAAGAGGAACAAACCCTCCATGCATCATATCCATCTGTCCTCAAAGATGGGCAGGGAAACCACCAGGAGCTCATGGAGCAGGGACTGTACTGGATAGGGAGCAGCTTCTTTGCTGCTCTGTGCATCTTCCTCCCACAGAAGGCACTGAAGGTCATCGTCATGCCCCCTCCTCAAGGCTTGGTTTTCATTAATTGCATGGGTTTGGGTTTGCTATCTCTGGCTTTACACACAGGCTTTTCCTGACCCCTGGACTAAGATATTTCTGCAAAGAAAAGTCCAGAAAAATACTGTGAAAAGGACTTTCCCTTTTAGATGTTTAG
This sequence comes from Anomalospiza imberbis, assembly GCF_031753505.1. Taxonomy (NCBI): domain Eukaryota; kingdom Metazoa; phylum Chordata; class Aves; order Passeriformes; family Viduidae; genus Anomalospiza; species Anomalospiza imberbis. The sequence goes on from NC_089687.1 coordinate 14,733,749, forward strand.
GACAAAGCTCCATTTGGGCCTGTGGCCATCTTTAAATAGAACTGTGTCAAAAGATGAGTCAATCCCTTCATTTATCAAACAAAACAGCCTGATCTCTCCTTCATTCATGTCTTGCACTAAAACTCTACAAGTATTGGATATGGCTGGCTGAGCTGGCCTCACTGCTACCACGATGTTTTGGGGTTATCCGTGAAGAAGTGAGAACATTGGATGTAGATGGATGTGCTCACAGGGTAATTCCCACTCCTGCTTCCACCACAATTCCTCCATTGGGCTCAGAGGGATGGAAAGGGTAAAAGGCTGCAGCAAGCCAGGCATGGAAGCCAGCTGTCCCATACACAAGTCTCCAGGGCCTTAACCTCCAGACCACAGCGCTCAGCTTCTTCTGAAAAAGGGCAAGGCTGTACAGCAGAACTGTGGAACTGGAAGGCTTGTGGGCTGAAATGAGTCCAAAAGACATATTAACAGGCATGAGAGGCCTGTGATGAAATAGCTAAGGTATTAATGCAGCCAGAGGCTGGTAATGAATAAAAAAAATGCCCACATTTACCCAAGAGGTCCCAAAGGTCTTTTGTCCAGAACATTGTGATCCTTAGAGAAATCTCTTAAGAAAGTTAAACCACAGGGTTAGGGCTCCAGGACAAAATCTGGGCTAGTGTGGTCTCTCAGCTGTTCCGAGAGACCTGTGACCTGATGAGACCTTATTTGCAGTTTTGTTAAAGAGCATGGATATCATCCTCTGGGACTTGTGCCCTGTCAGGTGAGGGTGCTCTCCTGCCTCTGTGGGTGGTGAGTCTCCCCCTGTGCCCTGTGGCTATGCTGCAGATAACAAAGCTTAATTTGCATATTTTCAGATGAGATTCTGTCCCCTGGTGACAGGGGAAATCCTGAATGCTCAGGTACTACCCATGATATACAAAATGCTCTTCTGATACTTAGCTCTCCATCTCTCAGCTGCTGAAGAAAACCTCAGAGGTGGAGAGCACAGGTCAGTGCAGGATAAAGTGCCACCATCACAATCTGACCTTCACCACTTCTTGTCTTCTCCGCCCATTCCTTTTTTAATGCATGGAGAACCTTGGTCCTTGGTGCTTGAACCATGGTCTCTTGGTGCTGAGCAGAGCTGGGCTGCAAGGAGAAAATGGGACCTGGAGACTGATGAAAGCGGTGAGTTGGATGGCTGAACATCCCTGGTGCTGGATAAAGTGCAAATAACACAGAAATGAGGAAACAAACGCAGGTTTGATGGATCTTCCTCTAAAGTCAATTCAAAACAAATGCCCATCTCACCTGCTTTTTGGAGTGGCTGAACCCACTTTTTAGGACTCATGCACTGCAGTCAGGCACCTTTTTGATGCTTCCAAAGGTGTGGCAGGCCCTGACTGTCCCCAAGGCTGTCTCCACACTGCTCACCCTATGTCTATGCGTCGTTTAGCCTCTCCATCCTTCAGATTTTTTTCTTTTGTATGTATGGTTTCCCATTCAGAGTGCCCCAGTGAGGAAGGGCTGCTGAGTGGAGGTGTTACTGTATGGCAGTGGCATGTCCCTTCGCATGAAAACGCCACCAAGGCTGTGATTATTTTGTGCACCTGATGTGAGAGTCTGTACAGCCATTCTTTGCTTTGACCATTAACAAGGCCTGAATTTAGTCCAAAACAAGCTTTCTTGAAACAAAATAGTCATTTTCCAGTCTTCCTGTGGAAGCCAAAAGTATTTTAAGTTGGACTGGGCTGGCCTAAACACAGGGTGGGGAAGGAGTCAGTAGGTTTGGGACATTTTAATAATCAAGAGAAGAATGTGAAAGGAAGGATTAAACATGATGTTTTATGTGTATTTATTGAGTCAATTTATAAGGTGCCTTTTGCAAAATATCTTGAGCACTGCATGGAAAACCACAATGCAAAATATTTGAAAAATCTGAACACAAGGCCAGCGTGTCCCAGCATACAGCCAGGAAACAAAGGAGTTGGCACTGGGAGCAGTTCTCTAATCACCAGGCCAGCAAAAGGAGATCTACGTCTGCAGGACAAGGTGAGCCATCACGGGAAGGATCTGTTCCCTGCGCTCCAGATAGCCCCAGATGGGTCTTTTTGGGCAGCCTGGAGGACAAATGGCTCAGCCCATCAGATCTCCTCCAAAGAGAGACCTGGGCTGACAGACCTCAGTGGAGATAGGGTGACCCTGGCTGATCAGGAGGCCCGAAGGTGGCCCATTGCAAGCCCAACAGGTGAACACATAGGAGCAGGACTGCCTGGATGGGGGCACTTTGAGGAATGCAACCACTGCTCCATCTGTACTGCACAATCCTCAGGACTGCTGTCCCTGGATTGTTTTCAGGGAGAGGCCAATTAGAAGCCCATTTCACCTGGCCAAGGCAAGAGCACAGATGTTTGTGGCACAGTTTCTGTTATGGGATTTTCTCACTTGGAACTGAAGCATGAGTTTTTGGCACCCTGCTGTGCTGATGGCTTTTTCCTGTGAGATGGCCAGAGCTGCCCCTCCAGCTGTGTGGCTCTGCTAAACCCTGCGGAGGGGCTGCCAAGTGCTCCCCAAAATCTTTGTGAAGTCCATGGGACACCTATGTGGTGAGGAACACTATAAAGGATGCATTGAACAAGGGCGCTTTGAAGTCATGGGTACTGGAAAAATATTCTGTGGAGGATTTAACTGAATTAAAGAACAGGTAAAGACCTCAAGGCCTAAATTGCTACACCTCTATTATACAACTTCTTCAATCATTTTTAAGGGTGGCAAGGAATTGAAAATGGGTAAAGTAGAGAAATGACTATGCTGATTGCTTTGAGCCATACAAGATGTATTTTTTAGCATCTGTAGCACAGTTAATTTCCTTATACAGTATTTTTCCTGGAAATAATTTACTATAATAAAAATGAAGGAATACCATGTCCATGGGACAGAGATTAATCTGTAGTACACGAGGACATATTTTCAGAGGAGGAAGCATACCTACAAGAAGAGGTTTCATTGCAGGAAATACTGCTCACCAAATGGCTGAGTTGTCATCATATTTGAAGAGATAACTTTGTTTTGCAAGTCTAACCTGTGCAGCTTCTGCTGTGGCGGAGGCTGGGAGAGATGAGTGAGAATCAACAAACATTGTGAGTGGGGTGGCCTTCATCACTGCCTTCCTTACAGTCAACCACTTGCCTCTTCCAATGAGAAGAATGAAATAGTTAAAAAAAAACCCAAAACAAAACAAGAAAACCAGCTCATAAAACTTCACCTATTGGCAGTGAGGCCCAAGACAGGACTTCAGTCTGGTTTTAGCTCATCTGACTGAAGGTCAACCCACAAAGCAACACTTTGGCTGGCTGGGACATTTACTACCTATAGGAAGGCTTTGGGTAATCTTTGATGGGAAAGGGGTTTTGGACAGGTATCCCTTGAGAGTGGTTCAGGGTCTTTCAGCTATGAGCTGTTTGTCCACCTGTCTGTCCCAGTGTTGGAAGAGAGGTGAGAACAAGAACTGTGAGGGCCAAACCTTCCATTTAGATCTTGAATGAGAAGCATGGACTGATGCACCTGCATCACCCGGCAGCATCACCAGGCAGCATCACCTGGCTTTCTGTCACATGGTTTTCAGGTATTATCTGGACATTGCCCTTACCTGGAGGACTTTGCCAGCTAGGAGCAGAACTGATTTACAGCCTGACGTTTTTCAAAAATAAGAGTGTGCCTAAAGCAGAGAGATGGTTGTATGGATGATGTTAGAATAGGGATTGATACTTGTAAGTGCTGCAAAGCATTGCTGGAGGAGCTGGTTTGCATGCAGGAGGATTTGACCTTGAACTTTCTTCTGCAGTTCAGGACAACACCCTCTACCCCTAGGCCTGAAAAATATTCCTCCCCCTTTCTTTAAAACTATATTTGTTATGTCTAATTTTTCTGGCCAGAGTACTGATACAGACTCATACCCACAGAACTATGTGGGTCAGGGGTGGGATGTGATGTGACATGTGAGTGACTTTAGCTGAGCTTACTGGAGTGCCCAGTGCAGTTACACCAGCACAACTGTTCTCTTCTGGGGACAGTTCACTGTCATTCCAGGGGATGGTGGCTTTATTATCCCAGTATGAAGTACAGCTCTGTGAGTCTTCCTGGGCTCACACTTGGCTGGGGCAGCCACAAGCTTGCTGTGACATCCATGGTGCCAGTTCCAGAGTGGGTTTGAAAGCAGATACCCAAAGCTCTGACCTGCTCATGTTCAAGGGACCTGCCAAAGGATTCTGGGTGTCTTGAAGCAGTGTCTCTGATGATCCAGAGCATGTGAGCTTGGATCTTGGCTGCCGAGCTCCAGACCTTATGTGGGATACATGTGGATGTGTGAGTAATGTGGCTAGCAGAAGAGTCCTATTCTGGGGACAAGCTCAGGTAGAAGAGTCATGTCCCCTGTGATCCCATGAGTTAGGCACAGAACAGGACATGGACTGAAGCAGTGATGGAACAGGTCTGTGTGCTCCAGCCTTGGAGTTGCAGCCAGACTGCCTGGTCCCCAGCCAGAGCACCGCAGCACACAGGCCCAGCTCCAGAGTGGTTCTCCTTGGGATCACACACACAACTTCCTCCAGCCCAGCTGCTGGGCAGAGTGGAGGCCACTGCCATGCTGCCAGGTGCTCGGGTGAGTCACGGAGCACATCCCTCCCCTGCCCCCAAGTCAGTCTAGACACAGGAAAGTCCAGCTGCCTACAAACACCCCATCCCATCAGCTTCTCAGCCAGTGCTCTCCTGGTTGGCTCGGGTAATTTGGAAGGGACTCCAGCAGAGGATTTGGCAGACTAATCTCTCACAGTTCTTCCCAGTTCAGACCAATGTGGTGAACTGGTTTACCAAACACTTCATACTGTTCACTGTGCTTTTGCCCCTGTTTGAGTAATGACTGTGTTTATTGGCACAATGTCAACATTCATGAAGTGACAGTCCTTGTCTTCATGTGAGAGGTTACTGTCATGCTGGAGTGGAAGCACCTACTTGCTTTTGTGGGAGAAAAGTTGGTATGGAGGGCAATGTGGTAATTTTACAAGTGGCAGTGTTGAGTATAGGAAGCCACATGGTTGAATCCCATCTCTGCCACACCAAAGTGGGTTTTCCAGTGAATTCTCAGCAGTGGGGGATCTTCAAGTTGTCCTAAGAAAGACTCTACCTGCCTGGGAGGATGAAGGCAATATGTCAGTGGCATGTCGATCATGCTGAGCTTGCTATCAAACCTCTGCAGTGATTTTTTTGATGAAAATAGTTTGTGTGGAGAGGCTGACATTTTCCCACAGACCGTGACTTAAGCCTTGTGGGAGCTCATATGCAGGCTGCTGGTGGTGTGGGTATACAGGAATCCTGGCTGGCTTCCATGCAGCTACCTGCCCTGACCTGTCCCATGAAATTAAGAGATGCAAAAGCTATTTCCTAGGAGATCTTTTGTGTTTTTGCTCTGCTAGGTCAGGCTGGCCCACAAAAGCCATTGGGCTGGGATTGTTTCTGTATTGGCTCTGTGGCTGGAGGAGTTTGAAAGCTGGACATCTTTTTATAACACCAGCTATGCCCCATCTCCTCTCCATGGGGCAGGGTAGTCCTGCTTGGACAGGAGCATGGCAGTATCCTCCTGACAACCTCTTCTAGGCATATTGATGCAACACTAGAAAGCAGCGGTAATGTCCTTCAGGGAGACAGATGCACAAATCTTGAGAACCCGAGCTAGAAAAATCTTGTTTCATTAAGACATTGGGCAATTCAAAGAAACACAATTGGCAAGAGTTATCCTTCTGTGATATTTCATTTTTTAATTTTTTTTTTTTTTTTTAGCTTGCCCTCCATAATTTTCTGTATCCATTGCAGTTTCTAGCTCTCTCTTCAGCTTTTTTCTGCCCAGTCTCCTTGCATTCCCAGTGCATGTAGCCCTGCAGAAAGGCAGCACTGGACTGTAAAGAGCTGACTCTTTGGTCAGACTCTGTGGTTGTGCTGCTTCACCCAGGAGCTCCTGGTATCCGGCAGAGGGCAAGAGAGCTAAGACAGCAATCCTGTCCCTGCAATACCCCCCTCAATGCTCACTGCTCAGGAAAGATCTTTTGGGATTGTTCTGGGCTCTCAGCAGACAAGATCACATTGCCCAACCCCTTTTTTCTCCTCTTCACCTGCCTGCATCTTTCCATTTCTCCTGGCCAGTAACACCATATTTTAACTTTTTCTACATTGTTCTCCCGATTGCTACTGGCATGATCTTCTATTCAAAACTTTTAGCTATTTTTCAGTCTGACTAGATACAGGAAGTATTTTTTTAATATTTTTTGTTTCCTGTGTTTATTTCCTGCAGTTTCAGAAGACATCTTCCTCTTTTTTGGGTCTGTTTTGGATCACAGGCTCTGGGGTCTTGAAAGCTGATTCCCCAGAGAAGCTGTTGTTTCCCCAGCCTACTAAAAGCAAGGAGCAGTTCTGTCCAACGTGTGCACAAACACTACTCACATGGCTCCTGCTGCTCCTTTACAGCTATAGTGCATCCAGACATTCACGTTGTTACCTGTTACTGTTCCAGCTGGCAGCTTCACAGTCCCATGTGCTGCAGGACAGAATCTTTCTAATCAAGTCCTTGCCTTTCTGGGAATGTGCACTGTTCACCCTTACACCTGGCTGAGGATAAGGTTTAAGATTTAATCAGCAAATTAAAAAATAAACAAAGCAAGTTTGAAGAGAAGCAGATATTCCTGTCCTTTATTTTGGGATGCTCTCTCTTTGTTCTCAGCACAAGTTAGTGTGTGTGCATCATCAAAGGGAATTAAAATGTGGTTCAGCTCTCAAAAGACACTGCTGGAAACCAACACCAGTTGCTGTGCATTTGCTTCCTGTAAAAGGTCAGCACTGGGCTGTACTTGCTGGTAGAGTTAAAAATGCTGAAGGAAATCATATACTCATTTCTCATTGAATGCTTGTAGTGCACAGGCTCCTTGTTCTCTTAGGTTCTTCTGGAAAATCCCAGTAACAAAGGTAAGTAGGCTTTACTCCAGCTCAAAAGTAGGCTTTACCAGCTGTTCTGGTAGGAAATGAGTGAGTAACTGGTTTATTGCCTTAGACAAGGGTGTGTTTGCTCCTGACTGCTCCCTGGTCCTCCGTGCAGCCACACCAGCAGTGCCCACTGGGACAGAGTGACAGGAGGGAGAGCTGGATGCTGTAAAGGATGGATCCAGCATGGATGAAGAAAATGGATCAGGTTCTGGTTGGGTGGATATCCCAAAAGCCAGGATATTGCATAGGGTTTGGGGGGAGGTAGGTTTGGACCATGGGGGTTAGAGCTTGTGGGTGAGGGAGGAGAACCTGTGCTTGCAGAAAGCTCATTAGAAAACAGCTCTCTCTTGTGGAGTGGGTTTCATCTGGGATCAGAGAGACAATAAACAGGATGTCCCACAATGACATTTTTATAGAGCTGCTTTGCAGAGTGGGGCTGTGTTTAAAATCCAAATTTAGTTTATTTGAGTGGGAGCATCCTCAGCTTTAATGTCTGCTTGCTTTCAAAGCAACATGATAGAGCTTGGCTCATGCAGCTCTGATGTCCAGGCAAACCTGGATCTGGATCCCTCCTGCTATCTTCCTAAAAGTCCCTGCCCTTCCATTGAGTTACGCCGGTGCTCATGCATTGAGATTTTAGCTGTAGTGATTTTGTGTGAAGGGTTAATTAGCAAGCTTTGCTCTGCGGCACAGATTACTTCATTTTAAGGTCTAAGCATCTTTGTACATCAGGCCAGTAAAATATTCTTGGAAATAGACACACAGCTATAAACCTAAAATCATGCTCTACTGCTGAATGAGATACAAGAATCTTTAATAAAAGGTCTGGTTAATTACTAGCATGTGATGGCAAGTGATGAAGAGAGGCTGTGGGCTGTGTTTGTTCAATGTGGAGAAGAGAGAGCAAGAGCCAATTGCTGTATTTGATTCTCCAAAGGGAGGGCTCAGAGAGGATGGAGCAGGTCTCTTCCTCAGAGAGGCACCACAAATGGACAAGAAACAACAGGGGCAGGCTGCTGTGAGGCAAGTTCTATCTCAATAAAAAGAAAATAATTTCAGAAAGAGAGTGGTTTAGCCCAGAGTGGCTGGAGATACTCAAAACTGGATCAGAGCAGATGTTAAACAACCTTTTCCAGCTCTGAAGGGGAACTCTGATAGTCTCTAGCTGAACAGTCTGCTCTGCACAGCATGTTTGCTTTAGGTGGGGGATTCCTGGAGGTATTGGTTTGTGGGGTTACCAGGGAACTTTTTCTTGGGATGGAAGGAATATACAGCCTTGGGCAGTGGTGGCCCAACCTTCTTTAGTCATGCCTTTTCTTTGGCAGGGTGTCCACATCAGCAAGAAAGTGAAGAGTTTGTTAGTGCAGCTCCTCCTCTGTCACAGCGAGGGTCCAGAGAAGCAAGCCAGAAACCAGCAGTGATGCTTGGAGAGAATGTTGCAGAAGGGGTCTTGCTTGTGGGCTGCATGTCAGTGCTTGTGTTCACAGGCTGGTACATATAAACATACTGAAGAAATTGAAAGACTCACTGCTGTAGGAGAGTCTCAGGCTGCTTGGCTGTCTCAGCAGGGTTGCACCAGTGCAGGAGGGCTCATTGTGCTACCCTGGGATGAGATCATCCAGATCATCCCCTCCCACACCTGTCTTGACAGGTAGTGTGCTTTAAAGCACATGATTAAATACTATGAGTTGAGGCCCTCTGCTCTTCTGCTGGCCCCTGGACACTTTTCTACAGGGCTGGTTCCTCAGTCTTTCTCCTATGTATTGCTGAAGAGGGCAAGGGGTTCTGTCTGGAGGCAGAAGGGCAGAGCTGGTTGCCCCAAGGTCCTCTACAAGTGGTCTCTGCTACTGAGCAGGGTCAAAGGTGGGACAGAGTTTATCTAGGTCCTGGAGAGCTGTAGGATGAGGACCTGTTCCTGCAAGATGTTCTGTCCCCTCAGCTCTTGGCTCCATCTTCCTCTGCCTTGGCCACATATCCAGAAATGAGTCAGGAGAGGTGTAGGGCCAGGGAAATGGGACTGGAGAAATTTTTGTTTAAGAAGTTGGTAGGGGGTTAAAGGCACTGCAGTCCTGTGTGCTCTTTAGTCCTGGAGTAGCTCCTGTTCTTCAACAGCCAGGGGACTTCTAGTGCTGGGGTTTCCTTTGTGCTAGACATAAACGTCAGTGTACCTTCAAACACTTCTCTTGCCCTAGGAGAGCTCTGTGCTCTGAGTCAAGATCTGAATGGTCTGTCTTGCCCCAGCCAAAACACAACTGTTCCCTGTGTTTCTTCCAGTACTTGTTTTATTTGTCCCATGAGATGAATAAAGTTACTTCCCCGAGGAGGCTTTGACATAGGCAGATAGAGACCAGCAGCTGGAGTCCTTTCTTAATATGTAGTCACACTACACTTTCCTTTCCTTCATCCTCTTCCATCCAAGTACTTTCTGTGGACTCATGTAAGCAATCCCTGCTCTCCCTGGGGCTGCAGCCCCTTTCCTCTCCATTCCTGCATGCAATGTTGTTACTCAAAGCAGTATCCCAGCATGGTGCCTAGAAAAGAGCTGTTTTCTCTCCTGAGTAGGTTCTCCAAAGCTGTTATTACTTTTCCAACAGCAAATACAAAGCAAGTGGAAATGTTGGCTGATGCTGCTAACAAAATTCTTAAGCATCTATGTGTGCTTTGAAATGCTTTCATCCCGCTGCCCTGCTCAAGGGGTACCAGGCACCGACGGGAAGCCTGTCAATGCAAAAAGGATCTTTGGGTTCTCATGTCTGTCAGGGGGATGCTGTCTATTTGCTATTCCAGGGACTGAGAGGCTGTCCCAGCCCTCTCCAAGAAGCTGGACCCTTTAGCATCTGGACTCACTGAAGCAAATGGATTTTTAATCTAACTTTTATCTTGGGATCTAAATCCCCATGGAAACCATGGATCATTGGAAGACGATGGATTGTGGTGGCTCTTACACCCAGGCACGTGTTTTCAGGAGCATTCCTACTGCTGAAGGGAAATCATGGTGGAGTGGAGACGTATGGATTGTGGTGGCTCTTACACCCAGGCACGTGTTTTCAGGAGCATTCCTACTGCTGAAGGGAAATCATGGTGGAGTGGACGGTCTCTAAGGCCAAAAGAGCAGGTCCTCAGGTAAGAAGCAAGGGCTGTTAGTCACCAAATATGAACAGTACTATTGCCCATTCCCTCTAAGTTACAGCTGGAATTTTGTGATGTCTGTAAAGCCACTGAGAATTTGTATCTTTGTAAACAAGTCAACTTCTGCTGATATGCTGAGAACTGCCACAGGGAAACTGTAATAAAGAAGCTGTGTACAGTACTAGGTCCTTTAGCCATCCAAGGCCCACTTCAAACAGAGATTTGTTTAAAGTAGGAATATCTCTGCAAAGATGCACTGCTGCCTTGGTTCTTCCTTCCTCTCCCTCAGCTACATCTCCTTGCCAGGTCCTCTTCCAAGAGCAATTAGCCCTGGTACCTGCAGAAATCAAGGATAGTCTCCACATAAATCGTCTCTACTTTTGTTTGATCATCCCTATAAGCTAAGTCATTGTGCCTGATCTGCCTAGGTCAATACTGAACCTTTTTTCCTTACCTCCTCCTGGTCAGCTGCTGGGTTTCAAAGTGTTTTTAACACCTGCAACTATTGAAGGCATCTTTGAGGGAAGCTTAAGGATGTGTGAGGAGTAACTACTGGGGTGTCCAAGTGCACAAGCCTCTGCTCTGTATGGCAACTGCAGACCAGACAAACTTGTGACACCCTGCCTCTCTCCCCTGCACCCCTGCAGGAGAGCAGTGATGCCTGGGAGAAGGGTAAGTACCGAGCACCTGGCCCCTTAGCATGAGACTCCCCATTGCTTTATGCCTTCCAGCTAATGGGTGGTTTCAGCTCTGCTAATCTCTAATCAATGCTGGAGAAACCTAAACAAACTAGCCTGGACCATTCCTAAGCATTCATAATTACTGGATCAGACTCAAAGATAATGCATTTAGGGCTGCTCTAAAAACATTTCAGATAGGGTGAATGTAAATAAAGTGGCCTATAATTGACCCTTCTGCTGACATTTGAACCCTGGCTGTGCTGATGCACCTGGGGAAAACAATATGAGATGGAGAGGGGTGCCTGGGGCACCAGGCAGGTCCAGACCTACCTCTGAGTTTGACCTGTGGAGCAGCAGAGCTACGGGTGTGCAGGAGCTTGTGGGGTACCTGAAACCCTTGCAGGGGAGCCAACCAGGCTCCAGAGAACAAGTGCTGATGGAAGTGTGAAACATGCTGATGAGTTTTGAGGGGGTGGAAGTACAAGAGACTGATGTGCAACCACAGGTGTAACTCTGGCAGTGCAGGTAAGGTACGCAGGGAACCTCTGGGCACGTAACCCTGACGAGGAAGAAGACATGATGCTGGGAACTCATTTCTGGGCCATTTTTTTATTTCCTCAAAACCTTGCTGTTTACTGTGTGATTGCCTTGGGGAGCAGCTGTGGGCAGGATGGAACAAGAGGGTCTTGCCAGTGCCTCCCTCCTCCCTGCAGGGCTCTGCTGAGCTCACTCCCACCACCCCAATTCAATGAGCAAAGCTACTTCAGCAAAGTGGCTGAAGGCAGGTTAAGTTTCATGCACCAATTCAGCTTAGGGCTGGGGCACTGGGACCTACAGTCATGGGGAGTGTGGAGGGAGGGACAGAGAGCCAATTCCATGGCTGGATCCAACAGCCTGGATTTTAAGGCTTAGTGTTCCTTTTCAGGGGGAGTAAAGGTCCCCCATGCAGGGGCAGAGGGCAGGACAGAGCTGCTTCTGCCCCTGCTACTGACTCTGGCCTTGGTCATGTTCCCCTGGCACCCCCTAGGAAGGAATGGGGATGAATGTCATCCCACTCTGATGTGCTTCACTGTGCACCAGAGGCAATTCCTACCTCCCAGTACCTTTTACTCATGGCCAAGCTTTGCTAAATCTCCAGGGAGAAAGCAACATTCTTTTATGGCTCTGTCCTTTGTCAAGGATGAACTAGGAAAAATAAACTCACAAACAGAAAGTGGAGGCACAAATATATCAATCCCAACCTTCCTCCTCACAGCCTCCCCTTCACCATCACCTGCCCCTCATCATGCCAGCTCTGGGACTCGGGAGACTTTCTCCAGCACCCACTACAAAACACTTTGTGTCAGTCTACTGAAAAGGAGGACTTTAAAAATAATTAAAACACTGTTTTAATCTTCTTGACATTTTTTTTTCTTCCCCCCCCTCCCCCGTGCCCCATTACCCATGAAGAAAAAATGAGGGAAAGAAAAAGGCAGAAGGGCACTTTGTTTTCTCCCCCCACACACTCGGAGCTGTAAAATACTTCTTAATCATTGGTAGCAAGAGGATCTCTGTGCTGGGCCTCCACTTTTTGTTTGTGAGTTTATTTTTCCTAATTCATCCTTGACAAAGGACAGAGCCATAAAAGAATCAACCAGCACGTCTGTGGGAAAAAACTGCCCTGAAAAGGGTCGGAGGAATACTGTAGCATTTCCAAACAATTCCAAGGGCTAAAGCCTGTGTGAGATGCAGCTTCAGCTATAACTTGCCTTTCTAGGAACAAGCCTACATCTGTTTGGCAATGCCATATTTTGTAGGGTAAAATAAACCCTTGAGAACAAACAGGCCAGCTTATCCAGAGGGGTAAATGCTTGGGAACAGAGCTCACTTGTTAATCCTAAAACTGTCAGCAAAGACCCACTGGAGAAATTATAGCTGGCCACGGGCACTCAAGCTGTTTCCCTCTGCCTCCCCGCCTCCCCCATCCCCATAACAGCTGTAAAATCTTCTTTATTGTTCTGCTGGAGTTGGAGAGCAGCACAGAGAGGTCTCCCAGCCCAGGGCTGCAGCAGCAGGGGCAGGGGGAACATCTGATCCATTGTATCTGCACCGGCATTATTGCTTTAGTGGCAGACAAAGAAAATGACGGTGATAAAAGGAGAACAGCCCGAGCACCTACTAAAGAGGCATATGAACAGGAAATCCTGGCTCGTTCCCACATCTGAGCTAAGTACGGTTTCTTTCCCTACAGGATCATTATGTTTAATGTCCTTCTGCAATTCAGGCAGCTGAGCCAGCGGAGCCCCTTCCCTCCCCCTTCTCTCTACCTTCCCTTCTCTCATCAGATTTCGAGCCCTCCCTATGGAAAAATGATTTGTGCACAAGCAGCCTACACAACGGCGCTTAGAAGGAATTTGCCCCTGCCAGGAGTTATTAATGGCACCCCAGTAAATGCCCCCAGCAAAATGGGCCGCTGCAAGCATCAAGTGCGTGTTGAAAAATCAGGTTTAAATCGTCCCTTGGGCAATGACCTATTGGCCACCTAAAAAACACAGGATTGGTTTGCTGTATAATTAAGTTCAGGCCATCTCTTGTGCTTACACATGCAGAAACCCAGATGTCAGCTTGGTGCGAGTCAAAGTTCTGGGCTCTTTTAAAGCACCAGAAGACAGACTGTGAGGGCATAACATTTACCACTGGAAGAAAACCTACTTTGAATACTTGGAATATTTAACTGACTGCAACAGATAATTAGCCAAACCCTCTTACGCCTCCAAATATAGATTCATTAGTCATATGAAAATATCTCATTGGAACCAAATGTGAGTCATTAGTGAAGTCAACAGCAGATCATAAAAAAGGTACCGAGAGCCTCCTTCCCGCTATCCCTGAGAAGTTGTAAGTGTGCAGTGAAAATTATTTGCTCCATTTCTATTGAACATCTGCTGGGAAATCTGTTTAAAAGGGAGGCTTTTGAAGGGCTGCTGGTATGCACGGCTGTGCATCCCATTTTCCCACTTCGAGATTTGTGGGAGTAACAATTGCAAATCCTGTGCTGGGCTTTTTTACTGCATTTATTTTTCTTTTTGTCTTCTGGAAGAGACTTTCTCAAGTCACCCAGGCTAAAATTTGGGTTCTGTAATATAAAAAGACATTTTGTAACATGAAGTAGAATAAAAATCTCTCCATTATTTGCTTGTAATTTCAGGGGAACATGTTGGTTGGCTTGGAATTTCAGAGTCCCTTGCACTCAGAGCAACGAGTGCTGCTGCCACAGGGACCCCAACACCAACTGGATGCTTTCCAAAGTGAAATGGGACTGGTTAACATCAGTGTCGAGCTTAAGCAAGGTGCAAACAAGCAATGGTGTGTTTTAAAAACTAAAGCAAGTGGGTAGCTTCTATGTGGTAAGGTATCTGCAGCATGATGGGCAGACAGAGAAAGGGACCATGCTTGATTAAACTCTTGTAAAACCTGAGTTATTGTTTGGGAAGACCCAGAGACTGGGATGGGACTGCATACTCAGTCCCAGGACGTATCACAGATTTCACAGAGCATGCTGAACGCTGCAGTCCGTCAACCAACCCTGCAGTCATCAATCTCACAAACAAACATGTTGTTGTATAACTCCAGAGCTGTGAGTAATCCTGTGCCAAAAGTTGTGTTGTGCGAGTTGTCAACAGCAGCATTCTGCATTTTTCTTAATTTGAAAAAAAATAAAACCAGAACAACAAAAAATAACACCAGCAAATTTTAAATGCTCCAAAGCTGTCATTTTTCCCGTGGCTGAGGGAACTCGGGCTGCATCAGTGCCTGACTTTAACCATACACCCCACAAAGATATTAACTGAGTTTTCCAGCTTCATTAGCTCAGTTGCATTCCCTTGACTTTGCTGTTACTATTTTTTTATTACAGAAAAAAACTCACCTCTATGTAATACCCCTTGTAGTTAAAACTCTCTGTGTAGCCTGTGGCAGTCGGGCAGCAGGAAAAGGAGTGTGATGGGATTTGAAATGGGCATTTCATACCAAAACGCCAAAGCTCAGAGACCTCTGTCTCTGTGCCTCTGGCTGTACCCCACTTTTGGTCAGCCTCGTGAGGCAGTGCCACACGGGAGGTGCTGAGTCCGCTGCAGACAGCTTTGATCAGGGGTAAAATACCCAGTGGGCAGCCAGGCTGAAGACATGGGGCATCCCTATGGGCAGGGAGCCCTGGGTCTCCAAGAGGTTTCTCCCAGCTGCAGGGTCCTGTTCCCATGGAGGCACGGTGGCTCCCAGGACCAACTTTTGGTGAGCAACTGGGTGTTGGGACTGTCCCTGAGTCCAGGTGTTGGCCCCCATGCCCAAGGTGGCACCTGGACTGAAACAAGGCTGCTTGTACCAGGCCAGGCACTTTTGCGGCAGCAGGGTAAGAGTTGGTCCTTGCTGAACCCCCCAGCTCCCCTCATTTTTGGGGATGTGGAGATCACCCAGTTCTCCCTCTCTCAGCACTGGGTGTTGCTGTGAGGCACGACCCCGGCCCTCTGATGGAGCGGGATCTCCATCCCTCCCTGTTCAAGGTGTCTCTGGGAGGACGGTCTTTCCTCCGTGTTTAGCCCCGCCGTATTCAGCGGGGCAGACCCCCACCCCGGGAGGGAGACCTTGTCTCCCACCACAGTAGGCCCTCGCCCCGTGTCGCTCAGACTCCCCAGTTCCTCTTTGGGTCATCCCCAGCCCTGAGTGCGGCTGGCCCCAGCCCGCTCTGGGTCGGAGCGCCGCTCCGCACCGGGAGGGACAGCCCCGACCCCCGCAGGGGGACGGGGGCGGGCGCGGGGGCGGCTCTAGGACCCAGCGGCGGCGCGGCGCGCCCGGCCCCGCTCAGCTCCGCTCAGCCCGACCGCGCTGAGCCAAGCCGAGCCGTGCCTCGCCGGGCCGTGCTCTACCTCGCCGTGCCGTGCCGTGCCTCGCCGGGCCGTGCCGTGCCACGCCGCCTGGTTCCGCTCCTCTCCTCTCCGCCCCGCGCCGCCCGCCGGGGGGCCGAGCGGCACGTCCACCTGCCGGCCCCGCCGCCCGTCAGTCCCGCCATGGCGCTCGGCGGGGTCGGGCGCGGCGCGGCGCGGGCCGCCTGGCCGCGGCTGCTGCTGGCGGCGGCGGCGGCGGCGCTGGCGCTGGCGGGGCCGGCGCTGCCCGAGGTGCTGTTCCGCTGCCCGCCCTGCACGGCGGAGCGCCTGGCCGCCTGCCCCCCGGCCGCCCGCCCGCCCTGCCCCGAGCTGGTGCGGGAACCGGGCTGCGGCTGCTGCCCGGTGTGCGCCCGCCTGGAGGCCGAGGCGTGCGGTGTCTACACGCCGCGCTGCGCCGCCGGCTTGCGCTGCTACCCCGACCCCGGCGCCGAGCTGCCCCTGCAAGCCCTGGTGCAGGGACAGGGCACCTGCGCCCGCCGCCGCGACACGGCCGAGTACGGCGCCAGCGCCGAGCGCCCCGCAGGTGAGCAGCGCCCGGCCCCGGCCTCCGCGGGTCCGGCACGGCGCGCCGAGAGCCGCGCACCGGGGACGGGGCGCCGAGCGCTCTGCGCGGCGCGCCGGGGACCGGGCACTGCGCGCCGGGGACCTGGGACTGGGGACCGCCGTCCGGGCTTCGGGCATTGGGGACTGCACCGTGCATCGCTCACCGGGTGCCGAGCAGGGGGGACAGGTGGGCGCTGGACGCCGCGCACTCGGGGAACGTGTGCCGGAGCAGCGCCGGGGCAGCGCCGGGGTGCCGGAACGTCCAGGGGACAAAGGAATCCTAAAGGGTGACCTCGAGGGGGTCCTCCCGGGGCACAGCGACCCCGCAGAGGGCAGACATGAGGGATCCCTGCGGGAGAGGAGCGAGAGTAAGTCCAGGGAAGCACAAAGAGTGAGGGAATGAAAGGAGCGCTGGAGGGGGGACAAAGCATGAGCGCATCCCTGAGGTGGGCAACATGAGGTATTTGGGGGTGCAGTTTCTTCGGGGGTTAGAGAGGTTTCCTTGGTATGGCGCAAGAACCCCAGGGGTGGAATGAAACGAGGTGGGGGGCGGGGGGAATGCAGGGACTGCTCCAGGGGGCAGGCTGGAGGTTGGAGTCTTTTAGGGGAAAAAGCCCACCATGAGAACAGATAAGGGTGAACTTTGGGGAGATGGAGCTGAGGTATGGGGGGGGTCCTTTGGGCAGCACAGAGAAGTGAACGTTCAGATTTGTGTTTGGTGGAGGAGTAAAACCACCCTGAAAGGTGATGGATGCCCCAAAGACAAGGAGAGAGGTGGTGTGGGAGGACCATGTGCTGCCTAGTGGGAAGGGGGAAGCTGAGGGACTGCGGGGGCTTTGCTATGTGAAGAACCTGTTCCCTAATGCCACCCTTCCAGCAGAGTCCACCTTGGAGATGAGGTGACCTCTGCCAGTTCCCGTGGGGGTCCTGGCCCCCTCAGGCCCCCCCGTTTCGGGAACTGGGTGCAGGGACAAGAGGAGTGCCTCCCGGGGGCACATCCCCGGGGACGGGGACAGGGACACCAACAGGCTCCTGACCTGTTGCTGCGATTGCCGTGGGAGGGAGGGAGCGCTCGTCGGGTTGCCGGTTCAGCAGTGCTGGGTTTTATTAATGCCTCCTCTCCCGTGCGATCAACTGCAAGGCCTTTCCTTTTACGTGGGATGTTGAGAACTGACAAATAAGCTCTGGAAACAGACACCATCACTTTCTCCTTTGTAATCAACCCTCCTTGACTTCTGCTGCCTTGCTGGTTTTGCTCCCCTGGCTGTGACTTGGGCTCTTGACCCTGTTTGCATAACTAGTTCAGCAGTACAATTTGAATTCCCTCCCTCCCCTCTTGAGATTTGATTTAAAAGCTCTCTGAACCGGGCTGTACCTCTTGGCTTCCCTCTCTGTGAGGATGGGAATGCAGCCAGGTACCTGTGCATGCTCCTCAGGGTACCTTTGCATGCTGCTCCGCTCGAGGAGGACAGATGGAGAGAGCGGAGTAAAGAAAAAAGAGCAGCGTGGAGAACTTTGCACGTTTCAAGATGCTGCTTCGCACAGCCAGGCTGCCACTGCTGTTGTCCCCACTCCTGTCCCCTTCTCCTGTTCTTGCTCCCTTGCCCAGCTGTGAAGGGCGGTGGAGAGCCAGGACTCTGGAGAACAATGTTGATGCAAAATCTTCCTTGACCACAGAATACAAGTGTCAAGGGAATGAATTTTAGCCTCTCCAGAAGAAGCCAAGGGCATTTAGATTTAAGGAATTCAGCACTGACTTCCAGGCTTATGCTTTTACAAAAAATGGGGGTGGGTGGAGGGCATTGCAGTGATGGGCTGAGAGGTGATATTCTGAGTTTGTGCTTCTTTTTTTTTTTTCTTTTACAGACTTTAATTCAGAATTATGTCAACTTCACTCAGCATTTTGCTTGACTGGATTATCTTTATTCTTTTACAATGGGTGTGATTTATTTGATTGTATCTCTGTGGATAATACACACACACATGAATAACACACTTTAAGAACCCTATAATGTATGTGGTGCTCTGTAATATCCATAGGGGGTGAATAATAAAAATACTGGCACATCCTTAACCAGCGTGATGTGAAACATGCAGCTGGAATATTCACAGTTGAGCATGTCTTGGCAGAGGAGCTTGGACATCCAGAAAAGGGTTTGTGCTCTTCAGATTACAAAACTTTTAACAGGTTAACTTTTAACAGCCATTAGGAAAAAAATCCCAACCAAACTCAAAACAAAACCAAAATTTGAATCTGCCAGCTTCACTTGATACTCTTCTCTTTAGACTGTCATCTTTGATCCCATCTGCACTTGCTTGCTGAACATACATGAGGGAGCTGAGTTTGCTTTTCATTTTAAGCAGTGACAGGGAAAGAACTCTGGCACCCAAAAGAGCAAGGACTGGAATTTGCTTTCAAATGCTGATGTTAAACCAGTTTCAAGAGTGCCCCAAGAGCAAGTTTTTGCCTGCAAAAAGCAGGTGTTGAGGGTTTTTTGGTGTGGTTGGTTTTGTGGTGCCTTTTTTTTTTTTTTTTCTTTTTAAATGTTCTTAAAGGTATTTACCCTTTTCCCCCTTTCCAGTTTGAAAAGGCTCCTTTGGCTGATTCAGGACTGGAATGCAGAGCTCGTGCTATTCCTAAATTAAGAGGTTGGCAAGTTTTTTTGTCCCTGATGAGAGGCAGAAGGATTGCTGAAATAAAACAAGGAATAAAACTCTGCAAATTCTCCTGCTATGGCTCCAGCATTGTTTAGTCTTCCACTAAGGTCTGTAAAGCCAATCCTGAAATGGTTGTAGGCGGAAAGTAACATAAACCACCATGTAGCTAAGAAGCAAGGGATGTTGCTCATTGCACAAGAGGCTTTGGGTATTTTGGAGATGTTGGGAATGTTGGAACAAAATAGCAGCAGTCTGTGGAAATCAGTCTGAGAACTTCTACCCTCCCCAGGGAGGCAAGTGCATCAACCACCATCAGTGGTGGCAGTGAGGTGGAGACTCAGCATCTGCAGGGATCAGGGCCTTTTAGGTAGTTTGGTGCCTCTGGACCACGTTCCATTGCAGTTTGTTTCAGGTCATGGTGTAACAAACTCCTGTACTTCTGACTGGAACCGCCTGACCTGGGGACAGGGCTGTTACTGTGTGTGCTGAGCTCCTGCTGGTCTTGAGTGTGTTTATTCTCTCAGCACCTCAGCAACATTATCATGGTGTTTTGCAGATAGAGTAAATGATGTGAACAAGGTCCTCCAGGACACAGAGTGAGGACTGTCTTTCCATTGTGTTAGTCTGTGTCCTGGCAGAAAATGTCTCAGTCCCTGCAGCCACCTTCTATTCGAAACAGGCCTAAGGTGGCCATATGGGTCTTGTAGACACAGTGTGATTTGAGAGGCATTTTAGGTAGCGCTGGGGTCTTTCAACCCCTCCAATCTCAGCCAGAGGGTGGGGATCCTGCCTTCTGTTTTAGCCATGATGAACTGGAATCAGGGGCTCGTGTGGTGTTGTCCAGCTCTCAGCTCCCACGTCCTTTGCCCTTCCTTCTGCTGGTTCAGCTCTCACCTTATGTCAGAGCAGGCTGGTTCAGGAGATAGTTCTGCTGCAAGCTAGCCCTAGAAAACAAGTGGGAGATCAATGACCTGAACTGGCTCAAGGTGCAGCAGGGTGCCCAGCAGGATGCCAAGTGCTGCTTCCAGGTGGGAACTTATGCTAAGAGGTGCAGCAGGGCAGATCTCAATGATGTCAGCAAATGCCCTAGATTGTTTTGCCCAAGCTATGAAAACAACTGAAGAACATATTTTCTCCTAATGGAGACAAGATCCTAGGAATAAAACTTGTTCCACTCTGAAAAAATGGTTCTTGAGCTGCTGTTCAAAGCTGATCAATTAAGAGATTTTTTTTCTCTTTCCCAATTCAGTTCAGTTGTGTTTGTAGTATTACTTCGTTGTTGGGGTACTTGTACTAATTTAGTGGGATATGTCTCAAAACCCACTGCTAGCTAATGAGTCCTGCTTTGGAATCTCACTTATTTATTAAAACGAATGTGTTTTTTCAGTCAATGCCAGTGCAAAGTAACCTTTCCAAAGGGCAAGAGAGCTGTGCAAAGAATGTGGCTCCATGCAAACTTGAACTTGAAGGGTTGGAGTTATGTTCCTCAGCTGACCAGAGTCTACACTTTGAACTCCCATGACACGAAAACAGTGTCAAAATAGTTAACTGTTTTTAACAGCTTGTTTTAGCATCCAACTAAAATCCTTATTTGGGTTGCTCCAAATGCCACACATCCTTCCTTACAGGTCAGATGTCAAAACCTTCATTTCCCCTTGGCAGACAGCTGCTAAAAGACAGTTTAATGTATTGCTTGAAAACACAGAAGACTCTGAGGTTGGAGGTAGCATAATGTAACTGGAATTTTAACAGCAACTTGAAAACCATGCCAGTAATGCTATGAATGCATTTTTCATTTCTACGGAATTGCCAGGAAGACTTCTGCTTTTCTCCTGCTTTTATAAGGAAATGAAGCATCCGTCATGATCTGCATGTGCATGTGTATATCTGTCCTTCCACCCCCACAACTTCTGACCCTGTCAGTCAAGTTGGTTGGTCCAATGCAGCAGTGGATGTCCTGAAAGTACTGCATTGCTAAAACATGGGTGAGGAGTAGAGGAGAGCCAGGCTGTGAGTGTCCCCCTCATCCTGTGCTGGAAGCACATGAGCAAGAGGGAGGTTAGTTACGAGTGCAGCAGTCAGGCTTTCAGCCTGGTTCATGCAGGCTTGGGCATTACCACACGCCAGGGAAGCTGACTACTAGAACCAAATCCACAGGAGTGTGTTAATATGTCCATAGCCACTACAGCAGCTCTGCCCAGGATAAGCTGAACGTCTGCACAGCTCCTTGCCTTGGAAGCCGTTATTAAAATCGAATGCAATTAGTAGCAGCTGTAGGGATGATAGGTGAATGAGAAAACCACACAGTTCATCTGCCCTCATTGCCTCTGGGGCTTTGCCAGTAGGTGGACCAGGTCTTCACGCTTGTCTTTGGCAGCTGTATCTGGTCAAGAGCTAACCTGGTCATCTTTTAAGTATTAAGACAATAAATAACACCTTTGTGAAGCAGCTTCTTGGAAATAACGCTACCCCCTGCCACAGTCCCACTGGAGTTTGCCAGGGTGAGAGTGCTGCTGGTGTGAAAATGGTGGTTTGGAGGGAGAGGAAAGCCTGGGAAGATTTCAAGGCTCTGACCCAAAGGAGAAATGTGTTTTCATGCTGTCCCTTGGCAAATGATCTGTTTCCTTCTTGCCCTTTGCAGTTGTTTCCTTTCCTCTGGATTTCAGGCATATACTCAGTGAGCATGGTATTTGTCAAGGGAACAGCAAGAAGCCCTGTCTGTGAGAAAGTCCATGTAGTTTGTTTTATCCACATCCAGGAATTGATCTGAGATAAACAATTCAGGAGGCAAAACAGTGAAAACTGGAATGTGAGAGGTGTCTTTGTGTATGGCTCTGTACTAGACCTGGCTGCAGTATCATCTGGGTCTAATTTATCTGCCCGATGGGCAGCTGTCGCTGTTATCCACAAACACAGCTGGATCTGTGAAGGCAGGGTTTCATCCCAGCAGCCAGCAGCATTCCTGTACCTGCTTTTCCTGGTCATGTGTTCTGAGCTATGGAGCTAGGAGAAACAGTAGTTTCCTTGGTGGATTTTTTGCATTTCTATTTGGATTGGACAATTCTAAGCTTTCTGAACATGGTGACAGCTGCCTTTCCTGCTGGCACTCCTTCAGGGAGGATCTTTTGCTCTAAGCAGACAGAGTAAGAGGAAGGCCAAGGAAGAATGTAAAGATGCTGTATAAAGCATTTCTATTACAGAAGGAAGGCTGAGCTTTGTGGTGTAGTGAGTTTTCAGGCATAAGAATTCCCGTTTTCTTTCCTTGAATTGGGGTGAGGTATGTAACTGTGATCAAGTGTCTGCTTAGCAGACCCTTTCTGTATTAGAGAGAAGCAAATCCATTGCAATTGCTTGCACTTCCACTATCACTTCCACCCATCTTCATCCCAGCTCTCCCTTGGAGAGGTGCTGCTGGAATCAGTGCCTCTATGGCAGTGTCCTTTAGCAGCACATACTGAACACATTGTGCTTGGCATTCCAGCTTGACCTCTCTGACTGTTTGCATCTGCCAGAAGAGTCAGGATTGTCCTGCGGCTTGCATTAGTCTTCCTGGGGGAGGGAGCTGTAGAACATGTGTGCAGCAGCGTGGTGCCTCATGGGTGCTGAGTGTGCTGTGGGACTGGGAGGCTGCCCATGGTGCATGGTCCTGCTGTGGACTTCAGAGAGAAGGAAAAATCCTTGCTAGGGGTTCTAACATATTGTGCAGATTATTCCACTGAGCTGATGTCGTGGCAGCCACGTGCCACTTTACTCCCCACACACATGCTCATGCTCTGTCGTACAGGTCTTGGTCTTTGTTTGGACTCACAGAGCCATGATAAGAAATTTACCCAACTGAATCTTCACTTTTCTGGAAGGGTGAGTTTTCTGCCAATTTATCAGATTTCAAATCTAGTCTTATTATTCTTTCTACAAAGACAAATTACATTCAGTAGACCAAGTCTGACTGAAACATCTCTGCCTACTTTCAGCAGTCACTGCCAGCAAGCTGGAAGGTGTTTCTCATTCACAAACTAGCCAAGCGTGACCTCATTAAACGTTGAGTTGACACCTAATTACAAGAACATGTGATGTGATGGCTATGCTAGGCAAAGGCTGAAGAGAAAAGGGTTAGTGCACAGTTATCAGAGCTTTGCTGCAGCCCAGCATTTGACTCCTCTTTGTAATTGCATTATTGATTGATTTCTGCTCAGTGTTTTGCCAGACATGTCATTTAGTGAGATACCAGTGGGAAGATGAAGTCTCTTGTTGCATCAGCTTATGGTAGAAATAAATTGTTTAAGAAAGGAAATGATCAGAAATTAGGTTCCTTAGTTATGGACTGAAATGTTGGGCGACATCAGGTCACTTTTATAAGCCTTGAACTGTCCTCTGACATTGCAGCTTTTATTCTGAAGAAAGCTGCACTGTGCCTCTTGGCTGGTGAGGGAACAAGTTCACTGCCTGGTGCTCTCTATAGTCAAAGATCCCATTAATTCTGCCGGCTGCAAGGAATGATTTCTTGGTATTTCATTCTGGACTGTAATTGAGAGTGACACAAAGCACTGGTGGGAATTGGACTGTGTTGAAATCCCTGCTTTTTCTTACTGTTTTCTGCAGATAAACCAGCTCAGGTGGGATGAGGGTATTTCTAATGCTCAGCCCTTGAAATTTATAATATTTTCAACACCTTACTGGCTGGAGGCAATTTTAGAGAGGTGTCTTTGTGTATGCTTGCAGCTTGTCCTTGTGATGCAGGATATCTACAACACTGACACACAGTGCACTGCACTCAGTTGCATAACAACATGTGTGGGATTACATGTCCTGTAATATAATGAAAATTCATAAAGCATTGCCCAGTATTTTTGCTCCAGACTACAGCAAGATTTCCTGGTATGATCTTGCTGGTCAGACTTCAGCCAGAAGTCTGGTCTCAGCTCTCCTGGCTAGTTGTAGAAGGCTTAGTCCAAGCTGATGAATTTCTCTTGGCTTGGTGAGGAGATTGAAGCCTTCCTTCCCTTGTTTTCTTCTTGCTGTTTTCTAACTAGAAAAGGGTGAGCATCTGACAACCATTTCTTCAAGAGTGCTTGCTGCTCAGTCTGAGGTGACTGGTGAATTGTTGACTGGTAGGGTTCTTCTTCTTTTGGCCATAATGAACAGGACTGCTTCTATGGCTTCTGCAGGGGTTTGGGCAGGATTTTATTTAGGTAGAAATCCGGGTTGTTACAGACTATTACAGAGATCATTTGGAACAGAAGATATGGTTTTCTAGTGGTGTTTAGGGAATATTGCCATTCCTGGGACAGGATGCTGGGTCAGCAGTACAGGTACTAATTAGAGGCTAACCCACCAATCCATCACTGAATTTAAAGAGCATTCTGGACCTGGGAGAGAAAAGTGAGACTAGAGCAAAATAGTGCCTTCTTACAGGTCAGCTCACTGTGGGAATTCTGAGTCATTTTGTTGTTGTTGATTTTAGCAACTAAAATCAGTGTTTTCTCTCCTTTTTTTCCTTGCCAGACTCCACAGACCCTGTCACCCCAAGCTTTCAGATTCCATTAATTCTTGTGCATTATCCAGGGATTTTGGTTGATTAGATTCTTTCTCTGCAGAGGAGCCCAGCTTCCCACTGCCTGCAGATGGGACCTGTAAAGCTCAACTTCCTTGCACACCCAGCTGGGTGGTGGGAACACAACTTCTGATGTCTTCAGGGCAAACTTGTTCTTTTCAGGACAAACCTGTTCCTTTCAGGGCACCTGTTGCTGAGAGCATGGCCAAGACTGGGCAGGTGGAAAGCAACTGGTCTACAGAGCTTTGAATAAAGCCAAAATGCCTGTTTTGGGCTGACTTTGGAGGTCTAGGAAGGTCTAGACCTCCCTGCACAGAACTGAGGCATGGTTGGTCTGTGGGCATGGGGAGGAATTTGGCATGGAGCCCTCTGAAGCAACTGTCTTGTCTAGTAAAACTCGGGCTGTGGGAGTCGGTGTGAGGAAATCACAACATCCACTTTGGTTTCTGCAGGCTCTGTCCCGGGGGCTGGTTGGGTGTTGCAGGAGGCCACAGGAATCCTGCTTGTGACCACAGCCAGATTAATGGCCACTTGGGCAGCTTTTCAGAAGTGAGGAATTTGTCCACTTTCACAATAGTGGCTAGAAATTCCACATGAATTAATTAGTTTTATTACAGGACTTGTTCTTCCTGCTCCTCCAGGGCTGCCTGAAACACTGAACTCATTACATGAAGAAATGGAAATAGTACTAAAAATAAGAACTGGTATTCCAAGCTTTTGTGAGGAAACACAGAGTATACTGACATCCTCCACCAGATGTGCTTCCCAAGCTGTGGCTTTTGGCCAGATGAGATCTAAACCCGAGTTTTAGATCAATTGCAGCCACTTAAACACCCCAGCCTGCTCCACAATGCAGTCTTCTCTCAGCCTCTTATTCCCTTCTCAGTTTAGGCTGTTCATCTAGGCTTTGTAATTACTCCCACAATTTCAGTTTGGTGCAGTGTTCAGATCTGACTCTTGGATGTTGCACGGTGAAGGCTGCACACTTTCAGCCTCCTCTCCCCATTAGAATGGGTTTCTTACCTTGCAAGGACACTGTTGACTTTTACGGTAATGAAGTGCTTGGAAATACCCTTGTGAAAGGGTGCTCTGCACTTGAGTTGTGGTGGCATGGGACTTTGGAAATGTTTGATTGAGTGTAGTTAGAGTAATGTTAGACTGAGTAAATATTTTGGGGGCCCAGAGCCAATAATTTTCCCTTGCTTACGTTTGTGGGGGGTCAGCCTGCAGAAATTTACCACCTCTCTCGTGGCTTTTAAACAAATGTTGTCTGTGGACTCAATGTGCTTTTATTTTAATCCCTTTTTAGAAGTGCTGATGTTGTCTAGAGATTTGCCCTGCTGGTAAGGGCAGGTGTACTGCTTGCTGGTCATTCCAGTGTTTACTTTATGAGCATTGCTTCAGATACTTGTGGTTGCACAGACGCATTATGAGTCTGACCCCTCCTTTCTGCTCAGCCCCACCTTTGTGATCTGGGCTTGACTTGTTATTTTTTGGATGAAGTGAGTTCAACATGAGAAAGCTGACCAGTGAGGTGGTAAAGTTCCTGCAGGTCCCACGGCACAGAGTGGTGTGGTTTCTGCTCAGCCCTCTTGATAATTGTGACCCTCATCCTGGACTATGGGCAAATGAGCTAACAAGGACTGAAACACACAAATTCCAGCATTAACAAAATGTACCCTGTACAAAGAGTAAAAAATGCAAATGCAGACATAGTTTCTTCTAATCTCAGATGATTGGAAAGCTTCTGTTGTTCTAGTAAGGTTTGTTGTGGATTTCATTTGCTGTTTTCCTCCATTTTTCTGTTTATTCTTTTTATCATGCTGGTTTCAAGGATTTGTTACCTTACCCCTGGCCATTAGGCTGGTCCTGCAGGTGCTGAAACTGACCTTTGCCAATTCAGACTGCACTGAAGGTGCTTGGGCAGTGCAGATATGACAGGGCAGTAGGTGAACCTGGCCAAATGTCTGTCACATTCATAATCTGGCCTTAGGTGACAGCCAGTGATGCAAAAATTGGGAACTTAGGAAAAGAGTATGGAGTGAGCCTTGAGAGGTGGGAACAGTGCTATGGAAACCCATCATGCTGCTGATCAGCCCACGAATTCAGGGATTTCCAAAGCACAGCCAGGTCTGCTGGCTGCTCACAGAGGTGTCTTCTTTATTTGGTGAGATGCCCTGACTTCCAGCAGTGTGGCTTCAAGTGCTGGGGGAGGCAGACAAACCCCCAGTGATGTCTGTGTACATCAGTCCTGTGTCTTGAGGCTTCAGCTGTGGCGAGAAGGGAGGTCCCATCACTTGGGCTGTGCCCAGGGGAAGCACAGCCCTGCCCAGATCTGTTTTTATCCTTAGCTACGTGGTGTGCTTGAGGATTGAGCCTCTGGCTTGTCGTTGTCAGCAGTATCCTGTCCCCTGGAGCTGATCTGCCCTAGCAGAGCTAAAACGTCTCAGCTGACTTAAAAAACTGCTTGTAATTGAAATGCAGTGGCCCCCATAAATATTTAACCGAGTCTGTGTTTTGCTGTGCATTTTTTTTCCAGTTCTCTCTTTTGCTTTTCCCTGCCTGTGTGTGGATAGTCAACTGAATGCTCATCCTCTCCATGGCATCCTGTGATGAAATGGCATTTTTGGCAGTTAAGTTATGCATCTTGCTTGTCTTCCATCATCATCGTGTTTAAGATGGATATCAAGCTCAGTGTTGAGTGTGTGAATGCTCCTGTGGGAATGTTTACACCCCACTATGGGCCGCCCACTGCCGTGCAAACCACATCCTGACAACCTGTGTGCAGCCTGCATTAAGATTTTGCAACTCTGCTGCTGAAGCAGTGGGCTCTCATCAGATGAGGGAAGTTACCAAAGTTTTGCCCAGGAAATAGCTGTGGATGGATGGGACTTCAGGCTGTGTGGCAGAAAGAGCCTGCAATGCAAGGCTGCAGTTAGTGCAGTCAGACAGTGACAGAGGTATCTCTGTGAGCAGCCAGCACACTGGGCTGAGCTTTGGAAATCCCTGAAATAGTGACCTGAGCTGGGCTGACTGCCTGATACCAGTACCTGGGGTTTCTGCAAGGTGTGCAGCCTGCCCTGTACTGGAGTAACCCCATCTGGGATGCTCTCCTTTCTCCAGCTGTGGAAGCATGCACTATGCCTGGAGGACACATAGCCGCAGCCTGCCAGGGACTAGGACAGTGAAGATCAGACTGCTCCTGTGGTGGAGTTACCTGGGGGTGCTGCGAAGCCATCAGATAGGGTCACCCATCATCACAGCTCAACCCAGACCAAATGTGATTTCCCCATTGTGACAGAGTGAACGGCTGCATTTCAGAGCTGGAGAGCTGGTGTTGGTTCCCCTCTGATCTGAGCCCAGTGCAGGGGCCGATGCAGGGCAGTGCTGCCATCCTGTCCTGGCTGACATGTCCTGGAGAGAGTGGAGCTATGCTGTTCTCAGCTGGGGTCAGACCCTGGGCCAGAATTGCAGGTTTGCCCTTTTCCCAGACAGACACGTACATCCGTTTAAGCCAGCCAAGGCACAGGGTGAGCGAGACTGAATCTCCCCAAAACCACCCTTGTTTCCCAAGGACCTGAAGCAGGGGCCACAGGAGTGGGATTAGACACCAGAGTTTGAGGACACACATGTTGCAATGCTGCCTGGAGGGTGATTCTGTCCAGGGCCTTTCCTGTGGAGAGACATGGCCGGGAAGCAGGAATAGCAAGTGACTAAATGTCACGGTTACATTCCTGCCATCTGAAAAGAATTCCCTGTTTTCTTTTGGCTGCAGAAATTAACTTCCCTTTTCTCCTCTCTGAGCGGGTGAGCTGGCTCCCGGTGGCTGTGCCCTTGTGGCGGATGCACAGGACGGTCCAGGTCAGACTGAAAGGAAAACTCTCCTACTGGGGGCTTTTCACTGTTGTGTTCCTTTCTAAAGAAAATGTGCAGGGCTTTTCTTGGCCCTTGTGAAGGCCAAGATGCAGGTCTGTAGCTGGAATAGGATAAGACTGGCTTCATTTGGGAGCTCTTCTGGGTTTTGAGCTCCTTGCTTCCCTTCTGCATCCCGCTGAGCTGTGTGGGGTGGGGGCTGGTGGCTGGCATCCGGCTTTTTGTTATTCATGTAATTAATCTCATTCCTCCCCGACAGTGGTTCTGCAGCCCCTAGGCACAGACTGGCTGTTTAACCTCTGCTGCACAGTAAGAGCTCCACCTGGGAGTCAAGGAAACTGAGGCAGGTACAGCTGGGTGTGTTGTTCTTGGGCGTGCTTATCCTTTGGTCCTGGAAAATTCAGTAATGGGACTGTACCTTGGGATAGTAATTTCCTTAGACTGAACAGCTTGCTAGTTGTTCCAGTGATGAGCACTGGATGATGGTCCCACGTGTTGCCTAGTTTGAAGATGCCAGGGAGGGAAAAACACGGAAAAGGCTCCAATATAAAATTCCCTGGGATTTTAGAATATTTCTTTTAATACTCTTTACAATGGCAGGAGTCTGGACTTTTGTGGGATGAGAGCCTGATGGGTAAGGAATGACTCAGCAGCTGCTCCACCTGGGAGTAGTCAAGAGCTTGGTCCTTTGACTTGCAAAAGGCTTTTGTGGGCCCTCTGGGACTCCCTTAATGCCAAGAAGAAAATGTGCATCATTATACCCATGCTGACCATGTGCATTCAGACCAGCATGCTCATCCTGGTCTCTCTTGCCTTCTTCCTTTGCTCCTTTTTTTTTTTCCCTAGAACCCTGTAGTTTTTCCCCCATTGCATTTTTTTTGTCAACAGGTTTATTATTTTCCTGCTATGAGGTGCTGTGCTTTCTTTCTTCCTCTTTCTTGTGTTCTTGCTGAGTTTCTGCCAGCCTCATCTTCTCTCCCCATGCTCGGTCTCATATTTATTTCACATATTTTCAGCAGGGTGCTAGCAGGATTATTGTGACCTGTCTGGCTCAGTGAAGACCTGCTGAAACCTGCCGTTCATTGATCCAGTGAGAAGAGCTGTCAAGGAGCACTCCTGCCAGGTTGGGAGGGTCGGGCAGAGCTCTGCACAAGCATGTCTGGGAGCTGTGGAGGTGACACTCTCTGGGTTTGGAGTATGATGGAAGCCACGTGTTGGTTCCTGCTTGGGACTGATCCTTTTGATTTGGCTGCCAAACCATTTGAAAGAAAATAAAAGGTAAAACTAAGGTTGTATTCTGGTAAATTTGAAATATTGACATTTCTCCTTGGGAGCACAACGGAGCGTCAAAACAAGCTTGCAGAGATATCTAGGGAGACCAGCAGCTAAAGAAATTCACCACTTGAGCATCTTTAAAGAAAGAAAAGGGGATCCACAGTCTCAAAAGCAATGCCAAAGAACACGCCACCAGTGATCCAAGGATGTGTGAAAATTCATCCCAAACTCTTCCTATGCCTGAGAGGTGAACCCAGGCTGTCTGGGCTTCCACACTGTAACAGATGGGTTTTGCAAAACTCTGACATTTCAGTTGGCAAAAGCAGCAGGTGGTGTTTAGGGGAGAGCCTGGAGGAGCACAGTGATTCCTCTGGGCCTGATGAACCTCCTGAGCAGCAACTGCAGGAGCCAGCAGAATCTCTGGTTCAGTGGGTGTAGAAGACTTTAGTCCCAAATGGCCAAGCTCTTGGTGCCTTGTGTTGTCACTGCTCTTCCAGTTCGTGCTGAAATTGGGCCATAAATGCACCTCCTTGGTGGAGTTGCTGGCACACAGGCTCCCTCCACCCAACTGCCCCAGAACTGACCACAATCTTCTATTTCTTTTCCTTCTAAAAGGACCAAAAAGAAGCCTTGGGTTTGACTATAAGCCAGCCTTTTTGACTTGATTGCTGTTACTGCTGCGATTAAACCCAAACAAAACCAAAACCTGGAATGTTTTCTGTATGTCCAGTTTTACTTCCCTTTTTTTCCAGGTCATCAGCCAAACCAAACAGCCCCAAACAGACCCCAGGTGTTTGCACTGTTCTCCTTTTCATGAAAACGCATGGTTCCTTTATAAAAATGTGTGCAAGAATTTGGGGTTTCCCTACTCACTCTCTTTCTTTCATTCAAAGAGAGATCCTCTTTGTTACAGCTGTACTAAGATATTTTTATCCTGGCACTCTCTCCAAGGCAGGGCATGGAGGAGCTATCAGGAAGCTGTGGAAAGAGCCGTGTGACTGAGAACCAAAGTGGACTTAGGAGCAGAGCCCTCCAGTGAAGTTTTCCTGGGGGTGGTGTCAACCCTCTGGATGGGTTAGATGTCTGCATCTATAGCCATCTCCTTTCTCCCCTCCTGCAAACTGAACAGGGCTTTGCTGGAAGCCCATCCCAAACCTGAGGCTGGTGGCTTGTAAAGTGGTGCCAATCCCGTGCCTGGACTGCACTTGGACCAGTGCCCATCCACTTTGCAGAGAGTGGGGGAGCCAAGTCCACAAGGAAGTTTTTCCCAGGTTTCAGTGAGTCGAGTGACCATTATGACATGTGGGCTGAAACATATGTGGACCTTTATGTCTTGGCTCTTTTTCTCCAATTACCTGAGGTGCTGTCTGTTGTCTAAGCATGTAATTCCTCTCTGCTTTGCATCATAATTCCAGCTGGTGCAAATCGCTCTCCTCCTCCGCTGATATCCATTCTCTGACTTAGCATTTCTGCTGCCGCTGAGTTTTGGCCTTCCCGCTTTGGGGGCTGGCACCCACCGAACCCAGCTGAGAATGTGGCTCTTTGTGCTGGAGCTGCTTGCAGGAGCTGGGGAGCTTTGCCTTCCCTGCTGCGAGCCTTTTTGGCTGGAGAACGTGTGCCCTTTCCTGGTGGGGAGGGATTTAGGGGTGAGGGGGAGGTGAGAGCGCTCCTTGTGCTGGAAGAAAAATGATGAATGACTCTCTTGTGCTTCTGAACAAAACCAGGAAATGGTGGGGGGGGGGGGGGGGGAGGGAAGCAAAAAAAAGAGGAAATGAGAAGCAGTAAAGAGGCCTCCCCCGCCTTCATATAAGCAATCACTCCACAGCATCTGGAGCCCAGTAAAAGGGCTGTTCCCAGGAGACCTCACGCTTGACAGCCACACAGATCTCCTTTATTGCAGACTCTTGGGGATTGCACCCTCACCCACCTCCCCTGTGCTGGCCCTGCACCCCAAACCAGCCTAACAAGGCCAAACTGAAGCTCAGTTTCCATGGCCATGAGCACCAGAGATGGTCGAGTGTGGCTCAGCTGGCAGGGCATGGCCTGGATCCACCCCAAGGACGTGGTTGTGATGCTGTCAAAGCAGCTGGAGCACCTGCACGCTGTTTGTGCTGGCGTGCTGCCCAGCAGCACCAGGGCACAGACAATTATGGTACTCTTATCTGGTGTGAGATCTGCTGGAGTGGAGTCACCTCTCCTGCTCTCTCCCCAAAAGTGTTCTGGATGCATTAGATGCAGTAGGGAAGAGCAGAGTTGTCTCACTGGCCATTGTGGTGTTGGATTTTAAACACCCTCCTTTGTTATTTGTTAAAAACAGTATCTCAATAGGTTAAGCTCTTTCTTACTGTAACCTTGCTGGCGTTACTGGTTTAGCCATTGTGGAAGGGGCTTGTTGGCAGTAGGAAAACTGTTGCTGAGTGCAGCTTTAAAATCATAATGCAGGTTTCAAAAAGAGAGATCCTGGGAGGGGAGTGGTTCCCATCCATTTCCAGATGGAGGTGATCACAATTGATCACTGAGCATCCCAGCCAAAACACTGGGTACTAATTTAGTTGTAGTTCTTACTGCTTTGTTGTCTTCATCAAGTCCCAGTTGAATTCATATGTTAGGAGGGGATTTGGTTGTTAGTTTCTCCTTCCTGAGCTGAGAAGAGCTCTTCTTCTCCTGGATGTAAGTCAGTAAGCTGTTGTCCTCTAGTCTGGAGATGGGCAGTGTTTCTGATACGGCATTTGGGTCTTCCCTGGGAATTTTTGGTGTTCAGGGCTCTGTAGCAGAATTGTTTGTCACATAGGTAATGCATATAGCGGGGAACCTCTGTGGTGATGGATGTTTTTGTTGCTTATATCCAGAGATTATACTTTCACCCAGGCTTCAGTTCAGTGCTTGTTCACCTGCTTGTGTGACCCCATTTTCATTCATACAAATCTGGAGGATTGAATGCAGTATCTGAAAAATACATTCTCTGTTTTTGTGGGCATGGGAAGAGAAAGTTTTCTATTGTGAAAAGTTAAATCACCACTTTGGATACTTGTAGCTGTTCTTGAAATCCTCTTGTCAGCAGAAGGGAATCCTTAGCCTGTTTCACAAATGCAGTGTCCCCTATGCATATCTCTGCTTGGCATGCTCCCAAAGGAGCTTCTTCTTGAGGGACTGAGGAGAGGGATGGTTGGGCTCACACAGGTACTGACATGGAGGAAAGGCAGAAATTGCAGAGGAGTCACAGACACCCCACTGTTTTGTGGAGAGACAGGAAATCAGGTTACCTCCTTGCAAAGTGGAGTCTTCAGCTTTCCCCTAGCTAGTTAATGGTGAGGTTGGTGGCGATGCTATGGATTTGGGCTATTCCCCTGGGGCAGCCTCCTTGTAAATTGGCTGGACTCAAGAGGAAAAGCAGTGTTACTCTTGATTTTAAAGCAGTTCCTGGGGTTGCTCAGCATCTAGAGGAGTTTGCTGAGAGGGACAGTACTGTAAAAATCCTCAGCTCTTCTGCCTAAAATCCACAGGGCAGTACCTTCCTGAACTTGCTCTACCTTTGCTCTTGTGTCCTGGGTTTTGGGTGCTTGAGAAGGCATGTGAGAAGCCAGACAGACCTCCACTCTTTGCACTGCTTGTACCCTGGGGTTAGCTTTGGAGTGACCCCTAAATTGCACTGATTTGGAGGCAGTGATGAGAAGAGGCACTGTAAGCCCTGCCTGCAAGGTCTGAGCTGTGCTGATGTGGGTTTAGCTGAAGACCAGTGGTGTATGTGTGGCAGGTAGCAAGGACAGATTTTGTGTCTGTGTTACAGAACGGTCAGGGACTGAGCTGGGAGCTGGTTTTTTTTCTTTTATATAGCAGTTATGTGACCAGTCCTTAAAGGAGGGCAGCTTATGATTCACCCCATGCCTCCTTTTGCCTTTGCTTGAGCAATGCTTTGAAAGTAGGGCTCTTGATGGCTGGGGAGGGGAGTACTGAGTCAGCAGCTGTTGCTGCTGCTGGTTTAGACCCTGGTCAAGGGTGTGAAATTATGGAGATGTCTCAGGCCATTGCAGCCTTCTCTGCTGGCTGCCCCTGTGTGAGGGGGGGACCTTGTGCTCTCAGTGCAAACCAGCAGCATTTGAGCCTGGTAAATTTACTTTCTCTGGAAGTCACTTGACTGGAAACCCTGGGCCAATTGACTGGGTGACTGCTGCATTTTGGTGTTGAGCCCTTCAAAATTAGATGGACCCACTCGAAGGGAGAGAAATCTTAGGAATTGTCTTCCTTGGGAAAAGCTCCTGAGGGAAGTCTGACTCCTCTGTGGTTTCCATAACACCATGCTGAGGTGTCTGCATGTCCTAATGTCTTACTAATTTGCCAGTGATGATTTTTTTTTGAGTTATTTTAGACAGGCGCATTGTGCAACTAATGGGCTTTTTATTGGTGGTAAACAAGTCGAGCTAGACAGGAATGCTGCCGAGGCTGGACTGGCAGGCTTGCCTCTCAGTGCTGTAGAAATAACTTGTTTGTTAGTTTTTTTTTTTTTTTCCTTAAAGAGGGAGAGAGAACCTGTGGCTGTTCTGCAGCTTGATGCTCCTACCAGCTTCCCCATGGAAGCAGTGGCAGAGCAGCTGAGGTGCATGTTCTGCACCTCATGGCCTGATTTTTGGGTCTAAAACTGCTTTCTGCATTGGTTGAATGGACTGTAACCTTTGGTGGGAAGCCAGGGGCTTTGCCCACACACCATAGCTGAGTGGTGCAGGGCCCAATCCTCTCCTGGCCAGAGAGCAGCCTCCTGCCAGGCAGTGCCTGGGATGCTCGGGGCTGAATGCATGCAGCTGGTGGGTCTCCGTAGGGGCTGTGGAAAACACCCTGTCTCTTATCACACCTCTTGCTTGATGAGGTCAAAACTGCACACAGAGCATTTCCTCACTCCTGGAGGGGAGTGAGGGCAGGTTGGAAATAACTCCAGTCTGGGAATGCAGGTACTGGCACAGAGCGTGTGGGCACTGGGGGTGCCTGGCAGCGCTCGGGCAGTGCTCACTGCGGGGCTGTGCTGGGCACTGCCACTGCCTCCGAGTGCGGGGTCGTGTCTGGCCTCAGCCGCTGTCCCTGCAGTGTGTGTGCCACCACCGGCCAGGATAACCTCAAGTGAAAAGTATCAGACTTCAGTGGCCAAGAAAAGAGTGCTGACCTATTTTGGACACTTATTTATATTCAAGTTACTTCTCTCTGTCTCTGTGAAAAAGCTGTTGTGACTCCAATACTTTTAAAAAGTTTTTCCCCTCCCTTAGCTTTTGTTTATAACAGGATATGATCTAGGACTAACATCTGTATTTTTCAGTAGCCAGAATAAATGTCTTATTATCTTTTTTTTTCTTGCTGAAACAACACTTTACAGAGCAAAGCCAGTTTTGTAATACAGCTAAGCATTTAGTTGCATTGTGTCTCAATTTTTACAGGTTCTCCTTTTATTAAGTCTTTACTATAATTCCCAATTTTCAGACCAAAATGGAAAAAAGTTGGAAGTATGTCACTGCTGTTTCTGATTGTGAGCAACAAAAAGTCATCTAATGTAAAGTCACAAAACCTAAGGAAAACTTTGTTTTTTGTTTTTTTTTTTTTTAGTACAGTTTCCTTCTGTCACTTACTGGCTGTATGAATTTGCTGGAATCTTGATCTTCTGGCGGATCTTACTGGTGAAAATGTTTTGGGTGTGGTTTTTATTTTTTTCTTGTTTTGACAGCTATTCGCTAACTTTGTGTGCTGCAGTTCACAGTTAATTTCTTATGTTTTTTAAAATTGAAACTGTAGTTTCTCTGACAAATTCTACTATTAGAATAATCATTAAATCTGGACAGCTTGGTCAAGGGTAGCTGTGTGCACTAACCCTAGGTGGATACTTGTCATCCTGTAGGTTTTAGGACTTGCAATTCTGTCAACAGTAGGAATTTTAAGTTAGATACTTACTCAACAAGGAAAACTAAGGCAAATGCTATGAATATTCATCATTCATCCATATAAATGATGGTTGTATTAGTCCATTGTATTCCATAATTTTTTCTGCTTTAAGGTAGGAGGGTTTTATTGCATATTTTTTTTTGGTTAGTGTTGTGGTTGGATTTTTGTTTGTTAGCGCTTTTTTTTTTTTTTTGTTTGTTTTTGTTTTTGTTTCTGTGTGTGTCTTTATGACCTGAAAGAGCAAGGGTGAAAAAACTTGCTTTATGGAAATTGCAAACCCTTTGGCTTCACTAGCTGAGCTTGCAAACTCACTGAACAGTGCCAACCTTGCACTGAACTAG
Source organism: Anomalospiza imberbis (assembly GCF_031753505.1). NCBI lineage: Eukaryota > Metazoa > Chordata > Aves > Passeriformes > Viduidae > Anomalospiza > Anomalospiza imberbis. The sequence goes on from NC_089687.1 coordinate 14,769,645, forward strand.
CTGGGCCCTGTGCAAGTGCATCTACATGAAGATCATATGCAGCTCCCAGAAGGCCAGTGGGAGCCTTTTCATAATCCTTGCCTGCAGCTGGATTTGACCCAAAGTATATATGAGAAGGATTATGGCAGCTTCTTTGTTGAACATAGTTTAGGTGGCTTATGTGCTGTCACATCTGTGTTCTGTCTTTAGTGGCTGACATGAAATTACCAGTTTGCATGCCCAGACAGACACACGGCCACTTGTACCCCCTGTGTGCACTGAAATGTCTCTGTGCTTGGATGTGGCTGCATGGGATGATCCCATTGCACCATGGCAGAAGGGCTGTGCTGCTCCCTGGCTCCCTAGGCTGATGGCTCTGTGGTATCAAGTAAAGCTGCTCCTTGAGCATGGTCAGGCTGCAGCTGTTGCTGCTGGTGAGGTTGGCCCTGCACAGGGTTTTGGAGAGAAGGCCTGGAGTTTTATTTTGCCCTACACACTGTTGTAAGAGGTTTTTCTCCAGTGTGCTTCACTGTGCAGCCAAATGCAGTGATGCAGTTTGTGGGTGCTTATTATGGCGATGGTCCTCATCCAAAGTCACCAGAGAGCTGGAGGCAGAGCACTCATGATATATGGAAGAAGGGTGTTCCAGCTTGTCAGTGAGAATCCTCAGTTGAGGTCCAGGGCCTCTGGTCAGGGCCTTGTCCTGAGAAGCTCAGCATTGAACTTAGCAGGATGTGGAATGGAATATGGCATGATCAAGTAAGACCCCACCATGCTGCATGCTGGGGTTTGGAGTGTCAAATGCTCTTCAGCTTTCTGTGGTTCGTTCATGTGTATCTAAAGTTGCTTCTCATCCTTATTTGTAAAGCTCATCTAAAAGGAAGTAGGTTCTGAAGGTGAAATTAGTTCCTACTGCTGCTGGGATCAAAGGAATGTAGCAGCAGTGTCTTGAGTGGTGTGTGGGTTGGGTTTGGTTGTTCAGACCTGACTGTGGAGAGACCAGACCAGGCTATGACCCCTTCAGTGTAAAAGAAATAACTTTCAATATTTTATGTGTGTTCAAATGGATAGCATTTCTTTGCTTTCAGAAGAGCTGTTCTGGGTGACAAATCACCCCAACAATAAACATAACAGTGAAATGGTGGGCTCCAGAATAGATGCTTACTTTGTCTCCTGAATACCCTCCATAAGCTGCTGCAGTGGAGCAATGCTGTTGGCATCTCCTGGTGAAATCTGCTGGTGTGCTTTCACATCAGCAAGATAACCTGTTTACTGAACTCATCTGGGATTTGCTGGATTAGGCATGATGAAAGGCTGCTGAGTCTGGAAGCTGAGGGACTCTCAAGAGTTAATGATGTGTATATACTCTGGATAAGTTTTATCTATAGGAGTTTCAATGCAAGACATTTGCTGGGAGTTGAAGTGCTCCTTGTTCAAAATGAGCAGCATTCTCCCTGCAAATGAGAAGGCAAACTTAAAGGAGGGATGCTCTGTATACTATGGTATGCCAGGTATTTAGCTACTCTACTGTGAAAGTGAATTCAGATTAAACTTCCCTTGTATAAACAAGCCAGGTGAGGAACTTTTTTTTGTGTCATGAATTGATACAGTAAAGCAGAAGCTGCAAAGGAATCAACTGTGGGTAGAGGGAACGTCCCTGGAGCTGGCAGCATTGGCAGAGCTGGGGATGAAGAACACTTTGGGGAATGCATAGGACCCTCCACTTGAGTGCTTAGCCCTCTTACATCCTATACATTATATAGCAGGTATGAAAACACAATTTTCCTATTCTGGACACACATGGAAATGACTGTTAGATTTTCCTTGAGTCCATCAAGGATAGTCCCTTTGCACTTTGGCTTAGTTATCTTCATGATTGCCGGTAGCCTTGTGCATGTGTGTTTTCACACCTTACACACCAGAATGTCAGCAGAACAAATTTTTTATAAAGTTACTGAAGAAGACTTACGGTTCCATATGGTCAGTTTCTTGGAGACATTTGGATCCAAAGCTGAGGCTTGAGTGTTCTTTCCCTGTGTTGCTGCCACCATATTCGTCTCTAAGCAGGAACACTGATTAAATTACAGTGCACTTCTGATAATGTGCACATATAGCAACTCTCTGAAGTTTCATATTAATTTTTATTTTTCATGTGGTGAATAATCATGCTCACACATCCAGAGGGTTGAGGAAAGAACAGGACACAGTAATTGCTGGATATGAATTTCAGAATTCCCTGTGGAAGACTGTCTAATTAGATTTAATGAGCTGGCTGGTGAGCATGCGTGTGCATGTGTGCTTTCACCACCTCTCTTGAGCCAGCTGGATCAGAAGTGCTTATGTGTGTCCGAGGTGAACTGGAGGAGTATGTGGAAGAGGTATTTTTACACTTGGAGTGTGCAGGTTTGAAGCAGACTTCTACCTGCTTTTCTCGTGTGTGTGCTGTAATGAGGGACTTCACCATGGAGGTGAAGCATTTGATAATGCAGGTGGTAAATTGGAAGTGACTTTGCTGTGGTTTCAGCTGCTTAGGTGAGGAGAGATGGGAGCAGAGTATCTGTCTCTATATCTGTGGGGTTGGTATCCTTTCCTCTGTAATGTACTACTCAGAGTTGCTGGTGCAGGGGATAGCAGAGCTACAGCACGTCATGGGATGTCACTGAGCTGCCAGGAGAAGGTTTTGAATTAGCTGGAGGCAAATGGTCAGTGGGGCTGGGATTTCTGTGAGTGAGGTGGATTACAGCCATCAGGTTTGAGCATTGCTGTGTCTCTGATCTGCTCTGCTGGCTGGTTTCCCACCCCTCCATCACTGGAGACAGCCCTGAGTTGATGGTGTGCAGTTTGGCTTTTTTGCAGGGGTCGTTGCCATGGGTCAGTGCTCTGTTTCCAAGAGGGACCAGTGTGAGTAGGGAGCTGTGCTGTGCGGGTGACCATTTTAATGAGAGGCTTCTGTGTGTGGTTTTGTTTTTTTTTTTTTTAATATTAATTAACCTTTGTTTTCTGTCAGGAAAGTTGCCCTGAAGCATGATTTAGCAAGGCAAACATGCCTGGACAAAGGAAGCATTAAGCCTGCACAGAGGGAGGGGAGAGGGTTACACCTCTAATTACTTTGTGTGCATGTAATTTTTTTTCCCCTCTGGTGACTGATGGGTCTTGAAAGGACTTGCCGGGGTTGGTGTGTGATTCACCAGGGCAGAGCGTGTTCTGGGCTGAGGCTGCCGGCTGTCTGGCCCTGGATGCCAAGGGCAGGCGATGTCCTTGTGCTGGTGTTGCTCACGCCTGAGTCAGCACTTGTGCAGCACAGCTGCTCCCCAGCTGGGGGCCAGCCCTGGGAGTCACTGCTCACACCCCAGCCCAGCTGGACAGGAGGATGCAGAGGCTCGGCTCTGCCACGTGTGCACTGTCTGGAGTGGGCTGGTGTGAGAGCATGTGGAGCAACATCTCCTGGTAGGAAAGTGGGTGCTCAGAGCCATTCTGAGTGGGTGTGAAGCACTGAGCTGCCAAAGTGCTTATGCCAGTGAAGGGGCTGGAGGAGGAGGCAATCCTGAACCCCTTTCACACATCCCTATCCCCAAACAGGGAAAAAGGGATCAGTGCTCTCCCACCCTCCCAATAAGCAGCAGCCTACAAACTACCCAGCCTGCCACCCTGTCCTTTTCTCTGGTCTTCCTGCCTGCTCCTGGAGCCCATGGTAGATACACAGGCTCTCCTGAAAAAAAATGGGACCTGAGACTGGCTAGGTGGGGAGTTAGAGCTCATGATGTTCATGTGGGAAGCATGAAGAGGGAAAGTGAGGTGAAGGAGAAAAATGGGTAATAAGCAGTTGTGGGAGTGGTGTTCAGGGAAGACGAGGAGAAGCTGGGGCTGTGAGAAGAAAGGAGGACCTTGTGGAGTGGGCTGCAGTCCTGGCCTCAAAGCTGATGGATTAGAAGGGCTTGGCAGAGAGTTGGGGATCTGGTTTTAGGCAAATAGTGTAAAATACATGGAATTCAAGGAGGGAGCCCCAAAGCCAGTGGGCTTGGCTCCTAAAGATCCCACAGGACCGAATGGATTTTAGTCAGCTTTCTGTAAAGGTTTTCTCTTTCCCACTAGTTTTTGGATCCATTGACCAACTCCCTGCTGGTGGGGTGGTGCAGAGGTCTGACCAATGATTTTCATCTTCAGAGTTTGGTAAAAATCACTGACCAGATAGAGGAGGAACAGCCCTTTTAGTGTCCACTGTGAGGGGAAAGCTGCAGCATGGGTTCAACTGGAATATTAGACATCAGGGCATTTGTGTGAGTGCTTCAGGGCCAAGATGCACTCTTTGGCAATACTGCTCCTGAGATGCCTGGCTGTCTTTGGGAAGTGGTGCACTTTATGCATCAAAATCATGGAATTGTTTAGGTTGGAAAAAGCCATTGAGTTCAACTAAAAACCCATAATTGCCAAGTTCACCACTAAACTGTGTCCCCAAGTGCCGTATCTTTTAAATGCCTTCAGTGGCGACACCACCACTTCCCTGGGCAGTCTAGTCCAATGTTTAGTAACCCCTTCTATGAAGAAATTTTCCTTGATACCCAATCGAAATCTCCCCTGCTATAGCTGAAGGGTATTTCCTCTTATCTTATTGCTTGTTAAAAGAAGGGCCAGAAGAGCTTATTGCAGAATTCTATTTGGCATATGGAAAAAGCCTAACCCTTCCATGGCAGTTGGGAGATGCAGGGGATGGGACCCTTCTTGAGCTGGGTGGTTCCAGATTTGAATCCTGTAATTTTAGATGTGGGGTTTCCCTGCTTCTGGGCATGACACTCAGTAACCTAACTATATCTTACTGTTGGGACTTCTTTTCCAGTCTCTTTCTATTTTTTTACCAATTCCTCTTTTGTGATGCTTTCATAAGTTTGAGTGATGCCTTGTGAAGGCTGACCTAGAACAGAGGTTAGATGGAGTTATGGAATAAAGTAGGGATTTATTAAAAGGCCTCAATGGATACACTTTGTATAGTACAAGAGCCCAGCCAGTGCTACACTGAAGATGAACCCAGAATGACCACAAAATGGACAACCAGTCACGAGGTCTCTCACTTTTCTAAGTTCTGGTCCATTTGCATATTGCAGTTAATTGTCCAATTATAGCTTTAGGTTATGAAGTCCCATCCTTCTTGTTTTTCTCTCTTCATTCTGCTGTTATGCTCTTGGGCCTGAGCTTTGGATAGGTTGTCCTTGGTCCCCAGCAAGAGAAGGAATTACTTTGTCTCCCTACTCTGTGAAGAGAGCTTAGCTTACCATCCCCTAATATGAAGCTCAGAACTACACACTAAAGCAGTACAGAATCTGAAAAACATAAAAGCTAAAACCTGAGGCATCATAAGTGGCTTAGAGAAAATATTTTTCATATCTTCCTTCCTCCCCCCCGATGAGGAGCTCTTCTATTGTTTTCACAAATGAAAAATTGTCTCTATCAAAAGGGAATGAGAATCTTTGCCATTTTGAGCAAATTCTTGTCCTGCCAGGGTGGGGGAACCTATCAGTGTCACCTGTTTGGTTGGTTCCTCCAGCTCTTCTCTGCTGATAGATGATCAACTGCATCTTACAATTTAGTTTCATTTTGGATTTTTTTTTTTTTTTTTGTTAAAACAAACTAAAAAACCCCACCAAAAAACCCAAATATCCAAACCACCCATCTATCTGGGAGTTCTTTTATTAAATGGAGCTGAGGGACTGCAGCAAGCTACCTCTTCCGCAGTAATCTCTTTTGGCTTGAAAGGAATTATTCATGCAGTTACGCAATCCACGATGAATTTTCAATTTGTCACAGTTTTCCCCTGCCTCCTCCCTTTTGTCCACCAGCCTAACTAGGCTCCTGCTGAGTCTCTTCATTGACTGACCTGCTTTTGTAAGAGTTCTAATGTGTAGGTGCAGTCCTGATCCAGCAGCCCTCCATGGAGTGAGGGGTTGCAGTGCACAGTGAGGTTCTAGATTCTTCCTAGTTTAAGGTCACACCTCCTGAGAGGAAAAGCCATCATTTTTCATCATGAATTCTTTTCTGAGAGCCTGTGGTTGCTTGGTGTCTTGGCTTTCCTCCCTTCATGTGTGTGGGAAAGCCAAGGGGTTCACATTCCTTGCAGGAAGAAATCTTGGAAGTGGAGTACTCTGTGATCCTCTGCAGTCACAACCTGAAGTGTGACTGAAGTGCACAGGTACTGGGGAAAATCTCAGGAGCCTTCACTTGATGAATATCTGCTCAGATGGGTGGTAGCTGATCTAATGTGTCATTTTTCTCAAACAATTTCTTATGTGGGATGGAGGTGTTCACTGCTCATCCTGATGTAGGGAGCTCTGCCACCTGCAACAGCAACCTGAGCTGCTGCTGGCACCAGTTAAATTTTAAAGAGGCACCTATGTGTGCTGGGTTGGTCCTGGCTGGATGCCAGGTGCCCACTAAAGCTGCTTCATGGCTCCTCTCCTCAGCTGGACAGGGGAGAGAAAATAGAAATAAAGGCTTGTGCTTTGAGGTAAGAGTAGGGAGAAATCTTGCACCACTGCTGCTCTCAGGTCAGGGGATTCATGCATGTGCACCCAGGTGGGATGGCAGGGAGGGCTCCTCCTGTCCACTCACTCTCCCTGCAGAGCCTGGTGTTTGCAGAGCATCTGCAACAGGAGTATGGGGATGGGTTTGTCCTGCACAAATGGTGAGTGTGGGCAGCACCAACACACTTAGTGAGGCAAATGTTCGTGGGATGTGGATTTTTATTTTACTTCTCCCATTCATAATATTCTGTTTGGATCAGTGGTAGAAATTACAGCTGATAAAGCTAGTTGTTGCCATTAACAGAAGCATTTTCTTTCAAATCCCTAAGAGCTCCAGCAGAGAAAATAATAAAAATTCACTTGCTGTTCATGTTTCCAGGGTGTTCATGCCTTGGAGATGCACCAAGATGGAATAAGAATATCTAAGGGAGGGTAAACACTCCTGGGACTGTGATCAGGAGTATAAAGATCTATTCACAAAAAATATAAAACCAAACAGAACAAACCCACTTCCCTGAAGACCATTTTTGCTGCTCTCCCTTGGTGCAGCCCTGCGTTGAAGCTGACACCCCCATCCTTCTCTGTGCTGATTTCTGTTACTAATTTCTCTTGCTGCAACAAGTGTTAAATCCCAGCTGCTAAGCAGCAGGTCTGGGCTGTGTTTCAGCCCCCTCCTCTTTCCCAGGAGCTGTTGATGTGCCTGTGCTTGCACCCTTCATGCTGTGTCCTCCATCCTGACACAGCTTTTTTCTTTCCTCTCCCTCTCTCACTTTTTGAAGGGTTCAGGCTGGGGGTGTGATGTGTGTGCTGGGGATTTTTTAGGGATATATCTGCCTTGACAATGTTCTTGAAAGCTGGCCCAGCCTGGACAGAGCAGAAAACCTGTGGGATATTTGAATTACTGACTCGTTCAGTGGTCTCCTGGGTAATGGGGCACAGGGGCAAATGTTGCTACTGGCAGACACTGGAGTTGGAAGGAGTTGTTTGCTGCAGAAGGTACCCCTGAATTCCTCAGTTGTGGTGGGGCCGGCCCAGCCAGCCAGAAGGGTCCCCTGGGCCTGCTGTATTTCGTACGGGTCCTAAAATTACCTTTAAGTGAATTCAAACTTCATTTCTCCTGCTTGATCCAGCCCTCTCCCTGGGTTTCCTCCATGTGTGATGTGCTGGAGTCATGGAGATGCGGGAACACCTCCAGGCCTGGATGGTGTCTGGAGCAGAACATCCCATTCCTGTGTGCGGGGCTGCTGTGGGATGCTGCGCTGAGCGCACAAGGGCCGCGTCCCCTGGCTCCCCTTGTGCGGCAGCTGGAGGCAGGCGGTGAGCAAGCCTTGCCCGCAGGCTTTGCGAGGTGAGCAACTGGCTTTGTGCTTCCCTGCGGGCTGCTCCGGAACGTGTCTGTCCCTGCTTGTTCGTGCCACCGCCTGAGCCCCGGGGATGGGGAGGGCAGGATCCCCTGTGCTGCTCCAGGACCTGGCACCGGAGCTCTCCACGGCCCCGCTTGGTGCAGGCGAGTGCATGCATGTGTTTTACGAGGCTGAGTTCACTGTGCCTATTCTTTGTCTCTCCCCTACCCCTTAAAACTTCCATATCTTACCTTTTTTGTTTGTTTGTTTGTTTGTTTTTTGTTAAATCCCCATCATATGAATGTATACTTCATGCTTCCAGAGCATCTGATGGCAGTCAAAGTGCAGGTCTTTCCCCTTTAACGCCTCTACAGTGTGCCATGCCATATTAACTCTGTTGAGAGGGCATCTGGGCAGGAAAGTGCAAACATGGTCCTTGTTTGGCTCTTGCTCTCAGTAAAGACTTCTCTTTCTTTTTTAAAGCAATGCACTGGCTGTCCCATTTTGAGCCTGGCTTTCTTCCAAACGAGCCTGTGTGTGGGCACGTGTGGATTATCTTCGTCTCTATGGCTACCCTGAAAACTTTTGAACTGGAAAATTCAGTTGAGGGATTGAGCTCTAAGATACTGGTTTCCTATGGCTTTTATGGAAATAGTTGCTGGGTGGTAGGACTGTACCTTGTTCATGTCTCCTAAGGGGTTGCAGCAGAAACTCAGCCAGCATTAGACATCAGAAACCAGCAATGTACTCACAAGCACACTCTCAGGAAAGATACATAAAACTCCTTAAAAATCAAGCTTTGTGTTATATCACTCAAGTGTATTAATATTAATTAGGTCATTTAACTAATTACCTGTTCATCTGCATGTAAGGGGCAATTGATCGCTTGTTGATGGGTCCCATCTGGAAACTGTAGAGCATGAGAATCAGACCTTGAGAGTCATGTGTAGGCAAGAGGGGGTTGATTATCACTTCCAAGAGCTCTTGTTTGCTACGGCTTTAAATCATTTTGGCAATTCCTGAGGTTTCATGTGGAATGGAGAAGTGCTGTCTCTGATGAGGGTTAAACACATGCTTTTTAAGAGAGAATTAGTGCATGTAAGCTATTCACTGGTGCGTGCTTGCTAAGAGCTGCTGTCAACATTTTGAGATGATAACAAGTAACAGCACTTGCACATATCATCATCATCCTTATGTTTTGTCTCTTTTCAGTCACCTCCCCAGCTGGGGTTTTAAAGATGTTTCTAATTAGTCACTGTTTCAGGATCTGGGAGATGAGAGTTGCTGAGGCTCTGTTGCAGAGATGTCTGTATTCTGTCCCTCCCTGGATCTTATTCTGGGATGAGCATTGTCTGTGTTCCCCTCGTGAAGGTCACACACTCTACAGTGAGTGTGAGGAGATAAAGCAGGGGACACTGGAAGGGGAACCTTGTGTTTGATGTTTCCTGTGACCTTTAGGTCTCTTAGAAGGGAGACAATCACTGAAGACTTAATGGCTAGTCCTGTACCATCATTAGGATGTGCCAGGTGCTTTTTCTTCCTCTGCCTTGTCCAGCTGCAGTGGCACACAGATGCTGTCTGGCACCAGTAGGTTTTCCAGCCCAAATGTGTCTCTGGTTATTTCCACACTAGGCTGGACAAGATTTGGTGGTGAGCAAATGTGTAGTCACTTGTCAGTCTCTCTAGGCTGACTGTGGGAGTCAGGTCCTATGAGTGATTCTTTTCAGTGTGTTTTTTTAAACATAAGTGGTGGCATTTCCCATGTTTCAGTCTTCTCATGCCTGGTATAATAATCTTCGGAGCCATTCGAACTATTTGTTACTCATTTAATGAAAATTGGCAGAGATGCTTTTAATTTTTGTACTTAAAATGCTACAAATTTGATGTTGGAAAGCCAAATGGAAAGAATTCATCCATGCCAGTCCCCTGAACAGACAACCTCCTTGTTCTGCTCCCTGGAGAATCCTCCAGGCCATTGTCATTTTGGGCAGAAGAGATGTTAAAACTGGCCTCATCCTCCCCCAGTTCAAGAGTATTTTGCCATTTTAATGCAATTGTTCCTTTCTGACTTGTCAAGCCTTTTCTTTCCTATTGTTGCAACCTCCTGAAAGCTGCTGCTGATGGTAGGTTGATGTCCTTGAGACTTTGCAGATTCCTTCCCCAGCTCCCTGAGCCCAGTTCCCTTTCTCCAGGTGTTTCTTGATAATGCAGCCCAACATAACCCTCAAGTTCAGACTAAGCTGCCACAGAAAGTGCAGTCCCCAGAGGTTCCATGTGGGAATTTTGATGGTGGAATGGATTTGAACTACTGCTTTTTTCCATCATAGTGTAAGGAAGAACAGGGTCGGTCAGAAGTTAATACTGCTGTCAGAAGATACAGTGAAGGCTTGGACTGAGATGGGGAAACAAAGAGGGGGAAGTGTGTCCTTACCTGCAACAAGAGCTGCTGTTGCTCAAAGCAAGGAGTGAAATAACATGAAATATAATTGATGATGTGGCATAAGTGGTGGAGACGAGTCAAGGAGGGGGCTGCCTCTGGACATCTGCACAAGAACAAACAGCTGTCTCGGGAAGAAATTCATTTGCCCTGGAAAGAAACTACTCTGGATAGGAACTGGTTAGGGCAGGTTTACTTCAGTATAGGGTTGCATCATGCAGCCTTTTTTCCCTCCCCTTGGGCCATCTGGGGATTTCCTGGCTGATTCTGTTCATGCTGCTTTCTCTGGGTGCTTGAGAGATCTCTAATAGGTGCTTATGAACAGCTGTGGGGGACGAGGATCACGCTGGCCTAGCTCATTAAGGGAAAATGGGTTCAGAGCAACTAAGGTGATCTGGGGGCATTAATTGGTGGGAGAGGAGGACAGGATTTTTCCTTTTCATCACAGCAGCCTTCTGAAGGCATGCTGGGATCTGGGGAGATAGGTAAATGGCAGCTGTATTCATGGAAGCACTGAAATAAGAGTCTCACTGCTCTTGGCAAGGGTCCTTTGCCCTGCTGTGTTGCCTCAGTAAGGCACACTCATCTTCCAGTCATTAGTCAGTCACTTGTTATTTCATTTTGTGGAGATTATAACCAGCTGAGGTGATATGGCAATGTGAGAGACCAGGCTGCTGTCTTAAACTGCTGTGTTGTCCCTTTGTTTTGCTTTTTCCTCCTTCCAAACGCATGGCCATCCAGACCATACAATGGAGAGCAGGCAAGAGCATTCCTTAGGGTGGGAGGAGCAGACAGTCTGGATTTTTGCAAGTCAAGTTGCCCAACACTGGAGTTATGTTATTCACTGTGGAACAATTAAGGGGTAAGCATTGTGATGGTGCAGTGTTGATTTCAGAGAATTTATAAACTGTGATGAATTTATGGATAGCAGAGGCTCAGGGCTGGAGGACTTCATCATGTGGCTGCTTATTGCAGCATTGGAATCAGCCAGGCCTCAGGATGCTCAGCAGGAGCAGGTGATTTGAGGGAGCTCAGCTTCAGCTTCTGGACCTGAAGATCCGTATTACCTAATCCAGTCATGAAGCAGTGAGATTAGGGATGCTCATCCTTTCCCTTGGACCCTGAGTGTTGTTCTTTGATGAAAAAGTCTTTAGGAGACAAGATTATCTCTAAATTAGCCTGTTGAGCAAATTGTATACGGGGACTCTGTTGTCCTGGAGGGACCTCAGGTCAACACACTGATTTTAAGTTTTAACAATAGCATTTGGTCAAGTGGCTAAGGTGAAGAGTTAGATTTATCACTTCTAGGAGCCTGACCTTTGCTCCCAGGGTCTTACAGTCCCTTCAGTACCAAATCTTGGCCCTTCTGAAGCTGTTCACTGACTGGGAGCAGCACTATGAATGAATAGCTTACTATAGCTTACTATACTACCTGATATTTCTCAAGGGCAAGTTGCAGACTGCTGTTGTCTCTTACATGCCTAGGCTCACATGTGTTTTGGCACGTACACCTCTTTGATATGAATAATGATTGGGTTGAGAAAATGCAAATCACTTCTGCAAAATTGCTGATTCTTGCTATATGAAGGAGGAAGGAAAAAAAAAGATGCACCCAAATCTTTCCTGAAACTTCCAAGTTTGAGGAGTGTCCAACCTCTGCCAGGCTTGGTAATCACCTGTGCCTGATGCCAAGAAAGGACAGGAATTTTTCAGCAAGTAAGAAGGTAACAGTGAGGTGAATTGTGTTTTCTGCTGTGGGGAAACATCTGTGTTTCTGCCACCCACCCTGCTGTGTGGTCTGTAGTGGGGTCTTTGTCAGGGTAAGTAATCAGAGGCAGTTGTCTGTATCTCCTGGGTTCCTGCATGGGGTCAGTTTTGCTTAATCTGCAAAGCCTGAGGAAAAAAAATCAAGTTAAATGCACAGTTCAGGATTATTGTCTGGGGTTGTCTTAGTTTGGGCAGGTGCAGTGCATGAGGTTTTTTGTGAAGAGGCAATTTTTGGAGCAAGGCAGGTGAGGTAATTACCACAGTCCTTTTTTTGGATTTTGCTCAATGCCTCCAGCCTTTGCAGGGCTAAAGAGAAAGTAATTAGAGTTTCCCACAATCCCCTGCCCCTTTTTACTTTAACCTGTATGTTGAGTGATAATAGCATGACAAAATAAAAGAGAATTATTTATATGACACTAAAAGCACAGTCAGTGTCAGAGTAAGGGACTTGCACCTAAATATCTATTCATTTTAGCTATGTGGCTGTCCTTGCCATAGTTACAATAATTTTTTTTCTGTTTGCTAGCTTGATGCTAACAGTCATTCTGTCAAGGATGGGATTTTTATGGTCCCTTTTTTATAGATGTGTACTGCTGAATAGAGTGATACAATTATTTCCTCAAGGTCTCTTCAGGATCGAGAAGCAGGGTAGGAGGGCTCAAATCCAATTCTCTTGAATTGTAGTTCATGAACTTGGCTCTGAGACTGTTTATGGGACCTTCCTGGTGTCAGGATTGACTTCCCTGAAGTCAGCTCTATTGTACCTCCATAAATTACCTTAAGCAGATTATGGCCAGGGCCACATTACTTGCTTTCAAGGACTTCACTGTGAAACAGAGCACACAAAAATTGGAGTGGGATCAGGAGCAAAGAAAGTACTGAAAACAAAACTCTTTGGTCCCACAGTCAGTAACAGAATGGGCACTGAGACTTTCTTAGTGTACCAGAATCCATTTTTGTCTTAGTCCAATTCATCCTCTTTCATTTGCATTTCCCCTTTTTTTGGCTAACATTGGTTTTGATGAAGAGATGTGCCAGGCCCTGTGACATCCATGACAAGTCCATTCACAGTCCCTCGTGTTGAGCCAACACTACTGACTCCCATGTCAAACAGACCAAAGATGAGGCCACAATTAGCAGACTTAAATGTTCTGCAGTGATAGGGTTTTGTGGTGGTGTTTTTTTTGTGATGGTGTGTTTTGTTTTCTTTTAAAGTATCCTCAGAAAGGAGGAAGGTCTGGGTGGCTGTGATCAGAAGTCAAGGACCCAGAACTGGTGATACCAGAAGCATTGGCATGTAGCCTATATGGTCTGGTAGTGATGCTGTCCTAGCTATAGCAGTGTAAAGATGAGAAAGGCAACCTTTGTGGGGAAGGTGAAATTAAAAATGAAAATTAAAAGAAATGAAGGAAATTCTATGGAGTGGCAGTGATTGTGTGGATAAATGTCTCTCTAATGTTATTGGAAGATAAAAGTTTCGTGCGAACTTAGGTCTTAATATCTAGGAATACACATTAACAAACACGTTTTATTAATAAGGTAAAACATAGATAATGCCTGTATGTGGTAGCTCAGATTTTTTTCATTAAATAGAACACCAGCAAATGGAGGTGCTATTTTAGGTTTTGTTTTGGTAACTAGTGTTGATGTTAAGAGGGCCTGATTGTACTTAGGAATCTCGGACCTAGTGCTCATAAAATGGATTCCTTTTAAATTAAATAGAAACCTAAACAAAAGTAGATCTGGAACTAGGATACTTGTCTTTGAAAGGGCAAACTTTGAAAAATGAAAAAAACCTGGTGGGTGAAGTCATCTGGGCAGAGAATTGTGAATGCAGAATGCAGAGGATACAGAGCTTCTAATTCAGAGGTACAGAAACTATCTGGACCAGGGGTCCTAGGGAGAGGAGGAAAACAGGGCAGGAAAGGGCTCCTTGCTGAAAGCTGGTGAATAGCCACCTTAAAAAGGATAGTTGGGATTAAACAGAGTCTGTAAGGAATGGAAAAAAAGACTAATTGGCAAAAAAGCAATGTCTTAGAGGTCAGGAAGGGTAGGGATAAAATGAGAATTGCCAGAAGTCATGCTGTGTTAGGTCTGGCAAAAGAAATTAAAACAAATAGCAACAGGTTTCTCAGCTACATAAATAAAATCAGACTTGAAGCTGCTGTGCAGCAAGGACCAACTGGAAGATCAAAGATGATGTAGGTATGGATCCAGTATTAATCAAAATTTGCTTTGTTGTTAAATATAGTTGGAGGGGATGAGAGCAAGGAAATCCTGAAAACTGAGGGTAAGAACTGAAAGTCAAAGAATCAGATTGATTGAAATCAGTCAGAGGGTAGGAGCACTACACTTGGTGGAAACTGTAGGTGTGAAGATGTTGAATACTTGTGGTTGCACTGTTAGGCTCATTGCTATGAAGAGAGAAAGCCCAGAAAAAGTCTTCAGGATAAATGATGTGGATGGTTGAGAGAGTCAGGAGTGGGACAAAGCTGAATAGAACGGAGTGCTGGGATGGGCAGTGAAAGACCAGACTGAAGACTTTGATGAATGGGACTTCTGCTAGTGCAACCTGCCAGTGGACAGCTAAGACCTGCATGTGCTAATTGATCCCGGGGGAGGGGGAACTTCCATCCTGCTCTGAAGAAACCACCCAGGCTCACCCTGTGTCCACAGAGAAATGTCCCCTGGGGAGGGAAGCATGAACCCCCTGGAAAGCAGCTGGCAAGCCCTCAGCAGCAGTCATGAGCCTGAAAAATGGATGTAGGCAGGCACAGGTGCAGGGAAGAGCTCCAGGGGAGTGGGAGCTTGTGCCATGGGGAGGACTTGGCTGCTCTGATGAGTTACAGGAGGAAAACAAGGACAGGGAGGGGAAAGAGCGCTGTGAGAGAGAAAATAGTGTTGGCACGAGGACGTCATACGATAACTCAGTCCTAATAATATCTTGTCTAGAAAATATGGCATCTTCTGCTGGCTGGAGCACTATCTTTCTAGGATGACATCTCCAGGTGATACCTCAAGTGCAGGGCAGATAATTTTCTGCTCCCAAGGAGGTTGTTGTGATGTGGCTCATGGCAAGTCTCATGTTCAGTGGTTCAGGAGGCCCTTGCACTAATATCAGGGAGGATTTTTTTCCTTCAAAGAAGAATCTTCTAAAATGTTTTAGTTCTCTTCATAAGCCCAGCAGGTTTTGTCAACACACAGGACATAGTGCTGACCCTGCCATGCTAATGCTCCTTCAGCTTGGCAGAAGGCAGGTTTTGTCATGGGAGAGTGATTGTTAAAGATCAGTGTGACCAAATTATGATAAAGACCAAATTCCAAATAAAATTTTGCTCAGAAGAGTTTGGGGTTTCATTCACAATACAGTTGAATTGAGGCTGAAGAAGTATTCCTGTTTCACAAAAAGTTTTACTGTACTGAATTTTCAAAGGGAATGGAGAGATCATTTTGCTGTTTTTAATACTGTGTTTTAGGTGAGGGTCAACATCTGCCTGTTTTTTAAATTGATTTTATTTTAAATTGTAGCAAACCAAGTGGCATGACATTCTCTGACCTAAAGCAGGTTTCCATCTATTTTTTTATTTACTGAGATTTTATTGCTTATCATTTCAGAGTAGCAGAAGTGTCCTATGTGTTTGTTTTCTTTAGGCTCTAGAGTTTACTCTGCAGTCAATCCAAACTACTCAAGCTTTGGGGGGAGCTGAAATGAGGAAATCTGTACTTTGTGACCTTACACTTTAAATGAAAGGGGATTTGAGAAATGGAGCAAGTGATCAGAAAGTGAGTATTTGCATCGGGTGAGCGGGGGAAGGCTTTAAAACCAAGCCCTTATTCAATGCCAATGACTAGATAATGTGGTAACGTTTGGAACAGAGATAGAGAATCGGTTGCTCAAGAGGAGGTATCAGGTATGTTGTCTGAGGCCAACAGCCCTGACAGAAACAGGGAAAAGGATAGCTGGCAGCTCTGATACTTTAATTGCAAATGAAACAAAAGCTGGTAGGGGAGAAACTGAGAAGTGTCACATGCCTTTAAGGCCTCCAAAAGGCTCTTCCCCAGCTTACAGTGGGCCTTTCTAGACTGATTTATTCCTGTGACTCCGTGAGGGTTAGATTTTAAGCATTTGCTTCTCTCCACTTCCAAGCTCCCCCAGCATGGCCATGCTGCCTTTGGGGCAAAGGAGCAAGATGCACTCCACACTATTTATGGCTCATTGTAGAGTTTCATTCTGGGAACATCGCAGGGAGGCTGATGGCTGTTTTGATGCAAAATATTCATCAGCCTTCTGCCATTTTCCAAGTTAATTTGTCTGGATGACTTCTCTGATGACTTCTCACATTTTTCACCAGCTGATGCTCTATTAAGAGTTTGTTCCTTTGTCTGTCTCTGGGGCTGTTTCATTGTATGGGTGCTTCTCCATTTTCTGTCCAATTTAAGGATTCAGGATGACCTTGTGAATTGTGGCAACTGATCAAGGCCACTTTTGTAAGGAATCATCATCTGGAGACCTCCATCCCAGCTCCACTGCAGTAGGTGTGATCTGAGCACTGCCCTTTTCTTTGGTGGAGGTTCTTGGTTTAGGGATCATTCCACACAGTGTCAGGTCATCTCTTAGGGCATCCATCTCTGATGCTCCCAGGTTAATTTTTCACAGTTTTACAGCCAGAAGGACAGTGTCCTGTTCTCAAGCTTGCTTCCTCAGCCAGTTTAGACCACAGATTTTTGCTGTGTGAACTGCTGTTTTGATTAGAACACTACAAAAAACATTTGGTCTTGACTTTAAAATCACTTCTAACATGATACACTTATCACAACCCTTTTGTAAACTATACCAGTGACTAATTATTTAGATTGTCCATGTTTGTCTAATCCAGTAATTTTCATCTCAGTAAAAGTTGCATATTTATAAGAGTTCTTTTGGTCTTCCTAGACTTGACTATAGGTGTAGTCAAAATTTCCCTGGTTGCCCTTTTCCTTTCTAGTATCTTATCTGACCACTGTGTCCTACTTTCTTCTGTGGTGCTCCATTAAATATTTTAGGAACAAGAGAGACGCTTGTGTGGAATTATCTCCACAGGTTTTACTCACTTCTGCTTTTCATTATTGATAAGCAGTTTCCATTCTCCTCTTCTCTTACACCTCCTTAATAATAAATATTTATGTTGCACCCTCAGTTTACATAGTCTTCTGTAGACCTCAAAAGAGGCAAAAGTCCTGTCCCACTGATTTCTTGTCTTTCCATGCATCTTCCATGCTGGTGTGCAGGCACTAGAAGCAGAGATAATACAGCTTTGCAGGAAAGGACTCACATACTGCAGAGGCTGGGTGTATTTAGCTCCTCTGGAGCTCACTGGGAATGGCAGACTTTCCTAATTCCCTTTCAAAGAGGGGATGACATAGCAGGTGGTGATATTACTCATGGAGAGCGTATGAAAGTACCCTGAAACTGGACATGCCCATTCTACCTTCTCTGGTCCTATAACAAATCCTGTCTTTGAATGCAAAATTTGCATTACTCCTCCTGTGAGGTATTAAATGCCACCAGTAACTCTTCCCTGCTCACTACAAACCCTTTCCTCCAGCATTACCTGTTTGCTGCTCCTCCAGGCATGCTTTCTAAGTGATGTACGAGAGAGTAGTGAAATGAGTTAACTCAGCTCTTGTGGCATTTAGGGATGTCTTTGGTCTGGAGGAACTTGATGATGAAGAGATCTGTGGCTGTGTAGGGATCAGCCAAATGAAGCTGGTGGAAATGAGATCAACCCAAGGCTTTTCTTACTCTGGTATTCTTTCTACTGGTATTCAGTAGGAAGACTCAAATATAAATAAGATGATTGCAAGCACATGTGGCTGTGGCTGTCCATCTTGAGACCTGTTCAGTGAAAACTGGATTTATCTGTTTGCCAAGAGCAACATGCTTTTCCCTTTAACCCTCAGGAAGCCTTTCAGCTTTAGTCTGGCTGACACCATCATGGTTTATTTAGCAAGGCAAAGCATGGTGAGGCTGAGGGAGGGGTGTGAGAGGCCACAGCTGGGCTTTGTGAGAGACAGGAATGGGGCAAGGGAGAAAACAATTAGGAAATAGCAAGTGTTCTGGTGCAGAGTTTTAGAGTGGGAACTTGTAATATTCAGTGGTAAATAGCTGGTTAATCAATGCCAGATTGTCTCTTGGAAATTGTCTTAATTACTTTAGCCTGTGCCAGACACTGATATCCTTGAAACCTGAAAAATCCCATTAGAAGGTGCTTTCATTGGCCCTCAGCCAACATGTTTCACTGTGTGACAAGAGCGAGTGCTGCTGGGCTGGACATGGGCTGGGGCCATCGGGGCAGCACTGGGGGTGGCACTGGAGGGGTCTCTGTGTCAGAGCACCCTGTGCAGCTCATCAGGAGCTTGCAGTGAGTTCCTTGCTCTAGGGTGGTGTCCCAGCTCTCCACTTAGGCAGCAGTAAGAGCTGCTGCTGCTGTTTTCCATGTGCTTTGGCTTTGTTCCTGTGCCCTTAGCTCATGCCAAGGCCTTCTGTAGTTGCAAAAAGGCTGGGCATTTTTCTTTCTTTTTAAAGAAGAGGTGTCCTGGCTCCCAGCCCCTCACCAGGGCTGTGGTTGATTTTGGAGGCATGCATGGCACACAGCAGGTGCACTTAGCATTCTGAAGGTCACCCCTTGGCTAAGTGGTCTTCAAAGCCTGTCTCAACAGAGTATAAAGGCCGGCACTGTGGTGTTTAGGTCTTTCTGCTGACTTGTTCCTGTGGGCTGAGGGAAAGCTATGAAGCAGGAACAAGAAGATCACTATTTTTCAGTTTCATTTGGCATTCCATGAAAAGATCAAGCAGGGCACAGAGCTCAACTATGAAGGTCGCTCCTGTAAGAAGTTGGAAATGGCCTTGATATATAAATGGCATCTAAAAGGAAGTATAGAAATTGATAAATGTATGGCTGGCTAAGAAATGTGATGAGCCATGCACAGCCTCTGGCTTGGAAAGTCCCTATGTCACTGGTTTCCAGAAGCAGAGGAGATGATCAGTCATTACAGTCCTCCTGATGTGAGCTACTGGTCACAGAGGGGGCAGCTCATTCCTTGACTGCTCCATTTCCCTGGGAAGCAATGCTGCAGAAGCCATCTGCTGATCTGCTGTCCCCTCTCTGTTGTGGTTGAAGGGGTTGTCAGTGTGGGTTGTATAGCACTACCTAAATTATCTGCCTTCCCAAACTTTAGAAGACGGAGTGTCTTTTTGAGGATAACTTGGTGTTCCCACAGGTAGAGTCCAGCTGTGTTCAACTGTAAAGCCTAAATAGGGATTTTTTTCATAGAAAAGATGTCTCTGCTTGTGCTGGAGGAAGAGAGGAGGGTAGGGAGAGGTTTGGAGACTGTAATTTGCCCCCTGCCTTCCTCCCAAGGAATCCAGAAGTTTGTCTTGTTAAAGACAGGTCTGTTTTCCTCTCTAGTGAAAGAAGAGTGCCTGAGTAATTATCAAACACACAGGAACATCCATTGCCATTTTGGGATAGGAAGTGCAGAGTTTAATTACATTTTGACTCTCTTTCACTTCACTATTCAGATATTTCTTTTCCTGGGTTTGAAGTCTTGTTGGACTGGGACAGGAAGGACCAGGGGAGCTCATTCAGCTGCTGCTAGTATGCTTTGCTTTTTGCTCGCTTCAAGGGTGGCTTTTGTGTTTAGGCATGGGAGAAAAGATACCAGGCAGCAGGGATAAAGGATGGCTGGACTCAGCACTGCAGCATGAAATCAAAGTGGAACACAGCATTGGGAGAGCTGACAGTGCTTTGAATATCTTATTCTCATAGGAGGGGGTCAGGCAGGACATTGATGCCTGCTTCCATTGGAAGGGTTGAAAGCCACAGAGTTCACAAGGTGCGACACTGGCTGAAGAGGATTCTCTTGTGCGTGGCAGGCAGGAGAACAAGGAGCTGAGGTCAGGGCAGGACTCTTGGGAGATGGCTGGTGGGGGTGGGGAGCATATCTGCTGGGCACAAAAAGCAAGTGGTGGTGTAACTGAGGAGCTTCCTTCTGGGTGCCTGAAACAGATTGTGGGGATTGCTGCATCACAGCCATGATGTGTGGTGGTGTGATGAAGCATCACTTCAGCCACTTACCCTGAAGCTGCAATTGTCCTGATTTCAGCAGGTCATTCTGCTTTTAGCAGGTAGAGAGCTCCTGGGCTGCTTGTGTGGGTTGCATTCTGTGTTAGTATTAAGCAGCATAATGTATTTGTGTGCATTTGGTGCTCCATGGCAGTCAGGCCGCCAGCTGAGCAGTCTCAGCCTCAGTCTGCAGTGAGAGAAATGCTGTCTGGGATGGTGCCCATCCCACATCATGGCCTGAAAGCTGTGGAAGGATGCTGGGCATGGGCCCCTGTGAGGATGCCACAGGCCAGCGAAGGTGCCCAAACTCCTTGCCCCAGGAGGTACCAATCCTGTTCTCCCAGTGACTGCAAAATACTTGGGGTGGCTTAGTGGGAAAACAGCTAACTTTACAGCCAGTGCTCCTCTATGTTCCCAGCTACTGTGTGCCTGGCTTCTGGTTTCACAGGGAAACAGGCATATAGGAGCTGGCAAAGGGCATTTCAGGTAACCTCTCCTCAGTCATGAAGGGGCATGAAGGACCCTTGTACTTTCTGGAAGGGATTCAAGCACTGCATACATCAAATGCAGGCTTCCTGAGCTGGGCTTTTCTGTTGTTCAGGCCACCTGGAAGGATGTACCAGAGAAATCTTGCAGTATGATTGTTTGTGAGTGGTAGCTGGCACCAGCACAGCCTGCACTGGGTGGTTGGAGGGGGACATGGGGGCTGTGTTTTGATTCTGCTTTTCCTGTTTGTTGTAATTTGGCAGAGGCAAAGTTTCAGAGACAGCAGGGGCAGCAAGATCCTTTTTCTTTCTTCCTGACATGTACTACACCACCTTCTGCCACTAATTCTGTTTTTTTTTTTTTCTGGGGAAACAGAGTGGGAAGGGAGGATTGGTGGAGTTGAAGTCTGCAGCTTTGTAGCACATAAACCAGAATATTTAGCATGGGGTTTATTGTCTAGAGAGGAGACTTTCCTAAATGCAGCCCCAGAGATTATGAGTATTTGTCACAGTGGCTTCTGTTCCTGCTTCAGGTGGGAATTTAGTGGAAAAAAATTCAAAAAGGAAGAATGAAAAAAGAAGCAAACTTCAGCCACACAAAGCCCTCTCCCCAAGACCTGTTCAGAAAATGGAGATAAAGCAGCAATAAAGTCAAGTGCTCAATTAAGCCAGATGCATGTGCTTTAAAACCCTAACAGATGTGGCAACAGTGGCTTCAATGAAGTAGAGCTTTATGGACCAAGTGTGGTGGAGGTGGGTGCAGATGTCCATTGCTTCCTGATGGGGAATAGTGCAGCAGTGCTTTTGTTCTGGGCACTGATGAAAGGGGGTATGTAGCTGCTGGGGACTGTTCCCCACTGTCTCCTTGGCTCTTGCCCCCTTGCCTCTGGGATGGCTGTGGTTACAGTGCTTTCCAGTGCAGGTGGTTTGTCTGAGAGCAATGTGAGTTACAGCGCTCCGGGGCAATCTGTCTACTGACAGCCTCCCACCTTAGGGCTCCTGGGATGGTTTAATGTCCCCCTGGGTGAGCTCCTTCCCCAGAGCCTATGCTTGGGTACTTGCATGCCCTTAAATGACTGCTGCATTTTGCTTTGAAAACTTGGGGGATCCAAATTACGATAGATAAAGGCCAGGTGAAACCTGTTGCACGCTGTACAATGTGAGCAGAGTACAGTGTGAGCCGTACTTGCTGCAGAGCAGCTGTCTGGGCTGTGGCTGGGAGGCTGACCCATGTCATGTTCAGGGTTGGTTTGGAGTTGGGATGTAAACATCCATATGCCACAAGCCAGCTTATGGTGTTTGGCATTTTGGGGTGAGTTCCATGGGAACTCCAGTCCTTCTTGAAGCTGGGGGAATTCCCTGCACTTCCTTGCAGAAGCTCAGTGTTTCACTGGATCATTTACAAAGGCAGGGGTGGTTTTCTCTAACTTGGGGGCCATCCCACCCAGTGTATCATCAGATCCCACTTTTCAAGTGCTCTTTGCCACATGCCTGGATCTCTTCCAAGGCATTAAGTAGTATCCAGATTGTCTGGCCAAGAAAGGGGTGCTGTGTAGATCAGGTGTAAAGCAAACACACCAGGGTGCTTGGGGCTGAGTGTGCTGGCAGGCTGTACACAAATGGAAAGCTGACTGATGTGTATCCCAGCTTCCGTTCCAGTGGTTCATCTGGGTTATCACGTTTGTCTCTGTCACTGTGTTCTGTGGTGGTCTGTTTCTTAAACTTTGCCATGCCTCCATCCTCCTTGGGAATGCAGCTACTGATGTTCCCCTGTCTTTTCTTCCTTCCTTTACCACAGTTTTATGACTCTTTCTTCCTGCCTTTTGCTCAGCAGGAGTCTAAAAACTCCTGAGGTTTGAAATTTGGGCAACTTCATGGGTGGCCCAAAATAGAGAGTCTTTTTCAAACAAAATGAGATCCAGTCTTTATAGAAAAAAGGCAAGAGACTAAAGCAACATCATCACAATGAAGGAGCAGGCTGTCTGGCACTGCTTCCCTCACACCTGTGGGGCAGAAGCTTCCCCTTCTGAAGGCCAAGTGGCATGGATGTGGCCATGCTGTAGGCTCTGGAGGCTGGAAGTCACTGAGGGACCGTAAAGGTGCCTTGCATTACTTGACTGTGCACGGCCCTTGTATGGCACAAACAGTTTTTATAGATCAAACTACTGCCTTCTGGTAGTGTGTCCATGGGCTTGAACGCTTCATTTTGTTCCTGCGTGTGTGCAGTGGGATGAATCAGCAAAGTCTTGATTTTGTCAAAGCTCCTGGTTATTTCAGTAGCAGTGCTGTATCAGTGAAGACTTTATCCTTAGAGAGTGGCAGTTGCCTTGTTTCAGTAAATGCACATACTAAGATAAATAGTAAATGTGAGTAACAAATACACATGCAACACCTGGTTCAGTCCCTTCTCATGGAGTACTTGAACACAAGGGTTCAAATTCAGCTCTGCCTCCAGCTGGGAGAAGGATAAAACAAGGGTTAAAGAAATTGAGCAAAGTGACTGCAAAACTGAGTGAAATACTGCCCCAAGAATAGATGGCCAAAGTGTTTTCACATAACCTGAAACAATTGGGGTGTTGCATAGCTTGGATGTCAAATGAGAAAAAAACACAATCTGGGAACAGCTCAACTTGTGGCTTAAATGTGGGATATAGCAACTAAGTAATAGTCCTCATGAGGAGGGAAGATAATGACTGTGAGTGCTGGAGGCAGCTGGGAAATGCTCGTGGGCAAAAAAGGCTCAATTAAATTGCAGCAGATACTCCCTCTTCTACCTATGGTTCAGTGTTCTGGTTTTATTTGGAGGCACCTGTGCTTTGTGCCTGGGGAATGCAGGTTTCTGGGGAAAAAGCAAACAGAATTGGCTTTAAGGGCTGGTGCAAAGCTCAGGGGCTGCATGGGGGCAGTGGGTCCAGCAAACCTTAAGGTGACACTGATGGTGTTGGCTGTTGGGCTCTGGCAGAGTTTCTGAGAAGTTAGGAAGAAATTACTGTAATAATAGTGTATTTTGAAAAAGGCAGACTTTTAGGAAATGTGCAGTGAGATTTGGGTGGGTGGTGAGGGGAGCCCTGGCCTGAGCTGCTGTCTGGAAAATTGACTTTGGAAAAGTGAGATGTTATTTAAAAACTAGTAATACAAATGACTGAAGTTCATTCCATTTGTATGCATAATAACTGGAGAAGCCAATGTGGCTGAAAGGGAGCAGAGCAATACCAGAGATAGGTGAGAGATGGCTCTCACAGGCAGTATGAAGCACCTTTTTGCATTTTAAGTGGTTTTTTTGATTTATTTGTGGGTTGTTTTTTGTTTGATTGGGGGTTTTTATTCCTAGTTTTGAGGAATTTTACACCTTTCTTGAGGGTCCAAGGTCAGACTTCTGGCTGTGCTGCACACAGCTTTCCCAGATGGTGCAGGACTCTTCCGCAGGCTCCTCTGCTCATGCTGTGTCCAGAACCACTTCCCCACCAGCCACTGATCCTGATGGGAGTTGTGAACAGGCACCAAGTGGTTACTTGGTGTAATCAGTGAATTGCAGTTGGGCTTCCAGAGCCAGAGGACATCTTTTTTGTGAGCTTTTGTCTATCCTTGAGGAGCCAGAACAGGCAGAGGGCATTTTCAGAGACTATCTCCCTTAGCTTCTTATATGAAAGAGCCCACAAAATTTCCTTCAGCCACCTCTTCTTGAAGCAAGACATCTTGTATTTGGCTAAAGCACCCTATTCAAGAGGCATGGACAGATGTGAGTACTTCCTCTAGTAGTCCATCTCTGTGCAGGTTCAAACTGATCTTTGGCAGTCTGTCTCTAACTAGCATGGTTGTTTGCTTGTTGCTGCCTGCACCTATAAATGTAATAATTTAAAACTAGGAGAACAGTCTGAAAAGGTCCTGTGTACTATATGTTTTTCCAAAATATGTGACGGAGGCAGAAACATTTAGTGTGATTTTGAAGAGTTTCTTGTTTGTGATTGTGTGTCCATCAGATCATCCTTCATCAGTCCTTCCTGGCAGGCTGCAGAGCATCATACCTGGGAATCAGCCTTGCTGAGATTCACAGCTCCTGTAATTCTGGCAGCATCTGGCTCTCCTGCAGGAAAGAGGTGCAGCAGCTCAATGCCAAACAGAGATCATCTAGATAGTAATGAACATGCAGGCACCCTCATGGAGGCTGTGGAAAGGAAAACTCTTCTGTGCTTGCATACTCTGGATTCTGGGATGCAAAACTCCTGATAGATTTGGGCTCAGGGTTAGAGATGAGCCCATATTTCCATTGTGGAAATACAGGTAATTCAAACACAGTAATTAAACGTATAGGAAATGAATAAGGTGGTTTTGTGCTTCACTTTTAATCTGGAAATTAATAGGAACCAAGGATTTAGGTGCTGATCTTATACTAGAAATTGGTTCAGGCTTTTTGGGGTGCCTGAAGACCACACAGATGCATGTGAGTGAGCGGGGAGGGAGAGCAAAGACTTGGTCTGGTAGGATTAATGGCTTCTTTCATTCAGGCAGAAGCCCCTAATGACTTAATAGTAACTACTCTGGGGATTTTACAGACAGGGTCAATGTCAAATTGGGAAGCTGCAGTGCAATTAATTTAAGCTGGGAAGTGTTTTCAAGTTAATTCATTTGGTTCTGCTGGGAAGGTTGGAGCTTTGCAGAGGGCTAATTGTAGAACTGTGTTGAAAAGGCTGAGATATGGTTCACTAACAAGGGGGAATGCTTTTATGGTGGCAGGGAGCTTGGAGAGCCTCACTCAGCAAAACCTTCCAAACCCGTTAAAGGTCTTTCCCCTGAGCATGCTGCCTTCACACATGTTGAGATTAAGTACATGCACAAAAACACTGTCATCAGCCATGAGATGAGACCCTCTGGCTCCTCAGCCTCAGCTTTTAGCTAAGTCCAGAGTGTCTCTGCTGTAGGTGTGCACAGCAGCTCTGTGCTCGGGAGAAGTGGTGAAAGAAAAGCAGGATTGTAAGTGGAAGCTTGCTAAATGAAGGGACTTGAAGCATTCTCCTGCATTTTTGAGGGTCCTGAACAGCATTCTCACCATTCTTGGCACACAGTGAACAGCTGGTGCGGGAGAGAGCAGGATGTTGCAAATAATACATGCAGGCTCACTGCTGGCCAGGAGAAGGGCTGGAGCAGACCTTCCCCAGTGGTGGTTTGTGCTTTGCTGGGTCTGCAGAGTGGACTGATAATCTGCTACTTGGCCCTTCAGTCAAATCATTTGGAAAGAAAACTAACAAAACAAACCCTGCTATTTTGTCTCTCTTCAGCCTGGTTGCAGGTTTCCATGAAATGATGGAAACTAAACTATTTTTGTGAATTGTGTTCCTGTTTGAGATGCAGTTGGCATTTGCTGACGTGTTTGTAGATATATTGAGAGGTGGAGGGGGAGGAGAACTAATAGGGAGACAGGCAGTCATACAAACATACACACATGCAGAAACACAGAGGTAGGCTGTGTAATTGCACAAGTCCTGTATCCTTGGGAAACCAGTCTACAAACCTAGTTAAAAAAAAAAAAAAAGAAAAAAAAGACTGTTTGATGTAAAGCCCGGGGGAAGGGACATCTCAGTCCCTCTGTCCCTCTTCTATCCGCATCTGACATTAACTTCTTGTCAGTATTGCTTCTCCCTTGGTCCTGGAGGCCTTTGTGTGCAGAGGTGCACAGGTGTGCTACCGGGCACTGTGCAGTGGTAAGAGGTTTTCCTCTGGCTCTGGACCTAGGTGGATGGAGGTGGGAAAGTTGAGCTCTCCAGCCACCAGGAAGAGGCAAAGAAAAGAGAGTAAAGCAAGCTGCTGAAAGCCATGCTGCCCGGAGTCAGTGTCCCAGGCACTTTGGAGGAACATAAAGCATTTCCTGTAGGATGCCGGAGTCAAAGGAAAGCACCGGGTGCCCCTTGGATCACCCCTCGGTGCCAGCTGCTCAGGGTAGGGAGAGGAGCTTGCTAAGCAACCCCTGGCCAGAACATGCTGTTCCCTGTTCCCTCCCCAGTCCTGCCTTCCCTGCTAGTAGAGATGGGCTGAAAAGATCTCATGGCAAAAAAAAAAAAAAAAAAAAAAAAAAAAAAGTGTTTGCAGGGCCCTTAGGGCTTTTGGCCCCAGGAGATCTGAGATTGCTTTGTGGACAGCTTATCACCAGAGGTAAAGCAAGCTCTTGGAGACTTAATGCAGGAATTTTCAGGCTGTGGTGTGCAATTCCTCACTGATACTGAGCAAGTTGGTGTGATTAAATAACCCTGGGAGTGCAGGCAGGCAGAGAGTCCGGGGAGCTTTTCAGCAGATGGACAGATGCTCTGAAGTGTCCCATGATGGTAGCCTGCGTTTCTGAGAGATTAGAATGACTGGTCTTCATGCCAGTTCTTGCAAAAGCTGGGTGGCACAGACACCTCTGGACTTTGAAACCAAATCAACAGCTTAAACATGACATGTTCCCTGTGCAGAACTGGATGAGGCTAAGCAGAACAGGCTGTTGGCTGAGGAGAGGGGACAGCAAGCAATATGGGGGTGTCCCTGTACTTGAATCCAGAAGAGGTCAGTAACAGCTTTTCTCTCTTAGGTCTGTCAATGGCTGTTAAACCTAGTCTAGATGAAATTACTTTGGTTTCTGAACTGCTGATGGCTAGAAGGAGAACAGAGGAAGAATTGCTCTGTAATTGTCTTCTTTTCTGCCCCTCCCCTGAGCATCCATGGTTGCCCTGTGTGAGAGATGCTGTTCCAGGGCAGGTGACACTTCTTGTCTGACGTGTGCCCTTCTCCCATTGCTCCCTCTCCTACACAGCCCATTGCTTATGCTCTCTCTGTAGCATTTCCAGATGCACTTTGGTGCAAAGTGAAGAGTGAAACTTGAGTGGGTGCTTTGGTTTCATCTGCCTCTGGACAGCTGCATCCAGACTGGCTTGATGGTGGTGGGGCCAGACCATGTACTGCTGCTTCCACATTTTCCCTCTGCTGCCAGTGTGGATGGCTGCTGTGCCACAGCTCGGTGCTTTACAGGTTGGCAGTGATAATAGCAAATCCTGGGTCCTTTCTGGGGGTAGGGTGGGGGCCAGAGGTCCTCGGCATAGGGGTGGGCTTTGTTCTTGGCAGCTCCTGCTGTGAGGAAATTGCAATGCCAGTATAATACTTGTTGGCAAAGTTTTTCTGAGGTTTCTGAGTTCCAAGTCATAACACACACACACACCAGAGCTGTTGCACCCTTGCCCAGGGCTCTTCTTGAAGTACTTTGCAGATCGATGAGGCAGAGGTTACCGGGACTGTGGTTGGGGTTTGTCTGCTCCTTTCCTACCTTCTTACAAGTAATTCTTCCAGTGGGGCTCTTGTGCATATGAAAGGTCAGGCTTAAAGGCTCTGTCTGCTCTCAGGCTGCACAGGAAAAGCACTGGTTTCTTGGCAGCTCTGCTCCTTAAAATAAAAAGTTGCAAGCAATAATGCATTTAAATGATCCTGACATGATAGAACTTGCAGACATCAAAAGCTAAAAGATGCAAAAAACCCACCAAACCTAGATAAGGCAGATGACACTGCTCAGGGTGAAAAGTCTCTTTGTGGATGCTGCATTCCTGCAACCCCAAGTGTGCTCACTCCTGTACATGGTGCAGTGCCAGGCCAGGACTTGAGCTTCTGGATTTGCCCATATATTCCATGCATGGCTTTGGACAGCACTCTCAAATATTTCTGTGCCTTTTTTTTGGTTTTGTTTTAACCATGTGTAATTCAGGATGAACACCTTTCTGTCTTCAGGGTAATTAATTAACTGCAAAGCCCTTAGACATCTTCAGAGGGAAAGTGTTGGCCATTGGAGGCTGCAGTTGCTGCGGGAGGGAGATGTAAGCCCCATCCAGCCCAGGACACAGCCAGGACCCCCAGTTAGTGGGGTTTCAGGCAAGGTGTTGAAAGCCACTTGGGTGAAACTTTCTGTGGGTCTGGGACCTTAATCAGCATTTAAACACTACAAACACCCTGGGCAGATAAGCAAATGCATGTGAAACCCTCTGGGCAAGCTGTTGATGAAGGAAAGCAAGTGCAGAGAGCAGGAGCAGCACTGGCGAGGGCAGCTGCAGTCCTTGGCATGGTGTGTGCTCCCCGTGATAGAGCCTGGCTCTCCCGAGCTAAGTGAGTGCTACTGGCTCCATCCCATTCTGCAGCCCTGATACGCTTCAGGGCTCTTCAAAGGGATAAAAATATATTTTTAACCTGAGGCAGCTGCCTTTTTTTTGTGTGGTACATTTTTTCTTGTAGCTCTGGAAGTGACAGGTTGTTTTTCAGCCCCTCTGTTTCTCAGCTGTCTCGGCAGAGGTGCCTAGAGGTCTCAAACCAGATTCCCAAAAATTTTAGCACTGGAAATTGGTAGTTGCTTTTGAAAATGTTGGCGAGAAGGTGCAGCTCCCTACAGACGTTAACTGATGGCCATTTGAACAGGCTTTTTCCTCAGCCAAGTCCTCGCCCCATTGAAGCAAATGGGAATTTTCCTTGAAAAAGGCCATAAAGAAATTGTTTTCTTGGCAAGTAGAGAGGTGTTTCATGGACTCTACATCAGCATTCAGGAGAACTTCAGCTATCTGCTTAGATTCCTGCCACACTTGTCCCACCCTGCACAAAGCTTTCTACCTTTTGATCCGAAATAACACAGGAGATGTTTTCCACATGCTGTAAGAAAGAACTATAAAACAATTGTTTTGGAGTTTGGCACCACTCCCTTACAGATATATTTAGTGAATTGAAATTGGTCAGCAAAAAGGCGTTGGTCAGGATGACAGACAGATTAGGGCTCTGTGTCTTGAGGCTATTACATACCTGCCCATCCCATGCTAGTAGGGGTGGTAGGTGGCTTCATTAGTTCATGGATTGTAATAAACAAGCATGACTTGCAGCTTTTGGGCAGCATTAGAAAATGTTATCTGGCTGTAAGAGGGGTTATTTAGCTTGTGTCATGCTCTGTGCTGTCCTGACCTCGAGTATTTATCTCTCCACTCTTGTTGCTCCCCGGCCCTTTTGCTCTTTCAAATGTGGTCCATCACACCTGGTTCTTAGCTTTCTCCTGTGCATGCAGCTTGTCCTGAAAGAAACGTTGGAGCTCTGCACATGGAGCCAACCTCTTCTGTCTCATATCCCTTCCCCTGTGATGAAGCCAACCCTGGAAGCTCCAAGTCAGGATAGCTTCTCTTTAGAGCAGCACCAGATTTGGGAGAGGGAAAAGCTGCCATCAGCCTTGGCAGCAGGGTCAAAGGCATGGCTCACTATGGCTGACTTGGCCTTAGAGAGGAAAGCTTACAGTCAATAGCAGCTAGACCTTCCTGGCTGCTGATCCAGTCTTGCTCCTGTGATGGTGCCTGTGGAGCCAAGACCAATCTCTTCTGTCCCTGGGTGTGTTCACGCACATTGGCTTGCACACTCCACTCCCATCGGTGGTTTTCTTTGGGCTGATACTTGTTAGCATTGGAAAGTGAGAAAAATGAACAAAAATATTATCAGAAGCAGGTTTTGTGAATGAATCAGCCGACAAGAGGCTTACCAGCTCGCCTTCATTTACTAGCACAGTGCTTATTTGGGCAGATGTCTATGTATTTTAGTTGGAGGCAGGAAGGAGTGAGAATGGATGGGGGAAGACATCACTTCCAGTTTGCTGCTTTTCTGTTAGTTTGTACCATCTTTTTCTGAAGGAAGCAGGGGACTGCAGTGTGTCTTAGAACCTGCCCTGCTGCTGCCATTGTTCTGCTGTTGTTGACAACTTGGGGGGCACTAAGGGGAGGAGCACAAAAGAGGTCAGAAAGCTAAAACTCTCCTAAGCCAGCCTTGCCTCTCCAGCCTTGCCCATCTCTTCATGGTGCTTTTTTAGTTGATTCTCTCTAAAGGTGGCCTCATGGCCTTCTCTCTTCTCACTATGTGTTTCTAATTAATGGGGAGACTGGTGTATAAACAGAATATTCCTGC
Source organism: Anomalospiza imberbis (assembly GCF_031753505.1). NCBI lineage: Eukaryota > Metazoa > Chordata > Aves > Passeriformes > Viduidae > Anomalospiza > Anomalospiza imberbis. The sequence goes on from NC_089687.1 coordinate 14,800,209, forward strand.
TCAAAATATTGCTTGTCTGACTTCTAGGATGATAGCCAGATGGCAATCACCAGACAGCAGCTTAGACTTTGAGCTTGCCCATCTGGCTATCAAACCTGGTCTCAATTCTCATCTGGAACCAGAACTGAGGAAAGTAATGGGCTTTGCCAGATTGGTTTTGCCCTATGTTTGCTTTTCATAGTTGCTACCTAAGCAGCTAAAAACCTGCAGACAAAATGCATTTAGTATTTCTGGAAATCGTGAAGAAGTTCAAAAAGATACTGGACAAATCCACTGAGGGATGGGTCTTTGGTGGCTTTTGAATCCTATGGGTCAGATGCATCCTTCAGCCATGAAAGTGCTCTTATTGCTGGTTTGCAGCACAGACTGGGAATGGTCCTTCTGCTCCCAAGCAGCTGCTGATGTTTTCTCATGGATGGCAGGCTGGGCTGGATGGCTCCTTGAGCCAGCCTACCTGGGGCATCTTGGCATCAGGTACCTGCATGTTTGCTGAGTAAGTTCAGACAAAATCCTTTTCACAGTTTCTCCTTTGTGAGCTTGGGGTTGTAATATCTGAAAAGAGCTTAGAAAGCTGTGTCAGAAATAAAACGCTTTCTATTATGATTTTTCACTGTCATGACAGTAGGGCAATGCTGACAATAGGGATAAACATCATCATGCAGATTCTGAAAAAAGGAACTTTAACATCTGTAAATGCTCTATATGCTTGGTCCTCTGAGAAGCAGGAGAGATCCATAAGTTAAGCACTGTTATGTGAGCTAAAGCATTGCTTGCCCTGCATCATGCACAGTTTGATATGATTTCTTTACCTCTAGGTAAGTGCCTGACTTCCGTAATACTGGAAAGCTGAAATTGGAGGTGCCAGAGAGAGTTCTGATGCTGGGAAGTTGGGTGCTACAGTTCTCCCTTGGCAATACTGAAAGACACTTCCTGTTTGTCACCATCACCAGAACAGCCTGGTCTGTCCCCTGGTATGGTACCTATGGAGCTGCTAGAGAGGTCTTATGTAGAGAGATACATACCGAGACGTACAAAGCGTGGCCTGGGTTATTGCACTGGGAGGTGATGTGCATGTGTGGGTTCAATCCTGATTTGGCCTGGAAGGGACCTCTGGAGGTCTTGCATCAAGTCCCAGTTTAATTCAGGGTCAGCTTCAATATTCTATTCAACTATGGTTTTAGATGTGCTTGCCCAGCCAGATCAGAGCAGGCAACAAGGAGTGATCAGCTGTCACCTCCTAGATGTTTGGAGCAAATAGGAGGAATTGAGATCTGTCCTCATTTCCACTGCAAAGTCCAAAGAGACTGGTGGCTGCAGCATTGTGACCATTGTGTCCTGCTGTGGCAAGGTTTACTCTCACAAATTCCTTGTGAATTGGGAAAATGCGTAAAGCACAGCAGAGGAGGTGGAAAAAGACCAGAAATCCCCAGATTTCTAACTGATTTTGAAATGGCTGAACTAGCTGGGATCTTGTGGCATTCAGCAGTGGCAGAGTTGTGACTGTTCCACTGTCAGCAGAAGTGGCCAAATGCAGAAGTAGGTAGAAGCTAAATAAGTAGCATAGTATATGAGAAACAATGGGAAAGATGGTATGGCAAGGATGATGATCACTGAAATGGCAGGATCTCCAAAGGATGTTAGGGTGGCCACATGGCCACAGTACAGAGGTGAGGTATTTTTGAAAGCAGACCTGAGAATTTATTTTAACACATGAATACTGAGTAAGTATTCCTGGAGATATTCTGGGGGATGACAGATGGACTCAAGGTATTGTTACTAATCACTGTGGTTTTAAGTGTTGGAGCTGAAGTACACTTGGCAACTCTAATCCAACTGGCCTTCTAATGGGAAAATTGCATTCTTGGGAAGTAATTTAGAAGGTCACAGAAAAGCCAGAAAGGACTTCTCCAGCAGCGATTTCCCCTGCTCTCTAAACTGTGTTTTAGAGTGGTAATAACGCCAGAATGAAAGAATCTATTCTCACCTTCCAGATGAAAGGGCTAATGCAATTTAAAATTTTTGCATGCAAAGATTTTATGGCTTGGTAACCAGCCACGTCTGAAAATGATCCAGGGCAGGATGAACATGTGAGGCAGCGCCTGACTGAGCTGGACACTTTCCTTGTCTGTCCTGTCTCCTGCAGATAATGGTGATGACCGGTCTGAGAGCATTCTTGCTGAGAACCACGTGGATGGCACCGTGGGGATCCTGAGTGGAGCTGGGAGGAAACCCATGAAGACGGGCATGAAGGAGCTAGCCGTGATGAGGGAGAAGGTGAACGAGCAGCAACGGCAGATGGGCAAAGTTAGCAAGGCCCATCACAACCACGAGGACTCCAAAAAGTCACGGCTGTCGACGGGCAGGGTGAGAGGGCAGGGCTGTGGGGAGCTAAGGGGGGCAGCTGTGGGGAGCTAAGGGAGGGGCAGCTGTGGGCTCACTGGGAAATGCTGAATGCAAAGCCTAAGTGGCATCAGCAATAAACTGTCTTAAAAACAGAAAAAATAAATTGAAAGAAAAAACTGGAGAGAAGCAAACATTTTTGGCCTAATGCTGGGACTGAAACCTCCATCTGATGAACTTTGATATGCTGGTCAGGATGCATTATTTTCATTGCAGCTTCACTTCTGGAAGGGGGGCTTCTGGTGGCTCAACACCCACCTCTGCAGCAGTGCAGGCATACCCTTGCCCATGATCTGGCTTTCTCACACCCGTTTTCCCTAAGCCGGCATGGCTGAAGGGGATCTGAGGGGCCAGAAGCAGGGCTGTCTGCCTGCTGCAGCAGCCCCAGTCCAGGTTAAAGGATGCCACAAGCCCTGAGGATGACCTGTGTGACTGTTCTGTAGCAGGGAGAGTGCTCTAAGACCTCCCAGTCTACTTGCCTGTCCCTGTCTGTTATCCAGTTCTTGGCCGTGGCTTCCCTCTAGTGGGAAGCTTGATCAAGGCAACTAGATGGGATGGGAATGGGGATGGAGATTGAAACCCACCCCAAGGGGTCCACAATATACATCCTGTAAACATACAAAGTATTAATATCTGGGGAGCACAGGGACGGAAAGTAGATTGAAGAGAGTCCTCATGACTTCCAAGGACTAGGCAAAACAGAAGTTCAAAATAAAACACAGGCACCATCAACTTTGAGAGCTCACACACTGCTGCTGCTCCTTTGCAAAAAAAAAAAAAAAACCTCACCCACTGCAAAATCAGAGAAGTGTAGACTCAGTTCGGTTCACATCAGGCATATTTCAACCACACTGCCTTGGCTGGAAGCCCTGTCTGGGAGCTGCTGTGGAGCAAGAAGGATGCCTCCAGAGGCTGGCTTGGGGTACTCCCATTCCCAGGTCTTCCTCTCCACTCCCATGGAGTCTCACATGTTTTTGAGTTGTACTTCTGGGCCAAAACTGCATCACAGGTGTGTGCTCTGGGCTATGCGTATGGAAACCCTCCTGATCTGTCTGGACTAGCCCTGCTTCATGTCACTTGTCACCACCAGTGGGAGCCATGGTAGCCTCTCTGAGATTTCTCTGTATCCAGAACTTGGCACCTATGTTCCAAGGCTCTTGGCCACATCAGGTACATGGGAGATGTACATGTCTATGCACGACTCTGATTTTGGGTGCCTGGAGGTAAACTCTTCAGGAAGGACCCAGTGGCAAACCTGTGTCTTTAGGGATGCACACATGTTCATCTCCACTGGTGTTCCCATTGTCCACAGTGTTAATGCTGAATGGAACCATTGTCCTGATAATACATTTTTTTTCTGCTTTCTGGACTGTTTTCAGACCCCTTGTCAGCAGGAGCTGGATCAGGTCCTGGAACGTATATCCACCATGCGGCTGCCAGATGAGCGAGGGCCCCTGGAGCACCTCTACTCCCTTCACATCCCCAACTGTGACAAGCATGGCTTGTACAATCTCAAACAGGTAAGTGGGGAGAGTGGCAGCTCTGGGGCTGTCTGTGCTTCCAGCAGCAGCCCTTGGCTCACTGTCTGTCCCCACCATGTGCAGACACAGAACATGCATAGTTCAGGGCTGGGCTGATACCGTGTGTGTGATGTGAGGTGTGGGGTAGATAGCAAATGCTGCACGTGGCACGGACAGGTTTAGTTACACCCATGTGCATCTGCAGACACTAGTTTGCAAGTGGAGATGAAATCCACATCCACACATGGCTGTGGGCAGTCCAGAGATGGAGAATCAGTTTAGTTCTTCTTCCCCACAAGAGCTGCTTATCTGTCCAGGTCTATTGAACTTAGAGCCAGATCTTGTCCTGTCTGGGCCCTGCTGCAGGAGAAAAGCAGAGAGGGATTGAATACTGAATACTTACAGACAAAGCAGAAGGCACTTCTGGGAGTCAGGAAGGTTTCTACTGTACTTCACTGGTTTTCCTCTACAAGCTGAGGCTGGTCCCCCAGCTCCAGGAGGGATTCCTTCCAGGCAGAGTGGGGGTTGGGGTGCAGCATACATCTGAAGATATTTATGGGACCCAGAAGAACTCAGAAAACTGGTGTGTCTGAATTATGACTTCCTGGCTTCATTCATGCAAAACCACCAGGTATCAATGGTTGAGGAATGGGGAAAAAACTGCTGGGAAAAACAGCAGGAACAACGGCTAGTGCAGGGTTGACTGGAATAATCTGTGAATAGTACCTGGATATGAGGATTCCTTATAGCTGAGCCTTTGGAGGGGACTCGTGCTGTTTTCATGGCTAGGCCTTTTACTCAGGGCTACCTCTACCCCTTCATCAGAAGCATTAAATAAAATAAAAATAGGATGCTCTGAGAGAATCTCCCTCTCTCTGTTCTCCTGTCTCTGTCCCACTTGGGCCCTTACCCATCCACCCCTGAAGAGCCCCATGAGCTGGCTGGATCCCCCAGCACGAGCACACTTGGAACGGCTGGATGGAGCAGAGCTGGCAGGTTGCCTGTAAGATGAGCCATGTCTGGGGAATGAGTCTGGACACTGCAGTGATGCTTTGTGTGCTACAGAAGAAAAAAGAGTCTCTGCTGCTCCTTGTGCTTGAGGAACAAGTCAGCCTGCACTGGCCTGCTTGGAGTAACCTCTGCATCTCCCACTACAGCCTGTTCAGAAATGTATCTGCTGGGGCTGGAGGGATGAACACCAGGTTCAAAGAGCCTGCAGCACTGCAGGGCAGGAGGAGGACAATAACTATTAGACCAAGAAAATTTTCTCTAACAAGACTGGGAAGACAGAGGCCAGATCCAGATGCACCAGGGTCCCTGCCTCTGTTCTGGGATAAGTGAATCTCTGTTTGGTCTGGCTGTGGGGGCCTTGATCTGATGTTTGTTTAGCCTAATCTGCAGGTGAGAAGACTTCTGCAGCTCCTCTGTCAGTCTGTCTCATCCCTCTTTCCTAAGGGATCTTTGTCTCGTTGGATGCTTTCATTGCCAGTTGGCAAAGGGTGATGCATTTCAGGGACACTTGTCCTTCTGGTTCATTAAAATTGGCTTCTTGGTCCCTGGCACAGCCCCTGGGGAAGAGGTTCAGCCCTCACCCTGGACTGCTGGAGTAACACTGCTGGTGCAGCATAGGCCCTGGGAGGTTTGAGTACAGCATCCCATGGATTTTGCCTGAATCTAAACTAGTGCCAGACCACCAGAGAAACCCCAGCTCTGCCAGTGCTGGGGCTTTTGGCTGGGTGACCAGGGAAGTGGTTTGTTTTGTCCTCTTGACTCTGACACCTGTCCTGTTCCTCTCCACGCAGTGCAAGATGTCGGTGAATGGGCAGCGTGGCGAGTGCTGGTGCGTGGACCCCATCCATGGGAAGGTGATCCAGGGTGCACCCACCATCCGCGGGGACCCCGAGTGCCACCTCTTCTATACAGCCCATGAGCAGGAGGACCGGGGAGCACACGCCCTGCGGAGCCAGTAGACAGATGCGATCTTGCTGGCTGGAGGTGGCTCACTGTGGCCCCAGTGCTGGATTTTACATGGGTTTCAGCGTGTCTCTTTAGGCTCTGGAAGAGACTGGGTGCTGCCCTCCTTCCTCAGCTGCCTGGTTCCTGGGGAGGGGAGGGATAACAGGAGGGGAAGGTGGTGGGGGTTTTGCAAGGAGAAGGGACTGCTTTCTTAGTCTTTCACCCAACATAAACCAGAAAACTGGTCTTTTTTGCTCCTCGCCCTGCAGCCCTGCCCTCCCTGCTGCTTTGCGGCATTTTTCTGCACCCTCCAGCACAGAGTGCCATGTGCTCCCTGACCCCTCCCAGGGGACAAAATCCCTTGCTATGAGTGGGAGAGGGTAAAAAAAACTGAAAGAGCCCAGCCTTTTCTCCTCTTTTTCTCTCTTCCCCAAGACCAAAGACTGTAAATACTGTCACCTGCCTCTTGTGTCCTGCCAGTCAGTCTCTTGTGCCCCAGCCCAGCCATCAGTCCTGGCAGGGGATGTGGTGTGGGAGGGAGGGAAGAAAGGAAGACCCCAGATTCCCAGCTGGAACATACCACCACAGTTGAGATGTGTTCCCCAAGGAAGCAGCAGTGAGGGAAAGGGCTAAAGATAAGACAGCTGCCACCTTGCCCCCTAACAACACTCCTGGGTGCTTCCTTTGCTTGTGCTGGGGCACAGCCAACTCCACAGGGGCCCAGCTTCAGCCACTGGTGTGGGAGCATGGGGCCTTTGGGTGATAGCAAAGCTAAATGCTTGTTTTTCCAAGGGATTTGAAGGGCTTTTGCACAGTATTTCTTAGGATCAGCTTATGCCAAGGGAGCTAAAATGAACTTGCCGAGGCTTGGTGGAAGGATGCGTGTGTAGATTTAGGATAACAAGCCAGGGAATGTCTCTCTTTTCTCTTATTCATCTTTTCTTTATTTCTAGATAGGAAAAAACAAAATATCTAAAACCTGCGTTCCCAAGCAGTTGCCCTTGTCCCTCCATTTTTGCTTGGGACTGAAGTGAGCATCTGTTATTCAGCACATAACTTTTTCTTTTTGTAAGTAAATTACAGTATATATCTTGCTTTGTAAAGGCCCTCACTCACACACACACACACACACACACACACACACTCACACTCACACTCCTCTGCCCACATACACATTTCTATAGATTAAATCCAAGTGATTCCAGGTGCTCTGAGAGGTTTTGTGCTGGACATGGTGAGGAGAGATGTGTCTCTGCTGTTAATTCACCTGTTGATTTCTTTCTGTACAGAACACACTGTATGTGTGTAACACACGATGCTGAGAATAAATAACTTCCCCATTGCCTAAGCAAGGAGGTTTTATTATTTTCTTCCTTTTTTTTTTTTTTTTTTAATATGGATGTCCTTATTAGAGCAATTGCAAAAACCCTCTCCTTGGAGTAAACATCTTGGGCTTTTCTTAAGTGGTTTGTTGTTTCTTGTTCCCCTTCTTGGACCCACATTTCAGATCTGAAGTGTGAAGGGCACAGGTGGGCTTTGTTAAGTTAGGGCCCTCGTGCCTTTGCAGGGGTTTGGATGTGGCAGTGGAGGAGACAGGGGAAGAACCCCCTTTGGAAGGTCGGGGATGGGCGTATGTGGATGTGTATGAATGGGAGCAAATGAAAGAAGAAAACACACCTCCATGCAAAACCACGTAATTGTAAAAATGATGCTGTTTTCTGTTAACATCTGAGGGTGTTCTGCTTTTTCATATAAAACTTGCACATGCTGGCTCTCATCTGCAGTTTGTACTTTGTTTTGTTTAGGAATAGGGAAGTTTTCATATTTGTTTGCCTTCTTCCCTTTTAAGAAAGCTGAGTTACATAAAGTTGGAATAAATGAAATAGGATGCCAGAAAACTGTTGTCTTTCCCCTCCACAGTACTTGCAGGATGGTTCTTTGGCTCACATGCATCACATGCAGATTTGTCCCTGTGCATCCTTTGTCCATGGCTGACAGGCTGTAACGGGAGCTGAGCTTTTCATTGTTACTGGCTCCAGTTCTGTGAGTAGGGAGGAACTGGTGTTACTCCTCCTTTGCCTGGCTATATTCCTGCTATACACATGGGTCCTTGTCAATCTGTTGGGAAGTGCAGGGAGGTATAGGCTTTGTGTGTGACCAGTTTGGCTGAGCTGCTCCACTCACAGGGCTGTGGAGAGACGTCCTCCACATTCTCCCAAGGTGAGAAGTGCTGCCAGAGGGAGTGTGACAGCAGAGCTTGGTGTTTGGGCATCACAGAGAGGCAAATAATAATAAAAATAATAAAGAAACCACCCACACTACATTCAATTAAAATTGTAGCATTGAAGGTGAGGCTCTTTGCTGGCCCTAACATGCTGCATCCACCTGGCTGTGTTTTCCCTTTGGACTCCCCAAAGGGAGGCAGAACCACTGCGCTCTTCCCCTTCTGTTTTGTTCTACCCCCTGCTATGAGTTTTGGACAGACACATGTTGAGGAGCTTGCCAGTGCTGAGGAGCACCAGGAAGCTGTAGGGGGGCAGGAGGCAGTGAGTGTGGGGGGCTGCAGGAGAGGGGTAAGAGGACAGGCATGATGGGGGGGTGGGATGTAGGCTGAAGAACATGGGAAAAGTAGCAAAATTACTGTCCTGTCCGGTGCCTCTGGGCTGAGCTGGAGGTGGCTCAGGTGATGCCAGGGGTGGGGAATGCTGAGTAGCAGGGTGGGGCATGAGGGTGCTCCAAGCCAGGTGCTGCCCAAAGAGGACTGGAGGTGACAGAGATGCCCAAGCCTGGAGCCCAGCAGTGCCTGGGCCACCCTCCCGGTCAAGGGCTGGAGGGGAACAAACACGAGCTGTGACACCTGCCACTAGACCAGGCTGCTCCAGGCCCCATCCAACCTGGCCTCGAACACTCCCACGGCTGGGGTGTCCACAACTTCTCTAGCCAACCTGTTCCAATGCCTCATCATCCTCATGGCGAAGGATTTCTTTCTAGTATTTCTAGTACAAAGACCTGTACAATAGTACAGTATAAACCATGATATTTAATATAAAGAACATCATTAGTGCAAAAATGTATGACCGTATCTGTGTACAGCTGTAGCTACTTATACACGTGTATACAGCTCCAGCTGTCCTTAGGGATGTGATTTATCAGCCCGTAGCTGAAGGCAGCACTAACTTTTTGCATGGAAAGCCGCACTTCAGGGCCTCTGCGGCGGGAAGCGGCAGCACCGCGGCCGGGCCCCGAGGGAAACGCGGGCGGGGCGTGGCGCCGCCTGGTGGCGGCCGCGGCGCCTGCCCCGTGTGCTGCCCGAGGAGGTCGGGGGACGGCGTGTCCATCAGGGACGGCGTGTCCATCAGGGACGGCGTGTCCATCAGGGACGGGGTGTCCACCGGGGACGGGGTGTCCACCGGGGACGGCGTGTCCACCGGGGACGGCGTGTCCATCAGGGACGGCGTGTCCATCAGGGACGGGGTGTCCACCGGGGACGGGGTGTCCACCGGGGACGGCGTGTCCATCAGGGACGGGGTGTCCACCGGGGACGGCGTGTCCATCGGGGACGGGGTGTCCATCAGGGACGGGGTGTCCACCGGGGACGGGGTGTCCACCGGGGACGGCGTGTCCATCAGGGACGGGGTGTCCACCGGGGACACGGTGTCCACCGGGGACGGGGTGGCTGTGCCAGCTCCATGTGCTTCAGGGTGGCTGTGGGATGCATTGTTAGCGCAGCCCTGGCAAGCCACGGTCCTCAGTGCAGGGGCAAAGGGGATGATATCGCCCCCCGCCCCGCTCCGGGCGCACGGGGTGATGCTGGCGGGTGAATGGAGAGGAAGAGGGGCACAGGAGGAGGGAGATCGGGGGTGAGTGGGTGAATGAAGGGTGTTGGCTGCCTGGGCCGTGGGGCAGGGTCAGATCCAGCACCGGGGAGGGCAGTGGGATGAACCTCCAAGAGCTACCACAGAGTGTTTGAGGACCATGGCCTGGCTGGGCTGAGCAGCTCCAGGGATGTTCCTGCCGCTGGGACTCCAGCGGCCCCAAGATGTCTGAGACTCAAATCACATGTCTGCTCCTAAGCTCTAGAGCTCAGTTTGAGATAGCATTTAGGGGCTTAATGTCACTGGTTGCTAGGTACTTTGCCCTGGTAAGCTGTGAATGTGTGTGCTGTGCCCCACTGCCACATCCAGGCAAAGAAAATTCTAAAAAAAAAAAAAAAAAAAAAGATAAAAAATTGTAGCTCTGCTTTCAGGAAACTGTAAAACTGTAAAGTTAAGCTTGCAGCTTTTACCAGTCACCCAGCAGATTGTTCTAGTATCAAAAGCTCCCCTAAAGCATTGACACCGTTATACCCCACGCCCTGTACCTCCCTGAGCACCCTTGTGGAACCGGCTGAGCCCCCCAAGGGACCCAACACAGGCGGCCATGGGATGCTCGGGGCTGGAGCAGCTCACTGGCAGGCCCTGGCACACAGATGCTCCATGAGGGTCAGGCACAAGCTAACTGAATGCATAACTTTATTAAATAAATGCTTTGTCATGAGAAAAGACAAAGATCAAAGAGTAACATAAATTATAAGTTGAATAAATAGTATACAGCAATCTTCACTTTTTAATAAAATGTGAGATTTTTTTTAAGTACAAAATGCTAAACAGAGCATTAAGCTCTTCTTCCATTGTCAGTTTTTCACAAACTGCTTTTTTTTTTCCCACCAGTAAGATTATGAGTATTTCTTGTTTACTGGAAAAAAAAAAACAAAACAACAAAACCAAAACGAAACAACAGAACTACCGTATGTATGTAAAGCTATAAAAAGCTACCGTAAAATGTGTAGTGAGTATTGCTTAAAGATAAAAACCAGGCAGGAAACTCGGAATCTGGTGTGTTTTAACAACTGTGTTACAACGGTGGGTAACGTGCGTGGTGACGTCTGTCCCGGTGGCAGTGGCAGCTGGTGGGGCTGGGGAGGGGGCCACAGCAGGCAGGGCTCCTAGCCAGGGCCAGGACAGCGGTCTGGAAGCGAGGTGAACTGACTGTTCTTTAAATATACAATGCTCCATTTGGGGGAAAAAAAAACGACAACAAAACAAAAGAAAACTAAACCAACAGCAAAGAATTTTCATGGGGAAGGCGGAGAAAAGGGGAAGGGGGGAGAGAGCAGAGAAATAGTGCAAAATGCTCTTGTACTAGTGGTTTTCAAAGTCCACTGCAGTACAGACAAGGGGTAGCCCAGCCACTGAGCGCCGCTCCCCTGGCAGATGTGGTGGAAGGGCTGTCCTGAGCCATCCTTGTCCTCTCCTTCCCAGCTCATATCCTGGATACCAGTGTGGGCTTGACACAAATACCATAGCCAGAGACCCCTGAGTCTCACGAGCCCCCGATGCACAAACTGCCAGCATCTCCTGGTGTCCCTCAACCCTCCCCAGCTTCCAAATCTGCCCCTTCTGGCTCTCTCATCCTAAATGCAGAGGGGTGCTGCTGGGTGCTGAGAATCACTGAGAATCATCACTGCCACCCCAGAGGGTGACCAAGCCCTCCTGAAGTCACTCTCATTCCCAGCCCAACCAGGCTCCAACCCCAGTCCTAAATATTAGTGCAGCCTGTAAACAGCCTCGTCCTGCTGGGGATCCTTAAGGGAGTGGGCAGCTGGAGGGGGGTCACTGGTACCCCATCCTGGGAGCCGAGGTGATCTGGGGGGTGAGGGTGGTAAACCCCAAATGTCCATCATCCTTCCTCCAGGTTCATGGGGACAGGACAGGCAATGCCATCCCAGCATGGGGTGTGCAGGGATGAGGGAGGCTGTGTGGGGTGGATTTTGGTACTCTGGGCTCCCAGGGCCACACATTGTGACAGCACCGTGGGGCCCTGTGAGCTAACCCTCACCCTGCAAAAACATCCTTGCCAAAAGGCAAGGTCCATGGGAGTCTGATGCCCTTCCCATCCCACCCCAGGGGCATCTCCTTTCTCTGCAGCCAAAGGCTTTCAAGTTTTGGGAAATTAAACAACAAAACAAACAAACAAACAAAAAAAAAGCAAGAAAGAGGAAGAGAGGAGGAAGGAAGGGTCCTGGGAAAGGTGGTACTGGCCTATGACAGTCAGGAGGTTTTGCACAGGGATCAGCAAGCGGACAGTGTCAACAATGGTGTCCAGTGGCCCTGGGGTTAGCACAAGCTCTTCCTCCTCCTGCTGTCTTCACCCCATTCTTCATTACACTTGCATCCCAGCATTAACCCACCACTCTGGTTAAACCAACCCTGCTCCATCAGGCCTGCAGAGCCTGGAGGGGTCCCTCTTTCAGCTTCCACCATGCTCCCCTCCAACAACACGGAGTTACCCCACTCCAACAGGCTTTTTGGGGGGTACATTTACATTGGTAGCACACTTCCTTCTTTTCAGCATGGGAAGGTGCTTTGTCCCCAGGACGAAATGTGTTCTGCTGGGTCTCTGTGGAAGTCCATAGGCAAAACTCACCCCCACTGTCACTTGGAGGGAAATAACCACAGGTGTCCAGTCCTGCCCTCCATCAGGGTAACATCCTGATGGGGAGCCCATGGGATACTTAGGGGAGTAATGTCATCTCACGAGAGGCTATGAGGGCTCCCAGCCTGTGATGGTAAGAAGCCTTCTCCAGAACCCCTTTGTCCCATTCCCACTGGTGGGGCCCCAGTGATGCTGTGGACCTCCATTTTTCTCTGCCCAGGTCCAGGAAGCTCAGAGAGATATGGGGTTCAGGAACCTTCCACCTGAGATCAGCTGTGTCCTTTGGCCAGTGCTGGCTGCCACCTCCGGCTGTGGCAGTAGGATGTGGCTCCCAGCGGGTGTGTTTCCTCACCACAGCACCCAGACCCCACAGCTCCCTTTCCTTTCTTTCCTTCCATTTGCTGCAGGATCTCCTCCCAGCACCAACATCGTGGAAACCCTTGTCAGGGATAAGCAAGAGGCAAGAGTCCCAAAATCAAAGGCAAATGTTAAAAACAACAAATGAGTTAGGAAGGCAGCCGAGGGCTGTCCCAGCATGCCCAAGGCAGTGGGTCTCCATGGTGCAGTGGCTGCTGTCACTCAACAAAGAGCTGGGTCCCAGGTTAAAGGCAAGGGCCCATCACAGGATCTTACTGCAGGGTGGTGGGAATCAGCCATGGCAACATGAGCAGTATCCTCAATGCAAAAGGATGGCATTTTCCTACCCACGGGGAAAGCTATAAACCAGCCTTAACAAAAAAACAAGATGAAACAAAGTGGAGGTTTGGGGTTTTTTCCCCCTGGAGCAAACCACATTTTCGGCTGTGTAAAAAAAAAAATAAAAAAAATAAAATCTCCATAGTTGGTCGTCTTTGTGGTGGCAAAGGGTGGTGAAGAGTTTTGGCCCTGATTCCCCTGTCCCCATGTAAGGATACTTCAGTCTGAACAGTGATGCAGTCCTCAGTGTTGATGAGGCCCTGATTCCACAGGCACCGATGCTCCTCCATAACTCTGCTTCTGTGCTTAATCCAGCAGGTTATTATTTGTTTTTGGGAGGGGCAGCATATCCCCCAATTGCATATTACATTGAAACCTCCAGATTTCAAGGTGAAGTGTTGCAAGGAGGGAAAGCCACATCAATACATACACAGGTGCATGCAGGTGATGAACACTTTTACACCTGGATGGGCAAAGGTCAGAGGCCTGCTTGTCCAAGAAAATTTCTGACCTTCCAATCAAGATGAACTGGACAGGGAAGACTGTATTTCCTTTTGTGATGATTTATTTTGAAGTCCACAGATACTTTCTGGGGGTATTTGTGCTGTTGCAGGATCTGTGTTTCCCTCCCCAGCTTATCTCCAGACACAAAGTGAACAGTCCCACGTCTCCTCCCTTGCTGAAATCTGCCTGGATTTGGGGCAGTCATTTGAGATGGAAATCAACTTGAGTCCCAGCAACATGGGGAGGACACCGGAGGACTGCAAGGGGAGCGCTGGTGGCCACAAGATTTTCTCCTCAAGACCCTTCAGAAATTAACTAGCTAACATGAAAGAAATATAAAAATAAAAATGAACCTGCCCAAAACCCGTACTGGAAAATCAGCAACTTGGAGAGCTTCCTACATCAGGGTTACCTCTGCTTGTGGCAGAGGGGTGCAGGCAGCACTGGGGAGAGGTGCAGGACGGCAGAGCGGCCATGGCTGGTTTGTCTCTGGCTCTATCCTTTCCTTGCTGAGTCCTTGTTGTCAAAAGGCTGTTGTAGATTCCGAGTCCTCAGTTTCTTCAGGGTTTATTTTTCTCTCTTCTCTTTTTTTCCTTTTCTCTTCTTACTTTTCTCTTCTTTTCTCTTCTCTTTTTTAATTTTCTTTTTTCTTTTATCTTTTTTCTTTCTTTTCTCTCTTTTTACTTTTCCTTTCCTTACTTCTCTCCTTTCTTTCTTTCTTTCCCTTTCTGTTTTTTTTCATTTTTCTTCCTTTCTCTTTTATCTTTTCCTTTCTTTTTTCGTCTTACATGAGATGAAAGGAATCGGAGTCCCGGGGCGTGGGGAGGTGCGGAGGGGAGGGTGGAAGGGAGTCTGGATAGATAGTGATGGGGTGGAGGGAGGGGACGTGGCTTCACTCCACATTGCTGCTGTCGAACGCGTGGCACTGCAGGTCTCCGCTCAGGAAGTCAGTCCCCGGCAGCTTCATGCCATACTTGTCCACACACCAACACAAACCACGCTTCCGGCCCCGGGAGGGCTTGCACTGGGGAGACACCCAAGGGCAGAGATCAGAGCTAGCCACCAGACACTGTGTGGTTCCCTCCCTGGGGACCAGGCCTTGGCCCTTTCACACCAGAAATGCAATTCCCATGGTAGGATTTGGCTCCTGCTCTCTGCTTTCAGCACATCCCTGTCCCTGCTGCTACCCCAGCCCAGGGTTCTCTGACTTTTCCCTCTCCCTCACCAGCTCCTTCAGGATGCTTGCTTCAGGCCAGATGGCACTTGGAGCCATCAGCAAGGCCACCCACCACCAAATGTGTCTGGAGATGCTTGCAGCAACACCCAGACTAGCCCAGCAAAGGAAAAGCCTCCATCCTTCCCACCCAGGGCAGTGGCAGAGCAAAGCCTTCCTGGGTGAGGAACATCTTACCTGCTTCCTCTTGTAGAAGCCCTTGCGGTCACAGTTGGGGAGGTGGACAGCGCGGGGGACCATCCGCTGGCTACTCTTCAGCTCCTGCAGGGACGCCTCCATGTGCCTGCGGCATGGGCCCTGCATGCAGGGAGATCCACTGTGAGAAGGGGAGCACCTCACAGAACCTTCCAGCTGCAAAAGCCCTCAGGTTCCCCCCACCACTAGTACCCATTTCCCAGGGGTAAAAGCCCTCTGCAGTCACCTTCCCATGGGAGCCTCATGGAGGGGAGGTGAAGGCACCCACCAGCTCAAACTCCTGACGGAGCTCCGGGATGACAACACGAGGGTGAGCCGTGTTCTCAGCCATGCCCACGAACTTTGCCAGGGTCAGCTTCTTCCGGCGGTCCTTCTTCAGGGCCTCAGCCTTGAGCTCAGAGAGGCGCCCGTGCTTGGGCCGGTAGGCCTTGGGCGGGTAGGTCTCCTCTGTCATCTCTGACGTGGTTGGCTCCTCATGCTCCCGGGACTCCCGCTCTGCAAGGGATGGGGTACCAAACTGTCATGTCTCTGTGAGATGAGTGGGGCTTGCTTTTGCACAGAGACCCTCCTACCCAACCCCAGAGGAGATCTCTGCACCAGGCAGGATGAAAGCAAATAACCGAAGGAATCCCTTTCCCAGATGCTGCCTACAGCCTTGGCTTTATCCCACTGTGTGGGACTTCACAAGGTTTTTGCATGACCTCTGAGCTTGGGACAGGAAGGTGTCTAGAGAGCATGGAGGAGTCAGAAGTCTAGGATGTATTTCTACATACAGGGCCATCATTGTTTTTGTGGAAAAAGACCAGTATGAGGGTCATCCTACTTCCAGGAAGGGCCAGGTGACACATAAATGAGGCAGAGAAGCCTCTGTTTATCCATGCTGAGAGGATTAAGTGACGAGTTCATACTTCACCCTGCCTTGAGAAGGCAAGAGCACAAGCCAGGAATGCTTGAATATGATACAATTCCAAAGCCAAGGTCAATCACAGAGCACAGCCACCATGTGGCTGGGCAGACATTTCAGCAGAGATACCCAAGATGTGGCTGACAAGTGCTGGGATCTCCAGAGTCCTCAGCTTGCAACCCCACTCCTGGGATCAAACCAGCTCCCATCTGCTGGCACACACCAAGCAGCCAGCAAAGCCAAGGGTGACACAGCCAAGTAATGCTGCCTGACTGCCACTGATAGTACTGACAGCAAAAGGGGATCATGCTTATGTTCTGTCCATGGCACCCATCTTCCCGTAGACCCCCCAGCACAACCTCTCCTGGCAGGATGCAGTCAGGAGCCCTGAGCAGTTATATATAGGAGCAAGCTGGTGACAGTCTAAACTTAGATGACTTGTGACATTTAGTACAACCACCAGAGTGAAAAAGGGTTATTTCTCGACTAAATTTGAATACAGTTTAAAGGTCCTGAGGTTCCTGGTCTCCTGACCCCTGGGTCCCCATACGTCTGGTGTTGATGACAAGTCCGTACAGGGACCAGCAAGTGACGATGAGGAAACTCACTGCAGCAGAAGGAAAGCATCAGAGTAGCTGAAATCTGTCCCCGAACAGCATCTCTTGGCAATTTCTATGCCAGTGAACCCAGATCATCCCCTCCTACAGGAGGGGAAAAGGCTCAGGATTAAAATAAAAGCAGATATACGCCCCCAACAAGGCAAACACGATTCTTTCTGCTGACTGACTGCTTCCTGGAGCCCAGATGCAGCAGCAAGAGGGAGAAAGGTGAAGAGGATGCCACTGCAGCCCAGGGATGCCTGAGGATGCCCAGTGGGGGGGATGGACTAGATGATTAGTGGCAGATGGCAGTGCCAGACTGTCACACACACCTCTGCTGGGGGGTTTGGAGGTGACCGAGCATCACCGGGTCACTGGGTGCCCAAGCCAACCACAGGTGTAAGTCTCCTATTCTTCCTTGCCATTCTCCCAGCAAAAAATTGGAAGTTTCTCATGGTCACTTATTTATTAAAGTGGCTCTTTGTTTTTTCTGTTTCCACAAGAACAGCACTGGATGAGCATCCCCAACTCTACACCCTCCTAACTGCCAAGAGCAACATAAACAATCCCCTGCACCATGCCCAGGACTCATGTGGCTTCCCAGGATGGGATAATTTTGCCATTTTGCCCCATGATGCTCATATACTTGGGGGTTTATTCCTTGCTGCAGGACTCAACTGCCTGCATAGATCTACTCTAAGAGGATGACAGGGGATAAAGAAGAAACCAAGTAAACTGGAAATTACTCCCCAGAAAATGAAACAATACAAGGTGCAGGTGAAGTGCATCCTTTGCCTCAAAAGATATTCTGGCAACTGAAGGTCTGAAAGAGGAACAGAGGCATCTGCAGTGACTAAGCCCTTCTTATGGCAGTGAAACACACTGTGTTCTGTCCCAGGAATCCCCTCTGGCACCCACGTCCAGGGCTGGAGAAGGTGCTGCCAGAGTATCTTCACTGGGCTGCTCTACAGCAATAAAGGAAAGTTTCACGTTGGTGCTGGCAAGCCCCCAGGAACTCGGGAGAAGCACAGCTCATTACCTCCACAATAACAAATAAGTGAAGCACAGCTTCTTAGGGCAGTCCTAACAAATAAAAACAAGTAACAAATAAAGGATACAAGGCAGGGAGGATTCAGTCAGAAAAACAGTACAGGATGTCCAGTCCCCAGAACTCCTCATGCAATGGGTGCCTGCAGCAGCTCAGACTGCTCACATGGTCAGCAGCTTTACCCTCTTGCAAGCACCTTATCCCTCCTCTCCCTGAAAGCTGCCAGCAAGCCAGAGTGACCTGGGGACTAATGTGGAGCCCTTTCAGCAAGGATAGATGGGAGCTGCAGGAGCCCTGTGCTCTTGCAGATAACTGACATGCACTAAAAGCTGCCCAGATCCCAGCCCAAGACTGGTGCTTTCTGAAGGGATGAGAAAGCACCCGGAACTGAACCCTTTCACTCTCCCTGGCATGCACATGTTCCCCCTCAAATGGGAACATATGCTTGGGATGTCATACAACAAGGGTTAGATTCCTTCATCTGTGACTCAGCAGTTTTTGGTCTTTATATCCCAGTGATAACTCCATGGATGCCTTGAATGGATCCTTTTCCTCCATCCTCTTATGTTTTTTATACCCTAATTTCCTTCAACAACAAGGCTGATGCAACCCCTTCTTCTAACAAGCTGATTTTGGCAAACCGAGGGGCAGAGGTCTCTGACAGAAGCTCCTGACAAGCTGTGGGCACCTCACCTCCCACTAGAGGTCCCAAACTTACTGGCACAGAAAAATGACACAAAAGAATGACATTGCTAGCCAAGCTGAGGATGCCTGGCTAGCTTGGAGGTGACACATGGGCTGTAGCCACCTCAAAGGGATGTTGACCCTGCAGCCAAGGCAGGAGACTGAACTCAACTCAGAGCCCCTCCATGGCTTCATGTCTAGTCTGATCCACGGTTGCCCAGGGAAAGGGGGGCAAGAATCTGGAAAGGCTCTTGACCCAGGCCAGGCCAAAAGGACTGTGCTGTTGATGTGTCCTGGGATGCAGAAAATACCCACAGCAGAGCATGGGCTGTCCTCAGCCCTGGGCTGAGGCATAGTTTCTTCTCCCCACTCCAGGCTAGCCAGAGGAAACTCCCTAACAGGAACCATTTCCAACTGTTCCCTGCTGAAGGGAAGGGGAGTAGCAAATACCAGGTACTGTTTCTGGGAAGCCACAAATTGCTCCTGTTTGGCTGCCTGCTGTCCTTAAGAGATGTCACCCAGAGCAGACTACACATCATTCTGCCCTGCATCAAAACCCAGCCTGGTGCTCCTGGGCTTCAGATGCTTTGGACCTATGTGAGGTCCCAATAAGGTGGTGGGTGCACTCACATGGGGGAGTGGAGTGTGTGGGAACACTGCATCCCTGCCTGCTGACATTACAGAGCAGAATACAAAACTTTTTCCAAATGGCTGGGAGGCTCAAATTTTTGTAACACATTTTCATTGGTTTCTGGCAGAAAGGATCTATTGACTGCTGCTCCTAATGAACCATGCTCGTTACAGCCACAGCCCACTGCTAGAGGACTTGCTGTCCTGTTCAACACCACCCCCAAAAGCCACACACACTGAATAAGTACATGCACAACCACAGAGCAATCCTGCTAAACAGCCCTCTTGATTATTATCATGATCATTATTATTTACAGCATAGGCACTAACATAATACACCACTTAAGCAGGAAGGTGTTGGAGAAAGACTTAATGGGGATCTCAGTTAAACCTCTAGCACAGGAACAACACAAATGTAGCTCGTGGAGAGAGTAAACTTGAGAATTTGTCCAGTCCTTCCTCTGCCCCAAACTCAGCCATCTCTGTTCAGAGGTGTTCATTGCATATGGTGCTTATACAGGAATTCCGTTCTTAGGTACCTGGCTGGAAAAACCCCCGAGTATTTTCCCCAGCTGCCCTTCCCATTTGTTGCTACTCTGGAGGACGGGACATGCTTGACCAACACCAAAACTTCCTGTTACTGGCAGGCAAACTTGTCCCTGACCTGGACTTGCACCTGTGGCCATGATGGGAAAATAAAAATTCCTCCTTCCTGGTCAGCACACAGACAGCCAGTGTTTGCATTCTCAAGATGCAGGCAGGGAAGGAATGCAAAGAGAGGAGAGTCATCTCATCTTGCACCCTTTGGCAGCTGGAGAGTACAACTAAGCAAAAGCATTCCTGAGCTCCCCAGAGGCCACCAGACTCAGCCCAGGCAGGAGCCCAGGAGCTTCCACCCGCCTAATGAAGAACAGCTCGCTTACATTCCCGTCCCAGGCACAGCCCCCAGCGCAGTGGTGACCAGCCCCCAGCCCTGCTGGGGTGGTCAGTGGCCCAGGCGCTATGCCTGGGCTGGGGTCACTGCTGAGACCACCGCCCTGGTGAGGTCAGGCAGTGAGCTCAGGCAGCCGCCCAGCCCAAAGCCATCTGGCACCCACTGGAGGCAGAGCAGCCAGGGCTGAGGATGGAGGCTCCAGCCAGTTCCTCCACTGGCCAGGGTGTTGTCTGCTGGAGAGCCAGCTGCAATGTGCCTTGGACTTTGAACGAACTTTTGTGCTTTGGTGGGGTCTTAGCATCAAGCCGGTGCAGTCTGTGTGGCAGGGACTGGCGAGGGAGCATGCTGGTAATGCTTGCAGGTGATGAGAGGCTCGGAGGAGACACCACACACCAAGAAGGACAGAGTAACAGCAGCCCTACTGGGACTGCCACCCCACCTCCCACAAGTCTCGGCAATGTGCAACAGACACTTAAATCTATGTCACATAACACCCAAATGCTAACACTGAGGTGTTCTGGATGGCCAAACTCCATGTGTAAGTCACTGCAGAGATGATGCTCCCTCCAAATTGTGACCAGCCCCATCACTTGGCTTGGGTCATGATTTTAGGGTGGAACAAAAGTCCAGTCTCCTCTCCTGTGACTCCAGTGATCACACTTAGGTCTCCAAAGGTCTGAAGTTAAGACCACCACCTCTTCAGTCTTGGTCACCTTGAAGCCTGTGATGTAGCTCCCATGGGCCAAGCTATTTTACAGACACAGGAGCAGTAGTAAGAAAACAGACCCTATTTCCTTCCCTGGGAATTTGGAATTTCAACAGCTGCCAAAGGCAGCAAAACACTTTTGTGATTTGCAGAGTGTGGAAGGAAGTCTTTAGCAGTCAAAGCACTGTGAAGTGCTCCCAAAAACACCCACTCTGCCCCACCACACCCAGGCACCTACCAAAGACAGCTGATCAGAATCCAATCAGTCCATGGCATAAAAGCCACACAAGCTTTTGGAAGAGGGGCTCCAGGGTATTCCAGTATCTTATACCCCTGTGACAACATGGTGGAAGTTGATGAGACCTCACTCCCTTGTTCCACTGAGACACCTTTTAAGGGAAGGATATGGATCAGTAAGGCCAAGCTCAGAGAAGAGATGGAAAAGCATTCAGAGAGTTGGCTTGGAAGGCTAGGACTTATCTCCATTTTATTAAGCCAAGAGCCAGGAGGATGCTTGGGAATAGCTCAAGAATACCTAAAGAGCCTCAGAGAACAGGTACTGATAGCAGAGGGATGTGCTATTCTGTGGCCTTTTTTTTTTTAGTAGTAATTGTTTGGGCTTTGCTGAAATAGCCTGGAGGACCAGCTCTTTCTCAGGTGATTAATGTCTCCTCAGCAGAAACCTGTGGATGCAGATTCTGCTGTATCAGCCAGGGCTCACCTGCAGAGCGTGAATATCAGGTGCTTGGGCTGCCCCCAGGTTCACACAGGATTCATGGGAAAGGAAGATCATCATCCTGATGACCTCTGTGTCCTCATATAGAGCAGGATGGGGGAGAAATGCAGCTCAGCATGTGGGAAAGGAGCTCTCAAGGGAACCAGCTCATGTTTTGGTCTGCTCTGGAAGTGCAGGACCTATCTGTAGGAATGGATCTCTGGGTCAGCACGACTTCGCAGTGCCAGCAAATGCCATGGAGGTGGGAGAACTACAGCTATGGGAACTGGAAGCTCAAGGAAGGATCTGTGTTGCTACGTGCCACATAGTACTTTCCTGAGTTGCCCTTCTTACTGCAGTCACAAAATAGAACTCTCTGAGAGTTACTCTGTAGGACAAGGAGAAAAGCAGGTTTGGATATGGGGAGCTTCATGATGGAAGCTCCTTCCCTACCCATTGCTAGCTGTTAGTTCAGCAGTCTCCAAGCTCCCATGCTGTGCTGGAAGAGCCAAGCCTGGGCACCAGCTGGTGGGCTGGACTGATGCTGCCTTGAGATGTAACAATAAAGACTGTGGCTGAACAGGTGTTGTCTTTGTCTCTTTCCAAGGACTTCCCAAATCTGTTTACAATCAGTTCTCCATGCAGGTGTGGGAGTTTGCAAGGCATGTACAGGACATATCAAGACCAGGTGATGGTCTGAGCCAACAGGCACCATAGCCAGAGACTCTGGGTTCTCATGACAATGATTTCTGTCCAAGAGAGAACCCAAAATGTCTAACCAATAAAAGAACTGGGAAACTTTCCAGAGTTTCACCCTCCAGTAAGATGATGAGCACACGTCCATCCATTTCAATTAAATCATGCTGATGTGCACCATCTTGCAAAACTGCAGACACTCTGTTGCTAGATAGCTGCTTATATCAGGCTAACATTTCCTGAACAAAGTTATCTTCCAGAGAACTGAACTGGCAAGTGGAGGGGAAGGAAGTATTGCAGGACTAGATTTATATCAAGAAGCTCTTGTTGCTGATGCACTGATGATAGGAAGATAAGATGTATTTCCTTCACCTCATCTGGAGACTGCAGATGTTCACCACTCCATATGTTCAAACTGCAGAAGAAGCTGAGAGCTGAATTATGACCCACAGAAATCTAAATAAATCATCTTTCAATATCAGAGTGACCAAGACATATTCTTCCTTCCTGGAAAGGATGAAGTAATTCAGCCTTTCTTAGTCTCGCATCTTTTCCAATAAATCCACCCGAGCAGCAGATTTCATTGCTTGCAGTAAAGGAGGCAAAACCCATACCAAGCTGCCAAGAAACTAAGAGCAGAAAAGATTAAAAAAGAAAAACTCAGAGGAGACTGCATGACAGTCTCTGCCTAATGAAGGGTGAGGAAAATCTGGTTTAGCTCCTGCAAGGCATCATTGAATTGTTCACCAGCAGTTTCTCCATGGGGCTTATTTGTGATGAAAAGATGAGAACACAAATGCTGTAAGGTTTTCTGAATGAAAACAAAAGGTTGTTTGATCATCTGACTACACAAGATGACTTGGAAAAAATCTTCCTGTGCCCACAGAAATGAAGGAGGTGTGATGTGTCCATCAACTGTCATTATTGCATGAAAAAGAAGCAGGCAGGGGGACTTTTTGGATGCAGGTAGCTCAACATCAGCAGTGGAGGAAGAGTAACTAGGGAGAAGGAATAAGTAATTTGCCCTCCTGGACTCTGTGGGGCTTATCTTTAAAACTCAGGTGACGAGTGGTATCAATATACATGAGACATCAAGAAATGTGGACTTAAAAGAAGGCGCTGCCAGGATGCTTGCCTCTTGCTCACCACAGAAAGACAGGAAAAGGCCCAACAAGGTGGAGCGTAGAGATGCACCTGTGTGAGGGGTTGGACAAGAACTTACAACACCAAAAGTATTTCAGGTTTGCAGCTGTGATTTCAAGTTCCAGCCTAGCCTGGATTAACTTCTAGGCCTTCTGCCTCACTTTCACAGTTTTGCCTTAAACCAGATGGAAAAGTTGTGTGAGATCATCCATTGCTCATCTCTGTGTCAGCACCAGATGACACATCATCACATGTACTGTCCATCCTGACTATTACCACCTCTGAGGGATGAAATTTCCAACCTCTGCCCTCAGGACTCTTTTCTTAATGACTCCCTCTCTCAGAAAACCTTTGCCTGCAGTAGGCCTGGATGTAATTTAATCTCTCAACCTACCTAAGTACGACCATAAAAAAGTACCAGAAACTTGACATTCACACTCAGACAATACTGATAAGGAGAAATTAGCCCAAGCATTATCCTAATGGATGACTCTTGCCTCTCTTAGCCATTTTCCACCCTGTACCTCTGCATTCATTAGCAATTTCTTTTGGCCCAACACAATGCAAAGATGCTTTTGAATGTTAAAAAATCCCTATGGATCTCTTGATGGACAAAAGGGTATAGACCTCCATTTTGGGGTCTGAAATTCCATGAAAGACAACTGATCACCCCTTGCCACAGATCTAGAGCCTTTCTGGAATGATAAAATCCTTGTTGCACTTTGTTGTTTCTCCTGCAACCTCAGACCACTGCTACTTTTACAAAACCAAGTAACTGGCCGCTGAAATGGTTATGGAATGATGCAGTAAAATTTCACCCACAGCTACTCTTTCATCAGGAAAGAAGGATGCACAAGTAAGAGCAATGACTGTATGTCATTCTGTATTTAGATAAAATATCTTAAGACATGTAATATTATCTTAAGACATATGTAGCTGTGGCAGCAGCATAATTGACTGCTGGACAGGTATAAGACAGGTATAAGACAATTCTTCTGCAATTCTTCCCTAGTAAAATTTTTCTTCTTTTCCAGCATGTCCTTTAAATTAGGAAGTGAAAGCCAGGTTCCATAGTTTTCACTGGCTTATTTAATTAGAGATTTTCATCATTAGTCTAACACATAACATCTGATTTCTTAAGCATGAATAATAAATTATTAATTGTTGATTTAACTGTCCTCTGATGAATCCCATCTGTATTTGGAAAAATAAAATATTTCTACTGTTTTTCTACAAAAAAGAATTATGAATATTAGCCAACTTTGCCCCCAAAGTTATCTTTAAGAAACATTCCTTTTTCTGTTTAGCTAGGCAATCATTTCCATAAGTATCTGTCAGGATTACTTTCTTGCCCTTAAATAGCAACCAGACAAGTCATCTCCATCAACATAACAATTATCTCCATCATCAAGCCAGCTGTGTCCATCCAACAAGCAAACAAACCAAACTGCAACAACAGCCCTCCAGGCTCAAAGCTGCAAAGAGCCCTCCAACTCTACCAGAGCTTTGGCCCCACAGTCCTTCAATGACTGAGGCAGCTGGTTCCCACTGAGGGGAGAGGTGCCCAAAAGCCTTTGATTCTTTGGCCCTAGAGGAAAGGTGCTCAGCACCCTGCAGGCTAACAGGGAACAGTGTGCCAGTTCGCTGCGGGAGATATTGAACCCCCCCATTCCCACATTCTGCATGGAAAAGACAGTACCACTGGGGTGGAGTTGCAATGAAAAATGATGGGAATATCAGAGGGGTCTGGAGAATAAGGGCAATAGTGAGAGCAAGGCCTTGTGCACGTGCACACAAAAAAAGCTCACTGACTTCACAAGGATAAATTTAACATGCCTTCCTCAAAGTTTAATCTGTTGACCAGAGTCTCTCTCTCACACTTGTCCTGGAAACATCACAGACAGAAAACTTACCAAAACATGCTGAGAAATGGATTCCTTGAGAGCAAATTTGCTCACAACAAATCACCAAGAGTCCCAAATTTCTGCGAACACATTATGCTGGCTCCTGCTGAGATTAACTTCAAGCAGTGGATTGACATGAACACTAAGGGGTCCTCTCAGATCACTAGCATCAAAGAGCCACCTCAAAAACAACTTGCTGAGAGTTGCCTTGGCTACACAGCTGAAGGATCACAGCATCTTGTGGGGGTTGAGTGGTAAGGGGATGGGGGATGTCACCCAGACATGATGGGACCCTTCCAGGATGACCTGAGGCATGAATCATGAACTGTGTCCATCTTAAATGGGCAGCCCCAGGATCCAGCAGTGCTGGCACAACTGTTCCCCTCCTCTATGTCCTTGCCCTATGTATCACCCCGGGGAGACCCAGTGTGGAGGCTCATGCTCACTGGACCCAGTGGTCCAGGTCTTAGGGGATTCCAGCATGGGGGGGTCAGGTATCCATCTCCTTCTCACCAGCACAGCCTCCTCATACTTTTGGCTATTCCTGTCCAATCCTGATGATAAACAGATAATATCTACTTTTTCCCTGTAAAAAGCCTCCTTATAAACAACTAGGTGGTTATCAGGCTGACTGCCAGTGAGTTCACATAGGCTAAAGATGATCTTCGGATCATCTCTGACCTCTGCATGCATCATGTCTTTGGGTCCTGTAGCTTCCTCTGCTCAGTGCTGGAGGCTGTTTCTCCAGCCCTCAGCTGCTACATTTCAGCACATGTGCCATCTTTTCCCAATTCAGTTCCTCTTTCACACCTTCCTGAAGGCCAGCTGTTGCTGCCTGGGCATGGAGAAGTCTGCAGAATCCCAGAGACCTCAGTGTCCCTGGCACCATCTCCTTCCACCTATGACACCAGGGACCACTGCCCTGGCAGGTGAATTGGCTGTACTTTGCAAGTCACAACTTCACACCTTTGCTGTGAAGAATTTGCTTATTTGACATGGGAAAATTTGCCCTCAAGAAATCTCTCAGTGTATTATCTTAGTCTAGCCAGAAAACACAAGCCACTTTCAAACAGAGGGGGTGAGTTGGTGAGTTTGGATCCACACAGCTGGCTGAGAGGAGGATAGATCTTGCATCTATCTCCTTCCTCAACTCCCATTGTTTGATATGCTCACCTGGTGCATCTCATTTCTGAGCCCTCAGTGGGAGGACGGGGTAGGCTGATCTGTACACCAGCATCTGATCTTCATGGCAAAATACGATGTGCCAGTCATAACCAGAACCCCTGCATCTAAGAGAGGTTTGTGTGTGCTGCCTGGAAACCATTCTGCCTCCAGAGACAAGAATGCTCCGTGTGTGTGCTTGCACACATTAAATGTTTATGCAGGCGTGTGTGGGCGTGTGAACACGGGTACGTGTGTGCATATGCTCACACGCATATCTTCCCTGTGCATATTAATCCTGCTGCTCTGCAGCCCACATCGAGGGACAGGTGTGTTCCAGCTGAATTTTCCACTTACGTCTGGCCTTGAATTTGCACTACTAAGTGCTTGGGTTGTTTAGAAAAAAAATATAAAAGGTGTGTGGGGGCTAGGATTTGCTGTGCCATGGGCGTTTTTATCTGCCCTGGGAGTTAGCACAGGGAAACGAGCGACAACTGTTCTTAGCGGCTCACCCAGCTAAGAGGACGGCAAGCCCCGGAGAGGCTGAGGTTCCCGCCACCGTCCCAGGCTGCTCCCAGGATTTTCAGTTTGCACGAAGAGTTCTGGGAAACGCTGCTGCTGTAGCAGCTCCCGCAACTGCTCCTGCATCTGCGGCGCTCCGGGCCCGGGGCGAGCAGAGCTCCCAGCCGTCGTTAGGAGGAAGCAGAGCACCGCGCTCCGTGTGCGGCAGCGCCGGGTGCCGCCTCTCCTCTTCCTCCCCCTCTGCCTTGACACGTGTGACAAACTAAGCGACAGAAGACACTGGGGGATGTCTTGAAGCTGGCACAGAAGGTACTCAGTCTTTCCTATCCTCTTTTGTCAAGGCTGAGGGGACGCCCCGCAGTCAAGCAAACGCTTCCAGTCGCACACGACTGTGCTCAAGTCACTGACGTGCCAAAGCCGCGACGATCATCTGGGCTCAGGATGCTGCTGCTGCTGAAGTATGACACAAGGAGGCACAATGGCCTCCTCCAGCATCCCTCAAGTTTGCAGAGGCTCCCGTTTGAGCCGTTTCTGCCTTGGTGGTGCAAGTTCTGGAGGGGCTCCCTGCCCTGACCTGGAGTGGGTCCAGGGCTGTGTGGAAGCTCGGGGCCAGCTCTATCACTCATGCACGCACGCACGCACAGAGCCACGTCTTTTCTCCGGTGAACTCTGCTGGCACTCGGCAGGAATTTCATTTGGATCAACTACTTAATATTCTCTCTCCTTCCTTAGAAACCAGGCTGCCGAAAAATCCTTCCAGCCAAGGCCCCTCCTTTCCTGTTTGAACCACCCCATCCCTTCCTCCCCCGTACACACACACACACACCGCAGAAACCCAGCTCTCTTGCTGGCACCTGATGGATTTCACCTTTTTTTTTTTTTTAATATTGTTATTGAAACTCCAGATCAAAAGAAAAATGGAGATTTTCCTGTTTTGTGTCTGAGGTTTTGCAGGCCTGTTGATACTAGCTTTCACCTTGACAGCTCGGAGCTGCTTTGCACAATGGACCTGCCGCTCGCAGCAGCCGGGTCCCTCCCAGAGTGACATGTGCACAAGCCAGCGCATCCCGAGCGCCCTGCTCCCATGACCCCTGCCCTCACCCTCACCCCGGACCTCGGCATGGAGCTGCCCACCTGCCCCACCACGTCCCCTTTGCTCACCCCTGAAGCCCCCCATCCCCAAATGCAGAGCAGACAACTACGGGAAGGGGGAATGGGGTGGGGGAAGATATGTTGGGGAGCAACAAAGGACAGCACCGAACACAAGCTGCAGGAAATCTGTGCTCGGCAACACTCCTCCTCCACCTTTCAGCTGACGCTGCAAAGATGATTTTCTTAGGGCTAATTCTGCAAACCCCCCCATTTCCCCTCCTGGTTATCGTTGGCTCACGGTTTCATAAGGAAACTTGCCAAGTCTTGCTCGCTTTCTAGAAAGAGAGCAGGAATGAGAGAGAAGGAAATATTTGACAACCTTTGTTTTTCCATGAGCGTTTTCAGGGCAGCAGGCTCCAATCTGTGCCCTCCGCTCCCTGGTGCTCAGCCTGACCTTGCTGTCTCAGCAGGAGGAAGTCTGGCAGGAGCACAGGGGAGAAAAATGGAAAGACATGGTATATTTCAAAGGAAACCTAAACAAAACAGAGAAAACCCAGAATCCTGCAGCCTGTGCCATAAATGAAACTCATTCATGTTTTTTTTTTTTTTTTTTTTTTTTTTTTACCAGGAACAGTCAATTGCAGACGTGATGTTTGGCTTTCAGTAAAGGACAGTGTCTGACTGTTGTGGGAGGAAAGACTACAGAGACCATCCCGTCAGTACCTACATATCCATTTACTTAAAACAAGTCCTACTAAGGCTCTTTAATCCCACACTTGCTTTCATTTCAGACCTCTGAACAAACCAGGAGGACATTCTGCTCATTACCTCTAGCATTTCTCAGTATCACTGCCCAGCATATGAGGAAACTGAGGCATGGTACCTGCAAGCATCTTGTCCCCAGGCAAGACATCTGCTTTACAGGAGAGCAGGCTCCCTCCCAGGCTCTGGCTTTTGCAGTGCTGCTCAATGAATTTCTACCTTGTCCATAAGGAGGAAAGCATCTGCAGTTTTAAACTTGGCCAGCACGAGGGCAGAAATAGATAGAAATGCAGTTTGATCTAGTCCTCACCACTGTCACATAGTTTATTTTGCAGAATGCTGATTTTTTTTCTCAGTGGTTCACAGCTCAGGGCCAATTTTGGTCATTGATAGATGAGAGGGCCAGGCCAGCTTCCCCAGTGCACGGTCCCTGTGCTGCTGGCCAAACTGGCAGAGGCCAGAAAGTTCAAGTCAAACTTAATTTCTTTTCTTGCCCTGTTGCTTAGAAACATGCCTATGAAAATATACTTTGTTCTCACACACTACCAATCGAATGCCAAGTGACTTTTTTCCCCTCTCTCCCATCCTCAGGAATTCCTGATTTATTTTTTATTTCTATTTGCAATTGCATAAATCTCAAGAGGAGCCTGCTGGTCTACTGTGGCTTCTTGCAGCAGCCTTTGCAATCCAGGCTCATCTGCTGTCTGCGAACAAAACCTGTTGAAAAGAGGCCCCTGCGGCACTTGGGGAGTCCAAACTGGAAGTGCAGGTAGTGCCAGGGGGCTGGTTTGCACGACAAACCTGCCACCGCTTTCCTGTCCCTCTCCTTCATTCAACGGGTGTTCCCCGTCCCAAGAAAATCAAAAGCAGCGGAATTGCAAGGGACCTAGCTAAAGTTCTCACACAAAGCACCTGCTAAAGGACCAGTTTCCTTGGGAAGTGTGAGGCAGGTGAAACGGAAGGATATTCATGCTGGGAGCCAAGCGCCAAAGCTTTTTCAGGTGTCTGTATGGGGCACCCTCAGCACAGGCGCAGGGATGGGCCCTGCTCTCCTGATGGGTTTCAGCTGCATGGCTTTGCCTTCCCGACCACACTGCCTGCCCCTGGCCACGCACACACACGTGCAGAGTAAATAAACACCAGAATGACGCACTCCGGGATACCTGGCCTATCTCTGCTGACCGTGGTTACTGCCCAGCTTCCTGGGCTCCACAGCAGGAACGTGGCTCCTGGCCTCACCCTCTGCTCCCTGTGCAGGTGGGCTCCCATCCCTCATCCCTTACAGCTACCCTTCAAAAAACCAAACTCAGCTTTGCTGTTTCTGGCTGATTAAAGGGAGTTTGGACATCTGATGTCATTCGAGGGAGGGGGGAAGTTATTACACACAGAATTTGGTTTTGCTCTGAAGGATGGTGCGTAGCAACGCAACCACTGCCTGCAAGCAGCAAAGGGGAAAAATAATAAAAGCATCACAATTTATTAGGTGCTAGAAGGGAGAAACGGATTCCCATTGCATGGGTATAAGCAGACGCTTGCTAACAAGTAGAAATTACTGTTTCATGGACCAAAAAAAGTGAGGGTTTCTGGTTGTTTTTTTTTTTTTTTTTCTTTTTGCCAAGTGGTCCCCTGGACATACAGACACCTTCCCTACCTCCCCTTCATACCCTGGCAGAAATACCTTACCTCCAGTATTTGGAGGAATATAGGGAATCTGTCTTCACATGAAGACAGGATCAAGGAATGGGAGTGAAATGAGTGTCAAAATGAAGGAGCGTTTTCTTTCATGCTTTTGTCACATGCAAGGTACTAACATTTCAGAAGCTTGGCCTTGCACTGGTGCTGCCATGCTCACCTTCATGCTTGCTTTTAACCTGTTCTTGCCCATTATTAGCCACGCCACCATTATTTTTTTTTGTAGACGCACATCCTGTCCCTAATGCACCTGCTCTCTTCATCTCCCTGAGCTAAAGGCCATCGCCTAACAAAGATGTCCAGCAGCTGGCAGACAGAAAGAGCGGGCTGTAGTGATTCCAAGGAGGAAGTGTGAGGCAGAGCAACAAACCTGGGGGTGGCTGAGGACTTTGGGAACAGGCTGCTGGTTGGAAGGAGATGCCCGCTCCCCTCTGTACCTCAATCTGCAGAGATCAGCTCAGGCCCCAGAGCAAGGTAGAGAATATGGTGATAGAAAGTGGTCAGGGAGAGGGTTGAAGACAGGGATGCAGGAAAAATGTAAAAGATGCAACTGGGGAAGGACTGGGATGCAGTTGTGACTAAAAGGGTGCATCTGGGAAGTGGGGAAAAAAAACCCTTCCACTGGAGATGGGACAGTCTGGAGGTGATGATGGAAGGCAGGGTGGGGGGAGGCTGTGAGATGATGCAACAGGAGGTTTAACCAGAGCACAGATGGAAAGAAGGATGGGAAAAGTGGCAGGGGGCATGGAAGAACAGTTAGGGGGATGGAAAATACCCACAAAGATGGAAGAGCAACTGTGGGTGTGGGTGGAAGAACATCTAGAAAGATGTGGAAGTAGCTGGAAAGGTGGAAAAGCAATACGAGGGTGAAAGAGCAGCCGGAGAAGTGGTGGTGGTGGAGAAGCAGGCAGAAAAGATGGAAAAGCAACCGGGGGCTTGGAAAAGTTGTTCATGGAGGGGGTGGGAAGGAGAGAGAATGGGGAAATAGCTAGAAAGATGGAACAGAAGCCAAGGTGTGTAATTGTGTGAGCGAAAAAGTCAGGCAGAAAGGCAGAAAAGTAGCCACAAAGATGGAAAAACAGCTGGTGGTGGTGCAGGGGAATGGAGGAGCCGGGAAGGCGAAAAAGCACACGGCGGGGGAAGGGGGGATGGGGGATGGAAAACCGGGCAGAAAGATGGAAAAGTAGCCGGGAAGGCGGCAAAGTAAAGTGGGGGCATGGAACAGCACCTGGGAAGATGGAAAAGCAGCCGACGGGATGGGAAAGCAGTGGCGGGGGCAGGAAAGAGCAGCCAGTGGGAGGGAGCAGAAAAGCAAGCGGAAAGATGGAAAGGGAGCCGGAAAGACGGAAAAGCAAGCGGAGGGTCATGGAAGAGCACCCGGAACGAGGGAAAACGCAGCGGGGAGCTAGCGGTGGGGTGGAAAAAGCAGACGGAAAGATGGAAAAGGAGACGGCAAGGCGGATAAGCATCCGGGAGAGCTGCGGATGGAGGATCGGGGTCACTCACCGGCCTTGGCTTGCTCGCGGTAGCTCTTCTCGCTGAGGCAGACGGCGGTGCCGTGGAGCAGGGCGTGCAGCGGCTTCTCCTCGCCCTGGCGCGGGAGGCAGCGCAGCCCGCGGGCGCAGCGCTCGGTGTAGACGCCGCAGGGCTGCCCGGCGGGCAGGGCGCAGGTGAGGCAGCAGCCGCAGCCCGGCTCCTTCACCAGCTCGCAGCCCAGCGGCGGCGGCGGGCAGAGCGACAGCGCCTTGGCATCGCAGGGCTCGCACTGCACGAAGGAGCCCAGGCACCGCGACAGCCCCGGGCAGGCGCCCAGCAGCACCAGGAGCCGCAGCAGCATCGCGGCGGGGATGCTGCGGGACGGGGCGCGGGGGGCTGCCGGGAGCGGGCGGCGCTGCCTTTCCGCTTGCCCCTTTGGGGGGCCAAAAAAAAAAAAAATTAAAAGAAAAAATTAAAGAATTAAAAAAAAATAAAATTCAAAAAGGAAAGCGCAGCCCCTGCTTGCAGGCGCCCCACTCTGGGGGTTATTCTCGGGGTGCGAGACCCTCCTGCTTTTCTTATGGCGTTGGGAGAGGGGGGACGTCTAGATTTCCTTTTTTTTTTTTGTCTTTTTCTCCCGCCCCCCCGTCTCTCCTTTCAGCTTTTTCTCGCCTCGAAAGGGGGAATTCGCACTGCGATCCGCGGGAGCGCAAAAAAGAGGGAGGGAAGGAGGGGGGAAAGGGAGCGAAGCCTGCAGGGGCTGCACAGCCTACAGGTTGCAGGGGGAGGCGTGGGGGAGCAGGGGTGTTTGGGGAGGTGGGACGGCGATTTCACACTCGCTCACTCACGCGCACACACACATTCACTCTTCCCAAAGGGCTGGGAGGAGGCAGGTTAGGAAGGGAGCAAAGTTCCTTGAAAACCAGTGTCCTGCTAATAATGCATCAAAGCAATCAAGAGGAGAAGAAAAAAAAAAAAAAAAAGCGCAGGAGAAGGAAGAGGGGATGCAAAGCTCCCCTCCCCTCCCTCTTCTTCTGCAGGAGGAAAAGTCTCTCCCGCCGCAGCGAGCTGCTGGGAAGCTTGGTATGAAGCAAAGTTGTGTTTCGATCGGCTCTGTTCAATTCTCCCGCTTTCCTCTTCCAAGATTTGCAGAGAAAAAAAGAAGACCAAAAGAGTAAAAAAAAAAAAAAAGTTTTCTGCAAAGTTGGAGTGTTTGTTGCAAAGTCGGCAGAGGAGCGGTAAAAAATCAGGGGGAAAGGAAAAAAAGGAAAAAAAAATCCACTTTGTAGATCTCCCAACACTTTTCCCCTGGAGAAGTTTCTAAAGAGACTGAATACTGCAGAACAGGCTGTCTTTTAAATAGACTGCCTCTGGCTGCCTGCCAGCCCCTCGCTGCAATTTGAGATCCCAATGACACCTCAGCTTGACTAGGTGCCAGCAGCGAGGGCCCTATCAGTGCGCGCTCGGGCCGTGGGGGTGGGGTGCGCAGCTCCTGACTTCTGGGCTTCAAACCCCGGGCAGTGATCAAGGATAATATTATGAGGAGAGACAAGGGGAGGAGGAGGGGGAAGGGGAAGCCGAGGACTGGAAGGGGGGGGGAAGGGGGGGGGTGGGGGGAAAGTTCAGATCTTCACGGTTTAAAAAAAAAAAAAAAAAAAAAAAAGCAAAAAAAGCAAAGTGGTTGCCGTTGGGTTGCAGGGCAGAGCCTGGGCTGCAGGGAGTCTGGATGGGAGAGGTCAGGGCTCTGAGTTTGGGGAGGACGTGGGAGATTGAGTCAGCAGGGCCTGATCTTACGTGCTGTACCCTGTGCTGGTGGGGTGTGGACCCCCGTGTGGCGCCTGGGGAGCGGGCGGGCCGGGAGCCCTCGCAGCACCCATGCGCTCCAAAGGTGAGCGCAGCCCGAGATGGCTGGGTGCCTGCCAGGGAGCGACTGTCGCCCGCCCGGGCCTAGGAAGGAGCCTTTGTGTGTGCAGGGTGCCCAGCCCTCCTCTCCTGTTCCCTCTGCCCATGGGCGAGGTTTAAAACCGCAGTGAGGCTTTGCCTTGTGCCGGGGTGCGCCCCTTGACACCCCTAAATAGCAAGGGTTAACACGGCTGGACAGTGAGCAGAGGGAGGGCTGGGCTGCTTGTAAGCACTATGTTAGATTCCTCTTTGGAAAAGTTCGCTGTTGCTTAGGGCATGCCAGAAAAGAAGGGGAATTTTGCCATGTGAAGTCCAATTTGCACGTTTTAGCTCATTCTTCTGCCTCTTGCCCTGCACAAAATGGGGAGGGAGAAGAAAGGGAAAAAAAAAAAAAGCGATTTACAGTGCTCATCCCCTGTCCTGGGCAGCTTGGGGTTTGTTGTCTTTTGTTCCACCGCTGCATTCCTCAGGGTTACAGTTCTCGGCCCTGGTCCTTCTCACTTGCCTCTTACTTCTCATTCATCTCTAGGAGCAAGGAAGCTGGAAGTGTAGGGGAGGGAATCTCCAAAACCGGGGTGTGCACTCCCCGCAGCTGTGCTCAGGGGTTACACCTGGAGCAGGGGTGTGAGCAAACCAAGGGTGGGAGTCTGCTCAGAAGCTCAAGCACGGGGGCATCTACCAGGGCAGTGAGAAATTCAAAGGGATCAGCTAATTCCGAGTGAGGTTTATGAGCGATTCAAGTCAACCCCCCTTCCACACAGGCACACACTCCTCCAAAGCTTCATATTCCCCAGGTTTCTTTTTAGATCAGTCATCTGTGCAGCTGCATTGCATGGATTTTGCCACTAGAATGCACCCTTATCTATGGTAACAGGACTGATGGTTGCTTAAAAGCATTAACTCCTTCTTCTCCAAAATTTCCAGCTTAAGGCTTTCTTTGCACCTCTCAGGTGTTCCTTGTTTTACTGCCTTTCTACCCCATGTGGACTCAGTAGTAAAGATCAAATTCCTCCTGTTCTTACCCCTTGTCCTTCAAAAAAGAAAATAACATTGCTAAGAGCTTGGTTGGGTGGTTTTTTTCTTTTCTTTCTACCAAGAGTTTTTTCCAGAGGCTTTATTTATTGCTACCTGAATCTCTGCTTAGATCACAGTTAACTAAAAAAAAAAAAAAAAAAAAAAAAAAAAAAAAAAAAAAAGGCACCTTTAAGGTAAGGAAAGCACTCTCCAGGGGTTTTATCTTGAAGTGCTTTAAAATGGTTTCTCCAGTTGACACTTAGGGCTTTTACAGCATATTAATTGCGTCCTGCCACTGTTTTTTATGAGAATCTGCCACTGGTCTGAATGGGTGCTTTGCAGAAAATAGCACCAGGCAGAGAGTGAGCACTGTTCACCTGGAGATCTGGAAGCACTTTGTGAGAGGGCTTAGGGCAGGAGAAAAATGGCTTTCCTCGTTCTCCCATCCACCCTGTAAGAAACGGAGTGCCCCCTATTAATACCTGGTACAGAGACAGTGAGAGTATGTGAGGGGTGGAGGAGAGGTTTCACTCCCACTCCTACCTGCGAGACACAAAATGGTGAGGCATGTAGAGAACTGCCTCCATCAAGCCCAGCTGCAAGCCCTGGCATGGGAGGCTTGGGCACGGCTGGATTGCCACGGGGCAGAGATCCTGTGAGGGATCCCAGGGGAAGCTGCTCTAAATTAGGGCTGTCCGGGAAATTTCTCTTGGGCCAAAACCCAGGTCATGTGAAGTTGTCTTGCAGCCACCCTCATTTCACTCCTGTGCTGTCCTGCGAGAACACTCATCCACAAAAGCTTGCCTGGAAACTGAGTTGTATCCTCAGCCAGAAAATGACAATATTTTAGCCATGAGAGGTACCCTCTTGGCAGGTTTTCCTGTATTTTATGCAAGTAGTCTCAGCTATCTTAGGGATAGGGCTGCCACCTGTACTGAACCACTGAGGCCAGCAGTTGGGATGGAGTTGCAGATGACCACCTGGTCTGTGCTCTCTCCATGCTTTTCACAAGGTCTGTCTTTATGGCATCTTCTGCTGACACCAAAAAACGCCCACTACCCTGGCAACAGAAGACAGCCACAGGACAGTGCACAGCGTATGGCTGGCCGTGAGCTGTAGGAGAACCTGCAGCTAACAAAGATCACATTTCTCCTGGCTTGTGCTCTTCCAGGGGAGATCACAATCGTGTTTTATGTTTATAAGACATGCTCTCTTATTTCGAGGGAGTGAACAGAGAGCGTTCAGAGGAAACCAACGTCTCTATTAGTGTCTTCTAGTGTATTTCATTGCTATAGGCTCTATGTGTTACATATAGCTCTGCTGCAAAAAGTGAAATAATTATTTGGAAAGCAGTTAGTGTTCTTAACATATCAGATATGTTACACTTCATTATGATAATCTCAGTAATATGCAAAAGCACTGACTTTCCTGGGTATGATAAAGAGGATGGAATACATACTTTAATCAGTTTGGGCTAAACCGTGTGTTTTGGAAGCACTTAGAACATAAAAAAAAGCTCAGGCAGCCTAGAAAGATTAGGAGCTAATGACAGATACAAAAGTAAGATACTTTTTTTTTCTTCCTCCACAACCACTGTCCATTTTTTGTAGGTCTGAAACTCAGTAGCAAAATAATGCTTATACAGGAGAATGTATATTTTTTTTTCCTGAGCAAGCTAAAAACCACGGAATAGTTGTGAAATCAGGTGCCTGAAGCATCGTTCTGAAAAAAAGAAAAAGCCGGTACTTCTACAATCCTTGGAGGAGAAAATGACAAGCAACATAAGTGGAACTGATGGGACAAGTCTGAGACAGAAGTGCAGACAGGAGAGATGAACACCAGCAGGAGGTGCAGATATCGACACAGTATTTCACTTTGCATGGAGACTGCATTGAGTGTCAAAAGTAAAATGTGATTTCTTCCCAAGATATTTGTTCTTCCCTTGGACAGTGCCTTGTTGCTTGGGATGACAACCCCAACAAGTGTTCGCAGCTTCGTGCTGGGAGCCCCGTTCCAGCAGGATCCCGCAGCCCATCCCGCAGCAGTGGCTGTAGTAGAGCTAGCGAGGGCTAGGTGGCATACTGGATACGTTGGAGAGTCACCTCTAAGGACTTCCTTCAACATCCAGTAAGGGTTAGGCTGAATGAAATTATCTCTTTGCAAGCAGCTTTCTGTGTCATTAAAAAAACAAAGCAACCGATGCTTCCAGTGAAGACAGCATCAATGTTTTGCTTTCTAACATGCCTCATGGGGGTATCAATTTTAAACCGCATGTACAAATGGAGTCTCCCCCCACCAGATCAGCGCCTGGGTGTTCTGCGGGGCCGTGCTGGCTCTGTTTCACATTATCAGGGCTCAGCTGCCAAGATTTCTAGTGGTGACGGGTGACTGGGGTGCCTCCACCTCCCAGTGGCCCACACAGGTCAGCTTGGGGTGCAAAGTGGGGGGATTCAGTAAGCGAGGGACATCAGATCCTGGGCATCAGGAGGTCCTTCCTTAGAGACTTCCACAAGGACTGTAGCATGAAGGCTATACTGGACGTTTAAATGATAGAGGCAGAAATGGCTCAAGGGACAAATTCCTCTTGCCTGAGCACAGACGGAATTAATTTCTTCTGCTAACAGGGAAAAGACAGATGTTTCATCATGAGCAGACAACAGAGGTTCTCCTTTGCACCTTCCTGGCCGGAGCAGAGAGCAGAGGTCATTGTGTTGCTGGTGGCTCTCAAGGACCTGAGTGTGGGGTGAGCAGTTCAGTGCCCCTCACAGCACCGTGCATGGGCCAGCAGCAAGTAGGACTGTGAGTCTCCTGCCCCACTGGCCATGCATGCTGTGGCCATGGCGCCACGTATGTTCCTGCTTCCCTGGGGCATTGGAAAAGTGCAGTCTGGCTCTGGGGAGAGGTGCTCGATGACTGGGGATGAGTTGCAGAAGAAGCTTCAGTTTCCCTTATCTGTTCAACAGGACTGCTGAGGCTTTTGTGTCTTGGAGGGGACAGGGTGGACTTAAAGGGCTGTCTTTGGAAGTGGCTAGAGATCTTGTCAAGGTGCTCTGCAAGCTGGAAATATCCATGTGATTCACTCACTTTCCACCTCCACCTTCCCCCGCTTCATGCTGCCCACATTGTTTTTTTGTTATTAATTGTTTTAGATTCAGACAATGCCTCTCCTTTGGCCTCAGGCAGACACACTGGCTGAATCACTAAAACACTTTAACACACATCTGCTGAGGCAGCAAAACTCAGTATCTCCTTCTCTCTTTTTCTGCCTCTCCAGTATCACAGTCAAAAGGTGACTGAGACACAAAGTAGATCTGAAATTGGCTGAAAAGGGAAAGTGCTCCCAGCTGAAGTGCAGAAAACACCTGCATCTAATAAAAACAAATGAGAAACATCATCAATAACCAGGAGAAAAAGTAGTGTAAATAAAGAAAGAGTATAAATTCAGATGGTCTCTGGGAAACTTGAACAGATGCCCTAGCCTGCTGTCTTCTGGAGGTATTGGCTAATTATTTACCTTGTAGTGAAATAAAATATGGGGGCTTGCCTTGTCTCTCTAGGATAGACTCAGGTGCTCTAGAAACCTTGCTGTGCATGTGGGTGCCATGGTGATGGGTGACACAGAAATACAATAGATTGTTGCTGTGGCAGGAGAGGGGTATCTTCTAGAAGAGGGAGTTGTCCTAAGAAGGATACTCCTTTCTGCCTGTGTAAGGTTTTACATGTTCTGAGTAGTTGGATAATGATTCAAGGTAGAAAATATGTTTAAAGTTGACTGAGAATTTTGAAGTCCCTTATAGGGTAGAGGTGGGATGTCTTATGCCTCTGTGGTCACATACCTGCTGCAGGCCCCATGAAGAGCAGTGAGGAGTACTTTACCTCAAGGAGATGACTCCTGACTGTGACCTCCCTCCAAGCCTGCTCTCTGCACGTTAATTCCTGAACCTTTGCATAGTGCCTGAGGAGCTGGCATGAAAATACCTTCTTGGAGCCCTGCTGATTTCATTTTTTTCTTTTTTCATCTTTCAACCACTTTGGATTCCCTTCTGCTCTGTGCATGAGCCAAGATGGATATAGGCTTTTCATCTCTTTTTGTGATGCCATGTGCCTGAAAATGTTCTTGCCCGAATCATGTTACCACCAGGGACACAGCAAAACCCCTGTCCGAAGGGCAATGAGGTGTAATTGTCATGGGGAGCCTCATGGGTGGGTGTCTGGCTGCACCATTGACAGGAGTGGGTATGGATGGTTAGGAGGCTTTCTAGGGATGAGGAAACATAATCCTTATAGCCTGATTCTGAAGAGTTCTCAGAAGCCATCCTGTCTCTTCGGCCAAGGTGCTGCAGAAGTTTCCAGGGACATCCAAACTGCTCTGGGATCTGTGGATAACAAGTGCTGGATGTTACTATTTATAGCCCTTTTAAATAGGGAGAACTCTCCTGCCTGTGATTATCACACCTTGATTTCTTGCAGAGCTTTCTGCTGGTGGGATGCCTGTGTGCAGCTGCCTTCATTAAATACCCACAGTGAGCAGTTGTATTGTTCAAAGGACAATTAAGGTCCTCACCGAATTAATCCAGGCTGCAGCTTAGATGGGAAAGGAAAATATCCTGTCTCTGTCCCACCCCAGACACATGCATGGAGCCTCATCCCTGAAGGTCTGCAGAGTGCTGTAAGATCAGAAATGCGTGAAGCATTTTGGGGTCCTGCTGAAACTCTTAGGGTAGCAGGTTCTGTGATGGTGCTGCAGGCTCATGCAACACTGGATGGAGATGGACCCAAACCAGAGAGGCCCTCAAACCCTGCTTGGATACATTCTCTTCTCAGCCACCAGTAACTGGCCTGGATGTGGGCTCATGATTATATCCCTGAAGTAATTCCCTGGACTTCTCCTTACCCCCACTCTATAATTATTCATAGTTATTTTCTAATGCTTGTCCTACCACTTGTTTTCTTTCTGGCTTTCTTTTTCTTCCGAGTAATGAAAACACATCAATGGCCTTTCTCCAAGAACAGTTATTAAAGCCATCACCCCTGCCTATCCCCCCTCCCCTCATTTAAAGCCTATCAAGCTCCATTGGATTTGTGGCCAGAGTTTGCCTCGAATTACTATTTTAGGGTTGCCAAAATAAGCACAACCAGAAAGTTTGGAAGGGTGGGGGGGAGGGAGAAAGAAGAATAGGGAGAGAAAGTTATAATCTTCCCAGATCACTATTAATTACATTTATAATAATTATACTTTTCCAGACGGTTACACTGCTGACAAGTAGGAGGATCAGGTCTTGCAGGGCAACCTGTGTGTGTATTTTGGCCTTTGCTTTTCGTCTACAACAAATCCTTTGTGACTTGCAGCTGCTGCTGGGACACCTCTGTCCCCAGTGTGATGGAGAGGACAATGTGCATTTGCAGGGAGAATGGATAGCTTCACTCTGTCAATGACAGAGCTTGCTCCCACAAACAGGTCCCAGCTTGGCTTGCCAATTTGCCACCCCTCTGAGGCTGAATTTCAGTGCCTTGTTTTGTTTATCCTGATGGTCTGGAGCACAGCAGAGGTGGGGTGCAAGATGCAGGACTGGGAGTAATTGTCTAAAGCTGTTGCTCAAGGCAAAGAAGTGTTAAGGGGTGCTCTCTCATGGCTCTGGTCTGAGCTATGCCTCCTTCTGATCTCCTGGGAGCATGCAGAAGGACGGGTGGATCTAGTGGATAAACAGAGCAATTTGGAGTAGCTCTTAGAAGTCCGACTGTTCCTCATGTGTCAGAGGATATTTATTTATTTAAAGGGGTGTAGCAATTAGGGAAGAGAACAGAGATGTCAAAAGGTACTTGGCTTTTCTCCAACCAGCTCCTTCTTCTGGTGCTTCTTTCTGAGGCCACTGTCCTCCCCAGTCTCCTGCAGCGCTGAAATCCCTAACAATTGTCTCCCTTGCACTGCAGCCGAGGTTATTCTCTGTTCTCATTGCCTTTGCTTGACATTTCCTTCTTGAAACCCCCTCTCCTATCCTAAGTCAGAGTGGTGAGGACCAAAATACTCAACAGAAGCAAAACCTCAAAGGCATTAAACACATTTTGTCATTGACCCAGTTATCTCCATTTTCAGAGCTGTCTTTCTTCAGACACATCACAACTTTGGATCCCACATATTCTCACCTGTAATGTGATACATTTTATGTCTTCTACCAAATGCCCTTCCTAAAACTGCATATTACACAGGCCCTTCAGTGAAGAACAGAAACACCCTCTTACTAGAGGGGAAACATTTTTATACAACATCCACTTTGCCTCCTGCCTGTGAATCCTGATCCTCAAGGGTAAACTAAAATAATACCAACTCTTGAACTAAAATTCATAACTCTCCTGCCTGTGTCAAATCACAGCCTCAACTAGAGATATTAATTTTATGGCATATTATAGCTTTTCCTGCAATTTACCTGTCCCCCAGGATTCTAATGGCAGTAATTTTCTGTCCGTCTGTCCATCCAGGACCAACAGCTTTTTTACCTCCCCTTTTCCATCTTCCTCCTTTCTTTTCCTGTTGCTGGCTCCCTTAAGATAGACAGGCATGGCCATCACAGCAAAGAGACACAGGTGGTGTTTGTGAGCCAGGGACAGATCTCCCTGGCACTCCTGACAGATGGCTTGCAGCCATGGTCCCCTTGTTCTCTCACATGTGCAGTAATTGCAAAAGTACACAGAGCAAGAGCTGAAGGGCCTCACTGCCAGTCTGCCACCTTAACTCCCTTACGTCCTTGGTAAGGGGAGGCATTTTCACCCTTTGAACAATGCATCCTTTCCCCTTGTTTTCCCTAGGAAGCATCCTGACTCCCTGTTCTGCCCTGCTTGCTGCCTGACATTGTTCATGGATACCCCAGCAAGAGTCCTTGTCACCATCTGATGAACAGCCATGGGACACACTGGTCCGTAGGGTTGAGACTGGCCCTAAGGATTGTTCCACTCAATGTTAAAAGAAATAATAAGTGGTGTTAAACTAGATGCATAAAAAGTAGTATTAAAGCACATGCCTAAAAAATGCAATTGAAATTTGAGCAGATGCAACAATCCAGGAAGGAGTTGAGGGAAAGCAGAGTCTGTGCCCAGTACAGAAATGGTGAGGCCTTCAACATACAAGTGTCTCTTGGGCTCCTAGACTCAGAGCACACATCAAAGAACTGAACTTGGTCCAAACCATCATTTCTATTCTTTTCCCCCTGCACTCCTCCCTTTTTCTTTTCTTGAGGAGGGAATCTCCACAGCTTCCTGTGAACCAAGTTTCACAACCTGGGGCATGTGGCTTTCTCTGCAGTCTTCCTATTTTCCTTTCACAACTGTGCTGTGGTAGGCTAAGAGAGAGGGAGAGGGACAGTCAGATGCCTTGAATTGGTCCTAACTCCTCAGACGAGTCACTGGGAGGTTGAGTGAAGCATGTGGGTCTCACAGCAGGAGCCAGCACCCTCGTGGATCTTTGCTGGAAAACAGCGTATGAGCATACGAGTCTTGAGCTTTTGCAGCCTGGGGAAATGTAGTGACTGAACACACTCGTGCCATTGGGTGACATCTTTGTGTTGGGATGCATGTGTCAGCATCAGGAATTAATTCAGAATTGCCCCTGCATATCAGGCTGACAGGAACTCGCTCAGACCGAAGGCATGCTCCGGCACACATGTTGTCGCATCTTTGAGGGCACTTCTCACAATGGTCCCAGGAAAACACCAGCCAACTCTGTGCTGTTTGACAAGAGGACAGTAATGGCAACAGGGCAAGAAAGCACAGCCCTCTTATGAAAGAAAGTTCCAGGAGAGCTGCTCCATAGCTGTGGGCTGCACATTTCATGGGGATCCATGGACCTTTGGTCATCATCCCTCTGTCTGAAACAAGTCCAGTATAAATGATGCCTTAAAATATTTGGCTTCCTCTAGGGCAGTTAATTTTCACATTTCAGATGGGAACCTGAGATTGAACCAGTGAGTGCAAAATGGGCGACAGGTGGTTGAGGGCTCAAGTGAAATGTAGACCAGCTTGACAGGGTAGACTCAGCAGACAGTGCCATGAAGAGCAGGCAATTTACAATAGTTAGGAAGAGGAGCAGGGATCTCCCTTTCCTGTGGCATAAGGAAGCTGGAGAACCCTTTCTTTGTCACATTTGGAAGGACCACAATTAACAATCATTCTGGCAATGATGCTGTCTCTGCCAGCATTCATATTCCAGAGTGATGGATTCTTCCTCAGGACA
The DNA here is from genome assembly GCF_031753505.1 of Anomalospiza imberbis. Lineage (NCBI taxonomy): Eukaryota > Metazoa > Chordata > Aves > Passeriformes > Viduidae > Anomalospiza > Anomalospiza imberbis. The sequence goes on from NC_089687.1 coordinate 14,842,996, forward strand.
AGAACTTTATCTGTGAACAAAAGTCTCTGCGTAAGTTTCGGCCAAAGGAAAAAAATCATTCCTCCCACGTGCCTTCATTTTTATGGCCCATTTGCACTCTTTTTCCAGAGTTTTCAGCAGCCTCTTCATCTTCCTGCAGAAATCCCTGAGGACAGTCTGATCCAACATAAACTTTACTGTAGCAGCTTTCCCAGGTGACTGGCTCCTGTAGCTATTCTCTGTGCTCTAGCTCTGCCTGAAGTCACTACTTGTTGCCAGATTCTTGATGCTTTTCTGAGGTCTCCAAGTCTGTGAATAGCACATTGCCTGATTTCCCATCTCTTCCTTGATGTCCTTTTTGTCTGCCTCTTAAAATCTCATCTTTCCAAAGCATGGCGAGAGTTTTCAGATCTTGTATGTCACACTCTCTGCTGAAACCTTCCAAAATTCAAACATATTTCAAGTGTAATGGTGTAAGATTTTGGAGATCACAGTTAGAGTCGTATAAGACCTTCACCTCATCCTCAACTTTACTGACACTCACAGAGTCATACCACAGTAAAATTGTTGGGGTCGAAAGAGGCATTAAAGGTTATCTCATTCCAACCCCCTGTCATAGGCAGGGATACCTTCTACTAGACCAGGTTGCTCAAAGCCCCATCCTGGCCTTGAACACTTCCAGGGATGAGGTAGCCACCACTTTTCTGGGCAACCTGTTCCAGTGCCTTACCACCTTGTCATGAAGAAATGAAAACAACTCTTCCAAATGAATGTAATAGTCTATCCTTGCAGACTCCACCCCATCTCTCCCTATATGTTTAAAAATTGGTTGTCTGGTTGAAAGTAGTTGCGGAGCTATTTCATGGTTAAAGTTAGGTGTGGAAGATCTGAGATGTCCCCAGATCTGAGAGAATTTTGGTGGATTTTGAGAAATCCTTTCCAGGGTCAGTTGACCAAGTGGTGACTGCTTCAGTGTTTGCAGTGTTCCTCTAAAACAGCCTGGCTTTTGTGCCTTGGAGTCTACAGCTTTTCCAGCAGGCTTGTGAGCCCTTTGGCTGATGGCTGCTCAGCTTCCAGGGCCTAGGCAGGAGCAGGTGGTTGCAGTCAGCCTGGTACAGCTGCAGCATGCATGGGATGTCTTAGACTCAGTCATGCCTGCATCTGTTCCAGCTGGAGGATGAGCCAGAAAGGCCACTTCTGGCTGAAGAGGTTGCTGGAGAGTGGCCTTAGATAAAGTTTGGACTTGGGAATTGTGTTCCTGGAGCTGCCTGGCTACAGTTTTAACCAAGCATGATGTGTGGCTGCTGAGTTACAATCACTAGTCTTTTTCCTTTCTGCCGTAAGTAGTATCCATAAGCACTGAAAGACAAGATCTACAAAAAAACTCAACATAACAAACTACCCAAAAAAGCAAACCAAAAAAACCTCTCTGTTGAGGGAAAAGATTAGTTAAGAGACTACATTTTCTGTACATCAAATGGATGAGGACATACAGGTTTCCCAGTTTCCAGGGCACCGTAAAATCAAACATAGAATGAAGGGGGAGTGAAATTAATGGGAAAAGTGTCATGGTCTGCTCTCAGCCAGAGCAATCTCACCAAAAGTGATGGGACTGTGCCAGTGAAGGCATGAACAGGATTTGGCCTTGCATCTGTTAAATGAGGACATTACCAGAGTAACAGATGACACAGCCTAGTTCTCTGAAACCAATTCTGCTAAAGTAGAAAAGATTTGTTAGAAGGCTGCAAGGTCAGGAAAGCAAGATTATTGGTTTAGCAGCCTTCTGCTGTGCTGGGGACCCCAGGCGATGGCAAGCACAGCTCTGCCCAGTGTTTCACATCTTTGCTTTGTCATTTAAAGACTTGTAAAAAGGACAATGAGACATTCTCCTTTCTTTCTCTTCAATATTTGCACAGTTGGAGTAATTCTTACTCTGTACTTTTTTTTTTTCCTCCTCAGAAAACAAGTGCTTCAATGCCCTTATTTTCTAAATAAACCGAACATGCCCACACAAGTGCACCCACAAATATGAGCAGCCCAGAGCGCATGACCACAACAACGAACCATTCTGTAGCACAGTTTTCATGAATATCCTGTTCAGACCAGCCGAGCCCCCTGTTCATAAACAGCTCTATAGTTCCTATTAACCAGCAGCCCTCCAGTAATGATCCGTTCTGTTCAGCCCTGTACCCTTTAGTGACCTCCCAATAAAAGACTCTACTATTGCTGCGCAGCTTGGCCACAATTAATCAGCGTAGCTCTGGGCTTGCAAATTACTTTCACCCTTGCCAGCCATTACTTTTGAGTGACCCTACAATAACAAATTGAGATCCACTGCTGGCAAAATAGTCAAGCTTGGCTTTTTTTTTTTTTCAAATACCTCAAAACAGCTCTCTAAATATTTTTCCCTATCCATTTCAGAAATTAAAAGGTTTAACCTGAGCACAAAGAAATAGTAATTTGGAGGAAAAGGCAGAGATCACTTTTAATAGGTTAATTGTCCAATCAGGAAAAAGAAGGAACACTCAGTGTCAGTCTGGAGGATCCAAGTCACAGATCACATCTATGGAACTGCAGAGTGTGTGTGTGTGTCCCCACCCCAGAAGAGGAGGATGTAACCCATCTTGTGCCTGGGCCTGTCTCTTGCCTGAGGTCCCCATCCAAAGGCTTAGGAGATGCTGTGACAGCATGAGGAGTGTGAAGAGTGTGCTCAGAGTTCCATAGCACAGTCACATGCTGGTGCTTGAGCCCCTGCCCTCTTTAGCTTCCTTGTGCAAGTGCAGTCGCAAACCTCTGGTTTGTGCCCCCTGCACCCTCCCTGCTCTTTCTGGGATGGTTTGCTAGTGGCCAATGCTGTGAATGAGTCACTTTTTCCTATAGCAGGTAGTTAATCTCCAGCTCTCTTCTTTATCTGGTTGCCAGTTTTCAGGAAAACTGTAGAAATGTTGCATCTTGGAGCACCCTGCAGTGCTGTCAGATTGAGTTGAAATGGGCCAGTGGGTTGAAAAGCTACTGTAAAGTCATGGGGACATGGAAATGCCTATACCCTTAAGCATAAATATGACTGTGCACCATTCAGTCTGTGGTATCTGGTGTCACAGCATTGTGGTGGCATTTTCACTGTGTCCTTCATAAGCTTCTGCCAAAGTCAGAGACTGGAATTTGTCCTGTTTCACCTTGTTTTAGCACCTGGGGTTGAAATGAATTTTAAAAGCAGAGGGAAGCACAAAGAGCTGGCACACAGTGGGGTCCTGGCTCTGATCTCTCCAGAGCCACCGACTCACTCTGTGATCTTCGGCAAAGCTGTTGACCTGTTCGTGCTTTGTGCTACACAGCTGGAAAATTGAGTTAAAAAAAAAAGCCAATGGAAACTTCACTCAAAAGAGCAGATGCACAAATTTTCTAGATAAACAAATCACCCAAGCCCTGCCACTCCAGTGTCCCCAATCCTCTTCTCTTCTTTGCACCTTATAGTTGAAGCAACAAGCAGTTTAAAGTGGAAAATCTGGGGCTGTGTTTTCTTACATGTTCTGGATCCTCCTTTAACTGTGAAAATGTTCAAAGCGAAAACTTGACCTGGCAACAGTTTCTGAGTGACCTCGCTCTGGCTGTGAAATCCACTTCAGCTTTGCAGGAGCAAATTTTTACAGTCTTCTCTGGTGGAGGAACAAAAAGATTTTTATTATTATTACTATTTTTCTTCAATAGGAAACTTTATACAGATTCTGAGTTATGCTTTCTCCCAGAACTCAAGGTCAAATCTGCAGTTCTGGTCTCATTGTTCCCCACTCACTTTATATCACCCAAAAAATATAAACCCCCCTTCCCTGCTCTCACTGCAGATACCCCACGGCAGCAGAGGGGAAGGACAGAAGCGCAAGCGAACAACGTGACATTTCTGCCATTGCAGCCACACACAGTAAAGACACGTCTGGGCAATGTGATCATGTAACTGGAAGTTGCTAATTATAATTGCTACCTCCTAATTCAAAGGAGTAGTGACTCACAGAATCCCTGAGCTATCTGGGCCTTCCAGATCCAAGTTCCTCAGACTACAAGCCACAGCACTGAAAATAAAGGCCTCCAGTGGATTAACTTCAAGGCGTAACTCAAAAGTGGTCAAAGACACCACTGGTGAAGATTTGATATCAGCTTCTCTCCAGCTTGGTAGTGAGTGCAGGATCAGAAGCTGTGGCTGAATGTCTGCAGCTCAGCAGGAGCCAGCTTGGTCCTCCTCAAGCACACAGTGCCAGAAGCCCTCTGCTGAACACTGCAGTGATTTTCTACTGGTCATTTTTGCCAGGGCACTGTATGCAGCACCAGCCATGCACTGGTTGAAAAAGAACATTTATGTTTGTTGGAAAGGCTTTCCCTGTGCGTGACGGTGGCTGTTTGCATGTGCAGCCAACACGCCTCACACCTCGTCAAGACTCACAAGTGCACACAGCACAGGACATTATTTTGTATGTGCCTGCACACTCTCACAAAGCTGAGCCTTAGGTGACAACTAATTCTGAATGATGTGCTAAAAAACGTAACAGGTATACAATAAGGACTAATCCTAACCTGAAAAAACACTTATTTTTATCTCCTGGAATGGTCTCTGGACAGGAAAGCTTAGTCTCTGACATTGGCTTTCCCCACAGTCGTAGGCAAGTGTTAGCTTCAACTTCTTAGTCTTAGACACTAGGCATGACAGAGATGTCCTTTTAGTTGGCCAGCTCATACCTCTGTTTCTGAAGCTTGGCCTGGGGAATAGCATGTCCCATTCCCTGTAAGGATTGTGGAGGTGACTACCACAGGATGGAAGAGGGAAGGGAATTTAGTTATAAGCCAAGCTGGACTGACTTGTACCAGGCAGATTCCAGACTATGGTCCTTGATCTTTTAGTTACAAGGATATATATGGCCTGCATTTCCAGAATTGTAAATGAGACACCACATCATTAGGGTTGAGAGAGTAACACACTGAGGAAAGGGAGTCAGGCCAAGGACGTATTACAGTATTATCTTATTATTTCTTCACACTCTCTTTCAATCAAACTGTGTTCCCTGTCCAGCATTTTACACATGATTATAGACTCTCTGGGGGCAGAGGCCATCTCCTTGCTGCATTTGTGCAGCCGCTGAAACAATGAGGTCATGTTCTTGACGAGGAAGAATTTCTGCACGCCAGGGATGCTGATGATGCCAGGATGCTCACGGGAAGGGCGAAGGAACACTCGCCTGCTGAGATGCTACACCATAGCAGGGTCGAAGGTCTGTTTGCTTGTCTCACTTATTCCAAGTCAGCAGGGGTTTGGTCATGGCCATCTAAGGAATATGTGCATGAGATATTGCAACCAGACAGTTCATTCCTCTGCCCACAGACGTCTTTCCACATTGGAAAATGCCTCACTTGCACAGAATTGCCCCTGCCACCAGAAATAACTAAACATGTAACTAAAATATAAGGTCTAAGGAATATTGTCAGAAGTCTCTTTAAGGTAATTTTTATTAGGTGTTAGATGTCCTAGTTGAGGGTTATTTTCCCTCTTGAAGGCTAACATAGGAAAGAATCACACCATCAGCTCAGCCCTCCCATGAACTGCCGGCAGACGATGTTCCCAAGGGGAATGGAGGCAGTGGGATGAGCCATGCTAGATTACAGAGTGTGACCAGATGTGCTGAGGAGTTTGTGAAGCCTGTTCTTTGCTACGGGGTTAACGTGCATGAGGAGACTGTTCATCCTGTAGCTGATCCTCCTGTGAAGCTGGAGTTTGATGTTTCTTTGAAATCATCTCCTCCTCCCATCCCCATTGCTGTGAGAGGCACTGCTCCATCACTGTGAAACTGATGGCTTTTGGGGCACTATCTTTGCTCTCCCCACACTTCCAAAAAAGCTTTTCTAGATCAGTGTCCACTCTTGGCGTTCTGTCCATCTCCATGGTGTCCTATAGGTTTTTCTGATGCCCACTGTTTGCCCCATCTCTGTGGCCTAGGCCTACCTCAACCACAGAGGCTAAGTGGGGGAGGGAGGGAAGCAGAGCAGGGAGGCAGAAGTTGTAGTGGCTTGGAAAGGCTGTTCAAAGGCACCCAGAAGGATCTGTGTGCACCATTCTGGCCCATGCTCTACAGCCACAGGCAGGCAGTGGTGGAGGAAGTGCCTATATGGAGGCATAAGCTGCTCTGTGCTGAACTTTTCCTATGCATCATCCCTAGCAGGGCAGAGTGGTGCCTGGATGTTATCCACCTCTGAGAAGGGGGTGATGAAAATGGCTCATTATGCACTGGCTGGTGTCACATGCTGAGTTTATTCACTTGCTGTACTCAGGGACTTGACAGAGGCGGTGAACTGGTAGCAGAAACAAAGCTATCCCTACTCTAAATCCATTTTCGTCCTTGTCCTGGGGATTGGAGACTTGGGTCACATTTCTGTACATATTTCTGTACATTCTGCTTAGCTCTGCTGCCTGGTGTAAACAGGACAAGGTCCTTGAAGAGTGATGGGTGTGTTTGCACAGCTACAGATCACCCTGCAGGCCATGTAAATTAAGGCATTCGTGAAAACCTCATCCACCATCAATTCTGCCTGGTAACTTCTTACAAAACCCCCTGAAATCAAAGAGGAAGGAGTCAGGCAGCTCCTGCCCATGACAAGCCCCAGTGACCAGGAGAAAAGGAACAATCCCTAATTAGCAGCCGGTGCAGAGCCATCTGTGCTTATACATAATCTGCTAGATATGGGCCACGTGAGGAGAGGAGAGCCCGGTGTCAGCTTCTTGTGAAACCTACTGTGATGGCAGGACAGCAGGATAAACTATTTGGATGCTTATGGCAGGATGAGAGTGGACAGTGTTATGTGGGTGACATCATGTCCAGCAAAACAGCTGGGAAAGAACTCAGTGGGGAAATTTAGAAGATATATTGGTAGGGATATGGAATATTTGTTAAGCTGAGACCTGGAGAAGCTGTCACAGTTGTTACATCACAGGTGACAAGGACGGGAGAGAGGAGAATGGGAAGTCCATTGAAACTATAGAAGACAGTAACTTGCAGGGTTTTATCCATGAGGTAGCAGGTGGGGTTATCCCTGTTGAGAACAGTCTCACAGTTCATTGCTTCTCTTTTCCTTCCCCAGGAGGAAGGAAAACATGCTTGAAGGGGTCTTCTGTTTTGGAAAGAGTTGGGCATTTCACCTGCATTATATAAACCAGTCCACATTTTTCAGGGTGTCAACCTGCAGCAACATTTCCACATCACTAATCACAATTTTGTTTTGGTTTTTGTTGTTGTTGCACAGATCTGAGCTTCCCAGAGGGAGCAATAAATGACAAAGAGGTGAGGTTTACACTGCATCCAGATGTGCCTGGTAGACATTTGTGCAGTGTGTTATGTTTCTGCCTTGCATTATCTCTCAGGTTTTGACCCCAGTGGAGCAGAGCTCCTCAGCAAACACTTAAAGACACTTAGAAGGACAGCGAGAGAGAGCAGCAGCCTTGGAAAATGGTGCTTTGCCCACCTGGTGCTGGCTGCTTGCATGAGACAGCACAAGATTTTGATACTTTTTGTTTCCAGTATCTCTCTGGAGTTTTGGCCTATTGCAGCCATTTGCACTCACTGATTTTGGTGCTGGCTCCAGGTCTTCCTTCCAGCAGTCAGATTCCCTCATGCCTGAGGTCATGCTCAAGCCCAAGTGATAATACCACATTCACATGTTTTTCAAAGGCTGGATCAAGCTATAGAGGTGACTGAACCTCAGAACAAATGTCCTGTTGTGCACAGAAACAGTGTTGAGCTGATTTTTGATACACCCACTTAGTGCAGCCGGGGTGCTGGCAGGCTGTCTGTGTTGGGTTGGTGCTTTATGGGACAGCAGCAGGGAAGCTGTGGGATGTTGGGTTCTCTTGCTGAGAGCACTGTTTGTGATTAAAGCCCGTAAAGTGACCGCAGGTTGTCACGTCTCTTTGGCATGAGATACACAACTAGCCAGGAAAAGGTAGTAACTGCTGACTTTGCCATTTTGCTAGTCTGTTTGCAGTCTTCCAGCTGGCTTTGAGCTCTCACAGTCATGTTGTTCTCCAAGCTGAGCTGTATTAATTGTCTCGAGAGACCCAGCATCAACTGCTTTATTGTAGCTCAAACTTGTGACGAGTAATTCATTTTCTCTTGATGTAATTGCTGGTAGTAAAACATTATTTCCACTCATCAGAAGGTCACGGGGCAAGATGCAAGCATTCTTTGTAGCAGTTGTGGCAACCTATCAGAGAAGAACATAGTATTTGAGATTCAAGTGCCTCTGGATTTGAGGGTGCTAAAACCAGCACATGATAACAAAGAAAGAGGAGAGTTGACATCTGTCTAACAAAGACTTTTAAGGAAATGGGCTATGGCTCCTACCTGAGGCAGTTTTGAATAGATTTCTAGCTGTAGAGGAGTGAAATCCCCCCAGACTGTCAGTCCTCTTTTCGTATCCCACCTGACATCCATTTCCTGTTGGGTTCCTCTGCTGTGCTTAGGTTTGGTGGGTTCCCTCAATCATGTAGAGCTGAGTGATTAAGCTGCATGTTCATGTGGTTTGCAGTTTTTAAGCTGCAAGATTTGTAAGCTATTATAAACAGAAAGGCCCAGCCAAATCTTGCTGCCTGATGGAGCTATCATCATCTCTAGATGTGTAGGAGAGGCCATCCTTCCCTCGTGTTTATTTGTAACACAAGGGAAAAGAGGGAAGCAGAGTAAAGCCTAGTACCACATAATTTACTGAAGAGTGACAGCTAATTTGCATTTTAGCTAAGATATCCAGCAGCAAAATGCAATTGCTTTCACACACATACACTGCAGGATTCCTACTACATGATCTTGGACACATGCATTTGATGGACAATGAGTTTTGCTGAAGCCCATTACAAATGAGGAAGAAATGTGACAAGGCTCCAAGGAAGTGTTGAGTGTTTGTGTGAGAAGGTTTGCATTACTAAAGACTCCCGTAAAAGGTATCCTGATGTGAGCTCAGTATCCCTCCACTGAAAGGTCTGTCTGTGCCTCTCCTGTGAGGTGGTCAGTTGAACAGTTCTGTAGGTGGGTGCTGAGAGATGGACAGGAGGGAGCTTTCTGAGAAAAAGACTCCTGAAGGAAGGACTTGACTGTGAGATGAAGGATCAGGCAGTTGGGACTGCACTTGTTTTACTCAGATGTCCTCACTTAGAAATTCTCCACTTGCTGATTGTTTTAAATCTCACATGTCAAATGTGAAGGTTTTAAAATTTGTTTTTCCATAATGTCTAGAGAAGCTGGTTTAGTAGTGTCTGCTTTTTATTTTTTCTGAGGACAAAAAGGTATCCTGACAGGGAGACCTATTTTTGGTGTGTTATCAGATAAATATGACAGTGGAAATCTCTATGTTGCATTATCTACTTTAGTCTCTGCTGCAAGGAGCAGAGTCTGATCTGAATGTGCTCCTGCCAGACCAGGGGTCTCAGTGCCTCTGGTTGCCGGTAGCCAGTGTGACACACAGCCATTACTCATGACATATCCTTGGGCTGAGATTCAGGCTCAAAATCCTTCTGCTGGAATAGTGCCCTGCATCTCACTCCAAAGAGCAACACTTTATTTTCCTCACCATCAGCTAACTCAAAAAAAAAAAAAAAATCCTCATATTTTGCTCCTCTGGACCATTTTGAGTGCTGGGTGTGCAGCTCTGTGCCACCTCTCTGAAATTGCCCCAGCAGGGACACAGCCAGCCTTTCTTCCCCAAATCTGAGAGCTGAGCCCTGCTCCTTCTCTTTCACTGGTTAATATGGAGTAAAGTCAGAACTCACACAGCTCATGCAGGGCCACAGTGTCTCCTTTCGGCTGCCATTCCCGGGGGCTGTGTGTGTCCAGGGTGTCTGTCCTGGCTGGAGGTGGAGGCACACCCTGCTGAAGACATGATAGGACCAACTGACCGCACCTGGGACTGTAACTCGTCACAGTTGGATGGGTTCCTGCTTTCAGACCAGCTTGCTCCAGCCAGCTACACACATCCTCCAGGCAATTTTAATGTTCCTGGAAAGTCCTCCCAAAAACAATCACATCATCCAGATCAGCTGAACATGTGGCCCACTGAACAGCTGCCAAAATCAAATCCATTCGCCTTTGAGAGGTGCTAGGGGAATTGCAGAGACCAAAAGGCATCACGTTAAACTCAGAGAGTGAGACACGCTGTCTTTGGACAAGTTTCTCGATGAGTCTGCCCTTGGCAGAAGCCACTGAGCCCGTTTGGAGAGGAGCACTGCTCTGTGATGCAGACAAGTGCCTTGGGCAGCTCCTCTGCCTGCTGATTTTTACTTCTGTCTTCACTTTTAGTCCTGAGCCACTCAGAGAAATGTTGGCCACTCAAGTCCAATCTCCCCAGAAGAGCACAAGCTCTGCTGAGACCACCCAGTGGAAGGGCTGGGTGTGATGGAGCCCCTCTCCTGCTGGGTTTGGTTACCAGCGCCTGTCTCATCCTCGTTCTGTTAATGCAGTGCTGAGAACAATGGGACCTCAGTCCCTGCTTTGGGTCCTGAAGTAATGAATAACAGCATCTTCAGCTGAGGCAGTCAAGCCATATTTGGGGAGGATGCACTCTTTTCTTCCAGGAAATGACTCTGTGGAGCAGGTTAGCCCCTGTCAGCACACTGGTTGTGAAACCTGTGTGACAGTAATTTGTTGAAGACCTTCATCCTCCCTTTGCGCTACACCTCCTGCATCGCCCTTGACACTTGTGAGAGATTTTTTAATAACCAAGAACATCAGTGACCCTCAAGGATATTTTGGAGGATGTGAAATTCCTACCTACTAATGAACAAAAACCCTAAACCCAGGGTTTTCCCTAGCTGCTTTTCCAGTCAGGCTTTTCCTTGCTGGTTCCAGGGAAATGTGCTTGTATGTTGCCGTTGAAGTCTTAAAAGAAATGAAAAACTATGTCCTTGCAAAGAGCTTATCTGGTAACAATCTTCTCCCATCACTGGTTTATCAGACTTACAAGCCAAAGGAATGTTAGCAAAGGGGAGAAGGGACAAGATGTCAAATCTCCCCCTGCCAACCTTCCTTTCCACCTAACATCTGCCAACACAGGGCTGGATGCAGAAAAAATAAAGGCTACGCCTGCCAGATGGCTGATGGATAATGGTACCATTGTAAAAATTGGCCAGAGCAGCTCAGACAGCAGCCCTGCCACCCTTCCCAGCATGGGACAAGGGCTCAGATGGCTGTCATTCACCTCCAGCCATAAAGTGGGATCTCCCCTCCAAGACCCGAAAGACCTCATCCTGCCAGGTGCAAAGCTCTCTGCAGTCTCCTGACATAAGTAGGAGGGCTCCTTGGCACCACTCTGGAACAAGCATTGATCTTTTGGATTTGTTGTTTTGGGGATTTCAGGAAAGGGATGGCTCTGAGCTGCTGGGGCAAGCTGTTGCAGAGAGAGGGTGCTCAGATACCTTCTGTAGGACTTTCTCTGGGGCTCTCAGCCCTGATACATTCTTAGCTTTCTTATTTCTTTCCATCTCTTCTGCTCATTTGTGCTTTTTTGGATTGCTGTCACAGAGGAAGGTTTTTATATTCATTGAATTTATACCTCAGTGACTCAGCACTGGGCTCAACCAGAAACTCAGTTGCCCTGAGGAGATATGGATGGAAGAAACGATTGTGTGTGTAAGTATTTTGTTGGCAGGGGACAAGTTCTTCCCCAGCCTCAGCTATTCACACACTTTTGATTTAGGAAAGCCTGAAGAAAGGTTTCTTACTTCCTCCTTACTGGTGCTGAGCAGAAGCAGGACCAGACGTCATGCTCCGACATGCTGAGCCGTCTCCTTCCTTCATGCTCAGTGCCTTTTCTCCTGGTGCACTCGAGGGGAGCTCAGGGAACAGCACTCTCAGCCAGTTTGCGACTTCAAAATGCGTCAGCTGATCGCTATCTTGTCTCAAATACCTGTCTGGTACAGACCATGTGTGGAGTATTAACTCTGCAAAAGAGGGCCTGGAGCACTGGAGCAGGATGGACAAGGAGCTGAACTTTAACTCTTTCACTGTACAGGTCCCTGCTCATTGGTCACAGCTACCATATGTGAGCAGTACTAGTGCAGGGGGATGAAGAGCCATCCATGAGGATGCAGGATGAGAGTAAGACACTTGTGAGGTGCACACCAAATGGAGCTGGGAGGGCCATGTCAGAATCAGACAAAGTAGGCAGTTTATCGGGCGGCATGTAGTTGATCTGTCAGATGGACATGGATGGAGATGAGCTTCCAGGGAACTCTGGATGAGTTAATGAAGAAGAAATTCCCTAGGTATTAATAAATTTGCAGAGGGTAACACATTTAGATTACATGGGGGAAACAGCATATTTACTTATCCTGTTCTTACTTTCCCCAGGTTGCAGGGCCAGATGTACATGTGTTCAGACCCAGCCCAGCTGCCAAATGTTCTCATACAATCTTCTAGCTTGTTGGCAGCTGCCTTAAGCTGAACAATGCCTGGGGTAGGCTACAGACCTTAATATGCCCTTCTTGGAACTGCCATGAGTGTTCATGGAGAATACCAAGTATTTCCCTCTTGATTGCCATTAACAGAATGAGGGGGAGAAATGTTGCTCAGTGATAAACCAAGATGTCCACAAAACATTGTGTCTTAAACACACTGGGGGAACACAACTAACCATGAGAGCTAAATGCTCTTCCCTGGTTCCTCATGTGCAAAGTGTGTACAGTAAAGGCTTCTTCCTGCTACAGACTGCATGGCACTCTGTGTCTGTACAGCCTCAGTACCTTTTTGGTAGTTTGCTCCCACCAGACTAGATGTGTCCATTGTCCAGACAGCTGTGTCTAATCCAGAGCCTCCTACTTCACAGTAGGTGTGGAGCAAGACATAAATTTATAAGCTTACCCTGGCTCATTTATTGGACCTGTCACTGCCATGCAGAGGCACCACTGGGATGGCCAAAGGTACAGGGAGAACAGTTGGGGGACACAGCAGAGATTTTAGGTGTTGGGTGATGGGAAACGTGACCTGCACCAAGCAAGGGTCAGGAGCCCCTCATCTGGGATATTATCGGAGTGGCAGCTAGAAGAGACTGTTGGCAGTATCTCCAGGCATACCCGGCTCTTAGCTCAGAACTTAGTACTAAAATAATCTCCTTTTAGTACTTTCAAGCATTTCTGAGCACCTTTCTCCTGTTCCAGGATCCTGCTCAAGTTTAAACTCTGTTTTCACTTGGAAATAAAGAGGCCGAAGCCCATGTCTAGTGCACCCAGAGAGAGAAAATTGTTTCTGCTGCCACAGAAGATCTTTGTATTCTTTTTCCGGAGGAAACCCACAAAGTTGAACCTTATGCAACATATTTGGCAAACAAGGCTGTGGCAGGGTTGTGGCTTTGTGACCAGATAAGTGACACAGGACAGGAAAGTCCCCAGAACTCAACCAGAGTGCAAAAGGGACAGATGTAGAAAGGGGAGAAGACTGCTGTTGTGGTGACATGAAACAACAAGATCTATCAGTGCAGTGATAGGCTGGCAAAATCCCTGTGCTGTCCCATAAGTGTCTGGTACATCTTTACCAGAGAGAGAATGACCCAGAAGGTTAAAGAAACAGGATAAAATGAAGGAGGTCATCCAGTGAGTGGTCTGGTTAATGTTATATTGGAGGGCAGTCTCAAGATGTGTTTTATCTCCTCTAGATTTAAACTGTCTAGTGTTTAGGTGTTTGCTATAGCATGCTGCATAGATCCCAGTTTAGGCAGTGGGGAAAGATGTATGTCTCTAAGAAATATTTATCCCAGCCTGTCCCATAGAGGGAGGCTATTCCTGCTTGAAAATGTCTACCTTTCTTCATGAACAGAATAATCTAGACAGCTATTTAATTTAAGCATCTAATTTATAAATGGCTAAAGTTGGTGGGATAAACATAAATGTAGATAAGAATGAGCCCTTCCAGCCTTCTCCATCTAATTCATTACATAAATATTCTTCTGTATTCCATTAAAGAAGATACAAAAGTTGTTTTCTACCACGTGAGTAACAGTAAGTACTTGACAAGACTTCAGAAGACACCAAGGCCTTTGTGCTGTATTGTTGACAAAAGAATTACCAATGTGGACTTTTTCTTCTTCCAATTGCAGCTAACAGAAGACGAAACAGTTTTCCAAGAATTCTGGTTTTAATGTAAATGTGTCAGTATTTTTTTTGGAGATGACAAAGCCTTTTATGAAACTAAGATTTTTAAAGGCAGCTTCAATATACAAATATCTCACCACAAATGGCTTTTGTATAACTTCTACAGCAAATATCAGCTTCTTCTGAATAAAACCCTCATTTTCTCTGGAAATGTTCCTGTCAGTGATGGGGACCACTGTGGGGTCTGGAGCAACTGACGGCTGTTAGTTTGCTTAATGTAGCACAGCTAGAGAGAACTTTATTCTTTGTCTAAAATGCTCTTGAGGGAAGGACAGAGAGGCATCCCCAGCATATGTGGGCTGGATCCAGTGTCACAGGGATTGAATTCATCTGAAGGAATAACAGTCCCTGGTTTGAACTAGCTGTGGCTCTAAGAATGAAGGTAGGATGAGTGAGTTGATGAGATTGGGTATCACAACAGCTGCTTTGCTCTCCACAGAGCCTCACTGCCTTGAACAGGGCAGTCCTCTCCTCTTGCAGTTCTTCATACTGGGGAATTGACTGAGGAACATACTGAGGCAGGGTGCCAAAATTTAAACCTTATGAGTAATCCAAGGTGTTCACATGAAGATGTGACAAGAGCAGCTTGCATATTTCAAGCTAGACATGTCCTTCAGAAAGAGGTGAAAATCCCGCATTCTAGGAGTGTGATGAGGGCATTAGGTACATTTCAGTCATAGTTTTATATTCCTTTCTTGTATTTTATTTGACAGTGATCTAAATCAGAGGCTTTCTTTCTAAGTCTTTTCTATGAGGAAATCCTTCTGTGTTTCTCCTCTAGATCTTTCTTGTTTGTGTTATACATCTTTTGAGAGCTGGTGATGCAAACTATGTTTGAGGTCAGGGAGAGAGGCTGTGTATACAATGGCATTTTAGCACTTTCAGTTATGTTTTCTAGCCTCTTGCTAAGAGTGATGTAGTCTCTGTTGGACACCAAGACCTTGAGGCTACAAAGGAATTTGGCATAAGATTCAGGGAACAACTCTCTGAATTTCCCTTTAGAGGTGTTCTTTTCTCAGCACACCTCATTTCTGTCTCATTGAGAAGCCAGTTTGCTTTCACCGAGGTCTGCTGAACTTTTTACAGTTTCCTTAGGGATTTACATATATAATATACAAAAAAATATGACTACAGCTAGGACAGAAGGTGGTACAGAACAACACTACTTAATTATTTCTGGTGTGGAAAGAAGGATGCTCTGTCAATCTCAAACCACAAAAGGGATTCAGGAAGAAGAATGCAATTTCTCTTCTCAGTAACTCAGCCAGACAACCAAGGCTAATGAGCTTTTTCCTACTAAATGCAGACTGTAATCCTTCACTGTCTCAGACTGATGTGGTCTTCACTTAAGCCCTCAGTCCCTGTGGTGCCATCAGACAGAGGCAGGGTGTACTCTTCCTAGCACTTCATGAAAAAGTAGGGTAGATAAAGGAGTATTTTGTCATGTTCACTGCTCCTCATGACACCTGATCATTGTTTGACCGTCTCCATTTCAGGTTAGCCAAAGGAATTCAAGAAGACTGAGTCTTCCAGTAGGATACTCAAATACTATTAGGCCTCACACGGGAAGAATCTCCTGTGACTTTCCAACAGATGTGGATGTCGTAAGTTCAAACTTGGAATTTCACAGTAAAAAAGGAGGCTCCTAATTATGTCCTACTCCAGGACATTCTGGTTTCAAAGAGGTCCATTGCTCTGTGTAGGATGGAGTAGCACTCTGGAGGTATGGAACAGCCTCTTTTTCCCACTTGGTGTTTGCAGGGATATGTGCACCTCTCAGAAACACTGTGTTCAGAATCAGGCAGATGAAGCAGTGGTATCTCTGGTGAGCTGTGGCATGGTATAATCAGGGACAGAAGATCCTGATGAAGACTATTTTAAATGCAATCAATCTCTGTGACTTAAGACAAAAAGCATCATTCACACTCACACACATCCAATTGACAGGGCCTGCCAATACCCACACAACAGCTCATCCAGATGGATCCTTTTGCAACAACTGCAAACATACTAAGAAGAAAAGAATTTCAGTTCTTCTGTTAGCCTGAAAACACATGAGCTTTTAGAGGAATTATTAGTATTCTGAACATATGGCAACTCCCCGCATTGCCTGGGGAAGCTCTTGGCTTTCCAGTAGAAAAGCTGTTAAACCAGTAATGGGGGACTGGGTGTATCAAGTGTTTATGAGTCTCCCATCTGTAGGCCAGACAGAAACATCTCATCCTGAGTGTTTTGCAGTATCATCAACCCATCTGCAGAACTGTCTGTTTGACCCTGGGTATGTGATGGACTTGGCAAGAAGCAAGAAAGAAACAGTGGTGGTGGGGGGGAGTGAGAGGTGAAGAAAGGATGATGGTGCAAGAGGAAAAGATCTAAGGTGAGGAATATAAATAAGCCTGTTCAAATATCACCGAAGTGACATCATAACATTTCTTCACCCAAGTCCTTCACTCTCAAACTCATAAACTAATTAGAGAGGTGTATTTTACAATTCCCTCACCCTACTACATTAAAATCCATTTTTTCAGCTGGTCTGGCTAAAGGGTAGGACTCCAATCACATGTTTGCAGGGGAAAGTGTTAGTGCATGGGATGGTCAGCTATGATCTGGAGGGACGAAGTTTTCACTGGTGAAGGAAATAAACAGCAAGGTAATTTTTGTTTTAATGTTTTCATATTTTCTTCTTTTTGGCTTTGGGCAGTGTTGGACTTCCCACCCTCTGCAATGCTGTCAGCCTGAACTGTATGGACATCTGGCATGAAAACAAATTACAGCCAGGCAAATGCTGTCTTGTAGTTAAGTTCGTCAGTCTCTCCATCTTGCTTGTGCTTTTTTTCTTCCTTTTTTCCTTGCTTTCTTGCTGTCTTGTCTTTTTTCCTGTTGCTCCAGCACCTGTCTTTGTAATAAATTAGTGCTCCAGCCACCTTCGATTCATTCCAGAGGGAAAGAGCTGGAAGGTTACAATGTGATGACACCCCCAAGGCTAACAGCTAGGCTCATAAAACATGTTATCAATAAAGCATTTCAGTTTTTATGATGGAAACCAATCCCTCACAGTCAGCCATGGTGTCTTAAATACAATTTCATTTCTACTAAAAGGGCACTGACTGTGACAATATACGGTCAATATATTCTCAACACACTTTATACATGAATAATATATATATAAATATATAAATGTATATATCAACACGCTTCTCAACATGCTTTTAGTGGCAGGGATGTTTACAACAGCTCGTGAAATCACTGACAGCTGTAAATACCACACAACCATCCTCACTCTATTCTGATTACTGAAACAATGATTCTGGGAGGGAGAGAGAAGTAGATCCAATGGATTTCAGAAGTTATACAGCAGGAGGAGGACAGCTCAGAGTCCTCCTTCAGCTTTTATTTTCTTCTATGGTTTATGTGTGAGACACGATTCTAAAAAAAAGAGAAGTGATGTGGGAATCAAAGGCCTCCTTTTATTGAACATAGCATCAGTGCTAACACTAGTGCCTTTTAGAGGCCATTTCCAGGAAAGAGGGAATCACTTGTAGCTGTTTCCCAGCCTGATATGCCCATCTTATTTCTTAAAAGACATTTCCCAGCCTTAGTTTTTCCACAGAATGGCTTTTCTGTCTTTGAAAGTAAGACAGAATAAGTGCATCACGTTTTAAATGGATGGGTTTATTTATACTAATTGGTGTTCATGAAGTTCTTTTATAAGTCAACATTAGATTATTCAACAAACTTCATAAACAAAACAATAACCCTTATAAAGAGAAGGGACAGAAAAAATGAATAGAGATACTGAGCAGTGAGAACTGTGAAATGTAACTGTCAGGTGTCTCAGGATTTCAGAGCTCTAACAAGTGCTGAGACTGCCTTCCATGTTATAAAGAAGGGAAGCTTTCAAAGATAGATTTCAAGGACCATAACATCACAAATTTGTATATTCATAGTGGACTCCTTAAATGTATATAGGAGATGAAAGGAGATGGCTGAAAATGTGAAAAATATGAAAGGAGATGGCTGAAAATGTGAGAAAGCTTTATATAGCAGTATAGCAGTATAATTTATTTTCATAATTTATTTTAAATTTTTTTAAATTTTACTTATTTGAGGCCATGATTGCTGGCAGGCTCACTTCTGGCCTTCCCATGTGTCCAGTGCATCCTGGCAGTCTTGGCTTGGCTGTGAATTCCAGCTGAGCTGGAGAATCACAAGAACTGAACAGTATGCATAAGGCAACCAGGAGAAATGTGGATTCATATTGGCCTTCCAGATCTTCAAAGTACTGCATGGGCTGAGGTTGATGCAGGTGATTAGTTTGGAAGCAAATCTGATTCATTGCTGGCAGGATTTCTGTCTGGAACCAAGGAAGTTGGTGAAATATGAGTTTTTGGCTGATTGTTAATGGAAGAGGTAGAATAGATGATATTTAAGAGATGCTTCAGGATGTTGGGATGACAGGTTAAGCAATAAGGAGTGCAACTTGTGTTCTTTATCCTTCCAGTTGGAGGGAATGATGAGATAAGAAACTGGAAGAGCCCAGCAGATCAATACCTGGCTCTGAGCCTGGTATCACCAGCAGAATTTTGGGTTTTTTGATAATGAGTCAGTTTACATGACATCAGGCCTGCTGGCAACACCCAAGGTACACCTGTCTCAAAGGGGTAGAAGGATCTTTGCACAGAACTTAGCAGTGATCTAAATGTCTTTTCTAACTGAAATAATTCTATGATCTAATCCAAAGAGAGTAAGCAAGACTTGCCCAGATCTGCCTTTTCTTCAAAACTGCCACTTTCATGTATTGCAAAAGCAGAAGAGCTAACTTTTGGTCATGGAGAGTGAACTTAATTTGCTTCTTTTTGCTGAGGTTTCAAGATGAAGTCTCATTTCCAGTGGGTGGAGTGGTGATACATATATTGCATCTACTACGTCTAAGCAGAGCACCTCCATTTCCAGGGCTGTCAACTGAACCTTCTTCACACTATAGAGAGCACTTAATAAATGCAAAAAAAAAAAAAAAAAAAAAAGAAATGTGATCTTGCTGGAATGGGGAGGCATCCAAAAGGATTGTGCTTTGGGTTGTACAGCCTTCACAAGGAGTCAGAACAAATATCCAGACTTCAATGTGAGACCAAACAGAGTTGTTCAGTCCCTATGGAGATGAGATGTAGAACTGGAGAATGTAAACAGATGTGGAAACATTTTGATGCATTTTTGAAAAGACAAATTACTTTCATGCTGCTATATTTTAGAGTTCACTCCATCTCCTTATCAAAAATATGATGCAAAAAGCAATAGTCACTTCATTTCCATTTCTCAATCTGTCTTGAGAGGAAAAGGCACAGTCATCTTGTGGATGAGTTAACTATGGTGTCTAACAACTGTTGGGAAAGACTTGGAGAGATTAAGACACTGAAGAAAGGGAAAGAACTATCAAGAATGTAAGAGTCTGAAGGAAAGCACCATGATCGATCGAGATCTTGAAATAGTGTGTGTTTATATATTATTGCAGGTGGGTTGATTAGCACATGAGAGATTCCAGCACAGCCTCATCCATCTGGAAAAGAGAATGCAAATGGTGAATATCCAACTAACCCCATATGGATATAAACATTCCATTAAAACAAGAAACTATAGAATACAAAATAAGTGGAATTTCACTATCATAATCTCATCACCTTTTTTTTTTTTTTTTCCAGGAGACATTCACTCCACGGAAAGGGCAAAGCTCACACACTAAAGGGCTGGAATATTCTCATTATTCTTGGAGCTGACTTCTGTGGGTGAACAGAGAGTGCCAACAGCCAAGAGTATCTCTGTAGCTGTGGGTATGATGGCAGGGCCCCTTGTTCAAGGATATCTCAACCAGCTTCAACTAACCAGTGTGGTCTGTTCAGGTCAATATTATGGACAGCAATAAACAAGAGGACACTGTGTCTCATCAGTCTCATGGATATAACTTTCTGCTTACAGCTGTATTTGGCAAAGGCCTGTAGGTGGTTATGGACTTTGAGTCAGTGGCTGGGCTTGGATGGAAGCCTTCTGGCTTGCAGTCCTGCACTCTAACCATCTAATCTCTCAGCCCAGAGGAAATTGCGGTGTCCCTTTGGGCCCTTGGTAAGACACCACAGCTTTGTTTGTTGAGTGCTTAGCTTTTGATGGGGATATTTGAAGGTTTCACAGATGGCAGTCTGTGATTCTCTGCCCTTTTTCTACCTGGAGGCTACCAAAGGATGGCAGCAAAGAGGCAGACGTTAGAGGGACATTGGGATATGAAAAGAGGGGGTATGTGCAGAAGAAGTGCTGGATTTGCTTTTTCTGTGAAAGAAAGGCATACTATCTTGGAAAAAAAATTATCTGGAATACAATATTTTCTGCAGTTTGGTGCTGCTAAAAAATGCTGCACTGGCATCTCTGCAACACGATACCCCAAAGCAAGAATATGGTTTGTTATTACATGTGTGGCCAGGAGGACTTCGTGGTGGTGGAGGAGACATCCTCAGCTATGGCTGAGTATTTAGTTTCCATGTCCCTTCTGTCCCAGGACAGCAGTCAGCAATAATTACTTTAGTGGTTTCTACCCTGCAATTCATAACCTCTAGGCACTATACTCCACAAATTTCTTCCATGCAGGCCCCTTGTAGCAGGATGACGATTTCTACTCTCCACTGAGCTTGGTGTAGATTCACGTGGGAAAGCTGGAGCTGGAGAAGAAATGCCAGTTCACTGGAGTGACACTGAAAGTGCCAGGCCAGCTTTTGGTAATGAGCCTCTTACATTTGGAAACAATCCTGAAGGGACAGAGTAACAAACATAATGATCGATCTGAGACATATGATTTAAAGAACTATCAGGCCATCAGATCTAGACAGGAGAGGAAAACTGATCACTGATAACAACTGTTATTGACAGGAGTGTTAAGGATATCTCCTGATGACATAAGAAGACAGCCTGTGTACTTTAAATCTGTTGCAAATTCCTATTATCTAAGTGTGATTTTCTTTAGAACAAGAAAAGAGGCAGTTTCTTTTTGTTTTCTTGTTTAACAGAGCTCCTGTGCCTGACATAATCTTTACACTTGCCTCCCCAGTTAAGTATCTTTTTTCTTTTCCTTCCCTGGTGTTTGCATGAACTTGGTGAACCCTCATCACGTGTGGCAGTGTTTATATTTGCACAGGCTGTTCTGCGTGTCTCTGTTTGTGTTGCCACCACATCTATATGGCTTGGCAGCAGCCCCACGGCTGTGTTTCAGCTGCATATAAATCAGCTTCCCTCCATCCCCCGGTGTTTCCATCTGTCTGTCTTCCCTGATTGCTCTGAAATGTTACAGGGCATGGAGGTTAACCCATGGCTGAACCCTTCAAATAGAGGTGGGACAAAATAAAACCTGAACTTCTCCTCCACAAACTCAAATCTTCAAGTTATGAAGGGTTGTGGGTTGTTTGTGTTTTTGAAGGGAGAGAAAGCACCCTAAAATAAAGACTAACCCCTGCGAATATAGTGTAGTTTTCAAGTCTGTTATTTTGGAGAAAAGCTGTTGCAGAAGCTCTGAGGACGCCTCTGGACTGTGGAGCTGATCATTCCTTAGGCCAGCATTACCTGAAGTTGCCCCTGCCTCACACCGAGTTGATTTCTGCTCTTTCATTAATTATCACCTCTGGTTTCTTTAGTTATAGTATCATTAGTTTGCTTCTTTCGTTAAGGAAAGAGATATGAAAAGGTCCAAAGACTGATGGCATGAGGAGCTGGATGTGCCTGGTCATCCAGGAAAAAGGGTGTCAGGCAGAAACTGTAGACATTGATACTCTCCATGTATAAAGACATTTTTCCAGGGATCTCCTCCCAGACAGAGTTCACAGTGCAGCTGACTGAATTGCTGTGAGCCCCAGAAATAAA
The DNA here is from genome assembly GCF_031753505.1 of Anomalospiza imberbis. Lineage (NCBI taxonomy): Eukaryota > Metazoa > Chordata > Aves > Passeriformes > Viduidae > Anomalospiza > Anomalospiza imberbis. The sequence goes on from NC_089687.1 coordinate 14,865,035, forward strand.
GCTCTAGGCTGCTCAGAATGTCCACAGTTTTGTCTTGGCCAGGTCTCTTCTCTTGGAGAATGGATATCCCAGGGGAACAGAAACGGAGCATATCCCTTTGCCCATTGGTGCTAAATGGCCAGCCCAGTAGAGATGAAAAGAACTAAATGGGGAGTGTGTACTGCTCTCAAATATTGGAATTGCCCATTCCAAGAAACTGAGAAACACTGATAGGACTAAAGACCTGGTAAAGGAACAAAATCCCCCTGCTGTGCTTCAGTCAGATGTCAGATGTAAAAAGCAATATTTTCTCACCATCTTTGAATTTGTTTGGTACTCTGCCTTTCTTCTGAGCATAAAACTGAAACCAGGCTCTTCCCTTCTATGTGTAAGAGCTAGGTCTGTGAGTGGATACCCTAGCTCTTGAAAGAAGAAAGTCCCGATAACCTAATCTCAGAAACCTTGTAGATTAAATAAGAAAAATGGTGAATAAACTTGAATTGGTCTCCCAAGTCACTCAGAGTCTACTTCACAAAGGAGAAAATGTTCTTACCTAGGAAAAATTGATTAAAAATCATGTGTGGCTGTGGGTTCCTACCTCTTTCCATCCTTCTCTCAAATTGGAAGGTGTCTGGGCTTTGCGCTCTAGTTTTTCTTAGCTCTCTGGCTCCGAACTTGAAATCTGCAAAAGTTATGTCAAGTTGGATCTAATGTTTAATTTTAATAGATTCCAGAGAATAATGGGTAATGCCTGTTTTGGTACACAGATAAATCCTTAGTAATAGGATTTGTCCTATTACTACATCTGTCTAACAGTTCATTGTTACTAAATCTTTGTTGGAGAGTGGGGGTGGCTGTGATTTAATTTTTGATGGGAATAACTAATTTAGAAGTTCAGGAAAGACAGATATCCCTGTGACATAAACATCCCCTCCCATTGCACTTCTAGCTGAAAGAGAGAATCCTAGATTGTTTTTTAATATTGTTGATGTCCCAGATGCATGTCTGAGTAGATGTTATTAAAAATCAGACTTGCAAGAAACCTTGGACAGTATCTATCTACAGAAATCTTATACAACCAGTGAGGTGCTGATATTAAACAGAATATTGCCATGGAAGTTCCTAGGAGGCCACAGAAAGCATAGACCACTGAAAACAGATAGGAGACAAGTGCTCGACAACATTTATATCATTTTTTTAATAGAAAAAGTATTAAGGAACCAACTGAGACCTATACTGACATATCTATATTTACTTTTTTTTTCTTTAATTTTTTTTAATGCTGGATTATAAATTTTAAGTCAGTGTTGTACAGTCTGTGAAGCAGTGCAAGAACAGGACATAACTGGCAGTACAGGGCTAGATCCATTGGGATTCAGCATTTAGAAAGTGGAAGAGAAGCAATCAGGTGTCAAAAGACAACAGTAGGTTAGATCACAATGAAGAGACATCCTTCCCACCCACTGGAGACTTTTCTGCTTCTCAGAATGAGATGCAGCTGTTCAGGCCTTAGGACAGAAAAAAAAAAGTGCAAGAAAAGATTGATCTGGACACAAATCCCTGGCAGGGACTGGTGAGGATAGAAATCTGGAAAGTAAGAGTGCTGTGTTACAGCCAAGCTGGGGGTTGGGAGAAACATTCCCTGCAGAAGGGATACAGAGATTGCTACTGAGATGCTGAGATTGAAGATTTTGCCAGGAGTGGAAATAAAAGTTGTTTGTGCCCCTCAGACTAACTTCAGGAGCTTCACTCATGTCTGAGAGTATTGGTCTCTGTACTGAGTTTTTTCAGATGGACGTGGCATTTACAGCTTTGACTTATTTCATGTTCATGCACTTTATAAAGCCATGATCATATTTTATTGGGCTTTTGTAAAAAAGACTCTTAGGTCTAACAAAATTCCAGCAGAACTGAAGAGGCTGAGATAGAGAGACATGCAATAAAGCAGAGACAAGAGGAGGAACTCGAGAGGAGGGTAAAGCACAAATAAGCCCTGATAGAAAACTTCTTGAGCAAAGCTGGAGACGAGGCAGAGCTGTGCCAGAGCAAGTATTGATTTATACACTTTAAATTAATCCATAAACTAAAGGCAAATGTACAGCTTGATTAACACTCTACACTCCCCTCCCCCAAATCATACTCAGCTAGCCTCTGCTTGAACCTGGAGCAGAATGCAATACCAATCCAATATGCCAAGCATCCCACCAGAGGCATCCCGTTAGCATTGCTATGGATGAGAAATGAAGGGGAGGTGCAATGCAATTAAAGGTGAAAAAGAAGGAAATGTTTCCCTTTCTGTCCAACCTAGGGAATTCAGTACTGCAGATAATTACTGAAATACCTTCCAAAACAGGAGAGGCTATAACAGGAGAGGCCATTCCTCTGCATTCAGATATAACCAATGGTATAGGTAGTGTCCCTGAGAGGGATATGCTGTCATAGGGGAGGGAATAAACATTAATATCCACTATGCTTAGAAGGGAGTTTCCCTCTCCTGCAGAGTTTGGCAGCAGATATTAGATTCCTTCTCCCTCGTTTTGAGGTCCTACAGTCCAAGTTTAGAGGAGCTGGGCAGTGCTCTAAAAGGCTCCTTCTAGTCTGCAATGAGTTTGAAAGTGTCGTTCAGCTCACACTGAGACTGCTGGTGGGGCATGGGTGCAGCCACAGCACCAGGAGGTGACCTCATTCCCAGGGAGAGGAACAACAGAGCAGCTGGGTCACTGAAGCCAAATACTGCAAAACTAAATTTGCTCTCATAGTCCATGCAGCATCCACACATTTGCATACACCCACCCTGAACCCAAGTCCCTGGAACTCTTTTGGAAAAGAACAAACAAACAAACAAACAAAAAAGCAAAGAAGCCTAAAAGCTACAACTTGCAACGTGTCAAAATCCAGGAAATATCTGGCATGTAATGCTTGTCTCATGTCCTTCCTGTAGCAAGAAATGTTAGAAAAATGTTTTGGTCCTCCAAAGAAGTGGGCTGTGTGCTCTGTGCAGCATGGAAAAGCAGCCCCTCCAGCCCCTTCATGATCCCCAAGCCTTCAGTGCTGGGATCAGCACAAGGAAGGATGCCAGAAAAAAAGTATGAGATTACCTCTCAGCAAAGCCCTTTGGCCTGAATCACTGACATCTTTGATTTAAACAGTAATTTAAAACACGCATGATGAGAAGTCAGGGAAGAGATCCAGGAAGGCCTGGGGTCCAGCCAACCTGGCAGATCTGCCAATTTGCTATTCAGAAGGTAAGTTTGCTAGGAAGGGGCAGGATCATGGCTGAAACCTGTCATTGCCTCAGCTAAGCCACAAGACCCTTATTCAGAATTGACCAGAGATTGCCTGGCTGAGCCAGCACTGCCTTGCTGGATGCTACAGCTCTGCTCTGCTGCTTGGCTGCTCTAAAGCACTGTATAAAAGGATGTGGGGAAAATCCTGCCATGCTCCCTCCAGCTGATCAGAAAGCCCCGCTAATGTGTGCCCTGTGGACTCTTCTCTGGGCTACCAAGCCAATGGCTCAGTGACAAAGCTTGAGTGTGAGGATGGCGGGCAGAGGCAGCAGGAGAACTGCTGAAGGAACAGAAAAAGTCTGGGTTAAGGGAACCACAAAAGGAGCACACAGACAAAGAATATGTATCCCAGGCAGCTTTTTTCCACTCTTCAGTGTCTCCCAGAACAGTAGCTTTCCTGAGTAGTGCTGCTGGCACCTGCCTCTTGACATGCAGAGACAAAAAAGAGCAGGCTAAATCCATTCTTAATTGACACATGCTAATTGCTTGATCTCAAAAAAAAAAAAGTATATGGCTCTAGATAAAGGTTTCCCAGGTTGAACACTACTGCAAAACTGACACCGGCCTGCTGCTAGTGGGGGCCCAGATACAGAATAATCAGTGGTTTCACTTTAGTGAAGGAAGAGGTGAGTTCTGATCCAGCTCTGAGTCCACACTCTGGCTCTGGTCCACCATGAGTACCACTGGTGGGTAATTGCCTGTTGGGCTTAGATGCCAGTATGTTATTCTCACACAAATTATATTTTTCCCTGCCAGGCAATTTCAGATTCTGCCCTGATACTGGTTATATCATTTTTCCTCTCCTGGGTCAGGTTCAGGTTGGAAACTTATTTCTTGAAGAGGGCAGACAGAAGAAGAGGTCTCTGACTTTGAATCAAATTCTGTATGATCATGACTCAATGATCATAAATCCTTCAGGGCCTGAAACCTAGCAAGGGAATAAAGGAAGAAGCTCTGTCTCCCTTGGATCAAAGGGAGGAAAAAAGATGTGAAGGAGACAAAAGGTGCTGCAGGGTATGTGAAAATCAGAGCTCCCATACATCTTGCTGAAGGCTGCCAAAGTCGGGCTCTCCGCAGCCATCCCATATCTACGCAGGCAGCGATGGGAGCGATTTTAGATAAGATCAGGCCCAGAGAGAGCATGCCCGGCTCTGTTTCTTTCAGCAGAGCAATATGGAAACCCAGTGCTGGGAAACCGTTTTTCCGTGCCAGGAAAGAGTCAGGGAGTTGTGTGCAACCATTCAGGAGCCTCCGCTCCCACGCATCCTCCTGCTCCCTCCCTGAAACCCTGCCAGGACGGCAAAGGAGGAATTGATTTATGTGCAGTATGCCAAATAAATAGATAAATACATAAATAGATACAATAAATTACACCCTTCCAACCTTGCTCATCTGAAGAAAGAGAGAGGGATGGGAATCAAATTCAGGAGGAAGTCATCTGCAGGTGTGCAAAGCTGGGCAGTGGGTGCTGACAGCTCTGGTAAACATGATATTTACTCCCTAGGAGAGAATTTCAAACTGCTCTTTGTGAGACCTGTCACTCACTGTCTCCTGTTCTCGGTAGTGAAATCTCTCTACTGTGAGCTCATCAGGGTCAGACAGCAGTGGAGGAGTCCAGCTTGAATTTCCCCAGTGTTTTAGTTCTCATTTTGATGAATTTGTTTCTGAAAGAACATTGCAGAAAATGTCCCCTTGGCTGAGTATAACCCCCTGACAGTCATTTTGCTTCCCCATTTGCCTGTGTCACTGGCAAGCCAGTGAATTCCCAAGCATTTTGTCAAATGTCCACCCAGCTGAGCAGGCTCTTCTTCCATGGTCACTGGCAAATTGCCTGGGGAAATAATATAAGAAAGTTACGGTGCTATCCATCCTGTAGTTGGGACCTCCCAGTTCCTATTAATGGGTTCCTTAAAGTACTAGCTGAGAAGGCTGCCCGAAAGATCTTGGTGTTTAATAGGCACCAGTGTCAGTGAATCATCCTCTTCCCTGCTTCTGGCATCCTCAGCATTCAGTGTCAAAAGATCTTGTCTTGGGAATTGTATATAATGTAAAAAATTTCAAGCAGCTCCTTTGAGCTTCCCCAGACTGACCCTCTTATTTGAGATCTGGTCTTCCACAACCATTCCTTTCTCCTTTGTCCTGTCCTCAGCTGCCCACACACCTGCAAAAATGCCAAGAACAGGTCTGTAATCCATGGATTGTTCTCATGAGTTCTCTTAATAAAATAATCAGAGATCTGCTGACTACATTAGCCCATCTACTCCTTGGAATTCAGGAGTGAGCTCAGTGTCCAGAATTGCCTGGGGACCCAAATACATGACAGAAAAGAGGGTTTTTCTTTTCCTGCTCTTGCCAGGTATTCAGCTCCCACTCTGTTCAAATACAAATGCCCTTTTCCTCTGTGCACCACCAGCAGCAGAACTAAACCATCCAAGTGAACAGTTCTTTTTCACTTTATCACATAAATTGTTGAAGTGATGTTACAACAGAGCTAAATTCATCTTTGCCCTGACACCAAACTCCCACAGAAGGCAATACAAGGGCTGGGAATGGAGAAGATTTAGGGTCAAGATATTTCCATGTACCACCTAATTCAGTTTAACACAATGACCAATAGCAAACTGCAGCTGGGATAAAACGGAGGGTAGTTTTAGTTGCTTTAACACCTCTTGTGGGATCCATACCAGCTTCCCCAGCCTTTAGAAAAAAAGAAAAACAATATTCTTTACTGTCTGTTCTTATGCCAGCATTTTCCTGCCTTCTCCCAGAGCAGCAGGGAGAAGCAGTTGTTTTCTAATCCCAGTGTAGATTAGGAGCTGCAGACCAGGATTTCCACACCCAGTAATGTTCTAGAACTGTAGCAGTTCAAAAGAATAATTAAAAATACTAAAAAAAAAATTTGTATACTAAAACTGGAGAGAAAAACTATGGATTTGACAGAGACACACATCTTCACCTATCTGTACCTCTCTTTGTCTCACACTATTTCCTTGGCCCCTCTCTCTTCACTATTCTCTCTTCCCCTTGTCCCCCAGAAGCTGATTGCTCTTTCCTCAAATTGCCTAAACAGCTGACATGGAGATAGTAAGTGGAGAACAAGTGTTTCCCACCTGTGTGCAGCTGAAAATGGTTCACTCTCATTTCAGACCCCAAGAAAGGCCGCTGAGCCCCAAAGTGGATTTGTTTTTCTTAGTCTCCAAGTTAGTCTAAGGAGAGATATTCCCTCTCTTTGAAAAACCCACTTCTAATAAAAATAATTCATTCCACTTCTGAGTCAAACCTCAAAATGTCCAAATTCACTGGAAGTGGGTTTCTGACCTTTTGACGTGAAAGATGAGCTGGCACATTTCCCTGGGAAACCTTGCTTTCAGGCAAACCGTTTGACAAAGTCAACCTGTTCCCGCAGAACCTCTCCAGTCTGGCCAGTGGCGTTTCCAGCCAAATCCCCCCTCCTGCCCTGCTCCAGCCCTCTCTGTTACAGCCAGAGAAGAAAGCATTAGTGAAACAGAAGGATCCCTTCTTGCTTTCAGAGTGGAAATGAAACCAACATTAGCCTATTTACAGAGGATCTTCATGTGAAGGCTCAGGCCAAGAGCAAATGCCAAACAGGCCTGGGGTTAGCCTTTCCAAGCAGCAAAATAAAAGGTATAAACGTGGCCCTAAAAGAAAAAAAAAAAAGAAAAAAAAGAGAAAAAAATTAGAGAGAAAAAGAGAGAGAGAAAGAAAAAAAGGCAGATTAAAAAAAAAAAAAAAAAAGGCAGGTGCTATTTCAGCAGAATTCCCTGCTCAGCAGTTTTCTTTCAAAGCTTTCCAGTCCCACTGTTTGCTGAGTTGCTCTGGGCTCAGCTGCAAGGCAGGCCAGAAAGTACATGCACAGGCCATTACTGCTGGGCTGGCTCGGCATGGCTTCTAACCATGTGCGGATGCTGTTGCATTGTCTGAGCCTCCTGGCAGGCTCCCAAGGGGGCTTCTTGTTTGCACTGCCACATCTGTTTGAAATTCTGGCACATCTCAGCCTGAGAAATATGGTTTGTGCTGTCATAGCAACCACTTTTTCTTGATCTGACAGGCAAGGCAATGTTATGGAGGCCTGGAAATCCTCCTTGCAGATCTGGTTGCAATGGATAGAAAGCTCTTGAGGCTACTGATCAAAAGTATAACCTGTGGTGGCTTTTTCCTTCCCTTGTTTGCTATCTCCCACTGTGCCTTAAATCACTGTTCTTGTGGCAGTGGGTTAGTTCAGAAGTTTGAATGAGGCCATCAAACCTATTCTTGAAACTTCCAAGATGTCCAGCTTGGACCTCTGTTGCCCAGCTGCAAAAGGCAAAGACATCATAGGTCCACAAACGAAGACCATCGTGGTATCAGGGGATATGGGGCAGAAATTTGCCTTCCTCTTCCCATTGTAAGAACATTAAGCCACCTAAGGGGGATTTGCTGAGCACGTCTGTCCTTTTTCCTAAGGAGGGATGTGAGGTGGAAGGTGTTGAATGTGTTTCTGCAGCAACCCTGTCTTGGAGCAACATGGACAGAGCCACTAAGTATATCCTACACCACTGGAGTCTGAGGTGAAGGAAAGATCCTGAAGTTCCAGCCAGAAGATAGATGGAAAATTTAGTTAATCACTACCATTGTTAATGAGTCAAAGCATCCTCTACCTTTGGGCTGATCAGTGTTGCTAATTAGCATGCAGTCATCAGTAGAAAATGTGCTTGCTGGGTCTCCCAGTGAAAGCCATGTGAATTTGTCCTTCCTTGGCTGCTCTATGCCCAGTGCCATGTAACTATAGCCAGGGTGCAGAGGCCATGGCCTCCTGCCACTGCTCCCTGCTGTGACACTCTGGTGTCAGCAGGAATGTAAGCGTTTGCCAAAGACAAAGGGAACAAAGCCACCTGAATCTTTTCCCCCTGGAAAGGAGCCTGGCAGGAACCACAGGAATGTTCCTCGAAGCAAAGAGAGAAACTGAAAAGGATGAAACCCTTGACACCAGTGCCTGGCTCCAGGCTGGAGGCGCTGCAGAAAAGGCTTTGCATGGAGGCATGAAAGGAGAGCTGAGCCCCAGCGAGAGCCATCTCTGAGTGCAGGTACTGTTGGGGTGGATGGGTGGGTGATTTCCCTCCAGGTAAGCACCCTGCCTGCCTGAAGAGACAGCTGCCAGCTGTGACTTTCCTCTGCTCTCCTGCAAGTGTACACATGGTGGCTGAACGGTATGGATTTGAACAGTAGTAGGCTGAGCTGAGAGCAGAACATTCGTTGTATAACTTAAAAGTAGGTCAGAGACAGGTTATCCCCAAGAAATGGACTTGGCTTGGCCAAGAGGAGTGAGTATTTGCAGGGCTGTTAAAAACTTGTGCTTCCCCAAAGAAAAGCATTAACAAGCAGGGAAGGAAGGGCAGTGGATCCAATTAAAAACACACGGCAAGGCAGAAATGAGAGAAAAAAGAAAACAGACCTTTTCAAAATGCCTTAAAAATATACAGTGGGATAATCCAGACTTGTTTGCCATAAACGAGGAGGCAATCACAGTTCAACACAGGTGTCCAGGCCCGGAGGGAAGGCAGGAGAGAGGGCAGCCAGGCAGCAAAGAGAATAATTACAGACTCCGTTGAGGGTATCGGCACTTATTTTGGGGTATGAGTCCAACTTTGCTGTGAGGATTCCATTTGGAGGCATGCCATGGAGAAAACTCTCAGGAAATACTGACTATCACTACCCACAAGGGTGTGAGGAGCTGGAGCCTTCCCAGCTCTGACACCAACCTGTGAAGTAGAGCATGCCCTGCTAAGCCCATGCCTCAGTTTCCCCACCAAGATTCTCCCCTGACAGTAAGATCCTGATAACTTTGTCACACATTCTGAGAGCTCTGTAGGGAAAGCAAATGTAAAAGTAGGAAAGATATAATTTTGAACATACTAAAACAGCTAACTAGTGTTCTGGTCTTCTTTATGAAATTCCATGTGTGAAGGGAAGCGCGCTCTACACAAAGACTATACAAAGCTCCCAGACAGTCAGTGAGGGGTACAAGTGTGTCCATTAAGGAGTGATGGCTGCATGAATTTGTGTAAAAGATGCAAAATCTCCCCAGTGAATTCCAAGCCAAATCATTCTCACATTACTTGACACAACAGAAACCCAACAAATTATATGGAGCGAGTTACTCACTTCCCCCCCTTTTCCCTCTGTTTTATGTCTTAGTTTACTATCAAAATGTTTCAAACTCAAATGGTAGCAGGGACTCCTGATGTCCTGGTGTCTCTTGCTGAAGCATGGACATAACATACCCCTTTAGCTTGGCTGGGGATTCTTTAAATTCTTCTTCTCCTACCAAGGGTTTCAAAGAAACTGTGAGTGAGCTCTGGGTTACGTAGGTAGGGTTTGTGTCTAGGAAAGTGCAGTGTGATGGGAGGTCTGCTGCTGGGAGGGATGGTCCCCCCTTGCATTTGAGATGGCTTACACAGGTTCTGGAATTGTCATCTAGATGAAGAAACTTAAGATAACATGGTCATTGTTCTGTGAACAAATAGGGCAGTAACTGTGAGGTGAGAGTTAGAAATGAGTAAGTCTTGACTGAGGTCTCCTAGACAGCATGAGAGAGAGAAAACCTTGCTCTGGTGCATGAAGGCATGAATGCAATGAAAGTAAGGAAAAAAAACGATTTTGCATGGGAAAAAGAATTTGTCAATTCCTTAGTTTGGTGGATGCAGTAAAGGACTTGCTTTACTTTATTCTGGCTGTTCGTGATGTGGAGAATGCCCTATTTACGGAGGAGAAATGCACACTTTCTGATACAATTCATCTGCGTGAATGTAGACAGTTACTTTTGGATGTGGTGATTCATACCCTGGTCTCTGCTGACTCCACTGACTACATCTGCAGTGTAATGTACAACCTCTACAATGGGCTGCAGAGAACACTTAACATGATTAATTGGAATGGGGTTGTCAGTACCATGTCAGATGTGTTGCATCCAAATTCTGTCAGTCCCTGGGCTGTGAGCCAGTGCCATCCTACCACCAGCTGGGACGAATTTGGGCCAGAACCCTGATGGAGCTGCAGGATGCTCTGCACTGCAACCAGGGCAGAATTGCAGCAAGGATGGAGAGAGAGCGGTGCCCAAAAAAGGAGGTAAATGTGACTCAGGTCTCTGCCTGCCAGGGCTGTTGTCAGAGAAGAGCTGCAATTCTAAATCAGAAGGAATTTCTGGGGGTTGCATGTAGCTTGGTGTAGGGCAGTGCTCTGGAGTGAGCTGTGAATGAAAGGGGAATCAAGCTGCTAATGCCTTAGGGATTAGGTGCCTTGCAAATGAGCTGGTTAAGATAATTTTTTCTTCTGAATTTACCTGACATCAGCCACTCTCAAGATACTTGCAAGGTACTTGGCTAGAAAATGCACAGGTGTGTTCCAGTGCAGCTGTGTCTATCCTGTTCGGTTAGGGGCTTGGAAAAGTTATTGCCTCTTCCAAGAAGAAAGCAGTTTTTTTTCTGGGACAGGAGAGATTGAGGAGGGGTTTGACCTAGAGGGTTTGTATGGTCTAAGCTGAGCCATCAGCCAGCAGTATTGTTGGTTTTCCAAGATCCTGACTCAGCTTTTGACCTTTGGCAACTCATTGACCTGAGTCAGAGCAGCTGGAAAGTTGAATAAAACTTAGTCTGAAAGGAAAAGTAAAGATGCTGGATTGAGCCTTCTGTATTTGGGCAAATTTTTATTCAAAGATAGAAATAGCCTGAGCTGCCATGCCTTCCTCAGGGATTTATATGACTTTGGATGATCCCCTCTGCTGCTCTGTTGTAATATAAGCAGCTCTGTTGCTACTCTGAAGTAATATAAGGAAGGAATGCAAGATGAAATGAACTGTGATTGGCTCTGTTATCAAGATATATGCAATTCAATAAATCAGAAATCTTGATGGACTTGCTTTTTAACAATGCAGTTAGGATTTTTCATGGGGAGGAGGAAGAAATTCTAAAGAGAAATTGCAAAAAATAATTTAATCTTCTTTCTTTTAACTGAGTTTTAGAAAGAAGTGCTCTGTTGAGAAGGGATGGATCTGCAGAAGCAGTAGTGGGAATAAATCAAGTGTAGGGATTCCATGCCTGGTGTTATTGCTGATTTCTTACATGGAATGGGGCAAGATGTCCAGTCTCTTCTCCTTCCCATGCTCCAGCTGTAAAATAAGGCAAACATATTTGTGTGGAAAAGTTTTGAGACTGTCCATTCACATATACATTGTACTATAATTCAACTAATCCATGAAGTCAAATCATATGGATGCTCTCAAGTTATTGCAAAGGGAATCAAAAGCTCTAGAGATCTCTGAATAAAGGACAAGAATTTCCTCTCTTCTAACTTTTCTTCTCTCAAGCACTGCACAAACAAAAATGAAAACCTGGCCTTCCAACAACTAAATTTCTTCCACTGTTTTCCAGCTTCAAGTGAAGGTTTATATCAGCTGTTTTTTAATTCACTCTCTTTCCCTGGATTAAACAGGAATTTCAAGAACAGAAAGACATCTGTGTACATCACTGGGCAATGTGGTCTTGAGCACTGCTGAGTTCTCCTTTCTGCTGCTCCTCACATCAAGTCCAGTGGTGTTAAATGTGAGAAATTATGTCTGTCTAAAAGCCAATATAATTCTCAACTTGTGTTGATCATCCACGAGGCTGGAGAATGGGACTCACAGTTATTCAATGGCACTGTACTGAACAGTAAAGGCATAGTGTTTCCAATTAAGAGGTCTGATAGTAAAATAAGATTTATGGAAAAGATGGTAGATTAACAGAAAAATGCTGTCCCAAGAATTTTGAGGGCACTGACTCAGGGAGACAGTTAACTGCAGGCTCCCTTGGGTTCACCAGGTCCCCTTACCACATGGCATTCATTAGGAAGCCCCAAAAGCAAGTGTTTGGCCCATAAATGTGTGACTGCCTTCACTTCTTCACTGAACCTCTAAACAGTTAACAGCACTCTATATCTTCCCTGCAGCAGAAGCAATTCCCAGACGTTGAAGCATTTCCATTGCAAAACACAGCTTGGGATTCTGGACTCGGTTATTTGTTTGGAAGATGTAGACAAAATGAAAGTGTAGCAAACTCATACCAGATTGGATCCACTTCAGAAGCTGCCAAACAGCTGCCAGTGCTGTCGGGTCAGAAGAGCTTGCCAGGCTGTTCCCTGGGGCAGGGGGTAGATTTTAATGGGGGAACCTGGGATCTGGAGATGAACTATACAGCCATCCTGGAACAGAATATGCTGTCTACTGCATTTTCCCACCCGCAAGTATATAAACATGCCCCCTACCCCCCTTTCCAGGCTGAAATGCAGCTGATCTAGAGCATATCCACAAAAAAAACCCCAAAACAAAACAAAACAAAACAAAACAAAAACCCAAAAAACAAAACGCCACGGGGCAGATAGCAGTTGCTGCAGTGTCACTTCAGACAAAAGAATATTCGCAAGTTGGGGACTTGGGGAAGAACAAGAGAAAAAAGAACAGAAAGAAAAAAAAAACTGTGGGATGCCATGTAGCTCAGTGCTCTGCTAAAAGCCCTGTTTTTAACCTCTGGGTCACTCCTTTCAGCCCCACTTTGCTTAGAAACATTGGGGAGTGAGTGGACGCTGCTGCTTTGTAGTCTAGGAAGAAGGAATGTCTTATTAGCCTAGGTGAGGTGAACAGGCAAACTGCCTCACTGAGATAGTAAGGTAGATGCAAAAGTAGACTTTTTGAAAGCATGTGAGAAGTCCTGTCAGTTGGGAGTCTTTAGCTACAGCATGGGACATTTCTTTTGTTTCTACCTTAAAAAAAACAAAACAACACACACAAAAAAACCCAACAAAGAAAACCCCAAAAATATATATCTAGGGAGAGCTGTAGCTCAGACAGTTTGGCACCTTTCACCAGCCTGAAGTGAGTTAAAAAGAGAGAAACAGACAAACAAGTTGAATGGGATACTGAGGTTCAAAACTCTTTGGAAAGAAAGATTTAAAAAAGAGAGGTTCTTTATTTGCTGGATTTAGATCTAAAAGGATTTTTGTTTCGTTTTTAATACATGGAAAAGACAGGGAAATATCTTTCTCTCTTTAGGGACTTATGAGAGCTCACCTTGTAAATCTGTCCATTCAGAAAGGTACAAACTCTTCCATATGTCATTAGTAATGTATGTCTTCAGCTTCCCCTGATCTCCCACTTGTGTGAAAGGGAGCTCTCCCTCTGTTATCAGAGATTAAGCAGAGACAACAGAAAAGAAATCCAACAAAAGTGAGATTAAGTTGGTAAATTACAATGCAAAGGATTTTGGAAAGAACATCCTCTGGGGCTGCTTGAAATTTTCCATCAGAATATTTTTCAGTGGAAAATTGCCTTTCAAAATAAAGCAAAGTTGTTTTATGTTAAGTTATGACCAATCTCTCAAGAAGGCTTCAGAGTGTGGCAGGAGGCCTGGAGATTCAGCTGAGAAATCTTTGGACAGTGTCTCCTAGAGGCTGCCACTGCTGAGCTTTGTGACCCCATTCTGCTCCAGTGCTGGGCTTGCTGTGTGAAGTGCATTTCTCACAAAGCACCATGGTGACACAACTTCCATGGTGCATGGCATTGTCTCAGCAAGAGAGGGGACCATGTTGCACCATGAGAGATGTGGGCCAGCCAGGAATGTCAGCTCACAGGGAACAACAGGGACACAAATCATACCAGCTACAACTCCCACAGGGGAGCATTTCTGAACTGAAATGGAGGGCTCTTGGCCAAAGATGTTCATTGTTTGGTCAAATCTCAATATTTTCCATGGGAAAAGAAAACAAAAACACAATAATATTAATAATAATTAAAATGAACAATTTTCAGCCCAGATTTATCCAGTCAATATTTGAGAAATACCAAGGACTGTGTTTCGATTAGGAGAATTTTTTCAGGAACCCTAACAAATTAAGAGTGGGAACCACACATTGTATGGGACCAATCAGACAATTTGACTAAGACCACAGAAGAGGTCAGGGAAGCCCATCATGTGTGGTTCAGGCTTGGACTGGATTAGCAATTGCCAAGCAATGTTAAACACATAAGGTAGGAGCAGCCAAAAACTAGCAGTGGTCAAGTCAATATATTTGTGTTTAAGGCCGAGTGTATGGTGGTTCTGGCAAAAGCCAACAAGAAGAATGAGATAGTGAGTGTCTTCATATTAGAACAACTCATAATGAGTTTGTTTCTCTTAGTTCCTATTGTCTCAGACTTTCTCCCTTCTCTTGCCCCCGAAAGACCTTGGTAAATTACCTATTTCAAGAGCTGAGCAGGTCTTGAGCATCAACAGTTAACATTGCAAGTCCTCAATAAGACAACAGTGATCAAGAGAGAAAGGAAGGGAGAGGGATTTGTGTCTGTAAATTGCAAGGAGATACAATACTCACCTTTCACTTATGCTCAGTTTCAAGTTTCTGTTGAACAGCATCCGATACCTTCCATTTTCCATAGGTGAATTAGCCAAACAACAGACAGACAATAGAGACAAATTGGCTAAGTCAGAAAATGTTAAATGAAAATGAGCTGGCCATGGGAAGGAGGGAGGGGAAATGTTGAAAAAGCCTTTACTAGTAAGTGATCCTTCCTTGAATTTTTTATTTGGTTTCCAGGTAAGCTTGGGAACTGACAAATGAAGGCAGTGTCCTGGGAAATCTTCACAAGAGATTATTTATTCTGTAGCCCTTTGCAATTACACATGCACTGTATAATTTCAGTCTCTTTGGGCTGGGTCTGTATTGGGGTACATTTTTCCTCATCACTGGTGAGTAGTGACCTTCCTTTGGATCATTGCTTGTGATGCTGAAGGAAAATATTTCTTTCTCTCTTTCTGTGTTTTTATATTGAGAAAAATAAATGAAAGTAGGTCAGATTGTGTTGAGTTTTAGTGTCAAGATGAAAGGATCCCTACAATAACCCATCACCTGAAACAAAACTTTGTCTATAGTAGTGATGTGCTCAGGCCTGATTCTAAGATTTTGGAGTTATTCCAAGAGTGATACAAGTGATAAGCTGTTCTTTAACTCTTCCCCCTAAAATAAATGTTCTAAGTGTTTCCTGAAAGGTTGTTCTCAAGGGACTTAGTCTCGTGACTGACAAAAGAGAAGGTGGAAGGAAAATGTTAGGCATTCTGAAAGGCTTTCCACCCAGCATGTCAGAAGGAAGCAAAGCATGACCTTGATAGCGTAAATTAGGGAAAAGGGTGAGAATGCAGCCAAATCATAAGGAAGCGTAAATATACAATTATGCCTTTAATATCCTCTAAGTTTTTGGTATTTTATTGTTTTCTGGCTGGCAATGAGAAAATTAATCAGTGATGGACATACTGATGGATATAAGTGAAAGGGAGGGATTTGTGCTGTCAGTTTTTTCCTTGTGAGATTCAACCAGATGCCTTGAAATCTTGATTTTTTTTTTAATATGAGGTAATATTCATAAGACAGTTCATCACTGCAGAATTTTCAAACTAAAATGTGCTAAGTCAGGAACTTAAAGGGGCAGCCAAATAAAAAGTATTGATAGCTATTTAAATAGAAAACAGTTATGTCCATCTGTGGAAGTCCTGAAGCTTTGAGACTGGTGGGAGAACAAAACACTCCCTATTTACCCTGTTCATACTCTTTTCCATTGGCATCTACTATTAGCCATTCTCAGCAGTGATGCTATGGAATAGAAGGATCCAGTCTGACATGGGTTGTCTGTTCATGTCCTCTTGTGATACAAAAAAAAGTTGTGTTGTTTGAACCAAACTGCCCTATGTGACAACCACAGTGCTTTAGAAAATGCTAACCAGCCATGACTGTAGAAAAAACGTGAGGTGGTCAAGACCAATTAGACATCCCTCTCCAGTCTCTTCTTGGAGGAAAGCAAAAACCTGTGCCTTGTGATCTGCACTCCAAATCTCATCTCCATTGTGATAATAATACCAAAAAAAGAAAAAAATCCTGTTTCCCTATGTTTTTGGGAATCTCATCTCATCTCCATTGTGATAATAATCTCATCTCCATTGTGATAATAATACCAAAAAAAGAAAAAAATCCTGTTTCCCTATGTTTTTGGGACACTTCTTCATGAAGCCATTGTCACCACAAAGCAAATTTTCTTGGTCATTGACTTCTCGCTCTACTATATCTATGTCCTTACAACTGTTCAACATTTTTCTTTTCTTTGGTTCAGCCATTGAACTCAGAGGGGGCACCTTATCCAGCACAGTTGTCACTGAAAGGCACCAAAATCCTCCCTCTCTAAGGATATAACTGCCTTGCAGCTCAAGGCAGGACTGTGGCTCAAGCTGAACAGACTTGAAACTGAATCAAGCTCATCAGGATCCTGCATTGTAGAATATCCGTCAAACTTTAGGATTTACTCTTTGAGCCTGAGCTCCCAGCAGAAACTCCTTATATCCTGCTGACATTTCCCTCAGGAATAAAACTTCTTGAGGTGTGACTTCCGAAGACACAACCACCACCACACTGCAATGAGTATGTCCTCTCCAAAATGCAGACCAGCACAAGGAAGTTGAACTGGGGCATCCATCCAATGGAATGAAATGTCCTCCCTATTCAGTTCATGCCTAAACGAGCTGACCTAAAACCTTCTGACCCTGGCAGAGACGTAGGGTAGATGTTTTCCAAGCCTCAATAATTGGCAAGCAGTATAACCATAGGAGAAAAAGCAGTTCAAGAGCCTCTTGGCAATGGTTGAACTAAGCTCAGTGTAGTCTGACTGTTCAGCTGAGCTTCCCTGCCTGTCCATGTGTATTGATTCAGGTCTCAGCTCAGATCACAAGAGCACCAAAATCTAGAAACTTATTTGGCTGTGAGGTAACAATTTCTTTGGGAGGGCTCATTCTTCCTGGGAAGGATCTTCTTCCACAATTTCCTAAAGGAAACTAGGCTTGAGCAATTGTATTGTCGGTATTTGTATGTGCCAGTGTGCTCCCCTCCAAACAACTGTCAAATTTGTTGGCCAAGTGATAGAGTTCTAAGAGATTTTTCTGAGATATAAACAAAAATAAGCACCCAGAGAGAGATACAGAGAGATACGTGGTAGCACAAGTTCATATGTTTAATTTAGAGTCCTGAGAACAGGAAAAGTTTCAAGCAGAGGTCTTCATTAATCAACAGGCACAAATCAGTGGGAATCCAGGCATCAGTAGTACTACATGAACAAATAGTTTGTTTGTCCAGTGTTTCTTCCTTTCTTTATTCTTTTTTGGTTTGAATCTGTACAGCACCTAGCATGTCGGCATACAGAAATACACTTGTAATAACACAGTGGGAGAGTTGGCATGCAGAAGGGATCATGAAGAGGGAAGAAACCATCTTAGCAGGCAGCTTCTTCATTTTACATCAGTTTTTAATGTCAGGCCAACTCAGGGTGCAGGGGTGAGGGAGCAAGAAAGTGAAGAGAAAAAAGAAACAAATGAAAATCCCACAACCCCAACAACAGAAACCGCAGACAAACCAAGAAAACGGCAGTATGTCCAGGGAGTGCTTGCTCCTCAGCTGAAGGGCCTGTTTTCATACTCATCTCTGTCTTGTGTCCCAGACTCATGTCGCCTCTGAGGCTGAAATACTGGTTCCTTATTCTGAAAATCGAGTCTCCTGGGCTTTGGTAATATTTTCCAGTCTTTCTAAGGTGTCTGCTTTAATGAGTAAGGAAATAAGAAGACAGACTGACTCCATGGGCACAGAGATTAGTTACCACATACTTCATAGTGACTATCCAGACAGAATGAGAAGAAATGAAGCAGAGATTAATTGACCGAGATTGCCTTTGTAAAACAAGGTGGGAGGGATCAGGTAATGATTTCCCAAGCATTGTCCAAGGAGGAAGCATAAGCAGGCAGGCAGTGTGAACACCTCACTGTTCCATGCAGAGAAAAGCAGAGGGAAAAAAAATGCAGCTCCATCCTTCTGATTCCCACCTTCCCCCAAACCCCCCTTGGTTTTAGTTTTTTTGCACTGCTGAAGGGTGTCATGCGTACTTGGAGACAAAACAGCCCCAAAGACTTGACTTCCACAAACCTTGCCTTGCACAGCTCAGTTACTTCTCACTTCTTTTATTTTCTTTTTAATCCTGTTTCTCCCTTCTATCCCCTAGGCCCCCTCCCACTCTCTTTCACATTTATCCCTTAATCAAATCGCTATATGCTCTTCTCAGCAATTCTTCTCTAAATCCCTCAGGCAGGTTAGAAGCCCCCTGAGGAAAGATCTTTTTTGGCAACTGAATTGAGATAGGAAAGAGGTCCCTGACAGAAGCATATTCCATCCCAGAAAGTTTTTAATCCTTCCAGATGCTTTGTCACAAACTGTGCTTTTATGCTGGTGCACTTTTAAAGGCAGCCAGGATATGTGCAGAGGTCAGATCACAGAGCTGCTCTGGAAAACTCTAAATTGCTCTCGCCTTTGATTCTTGTGCTTTAAAACCACTCTGAAGTTTAAATAAATGGATTAGAAATGAGTTAAAGAGCAGGGTGCTTAATGCTTATGCTTAAATCTATAGCCTCAAGCCACGGCACTTTGGGCGGCAAGATCCTGTTAAATCTCACCAGCTCAGCAGACTCTGAACAAGTCAAGGCTTGGATGCAGATGTCTGTGGGGAAACAAGGTGAAACAGACCAGAGAGATGGCACTGGTCCTCCTAAAACAGCACAGAAGGAAGCCCAAGGTAGTGAAATGGGCAGTGGCACATACACTGGAACACCTTCAAGAGAGGGCACTGGCACCACAGATATTTGCTATTAATACTAAAGCTCTGCCATCATAATTTTTTTTTTTTTTTTTTTTTTGGGTCTCATGATTTCTAGACTTGTTTCCAGCTGGGGAAAAGGAGGAGCAGTGATAATGTAGTGGGCTAGATCTCTCAGGAGACTCAGCCATCTTGAAAGCCCATTCTGCTTCCCATTGTTTATTATTGTTGGATGGTGAAATGACAGCTGTTATGTTACATCCTAGAGGTAGCTGCACTTCCAGGGCTGGATGAAAGGATCGCTGTAAATGCCAGCTTGGCAGCTATACTGGCCCTCCTTGGGGTAGGCCTTTACCCCCTGCTTCTGGCGTGGCTTTGTTCTGTGAGAGAAGAGCAAAACATTTTGTAGCTGCTATTGAAAAGGGTTTCTCAACCTTTTAGGATAATCCCTGTTTTAAAGAGGAGGAGTTGAGTCAATGAGAAAGTAAATCACTTATGGAAATCACAGAGCATTATTGCTGAGTTTCTTGCTATCTCTCAACCCTACCCTACCTGAGTGCAGCATCCCTACTCACAACTCCAATTTTTTTTTGCAATATGAGACCAATGGTATTTATTTCTGGTTCACACTAAGACACCAGGAGTTGAAAGAAAACCATCCACAGTGATCCAGCTAAGCCTTTGGAAAGAGGCATGATGATGAAAATCCTGAATTTTGGATGTTCACCATACACCTCACCACATGTATAAGAACAGTCAAACTACAGAGGGAACAAAGAATGGGTTAGCTTGGCTTCCAGAGCTCACACACTCTTCTCTTTGCAGCAGGCTATAAATTATGCAGCATTTAAAGATGACTTTCTAAACCCCTGGCTTTAAAGCTTATTTATAACTCCCACACTGATATTTTTCAGACTCGTGACAGCTCCCACCTTCACAAGCTGGGGACATGCCAAGCACCTGGCCTTTTCTATAATGGCCCCTTCTCCCCAGAAAGCTCCCCCCACCTCTTTTTTAAGCAATGCTTTGGATATCTCAGGGAGATTT
The DNA here is from genome assembly GCF_031753505.1 of Anomalospiza imberbis. Lineage (NCBI taxonomy): Eukaryota > Metazoa > Chordata > Aves > Passeriformes > Viduidae > Anomalospiza > Anomalospiza imberbis. The sequence continues at coordinate 14,885,048 of NC_089687.1, forward strand.
TATTTATAGCAGAGACATAAAAAGCAAGTGGAAGAGAATGAGGATGGTCAAAGGGAAAAGTAGCAAGTGTCCTAAATGTCTGACAAACGTCATAGGACGTGCTGGAAAAAAATAAGACCTTGGGAGCAGCCAAGATCTCGTAGTAATAATTTATATAGGAACAGCATGATTTCATGTAAAGCAGGTTAGGCTCACACCTAGCCAAGATGGAAACTTATGACTAAAGGGGATCACCTCAGAGAAATGATGAGGGAGGTGGTACTTGTCCTTCCCAGAAGGGGCTAAGCTGACCATTGGCAAAATCAGGGGTATGTGTGGGTGAGAAGGTGGCAGCCTCATGTTGGCAGACACTGATCAGGATCTTGGTGGGGTCTGTGCAAAGTCCAACTGGTTCTAGGACTTTGTTTTTTGTTTTATTTATTTAATTGATCTCCCAGTGCTAGAGAGCTCACTCTTGGGGGAAGAGCCATGTCTTGAACTGTAGCATGGATAGTCTCTAGTAGACCTAATGCTGTCATCTGGAGTAAAATATCTCCCTCCACAGCTCAGTCCTTGCTTTGGGTTCTGGCTTACAGTCGGGCCTGGCTCTGGGATTCCCTGTAGGAAAGAGGAGCTAAGATACTGAATCTTAAATAGAACAATAAACGCTTAGCGTACAGAAAAAAGTCTCACATCAGCCTCCTTTTTGGTAGGGGAGGCTGTTCCAGACCCATGCTGTTACTTCCAGCTTCAGATGCACACCTAGGTATCACAGTCAAGAGAAAAAGCTGCCCAGGCTATGCCACCAGCCTGCAGGAGGAAGGTGACTCCTGAAAACTGCAGGGAGCGAGCAGCGTCTTACAGCAATCCAGTTCCTCAGGATTTGTTTGTAGAAGAGACCTGTTTCCCCCCTGTTGATTGCCATGGCTTCAAAGCCTTGGAATGTCTTTGGCTCCCTGTGCAGTAGCGTGAGGCAGAGCCATGCAGTCTCAGTGGGGTTTGCTCCTTCTCCCAGCCTGAGGAACATTTCTGCACCCCAGGGCAGGTGTTTGTATTGCCAGTGGAAGACAATTCAGCTTTGTGAAATCTTTGAAGGTTTTTTTAATAAAAATGCCTGAAGCTGGATAAGCATTAAACAACTAAACAAAACAAAACAAAACAAAAAAACAATATAAATGTGAGGCATACTTGTGTCAGAACATCTGTTTTCAGCTCTATGCTTTGATTCAGATGTCTCCTCCTCTCTTGTCTGAAGTGACCAACAGGTCTCAGAGATCAGAAATCTGGCCAGAGAAAAATCTTGCTTGAAATTGCTTTGTCTTCCCTGCAAAAATGTCCCAGGCTTTGAAGGAATGGCACTTTTTAGCAAAAGTAAATTTAGTCAAAAATCTCTGACCACCTTCAGTCTATTCTCAGTGGCACCAGCCATTGCAGGCAAAACAAAGACATCTTGGCAAAATTACACCATTGAAATTACAGGCAGAAGAGCTCAATTTAACACCCACTAATTGTTGCACAATAGTCACAGGAATAATCGGAATTTGTTAATTAGATGCATGCCAATGAGTAATTCAAGACTGGTTTAAATAATTATTCCTATCTTCCCAATAGGCTGTGGTGGTGATTAGCTTGCTGGCTGTTTCTCTTGACTGTTCTGCTTCAAATAAAAAAAGAGGTGAGAGACATCCATGCAGTGAGCCATGGCACTCCTAAATGAAATCCTGCTCCCGGGATACTGAGATCTGCTTGCCAATGAGTGCTGTGGGTTGTTGCTTTTGACCACAGAAACATCAGAGACAGCAAGGTGAACTGCCAGAAAGCTCTTGGATCAGTGCCGTGCCAGTGAGAATAAACTAGTACTTTTTACAGTGTTTAATTCCTGAAGGAAGATGTAAGGATGACAAGTGCCACAAATTCAAATTCTTCATTTTAACCACAAGGTAAAAAAAAAAACCTCAAAAAACCAGACCAGTGGCCAGAGAACAAAACTCTCTTCCCTGGGACACAGCTAAATTCCTTGTCCCCTAGCCAGGAGAAATGCCCTCTACTGGCTCAGAAAGACTTTTTTCTTCAGTTTCACCATAAACTTTTTTGCCACCTTCAGGTCTCCTAATAATTTCTCACCCTCCTTTGGTTAGCTCCTTCAGTGCTGCTTGGTTCATGTCATGCTTTTTTTTGGACCATGGGAGATAACCTCAGGAAGGGATGGAAACAGGACAGTGGAAAGGAATTCGTGTAACTGACCTTGTGAACGCTAAACAGTAAAAATTGCACCTCAAACACAAACATGTGGAAAACCCCCTGAAAACAAAGCCAAATTGCATTCCATTGTATGATCTGCTTAACTAGCCTTGTGAAGGAGGCAAGAGAAATGCCCAAATATCAGAGGAAAAGATGCTTTGTGCTGAAACTTTATTCTTTTTCAAGTCATCAGCAGTCACAAATGTTTAATATTTCTGTCAGTTTCCTTGTGTACTCCAGGGAACTGCTGCTACTGACATAGCCACCTGATGGAAAACAGCAATAGTAGAAACTGGTTCTGGGTGGAAAATACTCTAATCTGTAGGATTTGCTTGGGGAGTTAAGGAAGGCAACACACAAGCAGGAGCCAGGAAACACACAGACTAGTCTTTTTGACAAAAATGTAGGTGAATGGCTGCAAGTTCCAAGACAGTGCTTTTGTATTTCCCCTCATAAAATATCACCTTTGAGCACTCCAGAAGCCCCTTGTCTGCATTGCACTAAAGCACTTGTTCAATGGTTGGGATGTGGGAGCAAGGGCAGAGTTGCAAGTAGACCTTAGTGGCGGAGGCAGCCTTGTTTGCTCAGTACACAACCTCTCTGTGGAGGGGGCAACTTTGCTGCACCAGCAGACCCCAACAGTTTATGAAAAACATACGAACACCAGTCATTGCTTTCCCTTCATGTTCCTGTTCCTGGGGCAAGTTAGAGTCCCACAAACTATGCTGAAGCTGAGTACCATCCCCTGCTCTTATCCCCATTACCTCATGTTCTCTGGTGGCTGCTCTTTCTGCCTTCTACCTTGCAGCAAGGGAACCAAGGTATTAGAAAAAGTCCTCCCTCTTCTTGAGCCCTAACAGAGACATCAGTCTACTCTCTACTCAGCATACCTCATTCCTCTGACAGAAGTACTTCCTCTCTCAGCTGCTCCCTGCTCATTTACACCCCTTTCATCATGATTTCCCTAAATTACTGCTGCTAACTGAGCTGCCTAGGCTAAGAGCACAGACAAGATGAGCTCCCCGTGCAGTCAATGGGGGGAGACCAGGACCTTCTGGCAGTGCCTTGGTGACCTGGGTAACCCTCCAAGGGTTTCTCTTTTTGTTGACTGCAGAGGGAGCTGAAAGCCAGCAGGATGCCAGTTTGTCTGCCTGAGGTGAGATAGAGCTGTACCATTGCATGGACAGGACAGGACACTTCAGGCCAAGCCATCCAACAGAGCAACATTTGAACAGCTCACAAGAATTCAACTGTTCCAAGAAAGCAGCAGAGATGAGGACACATGAAACTGACTCAAAGCAGGGGAAAACAGCAATTGCCCCTTGTTGAAATTTATGCTTCTCTTCTTACACTTACGTAAGGAATCTGAAGACAGCCAAGAACATGGAAAGCAGAGGTTCCCCAGAGACAATTGCAATTCATGAAGCTTCAGTGGGTTTTTCTAGCCCTGAACTCACTACCATGGGGCTCAAACCTCTCTCTTGTGTTCATCTGTACTGCAAGAGTAGTAATATGACTTTCCAGTTGTCTTATGGCTCTTTGTATTGCCATCCATTGCTCCCTTACTATCATTGAGGAAGCACTTGAGCAGAACTTTACCAGAACTGCCAAACAGAGAAGACACTTAAGGGTTCCTAGATGACACTCAAGGTTCAAAGGTTTCCTTCAGCCTAGGCTTGGTCCCAGTCAAATGGGAGGGGTTTTTTGGTTGATTTCTTTGGGTTTTTTTTCCAGGGTCCAAAGATCAAGACTTCTCCACCCCCAGTCAAATAAAAAAGCACAGTAACAGTCTGGCCCACCTCTTTTATGGGATCCTGGGGTAATTACCTACTCACTTCAGCTGCTACAGCCCTGCACCTGGAGACCCCAGAATACACCAGTGGTCTCACTGCTGCTTAGCATTAACTCCTTGTTTCCCAACTCCCTTCACTGACAGCTGGTTTGTACATGGTGTATATGTGAATATTGGGGGAGTTTCTTGTCCTACTTTAATACTGAACACAAATTGTCCTGTAGAATGCAAAGAAACTCTCCCCTGAGCACTCTGTTTCTTCTGTCTTGATTCAAAGTTGAAACTAGATTGAACAAAAATTAAGAGAAACCAAGCATCAACTACTTACTGGCCAAATAATGGACAAAGAACTCAGGCATCCTGAGAGGTACAGAAACAATACAGGTGGAAGAGAAGGCTGATAGACACAAACTGTCTGACATAATGGTCTAAAGAAATATTATAGATCAACAGGGAATAGAACATTTTTCTTCTATGAATCAGCATTGAAACTTTTCTGTAGATGTTAACACAACATGTGCTTTGCCTAAATATCCCACAGACTTCTTTAATTTCTAATTTCTGTGATCCAGAGGCGTAAACTGGGTTGTTCTTCTCTGTTTGATCTGAGATATCCAGCCCTTCCCTGCAATGTCTGATTGTCTGATTCTCTCTCTAGTTTAAATGGCTACACTAATCCTAAACAGAGTTCTCTACATTTCAACAGACACAGGTCATGCAGTAGGGACATTTTTTGATAATGGTTCATAGTTTGTTATGCTGAGAATCAGGGGATGTCACAGGATTTCCCACCTGAGATTTACCCACCTTCACCAAAATTATTTTGCATGGAAAGGAGCAGCAATGTCCAATATAATATAAAGCACATTTTTGGCTAACATCTGAAATGCCTTCAGATATTATCTAAAGTTACACACACATGTCCCCAGTGAAGACTGAAACAAAGCTCTCAGTGAAGACAGGATTAATTTGAGGTCAGAAGGTCTTTGCTTTCTGTCATAACATTGCCATGATGTAGTACCAAACTCATTACTTACCGTGACATAAAGCTAAGAGACTAAGGAATGGTTTAGAGTGTGTTAGCTTATACTCCCCTTCCACTGCAATGTCTTCTCTTGAGGATGGCAGCAAACAATCTAAACAAGGACTTGTGTGTATGGAACAACTTAGTCCCCATGCAAACAATATGGGGACATCAGGGATTTCTGTGAGATGTTATGTTTTTGTTGTATCCAAATTGCCTACAGATTTTTCTGTGTCAGTCTCAGCTTGGAGGGGGCTGTGTTCTTTAATTAAACCAAGTTGATTAGACAGTTGCAAAGAAGGGAAGCTAGTTCACAATATGTCATCTGACCTTTTCTGTCATTTTCCTCAGCTCTGATCAGCTGTGAACCAAATCTGAACTTTTCAAAACAATTTGCTCTTCAATTTGGAATAATGACAGTAAATAGTTCTTTAAATAGCCTCATTTGTCAGCTGTCCACTGGGATTAGTTAACATTAAAGAGCTGATCTCCTTTAACTGGATACTTTAGCTGTCTACTGCTAACCTTCCATATGATCCCAGGTAGGTGTTGTTCTCTGAGAGTCTTGGGTTTGCCAGTTATAAAGTTGGAAGGGACAACTCTAATTGTTTAGTTCTGAAACACTGAGAGCTGAGAATTTCCCTGAATTCAACACCTCATACTCAGCAAAATACCCCCTGTGCTGGAGGTTGTACCATCAACTAAAATTTGGTTGCTTCAATAATAAATCATACTTTTGCCTGAACATTTTCCCCTTCTTTGTGGCCTGGCTGTATGTTTCTTCAACCTCTTCAAACAAGCTGTTGTTATCTATGAATTCTGGCTACTTTTTCCTGTCTATATAAATAAAAGCTTAGAATCAAAGTTATGCTTGTGAACTATGTCTGAACAAGCACACTCTGCTGACAATAGCAGATTAAAAAAAAAAAAAAAGCTACCAGGTTCCAGTTATTTTGAGTATAATGCTCATGCATAGTATCTCCCCAGAAACTGCAGGACTTCTGTTATTGTCACCTTCACAAAATTTACCCTGAACTTTTTACACACTGTCTGATTAATCTAAGCATATACTGCAGATGCTTCTGACATTTATGGAGCTACATCAGCATGTGTGGAGCAATGAGGATCCAACAAAAGATCTAAAAATCTACCTATAGTGGAAATCCAGATGAGAAAAGGGAATGTAGCTAGGCAAAAATCCTATTATTTACATATCTCTCTGTATAGCAACTGTCTTGTATAGCACTTATCTTCTGCCCATGTCATGGGCCCTCCACAAAGCTGGATGTCTTGAACAATGCCTCAGTATACTGGATACAAGCTCTGCTCTCTCTCTGCTTCAGCTATCCTTGATTGCACACTTCCATGTGCTGATTTCCAGATTAAGAGAGTCTTTATTTCAGACTTTTCACACGCTGTCAACGTGGTGTTTGATTACATCAATAGAGGCAAAATATTGGTGCTAAGTGGAAATAAAGAGATTTTTTAAGCAGGGAGATCTATTTTTGTCATTTCCTCCTGTGGGGCAGGTTATCAAGATGACCTGCAGACAGCATTGCGGCAAAGAACAGCTCACTGTTTTGGGAGGTGAGGGGAGACGGTATTTATGGTGTGTCATAAACAGTGAAGGACTCTTTGGACAATATCCTAATAAATACTCTAAAAAGAAACTGCCAGACTCTCATAACTCAACATACAGACTGTCATCCTTTCCATCCTGCTCTGTGATCTAGTTAAGGTTTGCCTTTTAGCATTGCCACAATGAACTCAGCTATAAGGACAAGCTTTGGAGTCACGGATAGGAGATCCTGAAGGACTGTTTATGAGCAGGACCCATGCAGAAATCAACAGAAGGAGTGTGCTTGTCTTCAGCCTGGGATGCCTTACAGGGCCTGCACTTGCCCCTCAGAGGTATATTTCCAATTGTGGTGTAGATCACGAACCCAGCAGGTCCCATGGGCCCTACCTTAGTCTGTTACAGTGTGAAAAAGCAGAATATTACCGTAATTGTAGGACTGATGACCTCCCACAGAGAGAGGTGGACTCTAGTGGTGCTGTGCTTGGCTCCAGGTTCAGAGTTCTCTCAGGCTTTTACCTCTGTGTGGTGGAGGCAGAAGTAAGACTATTTGGAGGACATTCCCCAGGAGAAAGCCCCCAGTCATCTCTCAGCAGATCTGTAAGGGAGGGAGGGAGATAAAAGGCAGTTAGTGACAACATCTGGAAGACAACCCATGTGTTGTCCTGAAAAAATGGTTCCCTTTCCCCAGTACTGGCGGCGCATACTAGCCTCCTCAATTTCGGGTTAAGCTTGCTGGTCCTGCTTCTGGATTGACAAAATCCGCTCTTTGTTATGCCCTAAGTCCCTCAGAGGGAAAGAGTATTGTAACTTTCTTGACACAGTGGTCTCCTTCCTCCCAGACCCAATTAGCCCCAGGAATAGAGCCTTGAGACTGCCTTCCTACTTGGACTTCCTCCAGGAAGACCACTAGGCCAGACAGCCACTGCTGCCATGAGCAGGGTGTTTCTACTGGGACTGCTGACAGCCTGTTTTCATCAGCTCCGAATGGAAAAATTGTTTGGAAAAAGGCCTGAAATGTTTATCAAAGAACCACAGCATTTAGTGTAAATGATGAAATGACGGCAAATTAATCTAAAACCCACCATCGCCGCTATCAGGATTCATGGGCTGGAATGGCTGTGATATGGTCAGTGGGAGTTTCACCCCCAGGCCTGTATGTAGTGATTCCATAGGCAACTCTTGTCTTTCAGCTGAAATGCAGCTGCTTCTGGGGTGGATCACAAGCTTTGCAGGGCACCAGCAGCGTTCAAAGGTGACCATTGCATTGGTCATGGCTACTTCGTGCTGCTGCATCTGCCCATGGCCTGTGGAAGCCTTTTGCCTTACACTGTCAAGTTTCTCATGACAGGGACCAGCCTGTTGTTTTATGCTGTGATGAGGATTAATAATCCTCATCATGGTTGATGATGTAAACATGAGACTGTTGGGAGTTCTAAGGGCTAAAGGCCACAAGGAGAATGGCTCTCTGAATGTCTTGTGGTAACCCCAGGGAAATCTTTCCTTTCCTTAGCAGTCAGGAGTTCAGGCTGTTCCTCTAATAAAAACTACCCCTCAGGTCTTTCTGACTCATTTGCAGAGTAATAATTAGGAAAGAAGTGCTTCTTCCACTCACTTGGCATCACCATTGCTTGTGAAGCCCTCCTGGTAATGAGTGTTACTTCTGTGCATGGAAAAAAAGTTTTAATCTTGCATGGGCTATAGCAATCCCATGTAAAACATACAAAAAACGCATTTTTTTAAAGTTATGCTTCTAGCTCTTATGGGCCAAGACCTATCTTCTAAACTGGGAACTGAGTGTAATGTTGTGGTAGGATAATTCTCTTCAGTGTGCAGGCAGCCTGCAGCTGTCAGTCACAGGGCTACACTTTGCACTCACCTTTGAATGTTAGTGTGGTGGCAGGTCTACACACCCTGGAGACATCACTGACCATTTTCAAGGGCAGAGTTGATGGAAATAAAATCATGCAGCAGTCATAGGAAGAAGAAAGGAAGATTCACCAAGCCTTTCTTATATCTGTGATCAGTGTTACCTCAACAGATGCCTAAGAGGAATGTGACATCCAAATTCATGTGCTGGGGCTGAGCAGGGAATATAGTCCTTTTTTTTTACTGAATGGTTAAAGCAGAGACATCTCAGTATTTTGCTTGGAAATTTTCCCAATGCCTAGAGCTGACCAACACTGTCTCACCATGCTGAGAGAGGAGTGATGTGCAAGTGGAGATTATGGCACAGAGGCACCTCACCTCCCCTTGCTCAGCCTGTTGCTCTTCACCTCTTAATAAATCACTCCAGATTTATTAAGCCCGGAGTTCATTAGGATTCATTTCTGCTTTGGCCTTGCTGTTAAGCACTTGCCCAGAGCTGAAGATCCTGAGAGGTCCTGGGTATGAGATTGGAGCGAGGGCTGGAGGGAAAGCTATTGTTGCTCTTATCGCACTGAGAGGTTTGTTGCATTCCAAGGAAATAATCTGGCACTTGGCTTTCCCCACTTCCCTGGCCACCGTGAGGTTTTAGGACAATCCCTAATCTGTTCCCTTGTGAACACTGAGGGCCTTTCTTGTGGGAAACAAGTTTGCAAGTTCAGTTGTTTCTATCAAAGATGAGAGAACATCCAAGCAGCGCCAGACAGTACAAGCTTCCCCCACAGGCACTCTGGCTCTGGCATCCCACACTGATCTATCACCACCAAGACCCACAGCACAAGCCAGCATCTCTGTCCCAAGCAGCCACCACCTCCGCCTCCGCTCATAGCCTGCGTTCCTGCTGCCTACCTCGCCTCCTCTCTGGCAGAGTTGCCAGAGAAAGGAGACACAGTGCAAAGCCTGGGAAAGGCTGACACTGACTTTTCTCTCCCCTCACAACTGCCTGTGCACAAAAGAGCACCTGCAGGCACACAAACCATTGTGCTTGAACATGTGGCTGGACCCTGTGTCCCACTTGATGGGATGGCTGTGATGTCTGAAATCGGCGGGGTTCTGACTGGAAATTAGAGTGGAGCAGGGATGTGTCTTGTTACAGTAGGGCAGGAAAGGTGGCCCTTGGGGAGCAGTACAATGATGAGGTGGCAGTGAGGATTGAGGTCCCAATTCTCTCCCCACTGTCCTCCCCCTTCTTGTCCTCCTGTTCCTCACCAAACCTGCTGTTCATTTCCCTACAACACAGTGCTTTTCACTCCCTCCTTGCTAGAGGGAAACAACCACCCAAGAAGCAAGGAAGAGTGTCTCACTCTTGATGCTGTCAAATTCATTACTGTATTGCTTCTGAAGACTTGGCTTGGGGTATTAAAGAGCCCAATTGACCAGCCTTGCCTCTCCACAGACCACTTCTGCCACCACCAAAGCCCTCATCGCTCTTGCAAGAGATGCTGGTGACAAAATTAAAATCCCAATATTTGGGACACCTCCCATGCCTTGTCTATCTTTCTCTTCACAGCTTGGTCATGACTTTGCATCTCAGCCCCCTGTCAGAGGTCAAGGGAGAAATTTGATTCCACCCACCTTCAGGATAAGTCTTATTCTTTCCTCGTCCCTTTCCACTTGCTGAGCAAACCTAGTCCACTCACTCCACCTGTGTCAGGGGAATCAAAGGATCCCCCTGAGTTCTCTCCTCCAAGTCCTGCTGCAACAACAGATGCACATGTAGTTGTGGTTTCCCTTGGGAAGGCTCCAGATAGTGACTGTGTTACCAGCCCACTTACTTCAGCCAGCTGCCCCTCTGCCTGTGCCTGCTTCCTGCCTCCCTGCCCACCCCTGGCCACTGGTGCTCCTTTCTTCTGCCACCTTCATACACCACAGTCTCCTGGCCAGAGAGAGGCAGAGGAGGGATGAAATATTGTGGAAGCAGGAGGTAATGAGAAAACTTGTTTTTTATCTCTTGTCTCCCATCTGAGGCTTTCATTGGAAAGGCTGAGGACATGGGATAGAGCTCCAAACTGAATCACCCCTTGAAGATGTCCACCACACCAAAGGATAGAGGGGTCTGGCTGGAAGGGAAAGCTCCTTTTGCATCCCCTGATTCTCCTCAGTCTGGATCTGAGCAGGCTTTGCCACAAAGACATCAGCAAACCTTCATGGAGTTGCACAGGGGAGAGAAAATGCATGAGGAGTCCCTAATGCGGTGGCAGTTGCCAGTGATGGAAATGGAAAGTAAAGCAAACTATCAGGAGTGCTTGTCAAAAACACAAGGCTTGGGAGACTGGGTAGGAGTTGCTTGTTTGCTGGGACATCGTAATGGGCTTCACGGAGAAGCACCTAGGGCAGCCTCGAAATCCACCCATTAGTTCAGTGGGGTTTAATGTCTTCCAGTGAGTAAATACCATCTCATTTTGTTAGCACAAAGTGGTCCTCATCAAAGTATTGGCAAGATTACAACATTTTTTCATAAATCCAGCAAATTACAGTCTGCCTACAGTCATCCACTGGAGTCTTTCTTGTCTTACTTTAATTGAATTTTGTATGGGGGAGGGAAAGGGGATTACATTTTTTATTGCTGGGTGTGTTTTATGGGAGATCTGTCAGCTGGAAGTGACAGTGCCAATTAGGGTTGCATATTTTTGTGTGAGTTGCAGAGTCTAGAAAGCAGAAGAAAAAAGGGGGCGAAGGCAAGCCACACTATTTACAGAGATAGATCTGGGGAAGAGCAAGATGGGAGATACCTTGGTTGCTACCTGCAGCTGTGAGACTTGCCCTCCGTCCTTCTTCCCTCCTGCCAGAACACACACACATTCCCCAGGCTGTGCCTAGGGAAGATCAGAGGTTGATTTACCACTGCCCTAATCACACCTTTCCCCAGCCACACAAGTAAGGCTAGTGTCTGCACACAGGGTATTTTGTGGTCTTCTCCTACCTGTTTCCATAGGTGTGAAGCAAACGCCTTCTGAAGGGAACTCATTAGGACTCCCTTGGGTCGCTGTCTGTGATGCAGGTAATCTCAGAACAGTGTTTTGGGAAGGAAAGGCACAAAAGTCTGAAACACTCCAGGCTCTCTGGTGTCTTACAATAAAGTGGTTCTAATTCACCCAGCAAAGGACAATGAGCATAATAAGAGCTTGATTTGCAAGTATCTCCTCACAGTAGTGAAGGGACAAGGGAAGGAGAAGGAAGGGGAGATACTGTATTTCCAGGTAATCTTAACCCTTTGATTTACTCTCTTGAGCCAAGTATTTTAATGCAAATGCAGCAGCAACCTTTTAAATTCAGAGCCAAAGCTTTACTTTCCAATCCCTGAGCATCCTGGGTGCTCACTGAGAATGCTGACAATCTCTCCCTTCTTTGCTGTGTCTCTACAGCCAGCAGCTCTGCTTCTGCACAAAAAGACCCTCCATGCATGAGACCTATCAGCCAGCTTCATGGGCTAAATGGCAAATTCAGCAATCTGGGAAGAGGGGCAGGTGGTGTGGAGGGTCACAGTATACTTTGAAAGCCAGGCTGCTCCCCTTTGTGGAAGGGATGGATGCTCAGGATTTATGCTGCTGTACATGAAAAATAAACATTTGGTCTCCACATGCTTTGCTAGTCAGTGTGTGCTACCCAGCTGATTCAAACACCCATCCATCAACCCTCCCTTGACTCATCACCACAACACTGAAGTACATGGGGGAGTGAGCACTCCCACATGTGGATGAGAGAAGGCTCTGTTTGCCATGAGATGTTGAAATACCCCTTCGAGCCAGCTCCTAATAGAGGCAGTTGGATACAGCATTGCCTAGCTGCTGTAAACCATCACTTCCAACTCGGACTAAAAGTCCATTTTTTATCTTTCCCTGTGACACAGCGTATCTGCTTTGGTAGGCTCAGGGCCCTGTGGGCCAGTGCAGGGGTTTGCACTTGTGGGTCAGTTGGGATGTTCTCTGTGACTGGATTTCAGAGCTGGTGGCCATCATGGGTGACAGAGGAGAAGTCCCTTTTGGCAAAGTAGGGATGATGCTGTCTCACCCATCACCCTTCCCTTGGCTGCTTCTCTGGGTTTCCACTGTAGCTCTCTATTAATATCCTTGTTTCCAAACAACAATGTCACTAATCGTAATTTATTGGGACTTTAAGGACACATTAGACAATGACACTGACTGCTGGTGTTTGAGCACCAAACAGGAATTTTAATGAGAAAAGGACTAAAATGAATAATGCATTAAAAGGGAGATGGGTTTTACCAAGCTTGTGTTTAAACAAGATGATGAAGTGTGTGATGAAAGTTTATCTGCATGGTAAGATAGATGAACGAGTTGATTCTGTTGAAGGCCAGGTGGCCCAAAGTATTAATTCTTTTTTCCTGGCACTGGACAGCTCTGAACCTGTGCCTTTGGGAGAGCAGTGAAATATGAAACACAGACAGTAGGATTGAGCACAGACTCAGCAGGTTTCCTGATGACACCAAGCTTTGTTGGGGGGTTGACACACTGGAGGGAGAGAATGCTATCCATATGGACCTTGACAGGCTTCTGAACCTTATGGAGTTCAGCAAGGCCAAGTGCAAAGTACTGCATCCTGGTCTGGGCAATCCTGAGTACAAACACAGTCTGGGCAGAGAACGGGTTGAGAGCAGTCCTGAGGAGAAGGTGTTGGTATTGTTCAACAAGCTCAACATGACCTGGCAATGTGCACTCACAACCCAGAAAGCCAGCTGTAATGTGGGCTGTGTGACCAGCAGGCCGAGGGAGGAGATTCTGCTTCTCTACTCCACTGTAGTGAGACCCCACCTGAAGCCCACCACTCGTACGGCTCTGGAGCTCCAACAGTAGAAGGACATGGACCTGTTGGAGCGAGTCCAGAGTAGGCCATGGAGACGCTCCAAGGGCTGGAGCAGCTCTCATATGAACATAGGCTTGGAGAACTGGGATTGCTCAGCCTGGAGAAGAGAAGGCTCCATAGAGACCTTATAGCACCTTTCACTATCTAGGGGAGGCCTGTGAGAGGACTGGAGAGGGAAGTTTTACAAGGGCATGCAGTGACAGGACAAGGGGAAATGGCTTTGAACTGAAAGGGGATACATTTAGATTGGATGTTAAGAAGATTTTTACTGTGAGGTTGGTAGGGCACTGGAACATGTTGCCCAGAGAAGCTGTGGCTGCCCCATCCCTGAAAGTGTTTAAGGTTGGGCTGGCTGGGGCTCTGACCAACCTGGTCTAGTGAAAGATGAACCTGCCCATGGCAGAGGGGTTGGAACGAGATGAGCTTTAAGATCCTTTCCAAAGCAGCCTTTCTGTGGTTCTGTTCTATGACATGGGAAGGTGGTCTCCAACAAACTGCTCCTGTCTTTGGATGGGTGTTACTCCCCCGACACAGTGGCAACATTTGTGCATGGGTGGTCCTGGTCCTGTCTCCTCAAAGCTGCTGTGTGTGAACAGTTTTATGGGGACCCAGCCTGACACACAACGGAATGAAGTGGATTCACAGACATCTCCAGTGGCACTCCTTGAAGCTGGTGGGGAGTAGGTGCTCCCAGTATTTTCTGGATGCAGGTGATGGTTGGCAAGTTGCATAACACTAGAAAGACCAGGGAATGACTAGAACATTGTGCTAGGAGCACCCTTCTTTTCCATTAAGCTGTGTCTCTAGTGGTGACAACCCAGCACACACATGTGTGGGACTAGGCTGCCTAAACAAAAGCAGCAGTGTTACTTTGGGAGCAGTGGAATGGCCACCTAGCCGCTATTGGATATGTAGAATGAGGAGAGTGGGGCATAGGTCTTGCCCTGTATCTGGCAGGCGCATGAGGATGCTGAGATAGCCTAGAGGGTCTAAAATGGCTCAGGCAATTTGCTCCTGCCTAAGTTTCAAGTCAGTGTCTCCCTACTGACTATCTTGTTTCAGGTCTTGCTGGATAACAGAGAGAGGGCAAAAGCCAGAGAAGATATCTCTGTCCAGAAACTTAAAATACTCTTGTGACAGAAGTATTAGAGTTCAGACAAGATCTTGCCAAGTTTCATATCAACCAGTATCTTGTCTCCAGTGATAATGGATGATTCCAGAAAGTGTGACCCTTCCTTTGCCCCTAATCATCTATTGGCACTATTTTCAAAACTTTTTTTCATCCCACAAAGGCTGTTCTGTATAAATACATTGAAGCAGATTCCCCAGAAACAGAGCTTAGAATTTCTCTACCCTCTATAACTATTCCCATTCAAATAAACATACTCGAAAAAAATTAAATTGTTGCCCTGATTTAGAAAATAAATCAATCCAAACACATGACTCCAAAAGTGATCTTACAGCAACTTCTTTGCTGTTTTGTGGTGCAGTTTAAGAAATGCATTTCTTCTCCCCTCAGAATGCCAACACATAGATCCCCTAAGAAGCATGGAGCATCACCTCCTAAACTGCCTCTGGTAAAATTTTTCTGGAAACATTCCAGGGGCAAAGTGCTTGCCATGTGTTTCATGTCCCATGCAACATGCAAGATGGAGTTATTTGTTTGTTGCTGCTTTGTCTTTGTTTGTGCAAACTGACGCCGCAGGGACTTTTTTTGAGGGCATTTTTCAGCCAAGAAGATTACTCTGTATAAATACAGTTAAATAAATAGATTTATCATGAGAATAGCTTCAGCCTGTTCCATCCATCTATTATCTATCTATCTATCTATCTATCTATCATCTATCTTTCTATCTAATACTTGTCTGCCTTTGTAGATAAAATAATTAAATTCCTATCACAGCCTAAAAGAGACATGTTGGGTTTATCTTGTTTTGTGTCTACACTGAAACTGTGAGCAAGAACCAAGCTAATTAAATAAGGCAGATTTATCAGCCTCAGGTACACCTTGGAGTTACTGCCCACAGTGGATCATTCTGTTCCTTTGCCAAAGGACATTGCTTTTTTAGCTGAGGGACAGAGAGGTGTCTGGGACTTGTAAGCCTTTCAGTAGCTAAACTTGATCTGAAGAGGAAAGTGGTTGAGAATCTGAACTGCTGGCCCAGAGAGGAAACTCCCATCAGCTCTGAGGCACTCTTGGCTACTGTCACCTTTCTCAAGGATTTTGCAACACTGAATTCCCTTTATTTGTATGTTTTCACTGGTTATCACAAATTATTTTGGAAGTGTGACATAGTTTTTGAGCTGTTGGGAAGCCAGCATAAAAGTCACCAGAGAAATGAAAGATCTTTCAGTCCTGCTGTTGCTATAACCTCTATCAGAATCTGATGCAGATGAGGGTCCTGCTGGTATGTGACTCTGAATAAGCCACTTAGAACAATGTCTGAAAACCGATCCATTAAAAGACAGTCCCAAAAGGACTGAGAATTAAACTCCAAATAAATACCCTTTTCCCAAGCTTGCATGTACAGTCCCTTGCATGCAAGCCAACAAATAGGAGAAAAGGAGAAAGCCAAAACAGGAGAAAAAAAAAAGGCTGAACAAGAAGTTTTGCCCGACTTCTAATGAGCTGTGATGAAAAGCAAAATAGTAAAACTACACAAGCAGACTTATAAATTAGTTTTTTTTCCTTCTGAATGATTACATGTCCCTCCCATTAAAAAGGTTTTTAAACTTTCATATGTCCTTAGGGAATGGAGTCATTGCCTGTCAGTTGATGCACCCGAAGGTGTTTGACCTGCTCTTCACCATGAGGTGAAAAGGGTTACCTTAAACCTCAGAGGAAGAGGGAGTAACTTGCTAAGCTGCCATAATTATGTACAGGTATCTGTGGGCCCCCAGTGTACTTAACAGCTTTGCTTTCATGGAAATCAGTGGGATTTTTCCACTTGAGTAAATGTCAGGTACCTAATAAAGATCTGGACTTGGGGAGAGCCTTAATCTGTCTGACTGCTAGCAAACAAGTGTTTTCCCAGCCATACTGGGAAAATAAATGGAGGGAGAACTGTGAGACACTCAGAAAATTTGGCAATAAGTCTGTATGAGTATCTCAGATGAAAGACAGTCCCTAGTTCTGTTTGGAAACAAGAACTATAGGAAGTTTCATGAGCATTTTGGGACCAATCAAGGTTGAGGCTGTCATCTCCTAACTTGAGAGCTAGGAAATATGGGACAGCCCAAGCCTCTGGCTCCAAAACAATGAAATCATTTTCATGCCCTTTTCTTTGCTATGAGAAGTGCAAGTGTAGAAAGAATTAGAAGAATGAGTGGCTGAATTCCAGCTCATAAGAGGTGAAAGGTGAAAAGGAGAGAAAGGATAGTGGCTGGTACAGGTCTCCTGGCTTTCCCCACTACACCATGCATGCATATGGAGCTGTGTTTTAAGTCAGATGAATCACAAAAAATTGGAAAGTCTCAATTTTTGTTTGTACAAGTGCATGAATAAAATGAAAGATTAGGTTATTACAGACATCAGTCATGCTTTAAAAACCCACAAAATTGGCTGAAAATGAGACAGAGACAATATGAATAGATAGAGTGTTACTATAGTCTATTTCCCATCACTGTTGTTGCACTTATCAGACAGTCAAAACTGTTCCTTTGCCTTTGTTAGGCAAATACATGACTGTGAAAAAACTCTTTTCTCAAGGACCTTTTTTTTAGATTTTTTTTTCATTTTTCCTCTATTGACTTGTCAAAATTAGTATGAAATAATTTCTTTAGATGAAAAAAAAAACAAACAAAAAATCCCCATCAATAAAATAGGTTTTTGAAAAGCTTTGTTTACATTTTAACCTTTAAATGAAATTGATCTACAATTTACAGTTCAATATGGAAATGCATCTTAAAAAGAAAAACACCTAGAGCATATACTTTTGGCAATTATGACTTTCAAAGCAAAATTTGATAGCATTAACTTTATCTTTTCAACAGGCAATTTGAGATGCATTTTCCTATTAAAAAATGCAATACAACCCACTTAGCTATATTCTTACTGTACAATATCTTCAGTGATCTGTACTCCAACCCCTTTGAAAATTATGATGTGAGGGGAAAGGAGACCCAAAAGATCCTTACTTTCTTGAGCTGACTAGCAGGTGTGTTGTTTAGGCCAACTCCTCAGAGGGTACCTTAATCCTGTCTTTCTTAAGCAGGACTTTGTCCTGCCCCCACCCCCTTCCATGAGGTTCAGGAGAAGGTATCCGGACACAAAGAGAAGACAGGTCTTATAATATCCACCCCCATGGATCCCCTGCAGGTAGAGCTGGGTTGGTGATCCCAGAGGAGATTAACTATTGCTGATGATGCTGAAGTACAGGAGATGCACACGGCTTATCTCGGTCATTCAGTTTGTGTCTGAGATGAGGCACCAGATAAGGATGCAGAATTTGTGCAGACAAAGCTGAGCAACTGAATCATTAATAACTGGAGAGGAGGAGCTGACATTTATTTGCTCAAATATCCATAAACAAAGACTTTCAGAAAATGGTTGTTTTCAAATGAGTCATTGAACGGGCATGGTGGTTGGGTCTGCAGCAAATCCTCTGTGAGACACCCGAGTTCTCAGTTACGAACCTCTTTTTCTAGGAAGAAAGAGAAGTTTCAGAATCAACACAGTACTCCCCCATGTTGGCAAGGATTTTATTTCTCCCTGCTGTGATCAGTGACGCACTGTAGGTCGGGGCTAGAACTGTCTCTCTGTTCCTAAGATTCATGTAATCTTTTTCGATTTAAAAATGGAAATGTTTAAAATTTGAAATGTTGGGCAGTGCTATCTCCTGACACATTTCCTGTGGTGTTTACATGGCTGCATCAGTGGACATTTGTCATTTAGACTATTCTCGCATTCCACGTAGACTTTGTCATTCTACTTGCAAGATGGACACAATCTGGTCTTTAAACCAATTCCCCTCTATTTGTCCTTGATTTAATTTCTTTCCAGCTGAACAGCAGCCCACAGGGAGAAACAACAGGTCGCTCTGTTAGAAAGGACCCTCTCGCTTTCTGTGTGATCCTTCCTCACATTGCCATTGCATTTGTAGCTCAACCTTCAAAACCAGTCGAACCATGAATTATGTACATGCAACCCTATGGCTTTTCATGGGTGTCCAGAGAGCACAGAAAAAGATACTCAGGAGCCTGGGTCAGACCCAAGAGTGCTGGCCAAAAAAAAAAAAAAAAAAGGCTTTGATTTATTGATTTACTCCTACTCTCTTTGTTCCAAGTTTCCCCTCTAAAAACAAAGAGAGGTATATATGGTCTCTTGGCTTTGTGCAAAATATAAAAGCATTTTCATTTCTGCAAAGCCTCTGTTGTAGAACTAAAGAAAGGATGCTTTGTGAGCAATTGGTTAGTGCGTGTTCTTTAAAAAAACCTCAGCAAAAACTTGGCTTCCGTGAAATATAGGAGGACCAAGAGAGCTGATCTGTTCAGCACAGGTGAGAGGGAGTGATCTAATCAGAAGGGCTTTTTTATTCCTTTTGAGACATCAGTCTGGCTCTTAAATGTCCTCTGGCTGGCAAGCTTCAGCAGGATATGAAGTGCCTGGGTTTTTGAGAAGGCCAGCTCAGAGGCCAGCTGTGATGCCTCAAGGGTTGTGCTGGCAACTCTGATGAAGACAATCTACCCTTTGTGGAACAGAGTAGATTGAAAACCATCAAAATCTGTGGTTCTGCAGGGTCTGCTGGCTGGTAGAGCAAATACCTAGCCATGTTTGGCAGCTGGTGACTATAACATGCAGTGCTGGTCATCTTGCTGGTTTGTTAGACTGATCCTTCTCCTTTAGGTCCTTTCTCTGCTGCAGCTCCAGCTGTCTTAGGAGGTTAGGCTCAATTCATTAGAATCCCTTGGGAATGAAGGGGTGTCACAGGTGTGACTCAGCTTGTGTAAAAACACCTGCCTGGGGTTTGTACAACCTTGTTCAAGGCTTGTGCTGTTATCTGGAGAGACTTAAACTCAGGAGTGACTGTAGAGCTAAAACGATTTAGGAGGAAACCTCAGGCAGTAAAATATATGGAATACCTTGCTTGCATGTTTATAATCTCCACAGTGCCCAGGTGAGCTACTGTGAGACTTGCTGGGTCTGCCCAAGGAATTAATTGCCTCTCATTTGCCCGCCCTGTAACCCAGCATAAGCTTGTGTTTATAAAATACAGAGGACTTGAGTAAGTCAAGTCAAAGTTAGAGGGTGAGCTGCTTTTGTAGACATTAAATGTACAACAGTTTGTTCTTCTTCTTCTTTTTTGAGAACCTGTCTCTAGATTTTAGGAGACTGGTGCTCAGATGCTATCCAAACAGACAGCATCATGAATAAAAGTGTTTTGGAAACTTCCCAAGGAAATATATTTTCTGTCATAAAATAGAAATATATAGAAAGAGATAAACTCCAGAAACACACGTGGATTTTACTCAATATCTATTTCAAGATAAGTTTTTGGTAAAGCTAACATTTTCTGGTTAGAAAATAATTTTTAGATGTCCAATTTTTAAAAAATATAGCTTTTTTTTAATAATAAACATTACAAGATCAATATCGAAAGTACAGAAAATAAGACCCTTTTTTCCCCTATAAATGGAATATTTTAACTGCCCTGAAAAGATACTTGAGACCCTTGCCTCAGAATTTGATGGTTAGGAAATTATCTTTTTTCTGATGCTGTCCTGATCCAAAAAAAGGGAAAAAAAAATATGAAGTTACAAGAATTCTTCTAGAGAAGAAACTTTCTGATGCCACTTCTTCCTTTAAAACACCAAAGATAAAAATGCCCTTTCTCAGTAGCCATGGAAACTCCATTATTCAGTACTTAAATAACAAGCACTGATTCTCCCCTTACAGCAGAAAGATGACATGTTCACTGGTCTAGGAGCTTATGGCTCTGTGGAACTCAAACTGGTTTATGAAATATGTGACTCCCACCATTTAAGAAAAGCCCCAAATGTAGAAGGAGGTGTTTGTGATGCCAACCAAGGCATTTCTGTACAGATCAGCTGTTTACAGAGTATGCAAGGTTTCTTTAAGAAAATTCAGAGTGTGAGGCAATGGATGCAAACTCTGCAAGAGAGGAAAGAGTTACTTGATGACAGAGAATTGGACTGGATCCAAGAGGATTATCAGCAAGAAAAAGGGGCTTTGATTTAGTTCTGCTATCTTTGTTCTAACTTTTGCTCTGTAAAAAAAAAAAAAAAAAGGAAAACATACAGGCTCACGTCTATATGCAACATATAAAAGCATTTTCACGTCTGCAAAGTCCTCACTGCAGAATTAAATAATGAAGGCTTTGTGAGCAATTGATTGCTACTTGTTCTTAAAAATAGCTGCATCACAGACAAATCAGCTTTTGTTCAAAAACTGGGCAGGCCATGTGACCAATTCAGCCAGGACAGGTGATGACAAGGACTGTGGCTCATTATTGTGTTGTGAAACTTTGTATAATATTGCCATGCTCTGCTCCAGGACCTCAGCAAATTTCCAGCTAAAGAGAACCAGGTTTAGTCAGGTGCACTGGATATTTTAATTCCCAGGACAGGAAGAGAGAAGACCAATTCACTGCTGGATTTGGGACCCATCCTTCCACAAAAAACAGTTTCAAGGAATAAAGAGGTCTTCACTCCTTACACATCAGCATTGTACATTCCCTCTTGTTTATACTACAATATATTTTAACAACCTTATTGTCTTTTTTATCAGAGCAAAATGTATCTTATATGCCCTGTTTTGCCCATGTAGTTAATATATTAACAGTCATCTTAAATTCTACAAAACTACAATTTAGCTCAGAGAGGAAGGAAGAGTGTTAACTGATGCTCATAGGAAGCAGGATTTAGGAGGCTCCTCTTCCCATTTTAACACTACACAGGTGGGCTGGAGATTCATGAGCATCTGTCTTGTGACCACATGAATCTGCTCACTGTTTGGTGGGTGAGGTGTGTTCTGGCATCTGTCCTCATAGTTACTGAGCAGAAAAGATGATGCCTAGAAAAATACCTGTTTTCCAGAAGTGTCCAGGGGTAGTTTAATAAGAATGAGCACAATCAGCAGGGTCTACATGGGGTGTCTCCCTTTCAGTTCCTTCTACTGAGCTTGTAGCTTCTGCTCTCACTTGATTCTTGGTGTTTGGCAGCAGTGAAGTCCATGGCCACTAACCAGCCTGCTGCACAAACCAGGATTTATGTTTCTGCCTAATGTTTCTTCTTCCTTGGACACATGATTTATTTTGAGGAACTAACTGAATCCTGACTGATTGTGCAGTAATTCAAGGCTGAGATTTTGATTTTTAGTCAGACACTCCTTTTTCCATGTTACAGCTTTTATCCAGACTCTAACAGTGGTAGGATTAGTAGCACGGATAAGTATAGGTGTATCTAAAAGTGTACATTAAGATTAGTGGCCGTGTAGACTATCAAGACCACAAGAAGAAATTTAAGAATGACTGACCAAACACTTTTGTTGGATTTTGCCTGAGAGTGTGTTAGCAATTTTAAAATTTAATTCAGTAGAATTTAATTAATTAAAAATAGGAAATTCACCTTGTGCCTGACAGCTTCATTATTTTAGTGGAACATGACCCGGAAGCCGTTCCTAGATAAAGCAGGAAGGTAGAGTACGTGAAATGTGTTTTCATTGACCTCTAAATGCTGGCTGAGACTCTTCATTGTTTTGTCTTGGGTAAAGGGCTCTGTGAGAGGGCCAGGCAGTTTCATCAATCATGGATCCTGGATCCTACTCTTGAGAAACTCCATAAGATAACATGCCAGCCTTCACCTCCTCTGTGTATCAGACTCTGCAGGGTGGCAGGTCAGCCTGCCCGCAGAGCTTCTCTCTGGCAGCTGGGCCTTTGCTCTGGGTGCCCACTCAGCTTGACAGGAAAATGAATGAGAACATTTGCAAATTTTTGTCTTGTACAATGTACAATCTCGTACAACCCGGCTTCCTTCCAGCCCTGATTTTGAAACTGGCATGTGACTGGCTCAGTTGAGTCTTCCCATGTCTTTCTAACATTCCTTTTCAATTTGGGCATATTGTTCTGCTTGGTGATAGTGGCCCTGATAATTGCATGAGTCAGCCATTTTGCGCAGTTTGGCAATATACTGGTCTATTGTTTTTTCAGCTCTTTGGACCATGTTCCTGTTTCTGTGGGTTGAAAAGCACTTCTAGGATTTTACAGAGTCTTTCCTACTCTGGTCTTGTCCCCACCAAACACTGCAGATGCATATGGTGGGCCTTATCCCAGAGAACTGAAAACATGCCTGCTTGCACTTAATTTTTCTTCTGCTTTCACTATGAGCTGATATAGTTCTATCTTGTAGGTAAAAGGGCACCCAGCTACTGACCACGGACTCTTGCACATTTCTGTCAGATGTGAGACAGTGCTGTGCCCTTGACCTTGCCCTTTTCCCTTCTCTTTCTTTCTATGACAATGTTAGTTTCTTGTGCTTGCAAATCCTTTTTCCTCTCTCCACTACCCTCCATGATGCAGCAGAAAAAGGTGGCTCCCAACAGAGAGGTGAAAGTGTTGCTCATGAATGTTGGTGTCCTTAATTATCACAGAAGTGCTCCCTTGAACTGAGTGCTTCAGGGTTATTAATTCATGCTACTAAACTAGCTGTGAAGAAAGGATGGCTCACTGTTATTTTGCATTTGTTTGATTGGCACCTTGTTTGAAAGTAGGTTTTATCAAGTTTTATCTTGAGCTGACTGACACAGCTAATTATACTTGTTTTCACAAGCACCAAGCTCCAGTCTGAAGTAGAGGGAGCATATAAAGCACCAGTGTCATAATTTTTACAGATAATGTTTGGTTTTGCAAAATGTTTGGGCACACGGGTATGAAATGTGACTTCTGCTAGTAAAAATCACATCACAGGAAGACTCTGTGAGCAGTCAACATTTTTTTGGTGCTTTTTACCCTTTCTAATCCAAGGAAGAAGTGTAAGGAGCAGATCCTCTGGGACATGTCCCAGCGCAGAGGGAAGAGCTGAGCAATCATGGAATATTTTGCAGGAGATGCCATGTTCTTTTTCTTACTCCAGGGAGCCTGGAGGACATGTGAGTCCAAGGTTATGTTGGCTATTGGAAGTGAGATCTAAGGGGTCCAGATCAAACATGTCCACAGAAACTAGAATAATAATATAGATTACTCTATATAATAATATAGATGAGTCTCTTCTTACACAGCCTGGTCAGGGGTCACCAAACAATCTGGGCTAGGGACTGCTTCTCTAGAAGATGACCCAGGTAAATATGCCTGCTCCATTAGACCACATCTACTACTAAAAAAATATTTAAATCTACAGAAATAGCTTAACATCATAAAAAGCTACAATTTTTCTATGCCTCCATGCCAGGTCATCTGGTGGCAGGTGCTAACCAGTAAAAAAGATAATTTTCAGTCAATGCATGGATGACTCATCAGCACAGCAGGTCAGAGAGCTAAGGGCTGTAGATGGGCTTCAAGAAGAGCTGAGATAATTTTATGACCTGTGAAAGCATTTGCCTAGCTGTTCCTGTATAATCAGCAAGAGAAGGGTAATCAAAGCTCATTCCTTGGGGCACCAGATAATGATACTAATTAGCACATAGACAAGGCTTTGCTGAAAGCATTGCACCCAGGCATGTGATAATTAATTAGCTGATTGTTTGGGGAAAGGTGTTGCCCCTTGCCTTTTCCTTCTCCTCCAAGATTGTGCAATGGGAAGAAGGGAGGATTTTATGCTTGCTCATAAAATAGATGCCACATCTAAAATAGATGTGGATTTAGTTCAGCATGGCAAATTTGGGCGCTTTCTCCAGGAATGTGAATTTGTGCTGAGGTTTAAAAAGATCCCTTGAACTGCTGCTCCAAGTTGGATGTCAGTGCATTGGGAGACAAAAGGTAGGGCTATTAGATTTTTTGGTCTGTTTGTTCTCTTAAAAAATGACTGGTGCCAAAACCAGATATATCCACCCCCTGTGTACTCACGCTATAGCCAGTGATACTCAGCCACAGTTCTGAGCTTCTGGGGACAGAGGTTTGCATGGGAAACAGTTACTGCTCATTTCTACGGCGCAAGAGCATTGCCACTCATAGCGAAACAGGCGGTGGTACAGGCTTTTGGCACCACCTCAAGAAACTTTGCTCAAGAACTCAAGATCAAAGATCACTCCCTCAGATGGGCTGTGGGGCTGGCTGCCTTTCCCAAGCAGAGCTCCCTGCAAGGAACCCAGATTTGATGAAATTCAATGCCATGACATTACAGTGACCGCTTTGGCTCCATGGGGCTCAACTCAGACAGAGGTACTGGAGTCTGGCAGTGACCAAGTGTTTTCTCTTGTTGGCTTTCTATTTCTAGGAGACTGTTGGATAGGATCCCAAGTGATATATCTGGCTTCTTGTCCAGGCTGGTTTGTGTGTGTGCGTGTGAATGTGACTAGGCAGAAAATATCCCTCCATTGTTATATGGGAGAGAAGCAAAGAAACACCAGTTTAAAAGAGCAACGTGAGGCAGAGTATAATATTCTTTTAGCTCTGTACAAACCTCTGCCTGGCTAGGCCTTCATAGTACTCAACGTTCTGCCCACCCAAGTCACAGCCAAGTTTTGCAGCTGCATTCAGGGTTTCCCACTGCTTTCTCTCCCTTGTGCTAGCAGAGCACAGAAAAGAGAACCTCTGTTGTGTCTGGAAGCGTGTGACATGCAGGTTGGCTGGCTCTACAGGGGGCAGAGGAAAGAGAACAAGCTGTTCCTTGTAATTTCAGAGGTCCTGCATACAAGCTACTGTGTGGGAAGAGTTTTTGATTATCAGACCTCTGGTCAGGTCTTGAGGAGCTGTGGGGTGGTCATCATTTCTGTGGAGGGTGGGTGGTGGGAAGTCCACTTCTGTACTCCTACAGAGGAGTCATGGTAATGTTCACCTCTGGGCCAGGTCTTTTCAAATTAGACAAAGCCAGTGTTTTGTGAGCAGAGTTGGAAGCAAGGAAATAGCCTTGTGCCATCAGTTCCTTTGAGAGGGTGATTTTTCTGTTTCATGAGATATAAATGTGCCATGAAGCAGGACTTCCTTTGATATGCTTTAGGCTTCTGTCCAACCCACTTCCAGTGTGGCTTGCCTGCTTTTGGGTTTGACTTGGTACCCAAACCTGCCATTTCTGCTCCTTGGAGCAAGGTTTAGCCCATAGATCTCTGAGCAGAACTATGGTGATCTGCTCCAACCTTGTCCCACCAAGACAAAGCCAAACTGTCCAATGTCCAGTACTGTTTCCACAAATACAAACTGCTCCTGCAGTCACCTGAGTCTGTATAACCATATCCATCACAAGCAGTCATAAACAGTGTCCACAAGGATATGTCAGTGACCGTAGGGCTGACTTTTACAGAGCTCAAATTATCACATGAGAGGATAGTTGTTCTCAAGGCCTGAGTCATTTGCTCAATAGGCCCTATTTTTAAATAAAGGAGGCAGAAGTGGCAGTGTTACTGGGAAGGAAGGTAACAACCCCTTTGCTGTGACACTGGGGGCATTAAGCAAGGTCTCTTCTTCCTAAGGTGGTACTCCATCCTCAAGCAGAGGAGAGTCCACTTTGCTTCTGCCATTGTAAGGACAGAGAAAAACACATGCACAGTGAAAGACTGAACATAAATCATCGTATTATTTGCAGAACTTGTAAAAAAGCTGGTAATGTGTCAAAAGCTGGAAGCTGAAATCTTCTCAGATGTCTTCTCAAAGTGCTGAGTAACATATTTTAGAGTTGTGCATTTGGCATGTGCGAGTTATTGTGTGTGGCAGAAATAAACCACCTTACCATCTCTTATTTATGTTGCATACAGACACAAATGTGTCATTCACATAAATCAGGCACAATTAGCCAGAGGGCTCAAATTTACAGTGTTTCTGATAAACCAGACACCTAAGAAATTCTGTGATGGGAAAAGGCTGCACTCTGCAAGAATACACCAGGTAACAGTAGCCTTGTGAACGATAGCCCAAAGCCTCAGCTTTTGCCCCGGTACCTGAACATCTCACTGTCCTGAGGGAAACATCTGCGGAGCAATTATTATCTTGGAAAGAGCCATGGGAAAATAAAGCAGTCGGTAACACTTGAAAAGCGTCCCAGATTCCCACTGAAAGGCTTTGTCAGAGATGTGAACCTTCACTTTATTTAGCTGTATGCTTTTTTCTTTTTTTTTTTTTTTTTTTTTTTTTTCTGGAGTGGGTAGTAAACCAAAAAAGTATCCTGTATGTTGCTGTAGTGGGAAATCTCAGCCATGATAACATTCAGCTAAAGGTTGTTATCTAGTGGATTGTAACCTGTGGAATATGGGAATATTTCTCAAAGAAAAAGCAGGACTTGTCACTTGGTGCTCTTTAGGAGCTTAACTGTGTCACAGCAGGCCCCAGCTGAATGAGCCATGTAACACTCAGAGGAACAATGGCTATGTCATACTGACCTGCAAAGGGGTCGGGTGTGTTCATCCCTTCTCTGCAGGACACAATCTTCTTGTCACAGACACTCTTCTTTTTTCCCGAGTTTTTTTTTTATGCAAGAGAAAAGGGAGTTTGGGGCTTTCAGCCTGCACAAACCTCTCTGCTTCTGTCTCTGCTGAGATATGTAAATTACCATGGCAGGTCATTAAATACGTGCCTATCACAGCAGGAAAAATGACTGAACATGGTGTTTCCTAGCAGGACAAGCCGAATGGCACAGTCCCAAGTGCTGCTCCATGCTCTGGCAAGTGTCCTGCTCACAGGTCTCGTGCAGCAGGAACGGGTCACGTCTCCGACTGTGCTGGGCAGCCAGCTGCAGTGGTGACACAGAGATGCCTCCTGGGGTCTGCAGAGGTGCAGATCTGCAGGAGGAAAGGCGTGGGGCACACCTGCATCAAATCCCACATGGAAATGCCATGTCAGGCTGGGCAATAGTGCTTAGCTCTTGCTTTCAGAGGCTACCAAAGGGCTTTGGGCAGGAGGTAGCATCACCCCCATTTTCACAGATGGCAAAATCGAAAAACAGGGCAGTGAAATAACTTGGTTAAGGTCACCCAAGGAAGCAGTGGAGGAGCTGGGAATAAAACGCAGGTTTCATGAATCACCAAACCACACGGCTTCCCCTTAGGGCTATGGATGTATTATAATAGAGCAAGATCCAGATGTGGTTTTTAACTGTCGTTCCGTACTCTGTGTGATATTACTCTGCCTAAGAAAATATACAAATTTGGACTCCCTGGAGATCTGACTTGTTTGGGGAGCTTGATTAAGCCTGTTTGGCATGACATTTTTAGGCAGAACAGCATACAAAGGGATGGGGGGGCAATTCTCAAATACACTGTCATGGCCTGTGGATTGCTGAGTTCTTTGTGTAACCTGGAGGATGCATAAGAATTTGAGAAATACAATCTCAAAAGATGAAGGAGGGAACAAAGTCAAAGTAAAGAAGCTGGACCACATCAGGAGGCAGGAAGAAAACAGATGCTTGGCAAAAAAATCTGTGATCAGATGTGTTGTTCAAGTGGAAGCCAATCCCCTTAGAAAGTTATTATTCTCCAGCTGTTCATCCTTGTTCTCTCCATTCCCTTCCCAGCTCACCAACTCAACTGCTTGTTAACTGTTCCAGGTATCAACCTGGGCTATTCTAGGGGAGCTCTGCTTGCAGGGAACTGCAGAGGTGCCTACACTGGCTTTTTGGCAGAGATATTCAGCAGTGATGGTGAGGAGGAGACAAGACAAGGGTCTAAGGATGGCCAACTCTCCACCCAACTCTGTCACATCTCAGCAGCTCTTCTAGCTGCAGTCAGAGGAAAAGGGCGTTAGCTGGGTAAAAAAATATTGCTCTGCACATAAAACTTCTAATGCTTTGATATTAACAGTAGGAAGTGAGCAGGCCAAAATCCCAGAGCCTGAAGCCATGATTTAAATTGATCTCTGTTCACATTTCTACCTCCAGGTTTGGTCTGGGGGGATGGGGAGAATGGAAAAATTTCATCCTTGCATCAAATTTCTACATTAAAATTAACACTCACCATACCCTGACAAACTGTGCCTGTTTTTTTCCCAAAAAGGCCTGTTCATGCAGTCAGATGATTGCATATCATCTCTGGCTTAGCTAAATAATGAGCTCCTCACTTTTGAAATTTTGCCTATAGAGTTAGAAAGTTATATTCATTATACTTAAAAACTTGAAGTCAAACACTATTCCTTTCATACTACTTGACGTTAAGTAATGGTTTGTGATTTAAATTTTAATTACTGCTTTCTGCAGCAGAATTCATGCTTTTGAACATTTGATCTTAGAAATGCAGATTTCATACTGGCTTAAACTGGAAGCAGCACTCTTGCTTTCCTTCCTGATAGGATTATGTGATAGTCCTGAGTGATGTTAAAAAACATTATCCAATCTGTAATGGAGACACCTTTGGGCCCAGATGAACAGAACCATCCTCATCCAATCCAGAGGCCAAGCAGGAAGTCTGTGTCAGAAACAAGAGTCTCATCCTGCTGTGGGGTGTTTTTACTAAGGTCCCAGAAGAAGTGATTCCTGTGGATACTGCATTTTAAAAGCCTTAAAGGGCCTTTGACAATGAGGCGTGCAAGTCTCACTTTCTGATGACACTGTGCAAGACTCCTGGCTGTGTTGAGGGTCCAAAGTGGTGGAGAAAGGTTGATTTTTGGGGGAAGCAGTGCAAATTAATTGTTTTTAGTCTGCAAGACTCTGGTCTAGCCCCTGTAAACAAAGCAAGAGAGCAGCTGTCATGTGTGCTGATGGCAGTTCATACTCATTAGATATAGGTGAACTGAACAATAGTTTGATGGTAATCACAGGTAGAAAACACTACTTTGATATTGGCATTAAACCTTCCTAACAACCCAGTCATATCAACCTCTCATTTTCAAAAATTAAAAACCCCCAAATCTTCCTGAGTGTTTATGCTTATTTAAAAATGCTTATTTAGGAAGCTACGGGAGAGAATTCACCTTTAGCTTCTCTGAAGACAAGGGCAGGAGTCATCTCACCATACTCTGATTACCTAAAAAGTGGGTGGTTTACATCAGTTAAACAGGCTCTATAGCTGCTGGAGAGGTACTGACAACTCTGGGAGAGGATTTCTGCCAGTGTAAAGAAATAAAAATGACAGGGGAAGACATGCTTTCAGAGGGTTTCTTTTTCCATTAGCCATAAGAGTTTAGATCACCAGTTTAGTACAGGTGCCTACAATTTAGTTTCAGTGAGCTGAAGCCACAAGCTGTCACAGAGAGGGAATCTGCCTGACCAGAAGAAAAACAGGGGCTGAAACAGGGAAGCAGCAAGTGGCCCCAGAGAAGGTAAAAAGAGACAGAAAGATGAAGAGTTATAGACAAAAGACAGAGCCTTTAAAACAAAGCCATTTCAGAGGTTGTAAGGCAATGTGTCCTTCAATATCAGGTTAGCTGTTCAGTGGCTGTCACTTTGCACCGTGTGAAAAGATCTCAGCTGAAGATCTGTGATAATCTGGCCAGCCGCGGTGTACTCGGGGGCACTATTCCCAAATGCCCAGCAGGCAACTGCGGGGAGAAGGAGGCAGAGCTTTCCCACCACTGACAGACACCCTTGCTGTCTCCTGCTCCCACCCACAGTGAGTCATTACTCCAGAGACACCGCCCTGGGCGCTGGAGAAATCCACAAACCACTACAACGTGACATTATGGACAGGACGGAAGTGATCCCCGTCTTCTTGAGGCTCATGGAGGGAAACTTTGCCAGGGTATGGATCAGGAGGTACTGTGAGTGTGAGGTCAGGAGAACACGCTGAGGATGGGATACAGAAAAGACATTAGATCTGGATGATAGAGGTGGCATGCTGCAGGAGGCAGGTCTTGATGGAGAGACTAAATTTGACAGCTTGCTGCATCTACCTGCAATAGCCAGCATTTGGCTGCACATCTCTTTACAATCAAAGTGAACTGTTACATTACAATAAATGCAACCCAGCCAGCCAGGTGTTTGCTTGCTCCTCAGCCATTGATCACTGGGGCAGTTAGTACAATCTTGTAATGCCTAATGCTTCTGCTCACAGCCATGTTTGTCTGCAGTGCCCTGCAAAATCAGTCTGGACTCAGCTTCTCAGCTTGTGCCAGTTAGCCTGATTCCCCAGGAGACAGGTGGGGGGATGCCACATGAGTGTATTTACAGAGGGACGATATATTAAACCTTCACCCTGCTTGTAAATTAAATGCATGGTTAAAGCTCTGGTCAGATGGTCACCCGACCATGCTGCCATCTCTTCTGATTTATCTCTGCAGCAGATGCAGTCCCACACTTCAGTGGTGAGCCCTGCCAGTAGCAAATCTATTATTCAGACTCCTTTCTGCCCAGGAAATTAAAAAAGTCAAGTATATGGACTCCTTTGGAAGGGAAGAGGGAGTGGCATGGTTTCATGGAGTGGTGGAAAGGCTTATCTTTGCTGAGCTCACACATGACCTGCCAATATGAGGTTGAACAGGTTGTGAGGGAAGGCGGGCAGCCAGTGAGCAGCAAAGCCTCAAAAGCCCACAACCTGCTAAACACGGAACCCTGTGTGGCTTCAGCTCTCATGTTCCCCTGGTGTTGCCAGGTTGTAGGGTTTCATGTGGAAAGAAATCTGTTCCTCCAATCACCCTCCTTCCTCTTTTGTCTGTGTGAATATCCGTGCACCCCCTTGCCAATGGGATATGTTCGCACTGTGCTAGTGATGATGGGTTAGACAGAGCCTTCAGGAAAGTCCTTCTCCTTTTTAAAAACTGGAAATGGGGCCTCTAGCTCTGTAAATGGACTTCAACCTTGTCTGTTGCTCAAGTCCTGGCCATGCTGCAAGATGGCATTATATTGCCAAAGACCTTGTTGTGATCTTCAACATCCTCACGAGGGAAAGTGGAGGGGCCAGTACTGATCTCCTCACTCTCATGACCAGTGACAGGACCCAAAGAAATGGCATGAAGATGAGTTGAGGGAGCCTTAGACTAGATATCAGAAAAAAAAAAATCACCCAGAGGGTGGCTGGACACTGGAACAAGCTCCCCAGAGAAGTGGTCACAGCACCAAGCCTGACACAGTTCAAGAAGCTTTAGGACAATGATCTTGGGCACATGGTGTGATTCATGGGGTGTGACTCATGGGGTGTCCTGTATAGGGCAGGGACTTGGACTTGATGATCCTCATGGGTCCCTTTCAACCCAGCATATTCCATGATTCTAAGTCACTTGCTTTACTCTGTTTTTTTTCTTCTGTCTTCCTTTCTTTTTATGATGCAGAAATGAGTAAGGAAGCAGATTTGCATGGTGTGAGACATTAAGAGGATCCTTATGCCACACTAGCATGGGTACTGTGACAGGGAGAAATGTGTATTGTCTGGGTGTTTGAGACCACTCGCACAGGACAGCAACCACAGGATCGTGGGGATAGAAAAGCCTGATGTCTTGAACACTGTCGAAATATTTAAATACAGCCAGCCTTGATCCTCATTCTGGGAAACAACAGCTGCTGCCAGGATAATTTTATCCTCTTGCTTACACAAGAGAGAAGATCTATTCTACAAACATCCCGTGATCTCCTGGACCCATATATGCGGTTATTCCAGGTCAGAGTTGCATCACAGGAGTGGCAGATCCATATTCTGACCTGTTTTTTTTTCTCTAGTCCAGCAGACTCTTCCTGCCTTGAATGCTCTGAGCCTCAGGACCATATCTTTTCCTCTTGTGGTTGAATGAGTTATCACTGCATCCTCTTCCCAGATTGTCTCTGTGACTTAGGAGGATGTTGGGAAAGTTTTGTTCCATCATATTCAATGCAGTGACTCATTTAACATCAAAAACAAACAATTATGGAAGAGAAGAGCTGGTTTCCCTGTTTGCAGGATGCAAGGCCCTAAAGATAAGAAGGTATACTTATACCCTTATCAGTTCTCAGGTTGAGATATTTGGCTTTTCCTGGCATTACACTTCCACTGTCTGAGTGCAAAAGCAAAGACACTAATTAATTAGAGACATTTCCCAGCTCACTGTCTTTCAATTGTGACTCACTGCCCTGCTGCACCTGTAATCTTTATAGGACCTCTGATTATCTCCCAGAAACATTTCCCACATGGAAGTTTCTCTAATGAAAAAAACATGGAGAGAGAGAAATCTCAAATTTTGTTAAAATTTTTTGGGGGGGTGGCAGGAGAAGAAGACCTGAAGTGTTTCATTTTATAAGCAGGCACTTTGATATTTTCTTATTTCTTTGTTTGTTTTGAAATAACTTTCTGTCTCCATATTTCCATTTGTAAACATTTAGAAGATAAAAAAAAAAGCCCAAGCCTTTCATAGGAGATAAAAATGAAAACTGTTGGCTTTTTCTGGAGAAGAAAATTTCCTTCAGAAGGGACAGAAAATGGCATAAAGTTGAACAAAACTTTGTATTTCAAGAAACTAGATTTCCTTGAAAATGACATTTCCTTTAGATTTGTTCAGCACCAAAGTTTCTCCTTTTTATTTTTTTTTAATTTTAAATTTTAACTCTTTCCTTGAAATTGCTGATGGATCCAATCACATATTTTTTTCTCTGAACTGTAATTACTGCATTGGAAGGGTTGTGTAGCACAGCAAAAAGCATGAGTCCTCCTGCTTTTCCTCTGAGGCTGCCCAGGAGCATGAAGGGTGCCCTGGAGGGTGGCTCTCCAGACACATTTTTATTTGATTAGCAATGGTCACTTGGCATCTGTGCAATCAAAGTATTCCCATATTTAACACCGATATGCTAATGCTGACAGTCAGAGGGTTAATCATTATGGAAATACTGACCAATTCTTGAGTCAAATACCAGGTGGTGCCAAAAAAAAGAGCCCTGGGACAGAGAAGTTCATCTCTGACTAATACTGCAGATAAAACGGCTGTTTTGCAAAAACGTGTCTTCCAACACAACACTTGGGCCACAGCAACATCTGAACCACAAAAATTCATTCTTCTTTCCCATGGAAAGCAAATGCCATACATTGCTGAAGTTTGGGATTCTGAAAGCGTTTAGTGGGGGACAACTTACTGATAACAAACTCTCCAGGCTGCTGGAGGTTATTTATATAGAGCTTAGACAAAAAAAAAAAAAGAAAAAAAAAAAAAAAAAAAAAAGAAAAAAAAGTCTTCAGATATAGCCATGACTTAACTTAGGAACTAGAAATTAGAAAAGAGTTTCTAAGCAGCAGAGGAGAGGAGGTCTGGAGCATGTCAGCTATGGGTAAAGCACTTGTCAAAACTGGTATCAGGTTTTAAGATGATCTCCATCAGTCAATGAATGACACAAATGGCAGTAAAGGGAGGCCAGGCCTCTCGATTTAGCTCTGCCTTTCTATAGTCCTGTTTATTGAGGGCTGAAGGACCAAAAATAGAGGCAATAGTCATAGCAGTCAGTGCTTTCAGTCCCTCCCCAAAGTATTTAAAATAACAACTTCCATCTTCTACAATCACTCAGGATTTGGAAGATTTCCAGTTTTGACAGCCCAGTGTAACAGAGAGCAAAAAGTGGGTGATTTCTCTCAGCATCATTGAGCTGGATACATCAGCAGGCCCTTTAGAAAATCTTGCTTCACCCATCAACTTATACCCACAGACGTTTGCCCTCAATCAGCCCTTTCTGGCTCACAGCAGCAGCAGAGGGTGCAACACACTCAGTAGCACTTTTTGGAAGATGGCAATTTACTGTGCAAAATAATTCCAAATCTTTCCCTAAGCTTAACATTGGTTGCAAATATATGTATGTTACAGGGTAGGGAGAACAATATGTGACATGTATTGTGGGCTGTGTTTCTGATCCTGTGAGTCTGTGTGTATCTATTGTTCACCAGTGTTAACAATGGGATTCATGTCATCTAATTTTGGCTTTGCTTCTGGAGCAACTCAAGTTATTTTTTCAAATCCCTGGCCATGGCAGGAGATGTGGCTGTTGCTTAAGGGACGATGTGTGAGGCACAGCAAGGATGGAGCATGGATGTGCTGCTACAGCATATGGAAAGAAGCTGACAGCTCTGGATGGTAGTGCATGCTCTCTGTCATAGAGAGTGTTCTTGGAGAGAGACACATCTTCTACCCTTCAGCAGAGGGGAATCCTGAATAGCCAGCTAGAAGTAGATGCTGAATTTTTAAGCAAAGAAAGGACAGTGTGATGAATCCCATCTGAATAGAATATGGTCATTAACACATCATTAAAAATGCCTCGTGTCTTACAAATACAAACAATAAAATCCTTCTGGGAGTGTCAGACTCCCCTTTCTCTTTAAAAGCAGCTGTACATTTTAGTACTTGGTGACCTTTCAAGACCTGCTACTCTTATTCTTCTTCACAGCTCTGCTGTTCCCCAGATGGGTAGGAACAAGGTGTTTGCAGTGCTGCATCCTTACCTCATCTTCCATAAGGCTTTACTACTCTGGACCCAGTGCAAAGCAAATCCTTCTTCATATTCTGCCTCTTCTTTGGCATCTCAGAGAGGATTACAGCTTTTGGCCATATCACAAGGGATAATGCCATCTGAGAGAAAGGTGGGTGCCTCACCAGAGAGTGCCACGAGCCAGGAGACACCTAAAGAGGAAGATGGAAACTATGATTTGGCCTTGGACTCAATCTCTGGAGAGCATGTGAAGCCCAAGGGTAGCAGGTTCATAGTGTCTGCAGTATGTAGAACATACAGCTGTCAGCTGTAGAACAGCTCGGTAGAGTAGGATGCTGTCATCCACTTTGAAGTCAGGAGTCCAGGCAAACTATGGTGAGAAGTACCTGCCCAGGAATAAAGAAATGAATTGGTTTGTAACCCTGATTATCTATCCAAATTATTGAATCACAATGCAAAATAAAGAAGGACACAAATAAATTCCCTTTTATATATGGCCAGTTCTTCTACTAGAAAATGTTGTTACAGGGATGTTCCACTTCCCACCAACTCCCATATCCCCTTGCATCCAAATTCAACTGGGTAACATTTCCTTAGACAATAATTTCTGGACAGCTAATCCTGAAAGAAAGAGGAGGTGTAGAGGAAGGGTCCTGCAACAGCCTGGAGAAGAACACATTCATATGGCAGATGACAGGAGGACCCCAGCTTGAGCTTGTTGAGTTTAATGAAATAAAAGCTGAAAAGGGTAGCATTGGCTGCCACAGATACATCAGGAGACAAATATCGGGGAGGAAATAGAGCTATTTAACTCCAGTACAATGTTGGCACAAGAACAGCTGGGTACAGGCTGCCCATGAATGCATTTAGACAATGGGAATAGACAGAAAAGAGCAATACAAAAGTGAAAAAAAAAAGCAAATAATTTTCAGATTATAGAGTAATAGAAATGGCACTGAGGAAGGCCTCTGGAAAGCTGCTCATTTTGGGTTTTTTAACCTTTGGTAATATGACAATCTTTCCTAAAAGAGAAAAGCCAGAAATCATTTTATCAGTGTGGCCACACTACTTTTAATTCACAGCTTACTAAAGCAAAGACTGTCCCTGGCATGTTCCTCTTAATATATTTCCAATTTTGGCTGTATTTTTGCAAATGAGAACATGAAATATTACAGTTAATAATTTGCAGTCATTTCACAGCCCTTCAATCTGACAGTGCTTAATTGGGCGAGAAATATTGCTTTACTGCAAACCTCTGCCCCAAAGCCCTGCCACGAGCAGCTAAAGCATCCTTCACTCTTGATACACTTCAAGAGGTTGTGGAGATGTGGTTGTTGCTGACAGTAGGACTCAGACTTTGTGATTTCTTCTAGCACCAGGCAAGGAGGGAGGCTTGAAGGAAGATGAGGGAAATGCAGCCTCCACCTCCTCTCAACCTCAGGCAACAGGAGTGCTAAGCTTGCCCCTGGCTCCCAGTCCCAGCTCTGCTGCTCTGTATCCCCATGCTGCTACCTTAGGACTGTGGCAACAACAGCCAATTTTCCCATGCTGCTAAGAAGCCTTGAGCCCTTTCTGGGATCTATGTGACCTTCCTTATGCCTCTTTCCTCCTTCCATCTGCTTGTCTTACTATCTGTTTAGCAGTCATCCTCTACACAAGCTGGGAAAAAGCAGTGGGTAGAAGGAGGGTCCAGTAACAACCAAGTCCTTCATCCACTTGGAGACTAGAGGTGCTACTTTCTACAAATAAATATCAGTAGGAGCTTATTTTGGCTTCGCCTGTGCCTCTGCACAGGAACCTGTGTCACCAGCAGCTCTCCAGACTGGGGTGAGATAAAGTGTCAAATCCTGCTATTTCAAATACCCATGTATGCATTCTTTCCACAGGCTGTGAAAATACCCCCAAAAAGCTCTTCTGGGGCTTAGAGCATTACTGTTCCAGTCTACACTGTCATTTAGTTCCCTGGGTATTAGAGAAATCAGGAGGGGAGAATGCCAGATCTGGCTTTATTTTGGCCATGCAAATGTATTACTGAGTAGTGAAAAGTCAGGGGAAAGCATAAATCTCACTGCTGCACTCCAGTGCTCTGGGAGTTTTTCAAGTCCCTCTGGAATCCAGAGGCAGTTTTCAGTTTGTAAGTAAATGTACTTTACTGACAGGGCCAAATCCAGCCTTAACACAAGGCCATGGAAGTCAGGGGAGTTTCATCAGGAATGTGTCAGGAATTGCACCGCTGCTTTAGGGGCTATATTTTAGGGGAGTTGCTGAGCCAGTCTGCCTTTACAAAATGTCAGGAGTAATAAAGCACAAGTCTTGTACCAGTGTACTTTCACTCCTCACCCTGAGATTATCAGATCACCACAGGCACCAAATCACTCTTGTAAGACAACAGTAAAAATGCTTTGCTCTGCTCTGCTCTACTATGTTGTACCTCAAAACTCCTGCAGATGTTCCTGTAACTTTATCACTTTCACCTCCTAATTAGCAAAGTGGTATTTTCTCCATTTCAGTGAACAGTGAACAGGGAAAAGAACTGAACTATATACAGTCCTGATGGTGCACCCCCAGAGGGGGTGAGGGTACAAATATCCCACAGAAAATGGAGCCGCGTTGCTGGTGGACAGGTAGCAGCTGTCCTCACTGCAGTCCTCTTCCTCATGCCAGTAGTGATGAGCTGCTGCCCCTGCAGAGGTCGAGACCCTGGAGAACTGCAGCAGAGACATCAAATACTATTCAAGGCTCCTGCAAAGTTGTTGCATCTCAGACATCCCAACTATTTTAAATTTTAAACACAGCTTTGGAAGGCATGTCTCTCCTGCAACATTTTTCCCATTGCACTCATGTGCACAGGCTTGGCTTTCCAAACAACAGCTCTACTGAGGAGCTTGCTTTGTTATTAATAAGATGGCTGTGTTTATGTAGTTTAAGTGATGTTAAAATTAAAGTGAAGTTATGATTCAGCTGACTTCAAGTTTTCTCAGCGACCTTCCTTTGCACACACAGTTTGCCCTGCACTTGTTTGCCTTGGCAGGGCCCAGGCTTTATAGTAACAATTTCATCTTCCATTTATAGGCATCTGCACGCCATGTTATTCTTATAAAGCAGAACCCTTCTCAGAGCTGAGCAAGGGGGACATGTAAAGCCATGCATGTGAAGGCAAAAAAACTTTTTGAGATCTCAGCTTCTTCACGTAAGGAATAGCTTTGTCTCTGCCCTTTGGGAAAAATTAGTATGAAGGGGAAAAAAGTCCAGTCTCTGACTCTGGATCTTGAAAAAGAAAGAAAAACAGTCACAAACCAGCAGTGTATTACATTCAGTGTATACTGTTGGGCAAACTTCCAGGGCAAATGTAGGAAAGCTGTAAACTGGTGGAGTTAGATATATCAGGTGAGCTGTTTTCTGCATAGAGAGAGGAATTCGTTTTTTTTTCTCAGATATTTAGACTTCAAGTGACTACTGTACCAGCAACTATTTCTTCTAAGAGGCTGGGCTTGGATTCCCACCCAGGTTTGGCTTGGGTTCCCACACAGACTTCCTAGTACCTGAGCACTGTGCAGCCCATGGAGGATTGTCTCGTTCCAGTTCATCATTAGCCAGACCTTCTTGCAACTCTAGCCTTTGAATCAGTGCTCATGCTGGAGCTTCTGGATGATTTATTTTTTTTAATCTAATTAATTAAAAAAATAAAATTAAAGGGGCCTCATAAGCAGGGTTTTGACATTTTGAAAACCAAGACTCCAGGGGGATCTTTCAGTTTTGCCTTACATATCCACAGTAAAGAAAAGAAACATGAAGGAGAACCTGGCTGCAACAAGGGCAAGGGGAATGGCAGACGTGGCATGACCTGATGAGACCAGCCGAACACTCATGAAAATGAGATTTGTCCTCCCTTGGTGCTAGTGAGTTCCTCTGAGGGAAGTACTTTTGCTTCAGCTAAAACCTGGTTGCCTTTGCCCTGCAAGCATCCATCGTTTTTGGCAAGCAGCCTTCCTCACCAGCCTGTCCCTTACCCACAGGGCCCAAACCACTGCCAGCTCCTTGGCTTAGTGTTGGTTGAGATGGGGCTCCTGACTCCCCAGCATGGCTTTGCTGGGAGTTCCTTGACTTCAGGAGCCCCATAGCAAGTCCTGCTGAGGCAGGACCCCTCTCGCAGGCCTGCACTGGGCAATGCTCAGCAAGGCTCAGCATGGGCAGTTTTCACCGTGAGGGTCAATCAGGGTGGCCATCACCTGACTGTTGCAGCAGGACCTCCAGTTCTGGACTCCAAGCTCATCCAACAGTCCATCTGACTAGCTGAAACTGCAGATCCTCAGCAAAATGAGTGTAAGCTTATTATTTCTCTTTTCACCCAAGATCATGGGCCAGGGCTGCTTCTCTCAGCTTCTGTGGTGGACACTGATACCACAACAGCAAACTGGGAAAAATTACCAGATTTTATGGCCATGGGGAGGACAGAGAAAATGTAATATTTTGGGTGTAACTGCATAGGGTCCAGATGTGCAGGCAGAACTCATTGTAGAGTGCTCCTTCTTTT
This sequence comes from Anomalospiza imberbis, assembly GCF_031753505.1. Lineage (NCBI taxonomy): Eukaryota > Metazoa > Chordata > Aves > Passeriformes > Viduidae > Anomalospiza > Anomalospiza imberbis. The sequence continues at coordinate 14,924,343 of NC_089687.1, forward strand.
CACTATCCTCTCCCGGTGGCATGTCTCGCCTTGGTGTGCCTTTCCAGATGGTGCCATTTGACTCCTGTGCCTGTATGTGCATCTGTAGCGTGAGTCCTTGTTTGTGTCACATCCCTGTCCCAAGTCTGCTTCCCATTTGCCAGGAATCAGATTCCCTGCTGTTCCTGGGGGACTTTCTCTGAGCTGCTCAGCCATGACCAGAGCCTGAGGCACATTGGATGGCAGCTTGTGAGTCTCACACTGCAACAACTGACCACAAACTGAAAGCCTCCCAGTGGAAGGCTGCTCTTTGGGAGTGTGTAATGCTCCTTTCCCCAAATTACTGGTTACTCAGTCACTTGTGCATAAACAGGAACTTTGTCCCCTGCTCCTTTCCAAGTGCTGGAAGGCCAGCAGCTGGCATACAATCCTATCATCTTTGAAACAGCATCATCCCCCAAAACATCAGAAATTTATGGATGGTGTCCTGGCTTTCCAGTAACCAGATTCACTTGCACTTTCACTGATGTTACAGTCCATGGAGTCAAACCATCCACATTTTGCACAAAATTGGCAAGCTGGGGCTGCAGGTCTCCTTTGTTCACCCTCAGCAGTTGACCCTCCTGACTCCAACTATAAGCTTTGTGGGGCAGATGCAGTAAGAATTTTGCAGTGATGAAGTCACATAGGGCCTGTTTTAATTAGAAATATTTCTTTTCCTTACAGACTTTGCCTCCTCCTTACTGCTGAGGGACTGGCTGTTTGTGTCACTGTTTCAGGGACCCTCAGCAGAAAGTGCCCATCCCAGGGGTATTTGGGCCTTTCTGAGCAACCCTCAAGTGCTGTGGAAGTGGTTAAATAAATTTTCTCTCCCGTTTCTATGAGTCTGGAATAGAAATACTCCCAGTGTCCTGTTCATTTTGTCTGAGAAAGGGGCATGGGGGCAGTAGGTAGATGAGTTTATAATTCCTCATCCAGGTGAAGCTAGTGGGAAGATGCCCTTTTATCCTCCTGTGTCCTCTCTACCTTCTTTCCTCCTCTTCAACCAGTGCTTTCCATCTCAACATTTCCCCTGCTTCCATCATCTCTCACCTTGTCTGCCCTCACCCTCTCCTTTAAATATTCTGCTTCTCTCTTCTTCTACCCCCAGTGCCTTTCTGCCTTCTAGCTTTGCCTTTGGTGAGCTCTCTGGATGTGCCAAGCCACTGTCTCCTTGTTCAGCAGCAGTCTCTGCAGCTGCTCTGGCTTTCTTGGCTCTCTTGGCTCTCTTGGCTTTCATTTCTTTTGGCGCTCCCCTGAACACCCAGAGGTGGCAAACCTCAGAAAGACCCTCCAGCAGAGAGGTTTCTGACCCACTGTTCCCGCAGAGGGAGGAGTTCAGTTTCTCTTAGGGAAGTTCGGGGATGCTTTGTCAGCAGAGGGGATGGGGAGACCCACAGCACTGCCTGGGGAAATCATTAACTCCCCATCTGAACTGAGCAAGGTGCTGTGAAGAAAGTGTGTGAACACAATGCTTTTCATTAAATACTTTGCAGGGGATCATAGGACTTGTAGGGGGAAGAGAAAAGGACTAAAAAGGAGAGACAAACTCAGGAAGAACTGAACATTCGGGAGAGAGATAAATAAACTCAATCAAAGAAGGGTAGTCTTGATGAGAGCTGTCATGGAAAGGTTTGGGAGTCCAAATGAACAACAAAGAAGCTCTGCAACTCTGGTTACATTAGTTCTGTGGTGAGTGGTAGTGAAGAGTTTGAGGGGACAAAAGATGGGCAGGACCCCTTAATCTCTAAATTGTGGCAGGCTGCTCTATTTAGAAGGTATTAATAGCAAGCCAACAAAAGGATGGCTTTTTTGGTTGTTTGTTCGATTTTTTTTTGATTTGCATTTTTTTGTGTGTTTGTGTGTTTGTTGTTTTGGTTAGGAGCTCAGTTTGGTGTGAATTAAATATTTTTGCCTGCCCTGCAAATTAGAAAAAAGCACTGCTCTTGTCTTTTGACAGTTGGACCCAAGGCATCAGAGGTGGATTTTTATTTTAAAAGCTGGACAGTGAGTCTGTGAGAGACCAGGTAACTGAACAACATGGAGCTCAGAAACCCTCAACAGCCTCATGGGCCTCTGTGATTGGGAAAACACTCTTTCCAACTGATGTTTTGTTGTGAAAAAGTGGTAAGAAGTCAACTTGGTTTCAGGTCACTGCCAGGAAAAGAGAGACACAAAGTGGAGGCAATTCAGAGGAAGAATGACCAAAATGATGAGAAGTGGCTGAGCTAGCTTGGTTTCTGAACTGCAATTGAGAAAGTGAAGCCTGCCTGGCTTGGCCAAGTGACAGTGAAGAGCTCAGAGCGACAATCAAGTTGCCACAACTTCGTGAAGAGCTGGTAAGTTGTTTGAGGCAATGGCAAAGTCTTGATATACCTCCAGATTGCTGAAGGGCGTAAATACCAAGGCTACAGAGAAAATGGCTTTTATCCGTGGATCAGGTCCTGGCTCAGGCTATGGCTCTCTTTTGACTTTACCACTGCAGATGGCCATCCTGAAAATGAGCCCATTGCACGCCAGTAGCTGTAGCACAGGCTGAGCTTTACCTCACCACCATTGGAGCCACAGGAAATCTGAGAGCCCTTGTTCGGTGTCATTTCCTCTTCTTCGGATTCTGAGCTGTAATCAATGAGTGTTGGCATTGCCTGTGAGCTAGAAGCTTGAATGCATACCCTTGAAGGGAACAGCAAAAAGCTTTTTTTTTTTCAGAATGCTATAGCAGCACTGGGATTGGATGTTGAGCAGTGAATGGATGGTCTTGGTACCCCACAGGACAGAGAAACAGGTTTACTCAGGTTGAATAGGTTTTTCTTCCTGATGTACCCTAGGGAGTCAGCTGAGGGGCTAGGCTAAACCTTTCTGAATAAAAGCATCCAGTTCAATGCAAGCTCTCCGTGTGTGATGCTGGTGTAACCTCGTAAGTGATCCTTGGAGTTAAAATTGTCTTGATAAACTTGGAACAGATTGCTCTACATTAAACTTTTGTTTCCGGATGTGTGGAGACTCAGGCAGATGTCACACTGTTCGTTATGCTTAAAATACATTTTCAAAATCTCCTTCCAAATCTCAAGGGCAAAAAATGTCAAAAGCAATCACACCAAACTTCCAACACAATCACCTAACTCCAGGAAATGGGGCTCTAGACCTCAGCTGATAACAAAAGGATTTGTAAATAGCAAATGGTTCATTTTACAGCTGACCTAAATAACAGGGAAGATAATAGTTTCTGTTCTACAGAGAATATTTTATTCCTCCAACCTGAAATGAAACAAGCCATTTTGATTTGGAGTTTGTTTGTTTGTTTATGTTTTTGTTAATAATGCTAATTAACAAAAAGGGGAATTTCAAAATGAACGAAATCATTTGGAATACAAAGCCAAAGTCATATGGGAGCACATTTTTTACACATTTTGTTTCCAAAATGTGAAAACAGAATCTTGGGATGGGGTTGGCTAGGTGGAGGGGAGGAGGGCTGGTGGGGCATATTTTTTCCTCTGCTTCTCAAGATGGACTTAATTACTTCAGTGATTTCTACTATTGAATCTCCAGCAAATTCCTTTCTGCAGGCTCATTGCATGATATTCCCGAAGGCAAGTCTAGATCTTTTTTGCTAAAATGTGACTGAGCTGGGAAAGATGATGCACATTATCTGTCACTAACTCGTCTCCCACTCAGAAACTTACAGGACTGTCTTTTCTCTCACTGGAAGATCTGTCCTGCTTCCTAGAATCTGGCACTGCTTTCTCATCCCAGCTGCCTTTCATCCATGCAGGAGTGTGGGGCAGAACAAGCCTTGTAAACAAGATGGTGATGCACTACAGGAGGAGAAGGCTGACCTTAAAATATTTGGATTTCTAAAGTGTCTGGTCTAATGAGCTGAGCTAGCTGAAGCCATGGGGCAGAGAGCAGTGTCACCATATTCTTGCAAGCAGCCTGCAGCCGACCTTCTCAGGGGAGAGAGAAATCAGAAAACAGCCAAACAGCCACCACCACCACGAAGAGAAAAATAAGTGTCTTGTCTTGCATGAGTGAAATTTATGGGAATAATAGAATGATGCTGCTCCACAGATGGTAGGTCAATAAAGTGGGCCTTACCCGGACTCAAATCTTTGGTATTTTAATGTATTTCCTGATTCTGTGAGTTACAGCTGCCCTGTTGCATATATATGCACATAGCCTGTAATGCTGTAGAGGACAGATGGAGTAGTATTTATCTTCTCATTCCCAATGTCCCCTTTATCTTTGTTTTAAAGGCTTGATTCAGCTTTGAGAAATCTGCCTTGCTGCAAATCAAAGTAAAAGCATGCCCTGAAAGAGGAAGACATTCGTATTTATTTTAGTTAATTGCTTGTTTGCATAATTATTCATTCCAAAATCCAACTTACAATAAAATCTTCCCTTCCATCAATACAGCCATTGTTACAGCCTCCAGCATGTCTGCCCCAGCAATCATTTGCTGGAGCTGGGAAGGCTGCTCGGTAAAGGTGAGCTTTACTGTCTAGCTCTGACCCACAGAAACCAGGTCAGAGAGGTCCCCAGTCAGCTCGAGACCCACTTGTCTTCCAAGTCATTCACCATAATTCACTGTAATAAAGGAAGAGTAAGGGGATGACGAGGAGGATTTGAGGTTGGTGAGTGTAAAGCAAGGATGACTTTTAGATTTAAGCATCTGTTTTTTGACTCTGCCATCTCTACTGTAGATGTATGGGAATGTGTGTCCCTACATATTAAAAACAAACCAAATCAGAACACTGTTTGAATGCGGAAGAATAGTGACTTGAAAGATGTTCATTATGTTCTTTCTTTCTCTGTGTGTGTGGCTTTTTTGGTTTGTTTGTGAGTGTGTTTATTGTTGTTGTTTGGGTTGGTTTCTTTTTTTGGGGTGTTTTTGTTTGGGCTTTTAGTTGGTTTTGTTTTGTTTTTGTTGGGTTGGTTGTTTTTTGGGGTTTTTTTTTGGTTTTTTTTTTGGGATTTTGTGTGGTTTTTTGGGTGTGGGTTTTTTCTTTTGTTTGGTTTTTTTGTTTGGTTGTTGTTGTTGGCTTTTTTTTGGGTTTTTGGGTTGTTTTTGTAAATATGCCTGAACAGGGGAAGAACATTGTAAAACCCTGCTTGGACCTGTGGGGCTTTGGGAGCCCTTGGCAGCATGTACCGTGCACCAGAGTGCTTCGAGACAGAGATTTTTCCCCAGTTCTGAAGAAACACATAGACTCTGTTTTGAATGCCCAATCCAAGTCAATGATGAAATGGTGTGTCCTGTTAGGCAAAGATGACAGCAGAGGGCAGGGAGTGCAGCCTACAAAATTAAAATTAAAGCAAACAAAAGGTTTTCTAAGCTTCTTTGAACATCACGTTAGCCTTTCACCCATTCCCAGCTATGAGGTGTGACCCTGCCTGAATTGGCAGGGTCTGCCAAAGGATCAGGTTCCGACCGCATTTATTTTGGCTGTGGCTATCATAAACCCAGGGGCAGAGCTGGGAGCCTTCCCTCACCCCAAGCTCTCTTTGGGATACACCCTTCCTGGGCCAAGCTGAGCCAGACTGGCAGGAGACAGCATTTATGGATGTACATCTGAGACCTAGGGACAGCCCAAGCTCTGCTTGTTGTCTAAATATAGCCAGAGGGTGTCTTACAAAGCCAACAAGGTTCCCAAACTTGATGAGATGAAGGCTGGTGCAAGCAAGACAAGGTCAGGTCACTGGATCTGGCCTTCACACGAGGAGGTGGATCATACTGAGGGATCTGAGATTTTACATTGGAGATAGCTGTAGTTGCTCTTATTTTGTGATCTATTCTGTTTTGCCCTGGGGCCTGTGCCTTTCCTCGCTGACAGTATGCAACACCCTGGTGGCCTCCTACTTCCCTTCTGTCAAAGGTACCTGTCTGAGAGGAAAGTTGTACGAGATGACAGCAGTTTGCTTTGTGATGAGTTCCAGTGTGCCTGAACTGGGAACTGGATATGGCAAATGCATTGTCCAAGCAGAAAAGGAAAGGACACTGTCTAGGTGTCTGGTTGGATGTCTCTCAGGATGTGCCTGGAATTTTACAGGATAAGCCCAGTGGTTGTCTTCTAACTGGAAGAAATGGCTGGTATCTCCTAGGGAGTTTCTGCCCCCATGTTTCCCAACGTCTCTTCCAAACGTGTGGGTATCCCAAGGAGGAGCCAGCTCCTGCAGTAATGTGGGAGGGGGAGGAGGGAGAGGAAAAGAAGCCCTGTGTCCTTGTAAGCGTAACAGTTTAGTCTTTGCTCTCAGGGACACAAGCTGGCAGTTGGCTTTGTAGTAACCCACATGACAACAGGAATAACATCAGGCATAATTAGACAAAATGATGGTATAAGTTCAACTCTTTCCCCCCAAAGCACCCAGCCCCCTCAACCCATTTTGAAACAATGCACCTTTTGTGTACTCAAAGTAGCTTTTAAAAACACAATTGATTTCTTTCTTCCCCATCACAGAAAAGAGTTTGCTGCTAGGATAACAAAAGTTGAAATGTCTCAGGCAGGATGGAGACTGAAGCAGGGAGGGGAAAAGATACTTCATCCCTCCCAGCTTCTTCTGATGTCCTCTTCCAGACCCCCCTTACCTACCACCACCCACGAGATAATCATTGTTCTTTGTTACTACTACTTTAAATGCTCTCCCTTTCCACCCCTGCCACCCAAAACAGTATCCCCTATTGTTTTGGTGTTAGAAGTATACATGACGTAGTCATGATTGTGAGGCCTTGTCAGGTTATGGATGATTGATCATGCTTCATCCACCCAATGAAGCCCATCAAAGATTAGTACAACATTTTCCTCTCTGTCTCCTTCCCCTAAGTGTGACTTGGCTGAGAGGACTACTGTGCTGGATTTGAATGGAAATTATCTAAGTGTGTGGCTCCGGCTCCCCCTGCTAGCTTCCCTCTCTTTAAAAAATGAGACTGAAATGTAATCAGATTTACTTTAATGAGAGAGGACTGAGAAAATGCATCCCATGAAAAAGAACTTTGTGGGTAACCCAGGTCCCACACCATAAACAAAATCAAGTCACTCTATATTAGTGTAGAGAAAGCCTCAACATAGGAGAAACCCTGTTTATACCCCCTCCTCATCACAGATTTACAGCCAGCCCATTAAACTGCTTTGTACCCACTCCTGTGCCACCTCCCCATGTAGATTCATGTGTACATGACTTCTGGGTAACAGGGTTGGACGTGTAAAATGGACCCGACTCTGATTTGATTTCAGTTTTCAACGGTTTTGAGTCCTTTGCTGAAATATGAGTCATTTTAAAACTGCTAAGCTAGGAACTGTGGGGGTTTTATTGGTTTGGCTGTCTGGTTTTTGAGCATCTTTAAGGCATTTAGACATGAAGTGTGATGCCAACCACTGCAGCATTATTAACATTTTAAGTGTTTGAAGACTGCATGTGACTGTGTAATGCTATATCTATATATGTGGGTGCATGTAATGTCGATAAGTGAAATTGGTTTATAGCTCTAACTAGTTATATTCTTTTTAAGGTCCCAGTGAGATACCCAGGCAATCAATTTTGAAGACTTGCAGTGCAGTCATGCAAATAAAACTTGGGAATAGTGGAGTCTGACAAAGCAGTCCTGAGAATTATGGACATAAAATTTCTTCCAGAAGTGATCCAATAGCTCTACATGTACAAAAAAGAGAATCAAAAATTATATCCTCAGAATGGTTCTTTTTTCAGTGCTCTTAATTTTGGTACATCCATCCATGTTCTTTCCTAGAGCAGGACAGTTATTATTTGTGCAAAAAATACCTGCCCTGGCAAACTTTAATCCCAAACTGATGCATATGAATTTTTGTACTGACTTAAAAATATTCAAACTTGAATATTATTTTTATAATATTCTATGAGAAGCAGAATTTTTGGAAAGCTGTATTCTTCGTTTTGCTCATGTTGGATTTGATTTTGCCACCCTAAAATTTCTGGCAAGTTTCAGGCTAACAAGTGATTGTTCCAGAACATTTAATATTGTGGCAACAGGGGATTGTTCATAAACTCTTTTCCAAACATAACTACTAGGTTAACTGTTGACCAGATAGTATCCAGAAAGTATATTTTATTGACTGTGAATTCATTAATAGTTAACTGGTGTGCAGACATTGAAACAATGTGCTGATTCTTCATATTGAATCCTATCTCAGACAAATACAATAAGATGCCATGGTCTGTTGCTTTCTCAGCTCAACATTGCTGAGTGTTGATGTCAGGGAAAAGTCTTTCTCAGTTAACAGCATTCCTAGAGCACTCTGTGGAACTGAGGGAGCTGCAGAAAACTTAGAGGCTTCATTTAGATACACAAGATGAACCTGCAAAACAGCATGACACAAAAACCCCAACCAAACAAAAACCCCCCAAAAAAACAGAAAAACAACCAAACAAAACAAAACAAACAAACAAAAAAAAAAAGGAAGCAAAAGGAAAAAAGATGATTGGGCTCCAGAACTAAAAAATGTCAGAGGGGTGCCCAGGGCAGTAACATGCACCTTGAGGAAAGACATGCAGACAAAAGATCAAAGCTTCCTGCTCTAGCACAAAGCAAGGGTTTCGTGCTACAAAAAGTTACCTCTGCCAGAAAGGTTCCTTGGGTGCCTTTTAGATAGTTATCTGTTTATATGTTTGGTTATCCGTTTATATGATTAGTTTTCGCTCCTGCAACCTGGAACGCTTAATTTTTTAGCTTTCTTTCCCAGAATTGTGGGGAAGTAATTTGTAAGCTTTATTGCCTTGCAAGGCAGAGAGGGAATGAATTCAGGTCTCTGAAAATTCAGGTCTCTGAAGAGATTTGGAAATGCTTGGTGTTGGATGTGACTGATACTCATACAGGAGTTTGGCTTCTAAATGCTGGTGTACCCAGAAACACAGGAAAAAATGTTTGTTTTAGAGTCCTGTTGAACTCCAGGAGGATAAACACTCTGTATCTGTTGAAGGCCATGATCACTGCCATAAGATTAACTAGAAAGGAAAAACACATGGCAGCCAGCCAGGAAACAAAACTATCAGAAGGTAAACAGGCATAATCAACCAGGGACTCCAGCAAGCTGCATTATTAACAGAATAAAACATATGACCCCGTCTGAAGGCCCTCTTTTCTAGAAGGATGTATCTAAATAGAAGACAATTATTTAGGGTTAAGAAATAGTGTTAAGGCCATGGATAAAGCCAAGAAATAGGGCCAGCCCTTGTTGTGGTGGTACACTGAGGATGGTGCTTTTGAAGGACCAGAGAGTGCATTACTGCTCATGCCAGCCCCTAAGGAGAGACATATTGACCATACCTGTCCTTCTGTGGAAAAACTAATTGTTGGGGTTTTTGTTTAGTTTTGTTTGTGGTTTTGTTTGGTGTTTGGGTTTTTTGTTGTTTGTTGTTGTTGGTTGTTGGTGTTGGTTGTTTTTGTTTTTGGATTTTTTTTGTTTTTGTTTGTTTTTTTTTTTTTTTTTTTTTTTTTTGGTTTGTTTTTTTCTTCTGGCAAAGCGTATATGAGAGTGAGGATGGTAGGATTTTCCATCATTGCTTGTGAGATTGTTCGTGTTGGTCTTGCTCTGTTTCTGTGCCAATCATACCCCACTGGTCAGACTACTTTGGCAGAAATGGTATCTATTTGTATTTGATAGATTTTTTTGTCCTAGTGTTTATCAAATTGATTTATATACGTACATACCTGTTGGCACCCCCAATGTTTGCAACTGAAAATACTTTACTCCATTTTCTCGTGCAGTGTATAACTATCTCTTATCCATTTTGAGCCTGCCATCTGCAAACAGCCAGGAAGTGTTTCCAGTTCATGGAGTTCTGTTTTACCTCCTCAATTGTGGTCACAGAGTTGCACTTAATCATGCATGGATTTTTTTGTGTAACCTTGAAAATGAAACAGGAGTTTAAAAGACAGGGACAAACCACTTTTTGTCTACCAAAAAGTAAACTTCTTCCTTGTTTTAATGCAGTTGCTCTTTCTCTAAAAGATCAAATGCACTTGAGAGACTGACAGTCTCTCAAATTTTCACTAGCAAAAAAAGGAAGGATTTGTAAAAATTCTGTACCTTGATGAAGCTGTTTTGCTCTTCCAAACAAGTCTGTCTCTGGCTTGTTTGCAGAGCAATTAGTCTTGTATTCCTCTTTACTCTTCTTTCTAACAGGTGATAGGAAGACTGCTCTAATGTACCAGTAGACCTTCTTCAGCACACTGGGGTGGCTGTGTTGCACTGAAAGGCTGTGGTCTAATTCTGTGAATTCTATTACATTTACAATCCAATACTGTAGATGTAATTATGAACAATTTCACCTCATGTTGGCTGCATTATTGAAAATAATAACCTGGATCAATCACACCATATAGATGACATGAAATTATTAAAAAGACAATAATTAAGTCACAGTGCTTTTCAGATTTTCTTGTTATGAGAGAAAAACAAAGCATTTTTCTTTATCTACAGTTATAAAATCATCATTATGGTATCCATACCCTGGTGTAATACTGTAGGTTGGAACAAGCTATGCCTTCTACATCTTTGACTTTAAATATCAGATGCTTTGGGCTGTTTGAAATGTTGGGGTTTTTTTTAGTACTTACTTTGATATTTCCTGGCCATATTGAGACCTAAGTGCAATATGGATGATGTTTTATGATGTAAGACCATGTGACTGTATTATATTTGCATTCTGTGTATAAAGGCCAACCAATGTGACTAACATATTGGAATCTGTTTGTGCGACTCAAGGTTTTGCACATCTAGTTCTGGAAATCAGACCGGTGGCACAGGCCTGGGAACAGCTGCAGCTCTATAATGCATTGTTCTGCCTTCCTAGCTCCAGATCAGCAGTCTGAATTTCTTTTTGCTGTGGAGTCTGCCCAAACATCCTTTTGAAAATGACACATCCTGATGCTGGAAGACCTTCCCAGGAAAGTTTCAGCAGGGAGGAAATGGGAGAATATAACATCTCATAAACTCCCTATGACTCCAGAGCAAGGCCCAAAGGCTATCATTACTGAGATGCATATTGTTAACATCAGTTCCAAAAGAGGATCTCAATTTATTGTGTGTTGGGAATTTCTAGAGTCAGCTCCATCCTGCTATGTGGTATAACAATGTGTCAGTTGCACAATAGGAGTAACCTCACAGTATTCATATGTCACTTCAACAAGAGAGCAAAAAAAAATACTCTTGTAGTTACAGGGTGGTTAGCTTTTTCTGACATTCGATTCTTACATGGCAGGCATCAGTGCTTTAATGGGTGAGATTTTTGGACTGAAAACAAAATCATTAATAGAAAACAGTTACGAATCTGTACTTCCTATCCTTGACAAACTTCCCTATTTTTTCCCCCTTTTATTGTCATGTCATGTCAGAGCTGATTATAAAAGACAGGTTTTGTAACATTACATGGGTGGGCTTTGGACTATTGAGCTTCTGTTCTGGAGATCACAGACCTCAGTTTCACTGTCATTGCTCTCTCCCTAACAACGTGAAAACACTGAAGTGACATCCCAGAGGTAAATTTTTTAGCCTTGAGTCTAAGTTCATGGATTCTGAGACAGAATGAAAAAGTAGTATTTCATAGTCACAGACCAATCACAAAGCAGTTTCTATTGTGATGGAAAACTAAGTAGCAAATGTGACTCTTGCCTCTCAATTACCCAGTATGTCATAGTGGTTGATCTCTAAAGATAGGCTAGGTCGTGTCCAGGCACCATCTGATACAGAACAAGACCACCCACAGAGGACACCCAGCAGGCAGGTCTGCCAGGCTGCTGCTGTCCTGCTGCAGAGATACTGAAAGCAGAAATGGTGACAAACAGGCAGTGCCATTAGCAGCACAACAGGAAATGCTCAGAGATGAAGAGAGAGAGGCTGGAAGATAGGAATGAGACAAGGGCTTACATAATCATATTTAGGCAACCATAAACCCATATCAACACCTTCCCCTATGTCCCACTAAATTTTTAGTTCCAGAGGTGCCTGGAAGAACTATGTAAAGTGAAATCAAACCACATCAATGTAACATGTGGCATGAGCAGACACGACAGTTAAGTCCTACCGCTAACACCCTTAGTAGCTTTCAGACTAAGGAGTGTGTTTCTCACCCTTGCTCTCCTACCTTTGCTCTCCTACATGGAGCAAGAAGTACCATAACAGGAGGTGAGTGTTGTATTTGGACCCTGACTGCCTTCTCTGCCATGTATTGTGGCATAGAAACAGGCTTAAAACAACTGCATGATGGACAGATCTGCTTTCTGGGAAGAGCCTGATGTAAAATCTGATTCGCAATGAACAGAGCTGGATGCATTTTTTCCCTTGTTTTTTGTTGCATTCTTAAAATGTGATGTCAGAGACCTTCTTGGTGCACATAGATATGTTCTGGTTTGTCCAGGCCTGGGAGGATTTATAAGAACAAGGGAAGTAAATGGTTAAGATTTGTCTCAGAGTAGCAGTTCAACCTAAATCTGTAAAACTGCCTCGTAAATCTCTGGAAATCATTAGCTGTTAATCCATTGCTCAGCTGATCATTGTGAATAGTATAAAGGCTTTAAATTGTCATTATCCAGGAAAGGCCATCTTTTGCTGCTGAGAGAACAGCTCTCAAGTTCATTTAACAACATGTGATAGGAGCAGTGTGGTGATAGATTGAAACAGACTAGAAAGATTGGAGCAAGCTAGTGATTTACCTTCTCCATAAATTGGAACCACTGTGGCGGGATGAAAGATGCCAGAGGGGATGGTGGAACTGATTACTCAAAATCAAGTAAAAATCTAAATTTCCTCCTCTTTTCAGGCCTTCCCCACACCAAACAGAAGATACGTGAGCAGATCCTCTCTACTTCACAGGAACTGCCAATAGAAATTCCTTAGCTCCATGAGGAATATATTCTGGGGCCTTGCGAATCATGAGGTCACCTGAAATAGAACAATCACGCCAGGCATTTTCAAATCCTCCTGGTCACAAGGAGTGAACTTAATAAAGCACTTGTTTAACTAACAGCAACTGAGGTGTCATGAGCAAGTGAATTCCCTATCACTTCCTCTTGTCACCTGTGATCTATCAACCTCAGGAGGTTCAGAAGTTCATTCATAACCTGCGGAAGAGCAGGACTGTGGGTCCAGGCACATGTGGTGCCTCTGAGCCCTTTCTCTGCATCCTTGGCCAGTGGGGCTTCATATTCAGACAAAGGTCTCCAAGGAGTGACAAGGCAAGGATGCGGTCCAGGTTAGTGCCACACTGTGCCACTTGCCTTGGCACAGATCTGAAAGCTGTTGCTCTGGGTTACCTGGGGGTCTTCTCTGATGAGGCAAGAGAGGGGTGTGCTGGGTGTGTAAGGCATTGTGCCCACTGCAACTCATTCAAACTACATTTTGTGCAGAAGTGACACTATGGCCCATACTCTTCCAGACAATTGCAACAAGAAAGCCCTGCCCATCATCTCTCACTCTATTTCTCCTTCCTTTCCTCTCCCCGGATTGGGCACCACTGCTCGAGAGCAGTGGGAACAGGCTCATGTGGATATCCTGTCAGGACAGCTCATGTTATGCCCCAAGGTCACAGGAAGACATCAGCCACTTCACAAAACTTTTGCACCACTGGTGGAGTCCCTGAGGGTCAGAGCACAGGTGGGGTTCCTATCCCATTCCTGTTCAAACACCCAGCGGGTGACTCTTAGTTTTCAGTTTTGGTCTTCTGGCTGCTCCGTCCCTGTGTGTTTAAGTATGTGTTGTGTGTGTAGGGAGAGAGTAATACCGATGTTTTTCAGAACCACTCATTTTCTTGCCTTGTTTTTTCCCCTTTTCATAGCATTATTACTCCATTAATATTCCTGAAAGCCAAGCTCTAGTCCAATGGGTTCTCATGATTAAAGACTAAATGCTGCAGAGGAGATGACAGTCCTCACATGTGCCAATGAGTCAGTGAATTCCTTTGTGAAGCCTAAGTCCATCCAGATGTTGACCTCAGCTCTGATGCTATGTTCTTTCCTTATTTTCCTCTAGCATTGCTGGGTCTATTTAAGATGGGTATGACGTGACCATCAATGAAGAAAGACAGGCTCTCTAAGAGGGTAAAATGCTTTCCTTCTTTCTACAATAGGATTGTGAAGCTCTTTCCACTGCCGTAATTCTTGGCTGTTGCCTTAAAAATGCTTGTGTTACAAATATTATTGCTCATTTGGTGCTATTTGCATTATGCAAGCCTAAATGCCTAAAGGCAATCAAAGTATCTTTCTCTAATTTGGATTTTCAGGCTTTTTCTACAAATAACTACATGGGACTACACTGCTAAGCAGAGAGTACAGAAAAGCAAAGACCTATCTGCATGTGGCTGCTAGAAATGTTCTGCTTTCGCAGTCTAAAACCAGTATTTTCATTAACTACAAAGAGAGAGAACAGTATTCTGCCTACCGACATTTCCCCAGCAATTTTGCTGGTTCTTTACTTTTCTTTGTAATCAATTTCTTAGAAACTGGACTCTGAATTGCACTTCTGAGCAGTTGCTGGTCTAGGTATTTTCTTGCTGTGGATCAGGGCAGCTCCATCATCTTCCCCTGCAGGCTGTGTTGCAGCAGGCCAGGAAGTGCACTGCTCCTGAAGGTTGGTTGTGACAGGACCAGAGGCAGGCATAGAGCACTGACTGCTGCACAGGTTTTAGCGGGGCTCCAACAGAGGAAATGAGGGTAGTGCCAAATGAATAATGTTCTAGGCTTTTCCTTTGCCTTTCCCACCCCTCTGGGTGACAAAAGCTGCTCTTTCATGATGTACATCAGCAGAACTGGATATTTTTTCTAGGACTTTAAACAGATTTCTGGAGTCTGATCTTTAGACACATTTACTTTGCCAAGTCCCCTCCCAGATTTGGGACATTTTCTTAAGTGGTACTTTGCTTTCCTGTTGTGGGATTCAGCCTGGAGATGCAGGGAATATAAAAGGGGATTTCCTAGTCTCAGCCTGTCCAGTTACATCCAGCAAAATGGAACTTTCAGGAAGTTCCTCTCCAGCTGTCATAACATACCCTCACCATACTGACCTGCCACAGTGTTGTTTCCTGTTGAGATATAATTGGTCAGCTGATGAGGGGGGCTTTAGAATGGGAGCAGAATGAGCAGAGCAGTGCACCTCTGGTACTGTTTAGTCTGGATACCCTTATTCCTTTGGTACTGGGATTGGCTTGGATTTGCTTAGGGCGCCAGGCCCTTAGTTACAGATGCTTCACACCTGGTTGCCATGCACACATGAATCCTAGGCCTGCTGCTCAGCTCCTGACCCCTTTTCCAGGTTCCAGTGACTTCCACTCCCTGTTCAAGCCTTTGCATTTCTGTGCTTGCACCAGGCATTGCTTCCCTGAGCTGCAGCATTAGATGCACTGCCTCTTCCACATGTGCAGCTTTCTGGTCTTGGAGGTAGCTTTGGCCCCTTCCCCAAATTTCCCCAAATACTGCCCTTTGAGTAGAGGTAAGGTAGGAAAAGTGCCAAGGGCAGTGACAGCTCCAAAATGGCAATTCTGACCAGATGCAAAATCAGAATTCAACCCTCTGGAGCCTCTGTGCCAAACTCCTTCCACCTGATTGTGCTGAATATGCCTGAAGGCAACTGTCAATAGGCTGGAGTCCCAGTGACTTGATGTCTGTGATACAGTTAACACAAACTGGCATGTCCCTGTTTAGTTTCCTCTATAAAATTCTTATTTCTACTCTCTACTTTTCTCTCCCTCTTGCTCTTTCTTTTTGTTTGTTTCATGATCTCTGCCAAAATTACATTGATTTACTTGTAACAACTCATGCCAGGCTCAGAACAGCCATATCTGAATTTATGGGCCAATTTTCAAACAGAGTAATTTCCTGCTATTTTCCTGCCTCCTGAGTCAGAACAGTATATTTCTGCATACTGCCAGGCATGGACAATTCTTACTTAGAGATGAAGCCATTCCAAACCAGAGCCAGCATGCCTTTCAAAGGCCAAGTCTTTCAGCTCTTATTCAGGATTTTTATTATAATGATCCAGACACGTGTTTTCTCACGGCCTGTACATTACAGCTCTCATGGCATTTCAGAGATGCAGAAAGAGTGATGGAGGTTACTTTGCAGCGCTTTTCAGAGGTGGTGTTGGGATGAGTTTGAGTTATTTGTTTATGAGATTAATTTATACAGTGCTGCTGCAGAGCTGGTAACAATTTTCATTATGTACTAGCTGTCTGTAGAGCATCTTCAAAAGGGATCTGCTCTATCTCATGGCAGAAAGCAGCACAAGTATGAAAGGAACTCCAAATACTTAAAAAGGCAGCACACAAACAGACTTTGTCCTCCTTCTCAACAACCCACCTTGACAGCACTGGTTTGATAATCAGCAGCTTCTGTGCATTAAGCCAGCCCCATCTGGCTTAGTGACTCAGGGATGTAAGGCAGGAGGGAGGGCTTCTTCCAGTCAACAATTTGACTGCTTATTTTCAGTCTCAGAGACCCACATCACATCTGGAATTTTCCCAGTCATGGGTTTTGGTTTTGGATTCATATTGTGAGAGCATAGGGAGGGTTATTTTACCATCCAGAATTTCCAGTAGTAGACTGTGGCATTCAAAATTAAAATAAAACAAACAAACAAACAAAATTGTAATCCTTCCTGCAAAGTGTCATCTGCTCTTAGGGGTACAAGGAACCACAAAAACCACCACCAACAAAAAACCATCATCATTAACTTCACAAAATTCCCAAGGAACAGGCAATACAACAGCCTGAGGTTCTAGGTGAGTAAGAAGTAAATGTAGTCTTGAAGACATATATGTTAAGATGCTGAGTTCCTCATTCAGTGAAAGCCCTGAAGTCCTCCCAGACAGTAAGCCCCAATTTCCTCATTAGAAGAAAATGCATTAAGGGACACTCACAATTTAATGTGCTCAATTCTGAGCCAGATTAACCTATGGTACTCTGTGTAATCCCTGATGAAAGGCAAAGCAAAGAGCTACCTGGAGGACCACCAAGGCACTGGATATGAGACATCCTCTCAAACAAAGTTCAGTTAAGGGAAGGCTCCAGATCCATGTCAGATGATAAGACAGGAAAGGAGGAATTAGCTTGCTCAAGAGGTCCTTCTAAAGGAAGGGATGGTGTAGGATGGTGAAGAAACTCAGCCTGTCTATACTCTTTCCTCAATTAGAGCAAGAAGTGGCTCTCCCACAATCTTTTATTTTACTTAGGGTGTTCAGTGAAGGCTTCCAGGTGTTTCTGTATCTCTTTCCTTGCTGTTTCCTTTCCAGGAGTGGTGATCTGCAGCTCTCTGGGAAGACTTAGCATCCTGTTGGTCATCAGCCCCTGACAACAGGCTGGCTGTGGGCCTTTGGATTTTCCCACTGACCTCATTTTTCAAGGTTGTATTTTCCACCTCTGATGGGTTCAGGTTTGATCTTAAAATAACTCTACCTTGCAGTGATTCACCCACATCTAAGGGTTGGGTTTCCTGGCCTCTTCTGAGCCTGGGTGTGTTTTGGTTGCTCCTCACTGATCACTACTCAGTTTGCCCCCAGGAGGGCCTTTTGACCATGCTCTGATATTTTTTTTTTTGTGCTCTAGTCATATTGAAATGTATTTCACACCCAATATCTGTCAACAACGGGAGGGAGCTGAGGATATCATGACAAGCTTTGACTTGAAAATGTTTAGTATTAGGTGCTTATGTATTTTCCAAAAACAGGTACAACTCTGCATTGCCATGGTGACATAGCCCTTCTTAATTCTCCTAAGCAATGGAAATTAGGGGACTTACTGGCCAGAGAAGGAAAGTATGGACCCAGGGGCCTGGAAGATGACACATACTTGTTCATGAGTTTGGAAGCCCACTTAGTCCATGGAGAGAAAGCATAATTCAAAAATTGCTAGCTACTGACATCCAAGAGTAGGATTTAGATTCACCAAAAAAGAAACAAAAAAAAGTAAAAAAGAAAAAAGAAAAGAAAGAGCTTTAATCAATACAACAAACACAAATCTTCTGCATCTGGTTGAATTTTTTTTTGTCTGTGTGGCTATTTCCCATCTATATTCTGCTTTCTAAGCAAGAAAGGAAGACCTGCTTCTTTTTTACCAACTATATATGTACAGGACAAGATTAAGATTCAATAATCAGTGAATTTTAAACCAGACCCCTCCCCTCCCAAAAAAAAAAAAAAAATATCCACCTCCCTTGCAGGAAGACTAAAGGATGAGCCTATTTTATTTTTTCTTACATCCTGACATTGACTGGCTTCAAACACCTTGTACAGTATTGCAGTTACAGGATGTAATGTTACCACATATCCTGAATTTAGGTTTTGGTGGGAAACAAAGGCTCTCTGTCATTCTATTGGGGAATTCACCAGTATTCCTGCCAGCTCATCATCTTCCTAATGTTGCCAAGTAGTAAGTGATTAATTGCCATGAGACAGAAGAGGAAAAAACCACAAGATACAACAGAAAAAGAAACATTTTGGAAATTAACGTTTACAAGATATATTTGCTTGCACTTTGATATTTGAATCCTTTGTGTTCACGTCATCAGGCTTTTGACAAAAGTTCTGATGTTTGTGTGCAGAGACTATCTGGTAAGAGTGAGGAGTTCAGGAACTGAGGATTTAAGGAAAACAGCAGCTATCACAGGATTTGACAACCTGCATGTCCTTTAAAACAGAAATGCCTAAACTGTGAGTCACAGCTGGTGTCTAAGGCCAACTCACCTGATTAATGTTTTCAGCTGAGACTGACTTAGGAAGATATGAAAAATCATAGGAACTGATATCAGCTAGTGGTCCCAAATCACTTGATGATACCAAGCTGGGAACTGCATATGGGACTAAAGGGATCGTTACCATGACTTTGGCATCATCCATCCTTTCCTCTGATGACACAGCTTGAGTACATTGTCAGACTAAAGCTGAGAAAAGCTACAGGGAATGGGCATGGGCAGGAGGGTTTGCTTGGCCCTGCTTAATTCTGTTAGCTCCTTCTTAAAAATATTCCTCAGAAGCAGATTTATCTGCCAAGTTTTAGCATGGCATGAAATATGTACAGCCACATAACCCTCCACCTCATTCCAAAAATGGAGAGGGACTAAGAAAAGACCGACTCAGGTTTAGCATTCGCAACATAGAGGTCCTGAACGTCAGTCAACCAGGGGCAGACTGTGATTTTACCATAAAGTTTCAGCTGCAGAAATCCCTCTTGTGCTGAGAACTGGGAAGGAAGTATGTGGGAAGGGAAAAGAAGGGAGAACAGCTAATGTGGAGGGCAAAGGGGGTGACAGCATGGGAACAGAAGGATGCTGGAGAAGGATGGAGAGAAGTGAAGCCTTTCAACCCCTCACCAGCAGTGGCACCTGTCCCAATCTTGGACTCACTTGTGTTTCAGTGGCTTGTCTTACTGCCATGGCTTTGGGAAAAAGAGCCTGTTTACAGGAAACTAGCTTGCTGTGCTTCCCACAGCTTTGCTGGGCTGGGGTGGAGGCAGAAGCTGGCTCTCTTTGCTGCTGAGAAAGCTCCAGCTTCTAGGGGTGTGTGAATGCTGCAACTCACTTCTTCCCAACCCTACCTCCTTTCCTCAGCACTGACACTTCGCCACTCTAGCCTCAGCCACATGGGTGTTTTGCAGGGTTTGTGGTTCCCAAAAGGGCTGAAGGATCCCTGGAAGCTTCTGGGTCCATGTTGTGGCTCAATCCGTGGGGACAGACCCCTACCTGGTATTACCATCCCTTGCATCCTTAGGCTTCACTGGAGACATTTAATAAACAGATTTCCTGTAATAGATGGCAGCAATGACAAGAAAAATAAGATGTTGCACCACATCTTGGCAGGAGTGGCTCAGGACAATTTAGGCAGCTGTCTGTCCTCTCCCAACCCTCTGCCTCTGTTCCCATGCACACTTGCTTACGGGTCATGCTGACGGCTGAAGAGAAAGCTGTGCACTGTCTTCTTTAGTAGCAGGCACAGAGGTTATCATTCCAGCCTTGAAAACCAAGGCTGCAAACAGAGAAAGGGGGAGGTGACATATTTTGGTAGAAATAAGTATTTAAAATACATCATATTTGTTCAGCTTGTAAAACTCCTGCTGTCTCCCTTCCTTTTCAGGCAAATGCTTGGCTTGTTTCCCCCAGCACACTGCATTCCCGTCACCCTGTCCCTGCGGCTACTAACCCACCTCCTAAAGCTTAAAGAGGAGCTTGTGGGCCAGCTTCTGTCCCAGTCCTCGCAGCGGCTGTTGCTCGACTTGTACACAGCAGTGTGTGCTGGATGGAGCTCCTGCTCCTGATGGACAGAGGGTGCCAAACCGCATGAATCTGGGGTTTGGCAAAGCCCGGCTGCTTTCAGCCAGAGAGGCAGGGAACGCCGGGGGCAGCAAGCCCCAGCACAGTGGGTTCGTCACCAGCCAGGAGGGGCTGGTCCTGGAAAAAAGGGAGATGTCCCCGTTAGTCATCGCCCACCCGCTGGTAGCTGGGAGGCTCTCTTGTAGCATCTGCTGCTCGGCAAGGCACAGACAGGGTCAGCGGTGCTGAGGGCTGATCCCTGAAGAGCAAAGGGCCACTGCTCCAATCCAGCTACACATTCTCCACTCCCCACAAGCCACGGGGCTGCTGCCAAGAGTCAGCAGTCAAAAGCCTAATGCTGTCATGATACTTATTCAGTGCACGCTTAAAGACATCGGGGATGGCAATAGCATGCACACTGCAGTATGTGGCTGTGCAAAAGATGTGGGACACTGACAGGAGGGAAAGGGTGTCTGGGATGACAATCCATACCTGCTTTTTACAAAGCTTGCCATAGTTCCATATTCCAGGTATTTCTAAGAGTTTCAGTTTTAATAACAAACAAAAAACATTTTGTTGAATTGAAAGCACATTGGATTTACTTAAAAATACACAAAATGTATGTATACACAAACAGGGATCAAAAAGCTTCTCAGGTATTACACAAGTATATTCAACAGGCAAGAAGTACATGAGTAGGATGTTGTTTTTCACAAGCTGTTGTTGTGTTCCTCACTTGTATCTCCCAAATACACTTTGGAAACCTCTTTCTGAGGAAATGTAGTATTGAGAAAGCTTTGGGTAAGATTTCATAGATACAAAGCAAATGGATTATATAGGACTTTACCTTCCATAAGGACTGATGAAAACTAACTTAGGAAAGCAGCCTCCCACCCAGCCTGTCTGGGATTTCTGGGACACTTCTACTTCAGCTATCATACTTAAGGTATCCAGAACAGCGATATCTCTGTGATAACTGCAAGAATACTAATAACAGCCAAAAAATAGCTAATTGGAAATTCAAGTGACAGCATAGAGAATAGCTATACAGGTTTTGATCTCACACGTTTACCCCTCATGGGAAAGAAGTGGAAAGCAAAAGTCATGAGACCAAAGAAGTGTGGACCTCATCACTAGAGCCCGGCACTTGCAGCTTGTCTGAGGATTACACTGGGGCATTGAACTGTACAGGATGCAGATGCCTGCCAATGTCTGTCTCTGCTTCCCCTTCACCTCCATTTCACAAAAGAAGGTCTACAGTACTCTCTTTTCTTTGAAGACCTTTAAAAATCACACAGAATATTCCATGGCTGCAGACCTAAGCCATCCTTCCCTTGGGAAACTGCTAGGTAGGTTGTATCTAACCCTGGCAAGACACATTGTCCTACAGTCTCCTAACTTTGACCCTTTCATATATTCTTTAATTGCCCACAAGAAAAACAGACTCATAAAATGCAACTCATTAAATGCCCACGCAGTGAGACACTACTACTAAGCCTCTGCTGCTAAGGCTTTCAGATTTCACATGGTATTAAAAAGTTTACAGGACACTTGGTCCTCTTTAATATTGCAAAACAACCTTTTGGGTCATTTGTGCCATAAACTAGCAGTGCAAGTGAACCAAAGAAACCCAGATTTTATTGTAATCCATGTTACTAGGAGTTGTGCTTTAACACTTCAAGACTTGGCCTGAAGGTAAAGAAGCAGTAGCTTTTACAGACTTTTTTTCCAGCAGAGAGAGAGGTTGGCAAGGTACAGAATGAAATAATCCAAAGAATGCCACCCCAAATGCACTGAATCCCATGGAGAATTTGATGCAGATTGCTTAGAAATCTCATGTCATTTTTTTCTGCCGAAGTGCAGATCAGGCAAAGTGAGGGAAATTTCCTTCTAATTTAGTCCTAAGGATCCCATTTTGAGAGAGTTTACCAGTATCAAAAGAGACAGCATTTTCCTTTACTGTTCAAAAAAAGTGGAGGCAGGCACTACAAATCTCCTTCCACACAACAAAATGCATCTTGTGTATCAAGATTTATCTGCTTCTCATGCAGTCCAGGGTTTTTCTGCAAAGATTTGAGAAGCTTTATTTGTATCATCATGGGCATGTAATGTTATCATAGCTGAGAAAAAAACTTCAAAACAGGTACAATCTAGCAATGTAATCAGAAAACCTGTGGGTTTTTTTCGCTTCAGCAGCTGGTTTCAATGCCTTTCCAGCTTGATTTTATGTGGGCAAGAAAATGGTGAAAACAGTTCCAAGACATTTGTGAGGGACTTGGCTCATTAAAGCGCAAGATTTGAAAAATTTCTTGAAAGCCACCATTAGAAACCTTCAGGGAAGAAGATAATTCCTACCCACTAGGTCTTCCATATGGAGTTTTGCGCTTATAGGAAGGGTAAGTCAAGACATGTAACAAGAAACATTGATTGGACATGGGGCAAAAGGGAGGATTGCAAGAAGAGTTTTTGAATCACCAGTAGGTGCTGGAGATCTGAAATCTTTGCAACATGACCCTGTGTGGATCCTTTCTTCATTTGGTGTCATAACTGGAAAAGCAGGGCTTTACTTCCTGGCTTGTATCAAAACAGGTGTTAAGCAGCTGGATGCCTTAAATGCTGTGATATCTCAGGTCATCAAAGACTGCTGAGAAATACATGCCCAAGGCTTTGGGGGTGTGTCAGCTCACCAGCCATCAGCTCCTGCCCATGACAGGATGTCCAGCAGAAGGTACTCATAACATCCACATTCCTGGGCGTGGTCCTGGATTGATTTGGGACCAGTACATTGGTCCCAATGTACTTTGGGACCGATGTACATACCAGGACATTGGGACCAGCACAGATGAGAGACAATCTGTGGTGTGTAAATGGTGGTATACATGCCTCCAATTGTCCAATCTCGTGACATAAGACCAGTCATTAAAATACTACAGAGACACTGTTTTTAAACTTGAGGAACTTGGTGGCCCAAGTCAATGATCTGTCTTGCGTGAGGTTACCAACCATTCTGTCCAGTACATACCTAAAGAAACTGTATAACTCTGAAACAAACAAAGCTTTAAATCACCCAGCTTCATAATTAAAAAAAAAAATTGGTAAAGTGTTAAAAATATTTGTTGCATTATGTTGCTGAACAAAACAGAGAATGGGATCTTCTGCTGCCCCCGAGTCCATAGAGCTCATAGGGCTGCTAAACTGACTAGGGTGCTGAGTTTTATTAGTATTAGTTAAGCATGTGTAATATGATCCAAAAGACACAATGCAGCTCTCGACCTCAGATTCCATTTAAAAAATTGGACAGCAAATGACAACAAGCTCAGAGAAGATCAGAAGAAGTAAAGTCTGCTTTAGGAGTGGAAGGATTTATGCTGTAGCCTGGCATTCTATTGTCTGTATTGGGCTCTACTGAGAGTTTGTCATTGGCTTGTGCCAATGCCACAGAGCCTGTGCTAGTCCCAGAAGGATTTTGATAGGCAAATATATGGGAACTTGACACTCTGAGACAAGGAGGTTGATCCTTGGCTATAGAGTAGGAAAAGATCAAGGAACTGGAAGGAAAAAAGGAAAGTGGTAATTAAGAAATCTTTGTTTAGGGTTGCAGCAATTCCCAAACTTGAAACAAATGATGGCAGTTTTCCCCTAATTTCCACTGGCAACACCTCAGAAGGGTTTTGCTTTTTTGGCATGAGGGATAGTCTCAAGTAGAGTCTTTATTTCATAGCCCACTTCATCTGCTCACTGCTATCACAGACCTCCAAACAAGCTTTAAGATTGTGTTTTCTTCCTAGAGCACCCAGTGGTTTTAACATCTGGAACAGCTGGATATTTGGACTGTATTTAAGAAATACTTGTGAGAGGTACTGGCAAGTGATGTAAAGGAGACTGATGGTCTGGGTTAAATCAGTGTACCTGTAGGTATTGCCATTTTTTTATAGATAGAGGGAATATGTAGTGTAATATCTCAAAGACTGGAAGTCAGGTGTAAGGCAAAAAACAGTACCTTAAAATCTTTACTCCCAGTTCTGCTTTTTAAGCACAAAACTGTCCTTCAGAAAAGGTACTAAAGATCAATGCTTTGGTTATCCTTTTGAAGTACTTGCATGTTGTCACTCTCTCTTTGTGCTTCAGGTATGATGAATAACTTCAGGGGTGAATGTCCCTATGCTGTATCACAGTCTCAGACCTATGTGCCAAGCATCCCTGCCTCACAGGAGGTGATGTCTCACACTCACACATTTAGTGTCCTTCTCCTTGTACTGTAAAAAAAAAATACAAAAGCACCCTGAACAAATGCATTAAAAATCAGAGTCATGGTTCAATGGAATTATTCAGCAACAGCATAGAGAAAAGATAATTTCAGGTGACACCTGTGCAGAACAGGTTCTCAAACTTGAAAGTACAGGCTTACTCAGGGCTGAGCCCAAAAATATACATAGGGGATACAATATGGAAGCAGCTATTCTGCAAGAAAGTGTGAGAACCTTTCCCTGAGGAACCCTTACCCCAGATCCACATGAGCATAAAGGAGAAAATTTAGGCCTCGAGGTGTTGCCAGAAGAGTAACATACCTTATGTAAAGCACATTACAAAAGCAAATGCTGAGCTAGCAAGAATCTCTCTCTAGTAGCAGTGGGAACCCCCTCCTGCTTTATTTTGTGAAGTATCTTTCATATCTTCTGCCAAAGACTTTAGGCGACATCAAGTTTTGCAAGGAGGCGAGTAATAATAGAGCCAAAACTTGGTTCAGACTGCCAATAAGGAGTCACTGCAGCCTGGAACAGTGAAAGGTCATCCACAAAGACATGAACACACATTTTTTTGCCCCAGATTCTGGACCAAGTGTTCTGAGGAAGAAGCAAACAGTTGGACTGGGTCCAAAGCATGGGGAGAACTTGTAATTAATCTTTTTGTAATTCTTTTCCCACCCTAAATCTTCCACATTTCCTGCCTCACTTAACTCTTTCCAAAGTATCCTCCTGCAATGTCAGAGTTGCTGAGGCTTGATGCAGACCAGATACAGGCCAGATGGCCCCCTGAATGCCACCCTTAGGCACCTCTTATGGGTGACTGGGTTTTGGTGTCACAATTGCCACTTTCCAAGAGTGCTTTAAAGCTTGGTCTGAAAAATTCATCTTGCCCTGAGCTTCAATAACTGCCTGACAGTCATTTCTTTTCACCTTTACTGGCAAGCTGAATATCAACTTCTTACACAGCTGCACATTTTTAGGAACAGGTTCAACAAGATGGTACAATAAAGTTCACCAGTGTGCAGCCAGTGTACGCATAAACCTCTCTCCAGGGGTACCCAGGAGGCACTCTGTGAATCACAGAGTGTTTTGAATTAAAATAAGTGTACACATACTTCCAATTTCAGAATTTAATTTCATTTGCTTTCCTTTGCAGCAATGAAGTTAGAATTTCAGTTCATTTTCTTACCTTCTCTGTGCCTCTCTCTTTTCCCAGCTCTAGCTGGGACATTAGCAAAGATACAACACAGCATCCCCCACACTACAGCATGGTTGGCTGCCTAATGCTTCTCAGTTTAGGAGTTCTACTAGTACTTTAAAGGGAAAACAAAGAAAGAAAGACAGAAAGAAAAAGAAAGAAAAAAGAAAGAAAAAGAGAAAAGAAAGAAAGAGAGAAAGAAAGAGAGAAAGAAAGAGAGAAAGAAAGAGAGAAAGGGAAGAAAGAGAGAAAGGGAAGGAAGGAAGGAAGGAAGGAAGGAAGGAAGGAAGGAAGGAAGGAAGGAAGGAAGGAAGGAAGGAAGGAAGAAAGAAAGAAAGAAAGAAAGAAAGAAAGAAAGAAAGAAAGAAAGAAAGAAAGAAAGAAAGAAAGAAAGAAAGAAAGAAAGAGAAAGAAAGAAAGAAAGAAAGAAAGAAAGAAAGAAAGAAAGAAAGAAAGAAAGAAAGAAAGAAAGAAAGAAAGAAAGAGAGAGCCTGTTTTAGTTTGAGCTGTAACCGCACCTGTGGTTCCCCAAAGACAGCAATCCAAACAGCCAGGGGTGCAGCAGGCTCATCTCTTCAAAGTTTGTCCCCTTCTGTGGTTTTGGGCGTTTTAAATCTTTTTCAAATCCACAGGTACTTGCAATGCTGGAACTGGAAAACTCAGAAGATGTGGAGTGAGGCACACCATGGCTGTGCCTACCAAGCTCATTACCAGCCGCCTTTATATCTCCACAGAGCTGAGCTCTTTGTATCTAGGAATGGGGAGAAGTGACCAGTTTTTGCTGTCCAGGAGTGACAGTCACCTGGTGCCTTCACGTCAGTGGTGTAAAGAGGGGCAGTACTACTCCCAGGATACTTTCCCTTCTCCCTATCCCATGGCTCTTTGAGAGCAAACAAGCTACAAGCAGTCAACTTCACTTTTTTTTTTTTTTTTAATGTATTGATGTCAATTTGTAGAGCATTTGTCTCTACCTTGTATCCATTTAGATTAACATCTGGACTAAAAACCTAGGTGCAAGAGGTCAAGAATTTCTCAAATAATCCTTTTATTGTGCAAGGTGAGGCTGTTTGTTTAGAGCAGGTGCTGTCTCTGCTCTGAAGGAGATAAAATTGGCCTTGTTGCATGGTTTCTGGGGTGCACTTCAGAGGTTCTTTGGCAAGGCAGATGCATGCTTTAAGCTGGAGGAAGGATTGAAGACCCCCAGGCTACTGCAGGAGTGCATTCCACTGAAACAGAAGAGGAATGGATAGGCAAAAACCCTCTAGGTTTTCCAGAGGGTGGTTTTTTTTTTTTGGTTTTTTTTTTTTTTTTTTTTTTTTTTTTAAAGAAGCATTCTTCTCTGGAGTAAAAATGGAAATAGCAAAAAGTAAAACTTTATTCTGGTAAATAAAACAGAGAGAAGTAGCCAGTGGAATGAGGCTATTGGAAGCACCTTGTAAAGCTGGCTGTAGTATCCAGCCTTTACAATGGAGGTCAATGGCTTGATCTTTTTTACTACCTGTGCTTCTATTTGCCAAATCTCATCTTAGTGACATGTTTTTAAAGTGAGAGAAGGATCTGAAGTGAGAGATGATGCTCCCATCACCTCCAAAAGGCCAGGGGAAGGTTTCAGGAATGAAAGTATGGCAGTTTCTTTCAGAAGAGTGCTAAGAGTTCAGTTTCCAAATTTCTATCCACTCCTTCAGAGCAATTTAGCCTGCTTTTTGTTGTTGCCTGCTGTTGATTTTTGTTGTTTCTTTGGCTTGGGTTTTTTTCTGTTTACATCCAGTAAAGTATTTTCAGTGAACTTGATGCACAGGTAAAGTTGTGTAGTCAATGATGAGTGTCTTTCCTGACGACACCACCAGAAAATAACCTTTTCTATGCTTCTCAGCTATCCTGTGCCAGCTTTGTAAGGAACAGCTCAGGCTCATATATGTGTTCATTGTGGATTTGGTATCTTGCTTCACACACCTACAACCAGAACTTGCTATACTGGATCTCACACTGCTCCTCTGCTGTAGTGAAATAGTACTTGCAGTGTCCCACAAAACAAGATTGAAATTGTTCTAGGAACTTAAATGAGACTAGAACAACATATTGGGCCTCTCTTCATGACAAATTCAAAATAGTCCAAGGCCTGCTTATCTTTGGGAAAGTTCAGGTTCAAGTGAAAGACTGATACAAATTCTTCCATTGCTCTGTTGGACAAATCCACGTAGTTCAGAGATGCTCAAGAAAGGAGGTAACTTGGTTTTTGGAAGCTAAATAAAGGTGTGATCTCTCAATAGTCAAGAGGTATGAGCTATAGAGGTGATGGTGTAGAATTCTCTTCCTCATAATTTGGCAAATAGGTTTGTAGAGGACTGAACAGTTAGACTAGCCTGTTGCCAGGCCCAGTAAATTCCTTTCTTGTAAGGATGGCACATTCCATAATGAATAGCTAAGATGAGCTGCTCAATGAGCCATTTGCAAAGTGCAGACTCTCTTTAAAGTAAGAGCGGTTACAGGACTTTTTTCTATCATAACTGTTCTGAGCTATAAATACACAGTAAATTATCAGTCAGGTGTTTTCTACATGCCTGCACAGCATTCTTAACTTTGCTCATAGGCATATTGTTTAACCCTTTCTTTTCTGCTCTCTGGCAATTCATAAGGCAGAAGGGAGGACCCACCATGTTAGTCAAATTCTTCAGTTAGCAGCGCTGGAATACTGAGGGGTGGCCCAGAATAGGATGTGGAAAAGGCTACACTGAAAAACCTTCTTCTATCTGTTGATAGGCATGTTCGATACATATCACCATGATGCAGAAGCTTGTGATAGTGAGTTTTAGTGACTTTGCTTCACCATTTTGACATCTCTCCATGAATAACAGTGGTCCCAAATGTAATATCTGATCTGATTCTGCTCTCTCTCTATGAGAAATGATGGAGTAGTGCTCTCTGCACAGGGCTTGTCTCTGTGATGGGCCTGAACAAATCTGCACCAGGGAAAGCAGACGGAGGACCATTGACAAGGGAAAAAGAAAAGTCTCCAGAATTGCAAATTGGTTTCTGAAGTTGGAGAATCTTCATGTGACTCTGGAAGATAATTTTTAACTGAAAAAAAAAGAGGGGGGGAGTTATTCTTCTTTTTAAAAACTAATGATAAAAAAACCAGCTTACAGATGCACCATCCCACATTGACATTTAATTCTGAAGAAACGGAATGAAGATTTACTGGGTTGTGCCTAGGGCTCCAAAGACGAACAATTTTGCAATATAAGATGGTGCATCTGGTTGCAAAAATTTGATCTTGTTGCTTTAAATTTTAATTTCTGCAACCTTCAGCAAGGCATTCAGCAAGGAAGATTTTCTGAAAATTTCAAAAGGTGTATTTTGAGGATTGGTCACCAAAATCCAGAACTTAACAATGAAATAAAACTTGCTGACCCTTTCTAGCAATATTTATTAGAAGGTTTGCCACTTTCCAAACAAAACCTGATGCTCCCAGGTAGGTGTTAGTCTCCTTTTCCCATCTTCACTGTTGACTGCCAATAACCAGAAAGTAGGAATCGTTCTGGGAGGTGCTGCATTAGCTGTATTTCACCTCTAAGAAAACCCTTCTGCATAGAAAACCCCTTTCATTGCTTTGTTAAGGTGATTTGCAATGGAGTGTTAAAAAGAGCCATTCAGAGGGTCATGAATTTCACTTAAAGATCCTACACGTGACACAGATCTGACAGAAAGCTGACAGAATGCAGAGACTTATACGAGAGCTGTGCAAACCCAGACTACAAAAACTCCAACATTTCTAAGAACCTCCAATAACATTTCACTTCAAGGACCCCATATGCCCCTCAAAGCATAGCACCCTAATCTCAGTTTGGCTATCAAATTCAACTGGTTGTGGTCCAGAATTTGAAATTAAAAGCCCCAGGATGAGCGTATGTGGCAAAAGGCTTTCAGCCAACAAGCCTGGAAATCTGAAATTATGTATTTTGAACTATAAGTAGCCTGAGAGTTGAGGTATTTAATAACAATGACATGAGTCTGTGAATTTCTGGTTTGGAAAAAAAAAAAAAAAAACAAAAATAACTTTCAAAACCATATTCAGGTGTAAAATTTACTAGAGAAAGTGGTTTCCTCAGGTTGAGATTCCAGGATTAGAGACAAATGATAGCCATTTTACTGTCAGAATTGTTTAGAGCAAGGAGGATACAACAACTAGGTCAGAAGGATTTTATTTCTCAACTTCAGGTTAAATTAGAGCTGCTCAAAAACCACATTGCTTTAGAAGGAACAGATACATTTGCTCCTGCGAAAAGCCCAGTGTGAGTCTTGGCAGACAGAAAGGGCTTTTGCTATGTCCATGAAAACATCTGCACGGGTTCCCTGGACCCTGGATGAGCGAGCAGTGGGGACCCAGCTGGTACTGAGAGCAGGGCGGGGGGAGGGAAAATGAACATCCTCCTGGGATGGAAGGCAAATTGGGTTGCCTGGCTCACACCAGCTTCACACTGACAAACAGCACTAGCTGGAGTTCCAGAGTCACCAGAGAGATTGTTTTTCACAAGGTCGTGCAAGGTTCACTCACATCCTTCTTGCCTGTTGATCCTGAAACTACGTTAGCCCTGTGCTTCTGTTGCTGTGCCTGTGCACACTTTCATTTGTTTAATAAGCAATTGTCAGTACTGAAGTGGAGCTGTTTTCAGCTAAAAAAGTATTTTCTGCTTGGGTTGTTCTCTTTTGGGTATGCCTAGTGCTGCTTATGTAGTTTTTCTAGATGGAAGCTATCCACAACAGCTTCTTCAGGCTCTATCACAAAATTTATATTAGAAGGCTTCTTCACACATGAAATAAAATTCACACTTTGCAAATGACAATATTAGTTTCCAGTATGCACCACTAACACTGTGCTCTTCTCCAAAAAGTCTTTCTTTTAGGTTAAGAAAGATTTGTTCCCTGTCACTGCAAAAGATACCTGGACTCTGACCTTTTGAGTTGCTTTGGCTGGACTATTGAGAGAACTTGTCAAGCTTTTGTAAGGTATGGTAATGCCTATAGGCTGATGGGATGATGCTAGAGTCAGTAAATCAAATTACTGTGATCCTAAGGTGCTGGTGACCATTCTCACTGCTGTTTTTTCTTGTCCATAGTTGTGGGGGTTTACATAAACAGAGAAATTTTATTAATAAGCCAGAGGAAGGAGCAGGGATACCTTGTGGTCCAGAACTAGACACATTCTGGATGAAGTGTTGCTCGACATTCCTTTGGAGCCAAAAAATATTGACTTGAACAATGCAAATGGGACCTTGTGAGGCTGTATAAAACCTGTCACTCACAGAATGCTAAGTAACCCCAGCACAGCTTTATCTTCAGTGTTACTTGGAATTGTATCAAGGAGGCTTTTTTTCCTCCCTCTTTTTCTTTCTTTCATTCCATTTTTTTTAAAAAACCTCAAGGTCAAGCAAAACATATGCTTAAAAATAAAGCTTTATCAAGAGAGATGGAGGACTAAAGGGCTTCCTATTTTTAGTAAGGGCAATCTAATCTAGGCAGAAGTTGTTCTGGGCCTCTCTCTGTTTTCCATGAAAGGTAGGTGCTCCTGGGATGGTTCCCAGGGCTTTCTGTGGCTTCTGTTTTCAGATGCAACCCAAGCCACTGAGTTTTGTTGAGCAAGTATCCTGGAAAGTGAGCAAAATGAGAGACAGCTGATAGTCCTAGAATACTGGTACTTTTATTAAGGTCCTGCAGCTGTATCTCTGGGTTGTGAATTCTCATAGGCTTTGAGCCAAGCTCTTTTCCCCAATCCTCCCCCAGCTACTGATATGGTCCTTGACAGGGGAAAGCATCTGTCCAACTGAAAGCACAGAAAGTGATTAAGTGCTTTCTTAATCAGGGCCTTGTAACTCTTATATCTGACTCTTGGCTTAGTCAAAGCCAGCTATTTCAGTAAATTTAATGTAAAATTGGATGGAAATGGTAATGAGACAGAACTTTTCACTTCTAGGTCATCACTGAACAATTTTTCAGGAAGGAAAACCCTATAAAATTATTGCTTGAAGGCAGTCAAGAGTGCATTTGAAATGCTGAAGCACAAATATCTTGACTGGTCTGACTGCTTTGTATTGCCAGCATTATGGGAATTTGCTTGTGAGTTTACTATGCTAAGACAAGAAAATTACTTTTGAAACACCCAACAGACAGCAGATATAAAGCCCTAAGATTTTAAGCTATATCCCATATAGACTGAAAAATTGAAGAAGCAGTCACTAAGAAATCTGTCTGGTTGGTTCTGACCTGTAATGCCTGGACCTGTGAGGTCTGTGCATTGTCTCTTTTAGGAGGCTGAAGAAAAGAAGGGAAATCATCTGATAGTTCAGAGGATTGAAAGTACTTGAGAGAAAAAAAATGCTTTAGTGAGCAACAAAATTATCACCAGTGTGTTCAAACTTATAAAAAAAAAAGAGAAATAAAGCCAGATTTCTGTGTAACCTGATGACTTTGTGCTTGGGAAAGAACAA
The DNA here is from genome assembly GCF_031753505.1 of Anomalospiza imberbis. Taxonomy (NCBI): domain Eukaryota; kingdom Metazoa; phylum Chordata; class Aves; order Passeriformes; family Viduidae; genus Anomalospiza; species Anomalospiza imberbis. Next base: position 14,956,552 of record NC_089687.1, read on the forward strand.
TCATTAAGCAGAATGAGATATCTGGGAGTGGGGAAGTAACAGAGAGCCAAGGCTGCAAAACACCCTTTTTTTATTCTAGTGTGAGACTCAATCTCATCTAAGTTTGCAGGAAAATTTCCCATGCCTAGGTCATGTGGAAATCTGAAGTAGGCTGCCCTCCTTTCCATCTCTTCAGTGCTAAGCAATGATCTGCATCCCTTGAAGTTTGGAGAGGAAATATACATAAAGCCTGTAAGTATTTATGAGAGCTATAAAAAAGAGCTTTGTGGTAGTTGACATGGGAAGTGATTAAAGTACCTTATATGCAAAGATTGCAGAAAAGAGGGAGAAGTGATGCCAGAAGAGAATCTGGCAACAATCCTGAGGTAACGATAAGTGACTTTAAGAAGCAGGAGTTGTGGGAGGAAAAGGGAAAAAAAAATAAATTGAAGCAGATTGCAAGACTTTTGGCCTTGGGGACTGAGCTGCAGAGACTGTTGATTGCTGGAATTGCAGTCACAAAAGGAAGGTGATGTCTCACCCTGCTTGTGACTCAGAATTTACTGGTCAAAGCCCACAAAACAGCAGTTCATCAAGATTAACTTGAATTTGAAAGGACTCAATTTCCCAGGCATCTCAGCTTTCTCCATCTGTGTTTACACAAATGGGTCTTGGGTCTCTCCAGGGCTTAGCAAAAAGCTGCTCTACATAGCAACACACACATGGGCCGTGTTGCCAAGGGGGATCTCTCTGAGTGACTTGTTTTCCCAAGCTCATCTTTTTTTCCTTTTTTTAAAATTTTGTTTTCCTATTTAACAGGTGGAGCATGTGTTCAGACCTGTCCTTGGACATGACATGAGCATTTGCAGATGAAATGATACATCAGAGGACCACACAGTTATCATGATCAATAATGAGTATAAAAGTCTATCTTGGGAAGTCTGAGTTTTGGACTCTTCACATCCCAAATGGTGCAGAAATGGCTTCTGATGAGATGCCCTTGCAAATGGGGAGGAGGAAATGTACAGGCAGGGAGAATGGTGTGCAGAAAGGGAGAGCAATAGAAACATATAGACAAATTTCAAAATTATTCAGGAAATAGTTGTGAGTAAAGGGTACATTTACTGAAATTGCACCAGCTACAGGAAAACAAGGGCTGAATTCATCAGGACATTCTGAACAAATGCCTTAGACACTAAGAATTGGCCTATGTCCTCCCCAAAACTCAACAGTCTTCTACTTAGCTCTCATCATGGTTTGCTTATGGTATTTTAGTTTAGGTATTTCAACAGTACCAGTGTGCAGTCTGTCTTCTGTTGCATTGCTGTGTTACAAAGATGAAGTACAATGACATGGAGCAAACTCATTGATCTATGAATACAGAGCACATATGTCTTGACAGGCAATTATATTTCTTGATCTTTGGCACTTTTGAATTTTCTTCGGGTCACACAAATGTCAGGAAGAACTTCAGATGCTGAAGCACATTGAGAATCAGTGTGTAGCTATAGGTTCATGTTTGAATTCAAGTATCAACCAGCTGAGTTCAGATCATCATCATATTGCAGGAACACATTTGGTAAGCTTCTGCAGTGATATTCTTTGAACCTGTTACTATTCATTATTTCTATTATTTACCTAGATTGAATGAAAAGAAAATATGCTATTGAAAGTATCAGGTAACATAAATTTGAAAAGATAACAAGAGGACAGTCCTGTACTTCAGAATTATCAAATGTAAATGGAAGAATAATCCAGGGGTTTGTGAAGGGGCAGGCTGAAGTTCAATAAAGAGAAATACAAGATACACAGTTCTATACTTAGGTAAGAACAATCAGATTTACAAATAAGGGATGTGAAGTAGCCTGTAGAGAAAGATCTGGAGCAATTGTGAATCGCAAGCTGAAGAGAAGTCAGAATTAAGATTGCCATGAGAAAAGCAAACACCATACTGGGATATATAAACAAGAGTACCATCTGCATGACATGGGATTTGATTTTTCTGCTGTATTCTCCTCTCCAATTTTGGTCACTGTTGTTCAAGAAGGATGGAACTGGTTGAACAATGTCCAGAAGAGACCAACAAGAATGATTAGAAGTCCAGAGAATGTGACTAAGGAGGAGAGATTGAAATATGGGGGTTATTTAGTCTAGAGAAGATCAGCCTGGTAAGGGATATGATAACAGTCTTTAAATACATGAAGAGGAAGAGAACAATTTGTTCTTTATGTCCAGGGTGCAGAGGAGAAGGGTTAAAGTATAACAAGGGACATGTAGGTTAGATTTCATGAAAAAAACTTTCCTAATAGGAAAGATAATTGAAACCCTGAAATAGCCTGAGATTTGGACTTAATGAGAGTTTTTTAGAGACAGGTTGGACATAGCATGTCTCAGGAATGACAGAGGGAGGACAGGTTTTGTCTGTAGGCAGGCAGACAGAGTTGATGGCACTGAAGAAAGCCACTTGCAGTTCTATTTTGTGCATTGTCTACAAACAACTGTGACAAGTTCTTGCAGAGATAATCACAGTCATATGGAATTTCATAGGAGTGATGGGTAATTCAGGCTCTTGTTTTTGCCCTTCTGTATCATCAAATGTCATAGTCACAACAACAAATTTAAGCATCTCCTCAGGTCTCCAAACTTAGTGCACACACAAATTCATATACAAGTGGCCAAATGCTTCCTTCTACCCTTGGATAAATGAGACATTCAGCAAAGCAGTTAGTATCTGGACCATAATCCAAATGCCTCAACACAACCTAGATATCTATTGATATTTGAAAAACCTTTACTACATTTTTGTGATACTGTGTTCTAGTAAGAATAAGAGCACAAACTTAAATAGTGCAAAACACCCATCTCTTTGTGGACAGAAAACTGTATTGCCTGAGTCATGGGAGAGACCAGAGACCATCTTCATAGGTTCCTATCTTATGCTTGCTAACACTGGAAGTGTCACTAGGCTATGGATAGGATCCTGAAAGGTGCACAGGTTGTCAGCATTGCCCATGGTAGTGGTAGCCTGCATTTACCTTTGGGGTAAATATTACAGGTTGGAGAGGAACTACTAAAATCTTCATCTAGGCTCCCTGTCTGGGCACTTATTTGATTTATTCTGTGAAAGTAATCTCTGTTACTATACTGCATTTGATGATATATGCTGTTTTAGAACCATTTGAATGCATGCTGGAGACCTTTCAGGGTTGACACTTGGAGGCCGGTCCTTGCTGAGAGGTGTGGGTTTAGTTACTGCATTGTTTCCTAAGTGGTGGGAAGCTCTAGGTCTGCAAGCATGTTGTTTGACCCCATTTGAGTCTGGTGCTTGTTCCCATCGATACCCAAAAACTCTCGGGGCGGGGTGGGGGACAGCTTACTCCTGTGATTTACAGAGACTTTTTGTTTCCCTGGCAGCCACAGAAGACCCACCTGTGTCCCACCTTTGCCCACAGGAAGGTACCACCCCCATAGCCTGTGTGCCACAGGCTGCAGTGACCAGCTGTCACCCAATCCCTGCCACAGGCAGTGGAGGAGTGCAGACCTCCTGCCATCCCAGCATGACTCGGGGAGGAGAAATCTCTCCCTGCCACTCCAAATAGAAATAAGCTAAATTATGCTTCAGGTGAAGTGAGGAAGAAGGATGATTGAAGGCCTCTGAAGGTAGGCAGAAGTGAGCTAGTCCACGGGACAAGTTCAGTTTTAATTTGCTCTGTGGGCAGGGTGCAGCTGTGATGCACCATTTTGTCACATGAGCCCAGGAAAGTAGTTTTGCCACTGTCAGTAGTGAACGTCAGTTCTCTTACTACAGCCCCAGAAGGAGAAAAAGACAGAATTGCTGTGCACAGAGGACCAAAAATTTCCATAATTTTTCTTTTCCCCCCTTCTCTGGGCACCATTCTCCCTTGTGCTGCCAAAGAAAAGAGCCCCTCAGAGGTTACCCTCCGCCTTTCTTGAATTCACATGACTTTGCCGCTTCGGATCCTTCACCCCCTGTGTTTAACCGAGGTTATGAAAACCAAGCTGCTTGCTCTGTGTTTGTTTTCAGTGATCTTCTCTGTGTGCTGCCAGCAGCCAGAGCCATGGCCTTTCCCAATACAGGGCATCACATTGAGCTCTGAGTGCACCCAGGGTTGACGGGAGAGGTGCAGGAGACAGCAGCCAAGCTGAGCTTATGTAAAAAAATTAAGGTCAAGGCCTCACCAAGATTTACAGTGCTTTGTATTCAAGGTACTGGTGGTTGAGCTTAGGTCATGTTTTTCCTGCTGCTCTGAGGCAGAGACCAGCTGCAGGGTACAGTGCAGGGACACAGTGGCTCTCAAAGGGCATGACCAGTCAGCTCTCCAGCTGCACTAGTCTGAACCCTGGATACAAGAACCAGCAGCATATGGGATTTCCACTGGAGCAATTTCCATAATCCTTGGGCATGCTACAGGTATGAAATTGTTTGTGGAAGAATCCTGGTGGGCCAGCACTTGGGAAATTAATTGAGCAGTTGCCTACAGTAATGGCAAATACCCACAGCATTGGGAAGTAGCATTTTCAAATTGTATTTAGGTTACTTAGAAATTTACACCCCATCTTCAGTCCTGGCAGGCTCATATCTGTGAAGCATTTCTGTTGGGAAATAGGATTCTAAAACTTTTGACACTCAGCACTAAGTTAGCTTAAATCCCACTGATTTTGGCATTATTGGAACATAATTCCTTCTACAGCGGCTTTAAAAGAAGTCCTAGTGAGAAGGAACAGCGGGTGAAAAAGTCAGAACAAAAATTAGAAGGGCAATAGTTTATAGATGTATTGCAGGGTAAGATTAGAAATGTATCTATTTATCTCTCCTGTTTCATTGGCTTCTCTTTTGGTTTTGACTTTTGTGGAATATATTTAATCATTCTCAAATGTCAGAGCATGAATGTGGGTGATGCTGTCCCAGATGGCTAGCACAGAGCATGGGCTTCTCACACAAAGCAGGGGGACATGTGTGAACGCCTGGAGGACTTTCTGTGCTGATCCTATTTCGTGACTTCCTTTGAGACCACAAAGCAGTGCATGAGTCCTCCTTTGTACTTGTTCAGCTGTGTCTTGAAAGCTGGCTAGCACACATCCTAGGGAAGATCCCTGAGGTTGGCTCTGTGCTCTAAGATACTTGTCTTCTATGGTAAGCAGGGCACTTCCACCAGGGAACATCTGGGGCTGGAGATGAATGAGACCATAGGGGGGAATTCACATCAGCTAGTCCCGAGCTGTAGCAGCTACTCAGTTCTCCATGCAGATGCACTGCACAAGAGATCAAACTGTGCCTTGTATCTTGACATGCAATTGAACAAGAGGAATCAAGCAAGCTTGTTATTCCAGAGCTGGTTATTGATCAGTGTTTTGTTTTCTTTTTTTTGGGTGGGGTGTGGGGAGTCTAAAGTTCATAACACAGTTTTTCTACAGATTTTAGTGCTTCTATTCCTCATCAGGCCACAGACACAGAGAGGCTGTGACCACTTCCCTGGGGAGGCTGTTCCCATGTCCAAACCACCTTCTGGTGAAAACCTTTACCTGATATCCAACCTAAATCTCCCCTGACTCAGCTTCATGCTGTTTTTCCTGAAGTCCTGTCAATGGTCATGAGAGAGAAGAGTGCTGTACTTGCCCTTCCTCTTCCTCTCATGAGAAAGTTCAGACTGCAATGAAGTGTTCCTTCAGTCTCCTCCAGGATAAGCGGACTGAGTGGCCTCAGCTGCTCCTTAAACAACTTCCCCTCCAGGCACTTCACCATCCTCGTGACCCTCCTTTGGATGCTTTGGACTTTGACGGGGATTGTTGGCATAACTGATCCATAATGCCAGTGACCCATCGTAAGATATTTGCCTTTGTTGAAAAACATCACTCCAGGCCAGGAATTTGGATCAGAGTCGGACAAAGCATTAAGAAAACTTCTGGTGCCACATGAATGAGGCTGTCCTGCCAAAGCCAGAGATGGTACCTGCTTTGGTACAAAGATTAAGTCTTGATTTGTGTTTATATTTCATTTAGCATGCTGGTGCCAATGACAGTATGAACCTGTAGATATTGCTGGAATGCAAATCTTAAAAGTAGTTTTTACATTTGTTCTTAGTCCTTCATGCTGAAGTTTTATTTCCTGCTGACTAGGAACTGTCCATACTAGCTTTCTGCATTTCCTATGTGAAAAAAAATTACCCAGTTTTCAGTCAATTTAAATTATCTCTTCTTGAAAGATAGAGGGCTTGGAATGTAAAAAAAATTAAGTAATAAATTTTCTACCTTTGCAACAACTGTTTTTGTCCCACTAAATAGCCATGGACCAGGTAGGGAAGTTCTTGGAATAGCTTTCATAACAATGCTTTCTATGGTAGAGGTTCTCATCCAGTGAACTCACCATTCTGTCCTTGTTACTGCCAGCATATTATCATCATCAACTCATCATATATTAGGAAAACCCCAAACCTTTTTGTTGTGGAGATGTCGTGCTGCCTTGATTTGCCTTATAACTATGTTTTCTTCTCTTGTAGCTAGCCTTGAAGAAAAAAAGTCCTTCTATGCACAGATAACAGAGTTTCTGTTTTAACTCATGTAACAAAGGCTTATGTTTTTGTTGTCATGGCTGCCACGTTTTGTTCCCATAGCACTGTCTGTGTGTATGTGGATGTGATTCATTACCTACAGACACTAGAACCTACACCCTGTCCTGCTGTTTGTACTCAAACTTCTTCCCTATAATTGAACAAACAAATATCTCAGATCTGTCTCTTGGTGGGTTCAAGCCAATATCTAAGTTGTTTGGCTTTGATCCATCTCCAAGGACCTATCAATTAATTTACAAAAGCAGGGCTGACAAAGCCATGGAATATTCCATTGTGAGCAGCAGTCAATGCATGTTCTATATTTTAACATAAATTGATGTCCTCCATTTCCACATTCCTCCATATTATGTAAGGCAGCATCCACAAATGTATGGTCTTAAACATTATTCAGAGGAAAAGCATAGGAATAGAGCATTCCTGTCATGACAAAAGAGCAAAATTTAACAAGTTTAAAATGCCAGCTATCAGTTGTAGGGTGGGGAATATGTCTTGCCTGAAGTTTTCCTGCAATTCCTGAATGATTGGAGTACTTGGTGTAGTGCCTGGTGTACTGACTGGAGAGGCTGGAGTGCCACATGCAAAATCAAATAGCAAAATGCTCAGTAAGGTTGTATATTTTCTACCTAGCCCATGCAAACAAAACATGCCCATTTGGATATTATTTTTTTACAGAATCACAGAATCATCAGGGTTGAAAAAGACCTTCAAATCATTTACTGCAACCACCAACCCAGCACCACCATAATGATCCTGACCCATATGCTCAAATGCCACATTCAGACACCTCTTCACCACATCCAGAGACAGTGACTTCATCACCTCCGTGGGCAGCTTATTCCAATGCCTGACCATTATTTCAGGGAAATATTTCTTCTGATATCTAATCTGAACATTCCCTGGTGCAAATTAAGGCCATTTCCTATCATTGTTTTGCTAGAGACATGACAGAAGAGACCAAACCCCACCTAGCTATAACCTTCTTTCAGGGAGTTGTAGAGAGCAATGGAGCCCCCCTTGAGACTCTTTTCCAGGCTAAACACCCCAGGCTCCCTCAGCTGCTCCTTATAGAACTTGTGCTCCTGACCCTTCACCAGCTCCACTGCCCTTCTTTGAACGTCCTCCAGCAACTTGACATCTTTCTCATACTGAGGGGCCCAAAACTGATCACAGGACTCAAGGTGTGAACTCATCAGTGCCGAATAGAGGGCAACCCTCATCTGGCTGGCCACACTATTCCTGATACAGGTCAAGATGCCTTTGGCCTTCTTGGCTACCTGGGCACACTGTTTGTTCATATCTAGTCAGCTGTCCACCAGCACCACAAGTTTCTTTCTACTGAGCAGCTCTCAAGCCACTCTTTCCCAGTCTTACAGCATAGACCCTGCCCTCCCCTCCAAGTTACTGTAAAACATACTGCCTGCAAGTAGTTGTAGGTGTACACTTAGGTATATAGAACATGATACATAATCAAAAATTTCTTGTAAATTCACTCTTTTAATGTATAAGTTCACTAGAATCTCTTAGGATTGGAGCCTGTTTCATCAGCTCTCACAAGTATAAAATAGAACACTCAGTCTTCAAAGTGAAACCCCTTGCTTTGCCACTAAACCACCCCCACTTGAATTTCCTTCAGAATTCTTCTTTCTTCTTTTTCCTATATATTTTACTGCTGGTTCCTTTCTCCTCCCCATTTTCCTCAATATCCCAAGAAAATTCCCTACATATTTCTCCAGAATCTCACTTTGTCAAAACCCTGAGGTCTGCCCAAATTAATTTTCTTTTCATAATAGGCAATTCACCTTCCCTTCTTTCAAGGAATGTAACACATTAATTTTGTAGAATTAGCCTCTGAAAAACTACCCTGACTCCAGCTTTTGAAAGAAATTAACTATGTCCCTCCATGGAAGAACTCCTTGGAATGTACCATTGGAGACAAAGAAATTTGGGGAAGACATGCCATATTTCCCATGGTTAAATCCTGCTAAGTGCTTGTCCATTCTCGTATTTTGTGGCAATAAACTCCATATGCTAACATTGTAGTGAAGGGTTTTACAGTCAAGTCGCCACAAGTATAACAAGGTATAATAAGGAGAAAATAGGGAATAATTTAAAAGAGAGGGTATCTACATCATGTGGAAGGTTTAATTCAAGGCTGGACATTTGCCTAAAGAAAGAGTATTTCAAACTGGAATTAGATGAGAAGACTCTTAAAGGCTGTGTTAGAACAGAGTAGCCTCTTTCAACTTCTCATGTAGGAAGTATTTCAGCTCCCCAAAACTACATCATGACTTTCAGCTTTCATTGGCTGCTGTCTGGATAGATGCCAGCACAGAAGAGGAAAGGGAAAACATGTTCTTTTTCTTTCACTCCAGCTAAAAATCTGGTTTCAAGGAAAATATCTGCTCTGCCTTTCATCAAACTCAGTGTTGGGCCAGTTGATGTGTTAGGGCCTGGGGATATTCCATGCAGTGCTCTAACAACAGGGACTCATTTGACTGCCATGCAGCCAAGTGTCCTCTGTGTGGCCTCGTGGGATGGGCAATTGTCAGGTGGCCTTTGGAGGAAAACTGTTTTCTTTGCAGAGGTGGAGGTTTGGGTTCTGCTCTGCTTATCTCAGGTAGGCTCCCTCTACAAGGTTAGAGTTCAGGACATTTCTAATGAACAGACCATTCACAGCTCTGCAGCAAAGTAAACAGGATCTGATCACAAACAGCTCATTATCTACTCCATTTTCTGAATCATCACATCCAGCTTGGGATGGGAATCCCGTCTAAGCTGGTTGTTTTTGGCAAATCAGACTATCCCTTGTGACCAGAAGTGACTGGTTTCTTCCCTTTATTCCCCCACACTCTGCTGAACATAATATAAGATACTTTCCAGCCTCCATTGTGGGTAAAGACAAGGAACCAAAGGGACTAGGAACTCCTTCCAGTGGCAGCCCTGCTGGAACAGAGCTCCAAGCAAAGCAATGCAGAGAAGGGACAGAAAACCTGTCATTTGGGCAGCTCCCTTTCAAAGTAGTAACAGCAGCAAAGGAGAGGCCAGAAAATGGCAATTTTGAGTGGGAGAGATGGGTAAGAAGCCATGATGTGGGCTAGAGTGCATCCACTAAGTGTTCAGAAGAGAGACAGTTTTCAATAGGATCTTGAAATGCACTGCAATCTAGTAAACATGTGTGTGTCAGCAGCAAAGGCTCGGGAGTACTCTGGGGATTTACTTATTTCCTGGAGACTCTGACACAAATAAAAAAACAGAGGAAAGAAGAAGAAGAACTACATGCCAGTTTCTTTGCAAAACATGGGAAAACACACTTTGTATCAATGAAATATTTTATCTCTTCTGAAATAGGTCAACTTGTGTCACTCTTGAGTACTTTAAAGCATAAGACAGGACAGAAAATTCAAAATGAAGAGCTCTTTTGAACAGGAGAATCCAAATGTTTCAAAGAATGCTAATTTTTATCTTCATAGATTTTTCATTAATACGCAACAACCACAAATGAACAGTGTGTCAAAGCCAAAAAGAAATGTGTAAACTTGCAAAAAAATCCCATGTGAAAAATTTTCTCTGGGGAAAAAAAATTACATTTCCACAGTTTAAAAACATGAAAAAGCTGGGGACAGAATGTTTTAATCCTTCTTTGTGTATCTGGGAAAGTGGGTGTTAGCACCACTCTTTTTTCCCTTCTTGGATCCCAGTGGGTGCCACAGGAAGCAATTTTCCTAGCCATGCTGAGAGGACATAAATACTACAGAGGAATTTATTCAGATTTGAAGCCAGTGCTCTGTCATAACATGGACAATACCTTTGAGGTGCTGAAGTACTAACAAAAGGAGAAGTGATTCAGGCCTGCATATGGGTATCTGTGTCAGAACTGAGCCAAGACTGCTCAATCCCATCACAGGCAGGCAGGAGATCTGAGTCAGTGAGGATGGTAGAAAGGAATGAGTACATCAGAGCTTCCCAATTGCACATGATGAACCAGTTGGAATATCAGCACAACTCAGCCTTTCCCTCCAAGCACACAGAGATGCTTTATGCAGCTCTCACTGTGCAGGGGGGGTGGATGGTTCTCCATTGGATACAGAGGAACAACATGAAAGTCCAGCATAAACATGCCTCTGTCAGAGCCATCGCTGCCCACCTCCTCCCCATCACTTACTCATCCCTCCCATGGGCAGGACTGGAGATGAAATAGCAGTGGAAAGCAATAGACAATTTTCTTCAAAAAGAAACTGAACAGCTGCTGGAGCCTCAGAGTGACACTGGAGTAAATAGTTTGTGTCTGTAATGACAGGAGCTTAATGCAGTGATCATCATGCATATGACAGACACTGGGTCCCTTTGTGTTGTGGGCATATGGAAACCAACACATTCAATTAATCACATGCTTCTGGACCATGTTGTTGTGTGTGTAGATCTGTTCCAGAGGACAGACTGGAAAGCCCTGGAGCAACCACTGCTGTCTTTCAAGGGGTACATCCAAGCCTCTTTGAAAATACTCAGTGGGAAATGTTTACTTCAGATATTGTCCTCCAATGCAAATTGCATTTCATCATGGGCCTGGGATAGTAGAGGGGAAAAAGGACTCCTTAGTATAATGGGCTCTGAACTTTTAGACTGAAGTCCTAAAAGCCAAGCTTGTGTTTTGAAGCTGTCGGGAACCATTGCTGACAATAGTAAAATGTGGACAACAATGGAAGGAATTGTAGGAAACACCTAGTGGGGAGAATATGGTCTGAACAGCACAGTGAACTTCTGTAGAGAAGGAATAAGAAGCATCACATCAAACTATAAATTATACTTTGTGTAATAAATTAACTTTGGTTAGCCCAAAACATCCAAATCATCACAGAAACTATAACAATAATTTATTTCCCTCTTAAGGTCATGTTACTCAGCAGCTGGAAAAGTGAAGGTCCTTTCTTGCTGCTCTGTTCCCCAGATATAGTGTCTGTCTTACTGTCATTAACCTGTTTCCTACAAGATAAATTGAAAATCTTGAGGCTGCTCAGACAGAATGTGCTAATTAGGAACTGAAGGGGCATTTTGGAAGGTATGATTCACTGTGCTTGGACACTGAGTGATAGTACTCGTTGGCAGAAGGTATGCAAATTGACAGCAAAAAGTAATTCGAACCCACTATATCTTCCCCCAAGTATTATCAAATTCAGGAAGAAGTGACAGAAATAGAAAGACCTCTTTGTATGATACATCTTCAGAAAAAGTGGAGTAGTCCAATATTGCAGTACACTTTCATGACGATGAGGTGATTTGCCAGCTCAGGGACCACTGAGCCAGAGAGCACATTCTGCATCCTCCAAAGAGCAGACTGTCCCAGCCTGAAGATGGATAGATTTAAGAGAGTGCCAAGCTAAATGGACAGGCTGCTGCAATGAAGACACCAAAGTCAGGAGGAATGATGTGGAGATAAGAAGGAAAATTAAAATATGCACACAAAATGAAACAACCAGTTGCCAAGACCAAAATAACCCCCCATCCTTTAGCCTTTACAGACAGAAATTCTATACACCAGGGTCAAGAGTTCCCATCAAGTAAAGAATACTCCTCTCAGATGAACTGGTTCTCCAAAAATTTAGCACTGAATTCCCCACTGGTAGCTAAGTCAGAAGATGATGCTGAGAACACGTCTTTCACTAGAGAGATTAGACCCTTTTTTTCAGGGTCAATGAAAGACCAAAAATACTGTCCAGTGCTCACTGAGACCAGCTGGAGCTTTGCCATAGACTTCATTGGTGCAAGATTTCCAGTCTTGCTGTTGATCTGAACCTTGTTCCTGGCAGATCCTCGTGGTTTCCAACCTGAAGCCTTCCCATACAAAATAATCCACCAAACTTTTTTTTTTTTTTTTTTTTTTTTTTTTTGTAATTGCAGGCAATTAGCAGAAGACCAGGCCATGTAATCTATGCCTTCTTTCCTATAGGATCACTTTCATTATCCTGACCCCTGATCCAGGTACTTCTGAATGTCCTATTTTCTCCTTACTTCAGTGAACCCCAGTCACTGATACCTGTCCCTGCCCATATTGGTCAAAACCTTCTCCAGACTGATTCTCTAGATGTATAAGGCCAGGTTAATCCAAACCCAAACAAGGAAAGAAGCTGGTAGAGGCCTCCAGACACAACATGGTGTTGGGACACATGGGCTGGAACAGTGTGCTACTCGAAATGGTGTTGGCAGGAGAAGATGGGGAGAATAGTCTTTTCCAGAAAATTCATACCTCATAGGTACAGCTCTTCCTGACAGAGCAAAGCAGATCCAGAAGAAAATGCTCATCCAGGCTGGGACACATTGTTTCACCCACAGCCATCTTGGAGCTGCTCTATTCCTTTGTATAACCTCACACAACACTGGCAACAAAGAGGTAATCAGGAGGACAATGTCTTCATTTAGTGACTGATGGTTCCCCCTCCTTTCTGGTAAAGACCTAGGCTTGTGGTTGGAGGTCAGCTGGGATGCAAGGGCAGCCAAATAGCTCTTTCAATCCACAATGGGATGGAGCAGCCATTTTAATAAGAGGGAGAAAGAACTGTTTCCTTTGTGGCTGAAAAAGCTTGTAATTGACCTGGCAGAGCATGCAAACCCTGGTTTGCATGGGAAATGCTCTCTTTTCCCTTACACATGTGCTCCTTTGTAATACTGCTGGGGACTGCTATGCTGCTGTCTGCAGTGTCTAGCTCTTAATTAAGTGCAGCAGGGTCTGTTGACACAGTGGGACAGAGCAGGAGACTGCTGGTAAAGCCCTCACTGAAGACAGCTCAGACAGCGCAGCCAAACCTGGAGGAAAGTGAAACAGCTAAAACGGAGTCCCATCTCCCACCCCACAGCATGATCAGAGCAGACTATACAACCTGTCTCCAAATCTTACTACTCTATTTGCTCCACCTTTGACCTGAAAATTATGACTGTCTTCCCACATCAGGCTAAAAAAGAGCTGAAAATCAAGGTGAATATTACCTGCAAAAAGAGTCGTACCTGCTTGTATGACTTTTACATCATGATCAGCTATTTGCTGATCTCTCCTCTCATTTTTCCAAAGGGTTGCACAAGCTCAGATCAAAAAAAATCCCATGGCATATCCCAAGAACAAAGTATTAAACATAGCAAACAGGTGTATACAGAAATAGGAGGACACAAGGATTCCAGCTAGTTTTGTAGCTATGGTTTTGCTGATATTCAGCATCAAGCAAAAGCTAAAGTGAACAGAACAGGGGATGGATGAGAGAGCATAAATGCTCAGCAGGTATATGGATTATATGTTAAAAGTGCACTGGCTGTGTCAAACCAGCATTAGCTGCTCACTCACCTTTCCATGGAGGTGGCTGGTTCAAAGGAGGGGGATCTAATGTGTTTCTTGAATCAGTGTGTTAAAATTCAGTATTTCATTAGATCCTGCCTTTGCTGAGTATCTTAAATGTGGGAGAGGCACCACTGATTTTCTTCAAAATTTTTGCCAGGAATCTAATTTTTACCCATTTTTTCTTTGTCAGTTCTTTTTCTCTGGTGCATCATTTCTTCAGCTCTTCTCCTGTTTCCTTTATCTCCATCTGTCCCCAAACAGTACTGTTTGCCTGCTGCAAAATAGATGCAAGTATTGCCAATTTATGCTTTAGTTTCTTTTCTTCCTCTCTCTTTATAGTATACTGAGTCACATAAAACAGAGATAAGGGAATCTGCCTGCCTCATGGCAAGATTGCCTTTGCTGAGATGATTTGTCTAACCTGCTATTAAAACCATTCAGAGATGGAGATTTCACAAGTGCCCCAGGCAATACTATTGCCTAAAAATAGACTGCTGTTTATCAAATAGTCTGAAACTATAATCTGTAGCAAAGTATGTTATTTATGCTCTACAGCCAATGAAGAGGTCAAAATAATCTTCTGCCATCATTCCAGGGTCAAAAGAAGTCCTTAGAGCACAGTCCTCTGCATTTAGTCACAGCATGTCTCCTGGCTGCTCTGAAGTTAAGATGTTTGAGCTATTTCTGATATGTATATGCAAGGACCCATGGTCAACAAAATTTAGTATCTTAGTTGCTGAGATTACAGCTCTGAGTTGTGGCTACTTCACACTCAGACACCTACAGCCACTCCCACACCTTCCTTGGAAACTATCTTGGGTTTCAATTCCAGAGGAACAACTGTGGGACAAGATGGGATAGGTTTTCTGGGAGAAGACTGGCTTTGTTTGTGGTTGGGATTACTTTTACCCCAGCATAGGAGAATAGTCAGATGAAAGATTAAGAGCAAAATTGAAGCATTTTCTGTCTCCACTGTTATAGTGAACAGAGATTTTTCCAGGTGAACACATTTCTAATGCCTCCCCACACATCACACTGCTGGTTGAAAGCTCCAGCATCAAGAATCTTTAACCCTCATAGGAATGTTGGGCTTTTTGGTGAAAAAAAAAAAAAAAAACAACAAATGAAACAAATCAGGGGTCATCCAAGGAAATGTATACTCTGGTTGCATGTTCTATGAGGCTATCAAGCAACAGATTTAGGGTTCTGGACTGTTATCTGAAAAGAAGTTAAAACCAGATACATATTTTCATAGAAAATGCCAATGACTCTAGCTCCTATGTAAATGAACCATGACTTGCCCAGCCCAGACTAATGCAGCAGATCTAAAGATCTCAGGAACAGCTTCTCAGTTAGTGCCTGAGTGAAATACTCAACATGATAAAATGAAAACAATCCCTATCCTGTTCACTGGTCACAGCTGTGGTTCTGGAATGATCAATAGATCTGAGCTGGGAGTGAAGGGGAAACACAGGGTCTTACCTTGCTTCCCTACCCACTGAATTGTGGTGAATGTTATAATTTATTTGCTGGCATGGCCCTCTTCTCTGCTGACTGCCAGCCACTCTGATCTTCAGGCAGAACATTAATGACTAATGAAGTGAGCAAGTTCCCCAGAGGAATGCTTCTTCTCTCTTCTGCCTCTGGGTACTCTGGAGGTCTACCTAGGACAGAGCAGCAGGAAACCCCTTGGCACTGAACAGTCCAAGTGTAGAGGATGTGCCCAGTGGTGGCTCTAGACAATGTGTGAACAATGAGATCACAACAAACCCCTAATTTAAAGGGGTTTTATTCCAACTCCATGTGCTTCAGAAAACTGTAGGGAAGTCCCTACATGTTCGTGAACATACATCCATTTAAACAGAAGCTCTATGTTCAGTAAAAAATAATGACTTTTGTTCTATAAGCTGTGCTTGTCTCTTTGGCAAAGCCACTTAACCCACACTCAAGGAGGGGCAGAATTTCTTTTGGCCAGCTTACTTTATACTTTTTGGCTATGGAATGTGTGTAGGTTTCCAACATGAGAATGATTGACACTTTCTTTGCACATATGCAGCCAGGCTCTAGAATCAGTGATGATGGAGCCATCGATTTCAGTGGAGTTTTTCCCATTTACTTCACCAGTGAGTTTGTCTTTCTACGCATATAGAGGTACAAATCCCAGAGTGAATTCACCTGGACTTTCCTTATTCATGAATGAGCATTCATAAAGTGAATTTAGAGGAGTCAGTGCATTTTTCTTTCCAGAATAAATAATGAGGTCCTATCACCTGAAAGTTTCAAAGACATGTCCAGAACTTAATGTTGTCTGCCTAGTAACAATTGTGACAGATGCTGTGGAATGGTTGGACTATCTAGAATCACAAACAGAAGTTTCCATCCAGGAATTTCCTTTTTCAAACAGACACAAGATTCAATAGATAAATACTACAGAATCAAAGTTATCATTCTTATAGAGATTATCCAACATTCCAGTCCAGATCTTGCCATCAATGTTGTTAAATCTTTAGCCTGCTGTCCCAACATGAAGGAAATCAGATGGGAATTTTTATGGCAGCTGTTAAGATGAGGCAAAGGGCGTCCAGCTGCAATTCTGAATGGCTTTTTGCAGCTGCACATGGCGGTACTGAGACGGCCTTGATATGCTGCCTAGTGTTCCCAAATTAGCTCCCAGCAAAGAGCTTAAGCCTCTAAGCTGAATGATGGTGTCTTAGTGTTCTAACTTCTGCTTTTCCTGGGAATTGAGGTAAACATGTCTAGCTGTCCGGACTGTGAAAAATATTATTTGCCATTGAAACATGTCTGGCCTAAATATCTTGAGGCCAACATGCCTAGCTCCAGAGTGACGTGATCCTCCTAAGGGTGTGATTTCAGATGTGTCCCCTTCCCCATGGAAGGGGAACTGAGCATCTGAGCCTTGTATAAATAACAGTGCAGCGCCCTATGACTAATGCTGCTGGAAGAAGGTCTTTGGTATCTGAGTACTTTAATCTCAGGAGGAAATTTTGGCTGTTTGGCTAATGTCCCATGCCAATCGAGTTCACACAGGCTGGGAGGAATCTCTCATAGTTCATGACTGACCATGAAGAGGAAGATTATTGCCTAGGAATGGGTGCTGTGCTAGACAACAATGCATGGCCAAGTTTGATGAATTAATAGGATGAGGAGCAGCTTATTTGGATTTCTCTGGAATATTTTTACTCTGCAGACTAAGGTAGTTGCTTTCCATGATGTTCTAAACCTGTAAATTCCTTCTAGCCTGAACAATATTTTTATTATTATTATTTTTAAGCATGTAGACTAAACGCAATCCATACATCTCAAAGCTGCCCCAGCATTTTCCCTTGCATTGGGAAAACATGGTCTTTTGCATTGTTTATAGCCCGCCTTTGCTTTGGATGGCTGACTTTGCAGGACCTCTTTTGCTTTGGGTGACACAAGAGAGGCAGTAAGAAGGTCATGGCACCCCCAGTTTGCTGTGCTTTTTTCTCAGTGATTGAAGAGCACCACACATAAACTCTGCTGGGACAGCTAGTCTCTAAGAGAACAAATTCCAATTTTGTACTGAGTGGCACAAATCCAGAGTCACTTTACTGAAATCAGCAGAGTTATTTTGGATCAGGACTGAAAAGAACCTAGCCTAAGGTCAGAATCTGAGTTAATAATCCTCAGAAGCTGCAGAGACTAGATGGCACTTATTTAGAAAGCCAAGAAATTTCTGAAGGAATTCAGACTTGAGCTGCCTGACCTGACATAGCTGAAAGCTGTTCTTTTTCTCTAGCTCCTCTATGGCAAAAGACTTACAGATTCTCTGCTTATCAGCAAGGACATTGATCAGTACACTATCTCTCTCCAAGGACTCTATAAGGACTTTCACAGGGTCCCTGGGATCATATCTTTTTCTGGCTACAGAAGTGGGACTGGTACAGGACACTTTGAGTGCCGTGAGCAGTTTTGGGCATCACAATATAAAAAAGACATCAAGCTTCAACATCCTCATAAAGGAAAGTGGAGGGGCAGGAACCGATCTTTTCACTCTCATGCCCAATGACAGGACTAAAGGAAACAGGATAAAGCTTAGTCAGGAGAGGCTTAGGTTGGATATGAGGAAAAAGATTTTCACCCAGAGAGTGGCTGGGCACTGGAACAGGCTCCCCAGGGAAGTGTTCACAGCACCAAGCCTGACAGAGCTTGAGCAGTGTTTGGGCAATGCTCTCGGGCACATGGGGTGACTCTTGGGGTGTGCTGCACAGGGTCAGGAGTCGGACTTGACAATCCTGATGGGTCCCTTCCAACTCAGCATACTCTATGATTCTATGATTTTATGTTCACTGATGAATATCACAGAGGAAGGGACTGAATATGGATGAATGAATAAACAGAAATGGAAGGGAAAGCACAGGAGAGAAACCAGGCCCTTCCACAATGCTTTCAAATGGCTCTATTTGACATAAATGTAATGCCTCTTCCCCTCAAATTCCACCTCTGAAAAAGCAACAAACAGTGGAGGGAAGGATTTTCAATTCCGCAATAATGTTCATGATATACGTTAATAAAAAGCCATCAGCTGAGTTTTATCTTGACATTATTGTTCCTTGCCTGGTCTTGCTCTCTTTTTTAGGAAGGCCTCTGCAGTGTTTGGGAAACTTCTAGGTCTTAGCCCAGCTCTGTAGCTAGAAAACCTTACACAGTGATATTAACTGAAGAAAACCTAACTTGGCTTCAAACTCTGTCCTTTCTCCTCACAGTGAATGGTCCCAAACTGCTTAAGAAAGTAGGAAGTTAGTAATTAGAAATCTGTCATATTTATGTATATGCATTACATTTATACAGTTACATACACCCCCACACAATACACTCAGTAACATTTGCTTGGAAGTTAAACTGCAGAACTCTGATTTGATCTTGACAACATCAGTTCAAGAACATCTCCTCCAGCACCAATCACTCTGCCCTTTAAGTTTAGCCCTAAGATTTCAGAAATCCTACATCAGTCTTCCGCTCCAACACAATTTTACCAGATCACCTCAGAATAACAGTTTAATATACAAGGATCTGTCTTCTCATCTGTGATGCTTATTCTGAAACTCCTGGGAGGTTTGTGAGCATGCTGAATGTGCAAGAGTCAGTTTTTGTGCTGGTACAAAGGGGGCCGCAGGTGATATTTGGCTAAGGTCATACCTCGTCTGGAAACTTCCAAACAGGGTGAGATTAGCTAAATTATGAGTTCAGGACTGGATGGCAAAGATGTTTCCTTCTTGTGGTGCGTTACACATCCTTCAAAGCTCACTCCTATGTTTTACTCAGCTGTTCTCAGACTTTTCTGAAAAATTCATGAAGTGGAAAGTGACACAGCAAACCTGGTTGAATGACTTCCTTTAAAGGCCCTTTAAAAACTCTACTACTTATTACAAACATTCAGCAAGACAAGATTGCCAAAACTTTTTTTAAAGCTTTTTGTTTCCTCTCTTCATTACCAGGATCACTTTTTTCTTGCCTATTCTGAACCTCTCTGGTTCAGGAAATCCTGGGCTAGAATCTTACGGGAAGGAAAAATCCAGCTTCTTTGGATGCAGCGGGGACAGACAGTTTTCTCAGCAGGTACCTGCTTGGTTCCAAAGTAAAAAAAAGTATTTTAGATGTTCTTAAAATAAAATGCTTTGAATGACCAGAAACTAACCCTTAAAACATTTTCCAAAAATTATTAAAAACATATAATTGGTAAGGATTTATTTTTTAGAAATAATGCTCACCTTTTAATTCAAATTTTCAGTTTAAGACTAACCAAAACCCTTCATTTAAGTAAAACCCATTCTTTCTCCTATTCATGTGTTGAAATTTGGTTCAGGTTCTTAAATTACCCCTATTTAGGTAAATTAAATTTTTTTTTATTGTCTGATAATACTCTTAATGGCTTAATAAAAAAAGTACTTAAGAAAGACTTGAATGGAAACAGTCTTCATTTGCACCTAGGTATAAGGTCTTTACATTTTGGCCCAGAGATTCAAAACAAAATGCTTGCAGCTTGATTTCTAGATTTGTATCAAGCACAACTGGCACATGTATCAGTACATCTTGTATCTTTATATATCAGGCCAACTTTGTAGGCGTTCAAATAAGAACATTAACGTGTATTTGAGGCACGTATCTTAGAAACCTGTCTGCATTACTGCACTCAAAAACAATTCTCTAGAGTTTACGTAAAAACAAAAAGTTTTCTCTTCCATACCCATTAGGAGAAAAAAATCAAAAAACATCAAAGACATTAAAGCAGAGGGGTGATTTGTGTCAATTTTGGAGGGTCCAACAGGTAAAGAGTGAATTCCAACCCAGAGATCTGATATCCATCCTATTTCAAAGGTGAAGATATAATTCACCGAGTTTTGCTTTAAAAACATTATTTATTTTTAATAAAAAACATTCACTCACTGGCCTGTTAGCTTGGCAGCCACTGCTTAATGCTGTCAACTGGAACATGTGAGTTTGTGAATAAACTCAAGTTCCCAGGACCTAGGCTGGCAGAGGCTAAGTGCTTTTTGGAGATGCTGCGTTTGAGTCCCTGGAGGAAGGAAAATGGCTTTAAAGCTCTTTAGGGATAAGAGATTCATGGGGTCTTGTTACAGTCAGCTCCCTTATGTCTCATTTGTGTGTGCCTTCTTGGCTGGGCAAAACAGTAGGAGTTGATGAGACCATGAAGGGAAACAAGGGCAAGGAATTAGGGGTTTTTTTGGACAGCAGAGATTGGGGTCTAGATGCTGGGCTTTTTATGCCAGACTATGAAAGAGAAAGAATAGTTCCTAAAAGAGGGAAATTATTCAGGGCTACAAATAACTCTGGGATGACTGGCATCTTAACCCCGTGGGTGCTGTCATAATTGGAAACATTTCTCTGAACTGTGGGTCTTTGTCTGAGAACACAGGTAGTGGAAAGTTATTCTGTCATATTGTGTCATTAACATTCATGACACAGATTTTAAGAAATTCAGCATTTTGAATGTTACTTTGTGTTGTGTGGCTCCCATCCCTTAGAATCCCAATCAAGATTCACTACCTCGTTAATTTAGGGACTCCCTGGAGTCACTGGGTGGAAAGTGATTGGCTCCAATTGAGCACAGGACTAATGTGAAACATTGCATTCAATTCAACCACATTGCATTGAACAACTTTTCAGTAAGCTGTGAATTTCTTGCTGGATGCTTCTCCTGAATGAGACTTTGGTCCAACCACAAGAAACTCTCTGAAAAGAGAGGCTCTCTCTGCCTTTTTCTAGGTCATCCAGCTAATTGCATTGATTTTTAGTTGTAGCCCTGTCTGTAAAGAAGCAGCAAAGACAGGCATTGTATTTTGCCAGGATGATTTCCCAGTCTCTCTTTCGGGAGAGCCATCTGGATTCCAGTTCATATTCACAGTGCCATTTTCCTGGGCACCTACCTATTACTTCTGTTGGGTTTCTGTGGCAGTGAAAATTTCTGGCATGACTCTCATAATGTTAACATTAAACCCATCAGTTGTACTTGAGGCAACCCACACATCTTCCTTTCTGATGCTAATTTGGTTTCCTCCCTGGAAGTCTAAAATATCAAAGCTAATCCTTTGCAGCATTTCTTTAGAACAGCCATTCTAAAATGGGGCTGGACACCATTTCTTTCCAACTTCTAGTGCTGATGTTCCAAGTCACTCATTATCTCTCTTCCTCCCCCCCACTCAGTGGACAAATGGAGTCTTTATAAGAGAAGAAAAGAATCCAAATATACTTTGGTGCCAACTATAAAAATTAAAATCAATCCATCCAGACATTTCCCTTCCTCTCACATTGAAAGCCTCCCTTCTGCAAAGATCTGTTCTTGTGCTCACTGTTTCTATGCCTGTAACCCACAATTACAGCCTCTGTGCTCAGACTGCTCAAGAGAGGTGAAACCAGAAAGGACATCTTGCCTGAAATTCAGTAGCACTGAGGTCAGTGGCTTTAGGCCTTAACGGAACATCTCAAAACCATTTTGGCCATTTAATGGCAGGAGCTGAGTTTCTGAGGTGGGTGAGAGAAGTAAAACACTTTCCTATGAAAGTCAACCTCTGAGGCAGGAGGCAGGAGACAGGCTGAATGGTTTGCAGCATTGTGCTGTGGGATTTGGTTGGGTTACCCGGAAGAAACTGCCCTCAAAACTGGCCTGATGAATCCTGCAGAAAGATTTCACCACTAACACTTTGCAGAATTACATCTACCAATTATTGGCTGGTATTTCCTAGCAGAAGTAATTTGTACTTGTTTTTTTCCCTTTTTTAAAAAAGGAAAAACCACCACCAGCCTTTCCAAGGGAACATCAGAGTGCTAAACCAATAAAGCATTTTCTTTCCTTCAGGGGAAAAAGCATCCTTCTATTTCATATAGATTTTACATGCATTGTAACACCCTTTGAACTTTTCCAGGCTTAGATTACAGTGCCTCCAGTCCTGGCATTAAAGCTGATTTACACCCCATAGTAAAGTACAACACTGTCAGATTAAGAGCATTGTAGGCCTTGGCTTCATGGAGGTTAATGGAGTGCATCCCGTTAATGTCAGCTCAAGGATGGCTCAAGGGAAAATGGAATAATATTAAAACAAAGAAAATTACAGGAAAACTGACACTTGGTAGTTTTGTGA
This sequence comes from Anomalospiza imberbis, assembly GCF_031753505.1. Taxonomy (NCBI): domain Eukaryota; kingdom Metazoa; phylum Chordata; class Aves; order Passeriformes; family Viduidae; genus Anomalospiza; species Anomalospiza imberbis. The sequence goes on from NC_089687.1 coordinate 14,979,084, forward strand.
GGCTTATTCTTGGGACAAACATCAGAATGTGCCCTTTGCCATATATGTTATGCATTCCTTTTACTTTTTCTGAGATGACTAATTCTATATTCTGACATACAAGGAGATTAAGCCTCCATGTAAATGTTCCATTCAAATACTCACTCAAATACTCATTGCAGTACTGGAGGCTCACTGAGAACTTATTATAGTCAATAAGATGACTTTATGAGAAAGGTTATGTCACAGACACTTCAGTTCATCATCACATTTAGTATTTGCTTCTCATGTAAACAAGACCATGCCCCTGTCTCCTGACTTCTGCACCACCTTTTATATTTCTTTACCTCAGAATAAAGCCTGAGAGCCTCTGCTGCCCAAAAACCGAGTCTTTATTAATCTTTTAGTCATCTTAGTCTCTTAGTCATCCTATTATATGTGCAGTCACCTTACAACTGAAGAAATTGTGTCACTGGAGGGTGACATCTCCAGATATGATGAAAATTTCCATTTGAGTTGTTGAGGAAGAAGTAGAAGGAGAAGATATTGTGACCACATGACCTGTTCTTTGAACATGGCCTTTCCATGGAAGTAGTTTGCCTGTTCCCACTGCCAGGCAGTAGACATATTACAGTCCTCAGACAAGACCTACATATTCTCTAAAACGTTGATTCTAAAGTGTAAAAGACAGGACAGCTTTCTCCCTGTTTATGTCATGCCCTATCCCTCATTTCTTCCTCTCCCTGTCCCTTTAGCTTTGATGTCACTCTCCAGTGATACCATTTCTTGAATTGTGAGATAACTGATGGGAAGGCTGAGAATGCCCATTTTGATCAAAATTTCCAAATTCACTGAGCAGTCTAAAAGTCAGCAAACCTGGCTTTTCTCTTCCTCCTCTGATTCCCTAAGAGTTGTCATAAGAAATTACCAGGTTATTAAGATATTTTTCAGTAGCTGTCTTTTGGCACTTTTGCTACTTAAATGAGCTTGAAAGTAGAGTGTAGGTAGTAGATGCATCTATCTGTTCTTCTATCTCTTCTTCCAGTACTCTTTTCTTTTTTATTATTATTGGGCAAACTTGTAAATGACAAGTTCATATCAGTGTTAAAACTCAGCTGATTTTAGTTCACCTGTGCTATAGCCTCTGCTTTTATCTCTAAAGTTCTTGTGATAATTCAAAAAATTGTGATAACCTTGCTATCCAGTGGGACTAAAGTCTGCCTCAGGTTGGCTTCTCCCTATTATTTCGGCAGCAAGGACACTGAATGGATGATCTGGGCATTGGCAGGGGCTGGTCCTTAAGCACAGATTACATTCTTTTGACATATCTAAGGAGTAGCGTTATGAGCAGGAAGATTGCAAAATTAAGGTGTAAGGAAGGAGAATTTGATGCATTTCCCACAAAGCTTCAGCAGATTGTGGGAGTCAGATTGATCTGAATGCATCCAAGTGATTGTTTATTTTCCAGAACAGTCCTTCTACTTTTCGCTTTTTAGAGAGCAAGTTGGATTTATCTGGAGTCTCTCTTTCTCTTGTGGATGACTCATGCACATGTATTTTTATGCATACACTTTGGTATTTATCAGCAATTTCCCTTTGATTCAGTCCTTTTCTCTTTGCTCCTCATTAAATGTTCCTGCCAATGACTTTGTATTCAGTCCTGTGCTTATCCAAACCTGCAAGTTTTGGCATTCTTTTACCTGTTGAAAGGATGAAACCTGTTGAAAGGATGAAACTAGTTTCAGGCTGGAAACTAGTAAATTTAGAAAGAACCTAACAAAGAGTGAGTTTAAAATTAATCATGTGGCCAAGCTGCCCAATCAGAACAGATAGAAATCCCAGCAACAAATTGCCCATGAACAGAGAAGGGAAAAGGACTATTTATTTCAATGACTTCACAGCTGGACTCACACAATATATACATTTGAAAGCAAAAAACGAAATGCAAGTCATCCAAGAAAGAACCTGCTATGAATCATTGACAAAGAAATGTATTTGCAACAAGGACTCTCAAATAGCAAAATTCTTGCATGAAGCAGCATGTTTCAGGTTCAAGTCTTATATGGGACCAAAGCTTCTGAATGGACCCTTAATATAAACATGCAAAAAAAAAACAAAAAAACCCAAAAAAAACCCTGCCATACCTTCAGCTGTTTTATATTTTTTTTGGGCAAGACATGGGTATTAAATTCCTCCTTTCCCTAATTTGTCTGGTGACTTTTTTGGAATGTTGATGGTTTTGGAAAATTGATGTCCTTTTTAAGTCCTGGGGAATGTCTGGGCAAAAGTGACCAATACTGTACAAGCAGTGCAAGAAGAATGACTAAAATCCTGTACATAGCTCTGAACACATAATCTAGGCTAAGTCACAGACCTGGCTTGCCAAATGGGCATGAATGAAAACCAACTTCTCTTCCTGCTGGCAGCAAACTTGGAGGAAAGATGATCTGTTTAAGTCTAGTCTCTTTCCTTGAGCAGTCCCTTGTTCAAAATTAAAATTAAAATAATACCGGCATGCCAATATGTTTACTGAAAAGCCCTGCATGGTGTAAGCACAGTGCAGTCTAGGTCACTCTGCCAGAGAGTCTGCAAGGAAAGTCACAGCAATTTTCCAACACCATATACTGCATGCTCCTCCTAGTGTCTCTGGCCCTATGGGCCCAACAATTAGATTTCAACCAAACACATTTCTCCCATGAAAGCAAACTGTAGAGCAAATCAAAACCAGTTTCTCCTTGGCTGGTGCAACATAGTTCATCTTGGAAGAAAGATGGGATAGAGGTTGAGTCATTTTAGGTCCATTTCTAAAATCTGATGGTCTGTGAAGCACAGTGTGCTTTTTTTTTTCTGCATTGGGAATTTTTTTCTCTGGCAGCTTGGAAGACTTTTCTGGGAATGAGAGGGCACTGGGGTGAAATGTCACAGCTTCAAGGACAAGTTACCCAGGCTTTCTTTGCTAGAGTGATATATTTGCATGTCTATGGAATATTTGCCACACTCCTCCATGAGGCATTGAAGACAGTTTTCAAATGCAAAAGTAAATCTTTATCCTTTTACATACCCCGTTTAATTTATTCCATCAGCACTGGCTACATAAAGATATAAATCTTCCCATGGAACCATACAAAACAACCAGCATCAATTTCTAATTTCAGATGGTTGAGCTGCAACTGCCAGGTCGCCAGAAGTTTATGCACTTTATCTTTTCCTTAGGTTTCATATAATAAAGTGAATAATTGAGGTAATCAGTTTGGAACAAAAAAAAAAACAAAAAAAACACCAAAACCAAAAACCCCCAATAATAATAAAAAAAAGCAGCTGCACCTGTTTTACTCATAGCAGAATTTGGAGAGTAGAATCTACAGGTTAGAGACTACAACATCCTGGTTGGTAAGAGGCCTTGCTATCATGGGGAATGCAAACATGTTGAGTGTGCAACCATCTCTCAAGAGCTGCAAGGTCACTTGTCACTGCAGATCTGCAGAAAGCCTCTCTTATGAGGTTTCAGCTCCACCGACTGGGGACTGTGACAGGAAATCATAGGAAGAATCAAGTGTGATCCTTTCTGGTCCCAGCCTTCTAAATTGGAATAGAGCTATTTTCAGCTACTACAAACATTTGCTTTACCAGAGAGTAAGATTTGAGGAATTTAGGATGTTTAAGAGAAGAAATATTTCAAAAATAAGCATATTAACAAAAGCGCTCTTGAAGTAGTCTGGATTACCCTCTTCCCTCTCCTGTTTCAAGTCTTCTTATAAGAAAACACACCAGAGGGAACAAGCCTGTATTGGGAGTGGCTTCCTTATGGTTTTCAGACAGTGGCTGTGGGTAGCCAGTAGCTTGAAAGAGGAGCCCATGGATAACATGCTGAGGAAGTAACCCGGGATGGATGTGAGAGCAATTCAGGGAGTCCTCCTCCATGCTGCCTGGCAAACTTGACAAGCTGGAGCCAACCCTACAGTAGACTTGGGTCTTCAAGTACTCCAGGTAAGTTCATACTAGTAAGGGAAAAGGCAGGACTGGGGGGTCAGCATGAACCTCATGCATCAGCCAAATCCCACTACCTTTGGGTGTACACTGCTATCTGCCATGGGAATTGAAGGAGCAACTGGCAGAGGTAGTATGTTGTTATTGTACAAGAACAGATGGTAAAAGGGAGATGTGATACATACATATCTCTGATAGCCAGGAAAAATATATGGAAATTCAAAATCCTGGCTCCTTTTCCTGATTCTGGGAGGAAATGTGGCTTAAGCCAGTACACTCAGCACAATCAATCACTTAGATTTAGTGTGCAATATTTCTAAAAGGCATATTATCTTAAAAGGGATTCTAACTTTGTACACATCTTTCAGAAAACCTTTCTAAAATCTTATTTTTTAAATGTGTAAATGGTTCTATCTGTCTCCACAGGCAATGATATTGGGCTGAATTAAATGGAAAACTGAAAAAAATGAAGAGTTGAGACTAACAACCATGACCTTCCATGAGGTTGGCAGCTCATTGCTCTTTTCTATAGCTCAAAGAGCAAATAGTGCTGTGACCACCTATACTGCTGGGGTTTTTTGTGGTTATGCCCTTCTGTTTAGGATTTAAACTCATCTGCTTGCCATGTAAAAAGTTTATAGTACAGACTGGCACTTTTCAGAAGTGCAGAGATTTTGATGTCTGGACCACATTCACATTGCCATGCCCATGGGCTTAAACCCAATATAACAGCACGTCCTTCTTTCCCAGTTCATTCCCTCTCAGGTTTCCTCCTGAAAGCCTTAAGATTTTACACTGTTTCAAGAAAAACAGTTAGGGAAAAAATGTCTGGTTTAGCAGAGTAATTCATTTTCCTCCATCTCCTTTTTCAGAAATGGCCAGACTGTTAAAACATTAATTACCAAAAAAAAAAAAAAAACCCACCCAAAAAAATCCCCCTTACTAAAAAAAAAAAAAAATGCCAGCCTGAGGCAGAGCATGAACATGGAAAGTTTCAGTCCAAATAATTAAATTTTGACAAAGCTATAAATTCATGAAGAGAACTTCAACTGGAGACCGTTAAGAAAATTTTAATTCCCATAATGTTATTCTCAATGTTAATTACATAATGCATTAATGAACGGGTAGGGGTTGTTATTCACAGAGGTGGATTTGGCTTACTGCCCCTTAGGAATTCACTCTCTCATAGCAGCTGCTGAGCTGCTGGAAGAAATGTTATCTGCTGGGCAGACACTGCTCTGTTGTTTGGAGCTGCCAGAGAGGAGTAAGATCCCATGTAAGGTTATGAACCCCTTTTCACCTTGTGTTATGCATCATCAATCTTTAAACATGATGTTCCCATTCACATTCAAGCAAATACCACACTGCCATAAAAGTCTCTTTAAAAAGTATAATAAAATCATGAAACCAGTTACAGAAGTAGTGAACAGAGAAGACGTTTCATTGCAATAAGTTCAAATGAGAGATAATGATCTAAATATCTCCACATTTTAGGAAAATGTGCACCTGGAATCTACCCAGAACTTTCACAATGGTCTGAACCAGCTCCTTCAGACTCCGGGAAAGTTCAGACCCACATTCCCACTCTCTGGCTCGGAACCATCTCAGCTTTGATCTTGTGTGTATTTCATCATGTTGCACACCGCTGCTCTCCTATTGTGGCTTAAGTCAATTGCATCATTTAAGAAAAGTGCTACAGAAGGTGTGGGGAAAAAAAGATATGTGGGACCATTTTTGTTCCCTGCTCACCACACACACACACACACACACACACACACAGGGTAACAAAAAAAAAAAAAAATTAAAGAAAATAAAAGAAAGAGAGAGAAGGAGGAGATGGCACATGATACCATGTGAGTCGTTTTCTCTCAGATGTGTTACTGCAAGGATGAAATGCTGCCATCATAAGTTTTATTAACTCTCAGTAAGAAATTATGGGCCTGAAGAGGAGATTTCCCCATGAAATTTTGTGGTTTAGTGTTATGAAGGAAGTAAGACCCTATGAGTTCTAATGGTCACTCAGAGCTTTAAAGACATTTCAGCATTGCCACAGGACATGCTTGCAGGAGTTTCACTGAGCAGGCAACTACAATTAATGTCCCAGCAGATGGATACTTTCCATTGGCATCACAGTTGCTTGGGCACAAATCAAGACTGGGCTCCTGGGTCCTGCCTCAGACTGGAACCCGTCTGAGTCTGTGATGATGTTTCCAACAACATATTTGTTTGGTTCTCTCCATGAGCTCAGCCTGAATCCTACTGATTTGGAAAAATGAGACAGAGCAAGTGGCCCAGCTTGGGAGTGTTTTCTAAGGGCTGATATGACACATAGAAACAGGAGTTTACTTGCCTGGAGGAGCACTGGCACTATAAGGGATCTTTGAGCAAATTTGCCTTCTGTCTGTTCAGGGCACTAAGATTATGTTCTACAAGGCTCTAGTCAAAGCCTCTAAATTGCCCAGTTAACCTGGGCTTAATCCTACTACAGAAAAGAAAAAAACCCTCTTGAATATATTACATTCTTTAACTCAATTATTTTACCCAAAAAATGGCTTTTAGTTCCAGTTTCCCAGTTTACAATGTAAACTAAGAAATGTTCTGTGTCATTGTTTTCAACAGACACCAGAGGAGATGGAATCTTCACTGGTAAGCACTGAACAAATGAAAGGGCCTTATCTGCCCCACACCTCTGCCCCTGCAAATGCTCACTGATCTCTAAGGAGCTGGTGGAGCTATGAAGGGAAGTGCCACAGAGAACAGGAAACCTCCTCCTCCTTGCTTCATTCACCTTAATCCCATCACAGAGCAGTAACTGAAGGCAGTACACTCCCTGCATTGGGATTTCTAAGGAATGTAGCCCTACATCCATAGTATAACCTGGCTCTAACGACTCCTTGGTAAAAAGCAACTGGAGTTTCTTACTGGTAAACAGTATTAATCACCATTTCCCATCGGTGCAGCCTATTATGAAGCGATTACAGACTGTTTACAAGGAGGGAGGGAGGGAGAGTGTCATGGGGGTAGTATTTGCTTTGGCAACCATTCATTTCCCAAAATCCCTGGGAACCATATTCCCACTTTAATTACATGGAAATCTCTGAGGTCAAAGGACTGAGACAAAGTATAATTTCTTTCTCACTTTCTTCTGCCACAATCTCCTTTCTCTGCCTCTGTCAGCCAGTGGCAGAAAGTGACTCTGTCTGCAAATGTCTTTAACCTTCTGTCAGAAGTTGGTTGCTGTTTACTGATGGCACCCTGTGGCCCATGAGGAGACTTGGGAATTTGGATGAGCTTTTGGTTTATTCAAGTCCATTTAAGTCTCCTGGTTTTGAGCACAATCTTGTGTTACTGCTGTCACTTCTCTATTCCTCAATGCAAACACTGTCAGGCAGTTTCTTTGTAGAATAAAATGCCTACAAACAATGCAGGTAGGTTGTGTCATGCCTGGCGAAGTTCCAACAGCTAACCCAAGGCCTACTCAAATTTCAGGAACTTTTCTTAAATAAAATTAACTTTTGCGGAGGTGGACTTTTATCACTGAGCCTAAAGTATAGGGATTAGAGCAAATTAATGATTAGAAATAAACAGAACCAGGGAGATAACTAATCCATTTTACCATTCTTTGGAATTTTGGGGTTGCTGCAATACTGAGTCAAACTGATTTCTCACCCTTCACAGCCCCACATACATTTTCCTTTTTGCAAATATCAAAACTATCTAGTTCAAAAAATTAAAAGCACAAAATTTCATTTTTCCTTCTCCAAATATGAAATACTAAATTCCATATATAAAAACCATATATGAAATATAGTTTGGTATTTATGATGATATTTGCTGTTTTACAGGGTTTTGGAAGTAGTAGCACTTATCAGTGCTTGATGGCTACTTGGTATGACCATTACTCTCGAGAAAGACTATCCCACTGTGGCACTAGAATGTATTCAGAGTAAAAAACCATTCCCTATGCAGAAGTTGTCTTACTAGACATGCTGGGGAAAATAAAGGGAAAAGAGAGACAGAAATGCTATTTTAATCTCACACAAGAACAAACAACAGGGGTAGCATATAAGATGTCTGAAATGGAGTTTAAATACCATGGTTTAAAACTTGTAAAATACAGGAAATGGCATGATTCACGCACTCTTGCTCTGAGATCTCCTGCTGACAGAAGGAGCTGAAGATAGTCAGCACATTGCAAGATTTAGTTCAGGCTCTACCAGCAAAGTAAAGGGGATTGAAATTGAAATTTGTAATACATGTACTACCACTGCAGGAAAAGCGCTGAGAGAAGTGCAGTGCTGTGCTAACTGCAGGTCCTGCAGAGAGCACCTTGTCTGCAGAGTAAAAAAGCCTGATTATGAATAGGTGCAGTGTGCAACATCACGAACAATTAACTGCAGATGAAAGATTTAATGGATTTTCAAAGTTTCCATCACTCAGGCATAGGGAGGGGCTTTTTTAACATAAACCAGTGACAAATTGCTGGAGAAAACAGAGCCAAAGAAATGGTTTCGTTTTGACATCAGGAGTTAATCGACCCAGCATAATCACACTCTTTGGTTATATTTATCTAATATAATTCACTGAGAAAAATTCTTGAGTCAAAATAGCAGGTTTCCAGAGTCAGTCAGGGAGGCTGTTAAATAAATACCACGTTTTGAGGGGAAATATATCAAAAGGAAGTTTTGCTTTTTTCAAGCAAAAGGTCTGAGCCCTGGCATTTTTCTCTCTGCTGTTTAATTCCACAAACATCTGAATTAAGGCAATCTGCTTGCTACTGAAAACTCCCAATGAAACCAGAAAATGAGGGAGTATCCCCAAAAGAAAATAGTGGATGCTCAGGCAAGGCACTGCATGAAAAATTTCCCCTTGCATGGCCACCTTCTGATTTTCTGCTCAGGGGAAAATTTCAATGTCAAATTTCTGAATTTAGCAGTTGTCTTCACTGCAGCTAGACCAAACTAGGGATATGAAAAGCTTTATAAGATAAAACGGCTTAGTTAAGAAAGAGGGTCCTTTAGACATTATTCTGGAATGGTAAGCTTATGTGCCCAAATGATCAGCTTTCATCATGTCTGCCTCTGAGTCAAACAAGATATTTTGGAGAAAACCTGACCAGGTCCTGGCAGAATTATTGGAGGAGCTCTAAGAAACTTGGTAGAACAACCTTCACTCCTGCTCTCAGGCACCTGAGCTGGCATGATTATCTCATTTCTGTATCAGGTGCATATACTAACTCCAAGTCTCTCCAAACTTCTTTTCAATCAAGCACTTGAGATAAATTTATCTTCATGAATTACTACCAAAAGATGCAAAAAGAGAAAAAGTTCTCTGTAAGTTGTTAATTTAGGAGAGCACTATTCTGGGAGCATTTTTAGTGGTTAGTTGGTTTCCACTATGTACTCCACTGAAGGGGGTTCATTGCTATTTCATCAGTCCCTGCACTACCAGTTGCTGAAAGGCACATCCAAAGATACAAACAGTCTGTGTGGCCTCTCTTTCTCTTACTCCTTTGGTAAACCTCAGCTTATGACCAATTTCAAAGATGGGATTTAGGGTTCTGGGATCTTTAGCTTGGCCATTCTTGTGGTTTTTTATTAATAACAAGTTATTGTTGAATACAGCAGAGAAGGAAATCTAGGGCTACATTCAGAGAGTATTTCAAGTTGACATGTTTTTACATAGCTGTTCTCTGAAACATATATCTTCCACCTTGAATCCAGGGAAGTGCCTAAAATTTTGGACCATTTTTTTCCTGCTGGTAATAAATACAGTCACTTGCACAGAGCCTGTTCTTGGAGAAAGGCAGGTGTAAACTGAGCAGATGATTTTTCCAGTGGTTGCTTAGATTTTGTGCAGAACAGAATAACACAGGAATAGGGATTTTGAAGAGATTAGAAAAGAGGTATCGCAAGAGGCTTTGAAGGTAGACAAATGGAGAGGGGCAGAGTGCTATCTGGGAGACTGACAAGGATACCAGAGGGGAGTGGAAAACAAGAGAGCTGGCCAAATCAAGTAAGAGAGTGTGTGACTGATGGTCCAAGGACTTTGTTAAGAGGCAGCCAAGGTCAGGGAGACCTGGAACAAAGGGACCTGGGGAAGACCCCTCCAAAGTGCTGACAAGAGGGGAGAGAGGTCAGTAAATGGAAACACTGCTGGGAACCTTGCTTTGGACCCTGAAGTAAGGATCCAGATGATGTCTAGGTTATTTGAAGAGATGGAAGAAAACTGTTCTGAGGGGAAACTGTGAAAGATGTTTCTTGAAAAAACGAAGGAAAAAAATTATTTTGCCAGAAGGGCTCCTTGAAAATCTTGCCTTTTAGGAATATCTGCTATGATATGTTTGTCTCTCCTGAATTGCTGCAAAGTGTATTCTGCCTAGGACGCTCTCTGCAAACCAGCTGTGTCTCTACATTCACACATTCTGTGGTTCTATTCCCCAACAAACTGGAGGACAGGGCTTATCCCTCAGCCTCAGGGTATTAATCACCCTGCCTGGCCAGCTAGGTGCCAATGGCAGATAAACACAACACATTTATCTATGCTCAGAGGAACTGTTGGATATGACACTAATCTCTTTTGATTTAAAGTTCTTTACACTGTGGAGGAAGTGAGTGCATTTTTTCAAAACTAAGAAACACTCTGCAGACTGGAGGAAACACTGGAGCATCTTAAAACGGGCAAAACATCCAAAACCTCCAGAGAGCTTGAAAAGTTTTCCTGGGCCCTTTCCCAGCGTTCTTCTAATTGTTAATTCCAATCCCCTACTTGGATATCTCTGAGCTACTGCTCCTTCCTAATGTCCACATTTCTAGAGAAAGACTCTTGGGGTTTTTGCACACTTTCTGCAGAAACTAAGCTGAAGAAATATCTTCATGTTCTTGCAATAAGGTCTGCCCATCATCTGGGTCAATACACTTTCCCTTTGGTAAAAAACAGATTGTTTTTCTTCCCCTCCACTCACTTATCTCAATGGGTTTATTATACTCAAGGGACTGAAACACAATTTTCAACCTCTACTTAATTTTACACTTGATGTGATCCTGCTTGAGAGCTTGTTGCATCAGTAAACACTTGAAAGCCAAGAAGCCTTTATGTAGACTAGGTCCATTGTTTTTTTTTTTTTTAATGGTGGAGATCCATGTGGTGTGCAAAGGGTTACCTGGAGAGAGGTCTTCTGGCTGACACAGCCTCCTCCCTCAGTAAATGCTGCAGAGGGTTAAATACATAATAAACCCAGTGGGGAAGGAGAAGAGAAGAGAGGGCTAGCCAAGCTGTTTTTTTGTGCAGTGGTGCCAAACTGGTTATTTATAGCATCCTGGACCAGCATCTGCCATTTTCCCTTTTCTCACTCCCTGTGAGGTGAGAGGCATTTTCACTTTCCCCTGCTCCCTCTCTCACAATTTTGGCAGCTCCTCTCCTTGAACTTGACCGAACGCAGCCAACCTCAACACAGCTGTTTGATAAACAGAAACAGGGGCAGCAGGCCGGGCTTTGAAGAGGCTTTTGCAGAGCAATAACTGAAGGTTTGAATAATGGTGCACAGTTGGCTGAAGGCTCCTCTCATTTGGAAGGACATCAGGCACAAGCAAGAGTTCGTCAACTAATTAACAAAAATGGAGAGGGGAAAGATGCCAAGACAAACAGGGGCTTTTGAAATGGTGCTCACTTTGTGGCCTCTCTTGCAAACATTTGGTTATACACATACACATACAGTAAAGGATTTGCCTCATACATGTGTTTAAGCAAATTTGGTATCCTGCTGAGACCTTGGAGGAAGCTCTTGGCTGATCCAGGCAGAAGAGAAAACATGACACAGGTGAGAAAAATTGTTTTCTACCCAGAAATAAGAACATTTCACACACATTTCTTCTTCCTCATTTTGTTTCCCTATGTACAATTTATAAGTACAAAATGGGGTAACAGTATTAGAGAAAATAAAATTAACAAACATTCAAAGTTGGGGAAAAGTCAAAAGAGCAGAAAAACTATCTACTGTCATTTGCAAACCCATTGGAAATACAAAAAAATGCCAAGACATTTGCCACCCTAACTGCGCATGCACAAGTTCCCATCCTCTGATGTGTCAAGTGTTCTAGAAAAGGAAACTCCTTCCAACAGGATGGGTAGAGGGAAGAATTGTTATATTTTTTAAATATATTTATTTATCTGGGCTTTTAGATTTTCAGGATTGCATCAGGATGTGAAAAAGTTTTAAGAGGAAAGGCTGGTGCTCTCAAAATGCGACAATATCTGCATTCTAATGCTTCTGAGACATCTCAGAGCTCAGTTCTAGTTTGCTAAATTGGCCTTTTGTGTTAGAGTCAGCCTTGGACATCTGGTAGTAAAAGAGTTTCATCTCTGCTTATTTAGACATCATCCCTTCAAGGGTAAAAATACCTGATGAAACCCAAAGCTCATGTTAAGACATATCACTCCCAAAGCTTATGTTAAGCCATATCACCCTAATGAATGCTTGTTCCTACTCTGTACATTGCCCAGTCATGTTTTCAGTATCTCTGGAAGTGGATTTCTATTCTTCCCTTTATAGTGTTTCCCACTGATCTGGGAATCCCACACCAGAAGATTAGTCAGACTGGTTTTTCCCTGTCCACCTGTAATTTTTTCACTCGAGGTGACGAATGAAGTCATGAAGGACCATCAATGACTATATTTTTTCCTCAGCTTCTAGCACAGGCAGAACATTGAGGTTCCACAAGCAGCTAGAACAATTGCCTTCTGTGAACTCGACAGGGGAGTTTACACAAGATGTTTATGAAAGCTTGCAAATAGTTTCTAAATTTCAGTGTCAGTGAGTGTCTCTGGCTATAGGTTAACAGGGGTGCCAAAGAGGGAAGGCTTGTCTTTCTTCCTCAGGCTGATGCAGTATGGTCATTCACAGTCCCCACTTTCCACCAACACAGACCCGGCCTGGAGTTTTGGCTCCATCACCTCATCAGCCCCAGCCCCTTTGAAGGCCTTTATTTCTGCTCCCACGCTGGATTATGCCAGGTCTATAAGATTCTGTCTATGATGCAAACATTGTACTTGGGACCCAGGCTCCTCTCTGTACCGTGCTAAGTGCTTCCCTTGCTTAGGAGGCACAGACACATGTTAGTGCACAGCAGGACCTGGGATCAGGCTCTGCATGGACAAGAGCTTTGTGTCTAGGCTTTCATTTGCTCCAAGCAGTGAAATTTAAAGATGTGATCAGAACTTGAAAATGGTTAAGACCCGGTGGGATTATGGGAGACATGCTCTGGCATTGTTTGAAATGGCAGGGAAAATGTAATATCCACCATCTGCACCAGTGGAATGGTGCCAGGAAAGGGTGGAGGGTTTTTTAGGTAATATTTAAGAGAAAGACAAAATTCTACCCCCTTCCAGGCCTCAGCATTGGATGTGGACACAGGCTGTGCTGACAGAAGGCAGCTTTTACTGGCACAACAGGTCTTGCAGCTCAGGCCTAACACTGGCAGAAAAGATCTGAATTAGTGCCAGCAGCAAAGGTGGTTTTTTGTACAGTCATTTCAAAGGAAGGGAACTGGAGACCAGCGATTTGCTGAGCAGCCCTCAGATGCTAATCACTTTCAGCACCTCTAGGTATGAACTGGATTTAGCCTGGCAGTTTCTGAAGTAAAGCACTTCAAAACCCATTACCCCCTCTCTTCACAGACCCACCCACCAAGGTCATGCCATGCAAGAAGGGACTGCCACGTCAGACTCACGACAAGGCTGATAGTGCCATGTTCTTATATTTTCTCTTCAGATATGAGGGTGGACTAGCAAAAAGGGTTATCTAGGAGCTTTCCCTCTTTCCTGGATTTATCCTCAGGACAAACTGTTTTATCCACAAGATTATTGTCTTCGAAAACAAGCAAAACTAATGTGTCATTTCTCTCTTTTCTGTCTCCCTGATCCATCACTCACTGTAGTAATATAGGAAATGTCTTTTCAGGGATTTGAAAAATTGGTGCAAATTTTGGGACTGCTTTTATAAGCAAAGTTCCCTTTCAAAGCAGGTGCCATACAGTGCAGAATTTTAAATGTGTTTTCTTTTTTCTCTTGGCACAAGGAAAATTTGACTCCAGGCACCTACAGAGGTCTTGATCTGCTTTCTTTGCAGTGCATAAAATAACAAACCTTTCAAAATATATTTTCAAGCTGTGCAAGACCTACTGCAAGATCCAGCTCCATTGTTGAACCAGGGAGAATTATAATAAATAAACAAGAGAGTTGAGAAATTTGGCTGAAGAGAGGGAATTCATGAGCACAAGCATTGGATAGAGCTCTTATCATTTCTGAAATGTGCTGGCCTTTGAACCCTCTCAGTAGGGAAGCAAAGGTGGACATCTGGAGTATACTTCTTTAGAAAGGTGTCTTAGAGACTCAACAGGTGATTGTTACCTGTAAAAGACAAATGTAGAACAATTTCTGAGAGAAAGAGGTCACGATATGTATGTTCATGATTTATATGTTTGGAGTGAAGGTTGAGCTAGCCCAGCCTAGGCCTCAGATGTGGGCCTCAGAGGCCTGAAAGCCTGTGGCACAGTTAAGAATAAGTTTGTGGCGCAGTCAGAAATTATGTTAAGGTATAACACAGTGTACTGAGCTATCTAGGTGTGAATTAGTATAGGTCTGCAGTGTGAAACTTTACCCACCTTAGGACAGGAACAAACAATGTTTGCTTGCCAATGAGAGTGTGCTCATGACTGTAAACTACCTGGAAGTGTATAAAAACTACTGTCTGTAAACAATAAAGGGAGAACATATGATTAGCCACATTGGTTCAGATCTGCGTTTGTTCCTGTCCAGCTCACCTCTTTATTATTGGTCCCTGCTTTAGACAAGTGTAAAAACCCTCACCCATCCAAAAGACATGAGCTGAATATTGGAATTCAGCACTGTCAAGAGACCAGGCCAAGTGTGGTTCTCTGTTTATGAGCACAGACGAATAGAAATCAGAGTCATAAAGCTGTGAAAATGCAAAGAAGAGACTCAGTCTCCATGTGTGACGTAGTAGCTGTGAGGCAGCGAGATCTCTGAGCTTTTCACCCTCAAAGTGTTTTGGAGCCAACATGGTGCAAAGTCACAAGGTTTGACAAACATAGCTGAAATCACACCTGTATTTGAGTCCTTTGCAATGGCTCAGATGGATGTCCTGGAAGCAGAGATTCTAACTTGAATTTGCCTGCCTATGGGTAGATCCCTCAGGAGCCTGCTGAGGAACACAACAGGGTTAAGAGATCTTGTTGTGTCCTAATGGCAGGACATCTGAAGAAGACAGGCTATAAAATGCTGCTATTGTAGGTAAGGAACACCAAAAATTTATATCCACCACTCCTCCTGGAGCCTTAAGTTCCAAGATAAAATTATTTGGCATTTCTCTGCCCCCATGAAGGTTATCTAAAACTACCAAGTGGTAAAGTAACTGTTTGTAGAGGACTGGAAGCATTTGCTGAATGCTGACTCATGGCTTCAGTCCCCTGTTGACAAACACACAACTCTGATTCCTGCTGTGTGAGATGAAAGGAGCAGAGAGATTTACACTCTGGCTACTTCTTTGACAGAGTCAACTAAATATTTGACTGAGTCAACTAAATAATCTAGTACATCTGTGTCTTCTCCTGTGGATACGCCTAAATCATATTAATAAGCCATTATTTTTTGAGTAATCAAAACCAGCTAGCGTCTTCTGTCCCTTGCTGACCTCTGTATGAGCACTGATTCCAAATATATGCCCAAATCTCATATAACAAGCATGACCAGGCAGTCTTTTGATGTCATTCCTGGCTTATGTAGAGCACAGTACCACAGCAATCCATTTCTAACCAGTTTGCATATGATCTATATTCTTTATCTTTATTGCTAATGTTTCTTTGAAATGACCATGTGTGCATGCAACAAATAATCATGTGGCAGTGAGAGCAATATGTTTGCAGGCCTGCCCCAAGGGATCTGATAATTTTTTTTTTTTTTAAATTGTAATTTCAAAGTAAACCTACCCCAAGCCCCAATAACTGGAACAGAAAATAGCCTGTGTTATAGGTACCTTCTCCAGTCATCTGGAGACATATGCAGAAACCCAATGAAACTCATGGAGTGGATGATGGAACAAAATGACTCACTTTTGGGCTTTGACTAGTCTAGCAGAGATAATGTCATTATTCAAACATGACCAGCACTCCTGTCTAGCAGACGAAGCCTGCGGCATTGGAGTCAGAAGGGCTGGGTTGCTCTCCCAGTTCTGGTGTTGGCTTGCTGCTGGATTCTGGACAAGTCCTTCTCCTTTTGGAAAGAAAAGGAAAAAGGAAAATAATAGCATGGGTAAGGAGAGTTTGGAAATCATATAAAGTAAGAGGAGCTGAGTGTAACTGCTACAAAACAGCGTCTATGGAAGCGCTGTGGTATGTTTGCATGGGCCCAGGCCCATGCGCGTGGGCATGGACACAGGCTGACTGCCAGGGAAGGAACTTGCTCATTGGCTTAAATTGGGCCCAAGCTCTTGTCCACGTGCATCTGCACAAGTGGGAATTGTAGATGATGCCTTAGGCTACAGTCCATCCCATCAAGAGTTAGTCCAAGTTTAGCCTGTCCCAAACCCAAGCACAGGCATTTTAAGTTTGAGCTGTAGCCAACAGAGTGATGGAGCCATACACTATAGGTGCTTAATTCTGTTCTCAAACTGCTCTTTGCCCTGTGGTGTGGACTAATTTCTTTGGAGACTGTTGTCTCAGAACATCTGCAGGGGACTCCCTTACACTGGGTTGAAGAAATTGCAGAGCACAAGGGAGAAGTGTGTGCTTGATGCGAGAGCAGCCAAGGAACCCCAGCCAGCCTGGTACTTCCTGCAGGTGAGCATGGAGAATGTGACTGCAATGTGGGCTGGAGACCCACCAGTTGGGCTGTCAGTGGCCAGAGGATCTGTGCAGTGTTAGCCACCCTGCTCTACCATGGGGCTGCTGGCCACAGAAACAGCCAGCCTTAGGCAAGGTCATCCAACTGGCTGTTCAGCAGAGCCAGCTCTTGGAGCAGAGGTTTCCTCAGAGAATTTATCTGTTTTATTTTATTTTATTTTATTTTATTTTATTTTATTTTATTTTATTTTATTTTATTTTATTTTTTCTTGGGTTTTTTTCCCTCTGGATAAATACTGAACCTGGGTTTCACTTGAAGGGTTTTCTTCCCATTGAATTTGTTCTATCTTGTGCTTTCCTACAGGAATGACATTGCAAAAGATACCTCCTTCTCCTTTCTCTTAAATGCCTTTCCAGATTTGCACCATCCCAGCCCTACAGGCAGGCTGCCTACTCATACTTAAAGACACAGTACACAGAAACCAGAATTACAGCTGTGCAGCCCACGCACTCATGTCTGCAGGATAAACATGTGCATCAGTGGAGTACAGGAGGCAATGAAGTTTTTTCCTTTCTTTTTTTTTTCCAGGTGCTATATGATGAAATGGAGATATGTAAGAACCACAGGAAGCATTTATTTTAAGTACAAGCTAATGCTATTAATGTTATTTGCATTACATGACAGCCCAATGAACCACAATATGAATAAGGAAAGGAAAAACTAGTGTTTTCATGATGGATAAATCTCTCTGTTGCTTTCTCAGGTTTCCTATCAATACCAATTTGCATTCCCTTGCAGACCATTAAGGATGTCAATAGGTAACAGAGAGCATCAGGGAGGGTTCAGAATTGCAAGAGGGCTTGTGAGTAGATGCTGACATATTTCTGGGGGGCAGGAAATGGGTGGGTACAGGAGCTGAAAAAGTAGGTGTTGGTCTGGCTGATATATATTTCCCTTGATGTATAGTTGGTAACTTAAGCCCATCAATGTTAAATCAGTTTTGATATCACGAAAACAATGCTCTCTTTGTTCAGCTGCAAAAGAAAGACAAGCAGGCAGGCAAAAGCAAAATATTCTAGCACAAATATCCTGCTGGTTATCAGGCAGATAGAGTGAATCAGGCAGAGGATAACCTCTGTTTCAAATGGTCAGTGTCCTGGCAAATATCAGCATGAGTAACTGGAGTTCATCAGCCTGTATTTACAATTGGATACAGAATGCTCTACCCAGACATGGAGTATTATCTTGCATTAAGCTCTCAACCATCTGAGCACCTCAAGTGAAGTGTGATTAAGTGTCCTGCTGACCAGCTGCTCCTTCCAGCTGAGAGTAGCCTGCTTTTCAGCAGTGGGTAAAAATCACTTCTATACAGTGTCAAGTTGGCACCCTTCCAGGAAATAACCTTTCCCTCCTTTTGCTCGATGAGTCACAGACCCTCTCACAGCATCTATGACTGGGAGGTTCACTTGGTCTCATCTGAAAGTTGTTGCCTCCCAGTCAGGAGTATCACCAGTTTGGTCATAAAATCCTACTCTCACTACCGAGGATTTCTGTGGGAGATTGCCTTGATTGTCTGCTCACAGCTTTCTTCAGCTTCACTTAGGCAGTGTCTGCAGAGGGGATGTGGAGATCTGAAGCTGGAGATCTGTAAAGAGCATGGAGAAGGTGAGCCAAGAGTAGCCATCAATTTTGCTATCTACTCCACAGCAAGAGGCAATTTGGAATGCCCAAAGGTACCTTCATGATGTCACAAAAAAACCCTGGAAGGTGACTTGGTTGTGTACAGGACAGGCAAGTAAAAAGTGACATCTCAAAAGATGTATTGAACAACAATTCCTTGTTCACTCCCTACAAATAAAAGACCACCCACAGAGAAAGAGAAGTCATCATTTTCATTAACCAGAGGGCTAGTTTAGTCTCTACTGTTCAAATTGGATGACAATTTTTCCTGCACCCTAAATTACAGAGAGGATGTAACTTCTGGATTAACTGGGTTTTGACATCCCCACCCCATTGCTCACCCCTTCCCTCCTGGCAAGGATGACAGCAACTAGCACCACCCAACTCCTGCATTGAGGGTTATCCGATACAGGAAACTTCGGTGGCTGTGTGAACGTGGTTTCTCTGGTATGAGAGAAGAGGCCCATTTATATCCAAGCCAGAGTCAACATGACTCATTGGCTCATACATCCTTCACTGCAGGGCTCAGGAGGTCACTGCAGGTTCAAGTCTCACACTGGGACTTGGAATGGTACTTCATACTGTGGGGAAGGGAAGGGAAGGGAGATGCTGAGCTCCTGGAGGTGCTTCCTACTGCAGGAGAGAGATTTTAATCTGAGATCCCTGCTGGCAACTCTTCCAAAAGTGAATTAATTACACCAGGGCAAATACATCCATGGTGGAGGCTCCTTTATCTTTAATGTGTCCATCATGGGGCTGATTCTGTTGTTGTTTTGGAGGAGTACTCTGTGCTATTTCTTGGTTTTTGTTGTTGGTTTGGGGCTCTTTATTATTTTTTGGTTTTTTTTGGGTGACCTGGTCTTCTGGCTCATGTCCACTCTGGCAGCCAAATGGGTTCCAGCAGCCAAAGGTGTGTGTGTTTGCATGAGCCCTTGCAGAGTTGCTGCACAAGTTTCTGGCCTTGCTAAATCACGACTTTGTTGCTTTGCAGAACTCATTCTTTCACCTTCTCCTAGGACTGAAGGAGTAGGGAAAGGGGGTAGACAGACCACCTGTCTCTGCATTTCCCAGTCATGCAAACCACTAATACAGAATAGGTGACTGGAGAGATACATCTGTGCCCACTTCCCTGCATTTCTTGCTCTTTGCTGCTTTTCCACTACCAGTCCTGATTTTAACACTGCTCCCTCTTTCCAAAGAAATGCATGAAGGTGCAGCAGCTCTGGGGCAGCTGTTCCCAAACAGCTACAGTCTCGGCAGGGGACAAAGGCTCATCAGGTAGACTCTTCCCTGCTGTTATTTCAAAGGTCTTGCTGAAGTTTGGTTAAATGGCCTTTTGCAGACCGATGACAGCTGAGAAATGCACAGAAAAGATGGAGAATTTTCTCAGCAAGTTCTTATGATTTAAGTTCCTTTTCCTTGATGCAGCAGAAGGAAGCATTCATCCCTCTAGATCATCTTGGCTGGCAGTGAAATACAGTCAGCTTTGGGTGAAACCCAGGACTGTGTACAAGGAAGGGATGAAAGGAGCAAAAGGGGTGACAAATTGAATGGTGAAGGTGAATGTCAGTGTTGTCTTATCACAGCTGGAATACCTCTTCTTTGGGAAAGGGGTCTCCATGGAGTTAATTCCAAAAGGTTTGCAGCACCTGGTCTTAGAGCAACATCTAAAAATGAGAAAAAAGTGAAAGCTGTCAGAATCTCTATTTGTAGAAATATGCTGAAATATGAAACAATTTTCCTTACAGGCACAACATCTGGGTGTAGAGTAACCAGTAAAAAGTATCCAAACCTCAGCTCCTGCTGCTTCTCCCTCCCAAGCGGCCCCTTTTATCTATCCTCTCAAAATTAATCCCAGAGAGGTTCTTCCATGACCACTTTGAATTTTCTTACATACTCTTTTTCAAGCAAGCGGGAGTTACCATTCACTTCATTTGCCAATCACACACTAATAATATTGAATCTATTCACTGATCAAAATTGACAGAGGGTGGAAAGAAGTATTGTTATCCTACTATTATTGGGAAAATAGGCAACTAGGGTAGAGGGAAAATAAACCTTCTGAAGGGAAAAATTACAGCAGGGAAAACATTATTTTTAAGCACCAGAAACTCCAGCCAAATAACATTATGCCTCAGAGTCCATGCTCAGTCATTTCTGCTCTTCATACAACTGATAGTTTCTGAGGCAGTTTCACAGCAGATTTGTCTGGCTGCTGCCTGACTCTCTCAATCCTCATTTTCTTCTTAAAAATAATTGTTGCAGGACCATGGGAACAGAAATAGTTCAAGAGAACAATCCAAGGGACTGCCACTTTGGGACAGACCTCATGGTAACTGGACTGCCAGTTCATTTCAAAGAGCAACAAAGTGGGTCAAAGTCGTCATTTGAATGAGGAGTACTAAAAATGGGTCAAATGAAATTTGCATTGTTTGTCAATGCCCACAGATGACGCTGACTGGAGATTTATAGTCTCCCTTTTAAGCCATTACAGCTGAGGCCAGAAGTGAAAAATGATGGTGTTAGTGCAAAAAGACCCACTGGCAGGATTTTGCCAGAGCTGTTTTCCTGTCTGATACACCACAGGATGGATGGAGGGGGATCTTCAGCGAGACTTGCTCTGATAGAGTTAATGTATTTTACAAGGAAAGCTGCCATCTCTCAAGGTCATTTTATCTCTTCGTTACATGAATTCTAGGAAAGCAAAGATTCTTTCCAAGTAAGTTGCTGGTTTATCCAAGTGATGGTGTTACAGAAATTGTTGTATAGGATCCAGGTTTTTCCAGGGTATAGTGAGTGTGTGTGGTGTTTAGATTTAGCCTGTGTGCTGCCAAGCTACCGACTCCCTTTTTTCTTCCTTTTTTTCCACATTCCACTCTCTCTCCCCTAAATCACAAGCCTAAGAAAAATAAATAAGAATAATAAATAAACAGACGAAAGTGGAAACATTCCCAAACCTGTTATCACAGAGGCAGTTTCTGTCCAGACCATGCTAGTTTCACAGCAAGCCTTGGAATTGTCAATTCTCATTACTTTCCAGGGTTGAGTGCGGGAGGAGAGAATTTCAATCTCGGCTTTCCAGAATCAAACCCTCTGTTTAATGCGGTAGGGAAAGTTGAGATGAAATATAGGTCTCAGGGGACTTTTCCTGTGTGAAAGCTTATTACAGCTGTAACAAAACCTTCTAATCGGAACAGATTCTGTTACATGCATGGTATTCTGGTCTTGGGCAGGGTGGGGGGATATGAGAAAAAGATGACAAAAAGCTTTAAAAGCAATTAAATGACAACTGCATTCATTCCCTGCCTCCTCCTCCTCACTGCTTTCATTCGCTGTTTGCACAGAACATTTTCTTTTCTGCATTTTCTGGGAGTCTTGTAATATTTGTAGGAGTTTTGCTGGGTCAGGTTGTTGAATGATATTTTGCATTTATAAACTTGGAATCACCTGCCCAAATGGAAAACTGTTTAGTGGTTTCTGAAACACAGAATCCATATTACCATAGCAAGAGAGCCTAGTGGACTATCTAAACACAATATTCAGTTACAGCTGAAGACAGGGAACCACTTAAAATGTGTCACGATGTCCAATGTAATAATAAAGTTGTAGACAGAATAAACCCAAAGGCACAATTCCTGCCCAAAGCAAAGTGTCTCTGGACCTATGCTGGTGATATAAATGGCTTCACTAAGCAATTGAGAAAAAAATTAGTGCCAGCATCTAATGTAGACACATCCAAGTTGTTTTTCTCTGGTTTGCTTCAATGAATTATATTGGCTGTAAAAGAGATACAGAGAAATTCTGAAGGGATAAAGAAAAATATGTAAGAAGAGGAAGTACCTTGCTATTCTGCATGGTACTACCTCCGTTTCTTGTTCCTTGTGATGGTCTAACAGGACAAGTCCACCTCACCATTTCCTTTGGACATTTTGGGCATGCTAGGGGGCTCTGCAGTAGGGTGGTTTGCAGGTCAGAAATAACATCTCTTCAGTTAGGAAACCATGGAAATGAACTCTATCATGCAGAGACACATTTTAAGACTTGAGAAAAGAGCTGTGAGACAGACCCTTGCATTATGTGTACCTCCCTGACCATGACTTGCTGGAGAAGGCAGGGCATACTTTTGTTTGATAGTGGTGAAGTATCTACACTTACATGGGACAAATACACTGCAGTACTCAACACCAGTGATGTCAAACCATGCTGAACTGTGGGTAGATGACGAGCAATGAAGAGATGCTTCTGGCCTTTTAAGATTTGGATTACCACCAGACTCTACTCCTTTGTTGGTTGTAGGGTCTTCTGAGTATGGATCATCTCTTGTTTCATATGTCTATTAGTTGGCATGACGTGAGGGAAGACTAAGAAGCTCCCTCTCCAAGGGCTACTATAATACTACTAAAGTAAAAGCAGCAAGTGCCCTGGTGTTCTGAGGCAATTTTGAAATGATGATGATGATCCAGGAAAGAGATCAAAAATCATCTGTTCCTCTCTGCTATTCATGTGAAACACTGTCTGTGCACTGGGGTTTGAAGGAAGCAATCTCAATTTCCTTCCTCTCTCCCATGGATAGGTCCCCTTTTTCTCTCTTCTCCTTCCCCCTAAGAAATACATGGTAGGGGCAGTAAAATTAGAAAGCAGCCTATAAATGTGCTTCATGCTGTGAAATACAACTCAGATAATGAATGTTTCCAGCCCAGCCAGAGCACTCTCTGAGGGATATTTTTATCTCCACAGTGCCAGAGCTTAACTGTACATTTGTCTTAATGGTATCACCCTTTAGTGTTAATGGAAGCTATGTGTGTAAATCCCTGACCATCCAAATGAGAATACACATTGAATGATCACAATAAATCAAAGTAAATGGAAGACCCCTGCAGAACAAATTCATCTCCAGAGTAACTCCCAAGGCTTTTAGGAAGCTTGTGCCAAGCAGGCAAAGCAAGAACAAGCATAGTAGATCATGTCACCTGCTTTATGATTTCAAAGTACTCATAATGATGATACTTCCAGTTTGAACACAGCAATTTACTCTTTTGAAATTATTTTCAAAGGAAAAACACCACTGGGTTTGGTAATGTTGGGATCTCTATAGTTTTTGGAGAAATTGACCCACTGGTTCTTTCTACTCTACTTTTACCTCAAAGATGAGAATGAAGGTCTGAAAAAAAGTGATTACTACTGGAAAAGGGAAAGTACATTTATTTTCAACTGCTTAGACCATTTTGGACTGATGAAATTTTGTGAAAATTGGTCAATTTTAAACACAACAGCTATTAAATTCTCAGCAACAAATCCAATTCCCTTTTCCAAGAAATACAGGCATGAGAGACATAGAAGAATAAAAAGACATAATGTTCTTCTATGTGTGAAGTAGAAACAAATATCACATAGTATAATACATTAGCGTTTTGAGCTTCACTTAGGCACTATGGAAAGGAAAGACAAATCATTGTCCTTTTATAATTTGTAGATTTTTTTTAGGTGACAAACAACAGCTTAAAGGCACTGATGAAAACAGGGATGAGTAAAAGACAGGAATGGAATTTCTTCTTTCAAAAGAGTCTGCAACTATCCATATGTAGAATTATATTTCAGACTTCATCAGCAACTCTGTGCTTGTTGAAAAATACATTAATTCCCATTGCCCGTATTTCTGAAGTAGAACTGCTTGAGCAGAAAAATGAGAAGAGGGAAGGTGATTAATTTTTATGGTTTTCATTGTGAAATAGAGCATAATGCAGACGGGACAACAGAGAAGATTATTTACTAAAGAGTAGAAATATCAGTACTTAGGTTGTTTGATGAGGGCACAGAAAATGTCCTCTTATGGAAAAAATGACTCTGAAGTCCTCCTTCATTCTGGCTGCTCCCATTCAGTCTTGCTACATCACTTACCTTTGAGGACTGCTGTGCCTTATAGGTGACAAAGTCAATGCCAATCAATATCTTTCCCCTATAAGGTGGAAGCACCCTTAAAAAATTCCTCATTACAGCTTTGCAAGGAAGTATGAAAAAAATCCACCTCTCAATGTCTCCATCCAAGGTCTCTTGAATCTCATGTACCGGATACAGCACAGACTACTAGGGAGTTAGGAAATCACCAGTCAAGTACTTGGTCATTTTAAGAATACAGCATTTCTATGCTGGGTAAGTATAATCTGGAATAATACATTAGGAAATAGAAGTATGTGAAAGGCAACAAAGAAAATTCAGGCTATAACCCACTACACAGATTCTCTTTCCAACTCTAGATGTGGATTAGAGATTTGCAGGCTGATGAAGGTGAAAACCTCCCTCCCAGACATTCACTTTCCTTGTATGCATACTTTCTTTCAAAGCCTCTTCTTTTGATTGATGGGAAGAGGGCTTAGAAAAAAATTCCCTAGTTTCATATCTAGCTTTTTCTTCAGCTGTCCTCCAATGTAACTCTAAAATCAATTATTTGGCTTCTAACTGCTTTTAGAACGATTGTGGCCATTTTCCATCCCTGGAGTTTCTCCATTCTTGTTTCTTTGAGAATTTCTATGGGCTTTGTACATTTAAATCCCTCCTGTTTTGTGTAGAAACTGTTTATGCTTTTCCTTATTTACCTAGACAAATCTCGACCACCAAGTGGTTCATGTCTCCCTCATTCCTGAAGAAATGTAAAGTTGCTATCAAGAGCAAGAGGAAACACTTCTGCACTTTCAAACAATACTCCCTGGGCTGTATCACTGCAGAAATGGAACAAGCCAATGAGTTAAGATCTACATGTTAAACACACCCATGTTACAAACAAATTTGACCCACTACTCTGAGTTAAATAGAAGTATCTGGAACTCAAAATATTTTGATATTTTGTAGTTGTTTCCATTGTCTTTCTCTACTCTCTAAGAGCAACCAAGACTGAAAGCTCAAGAGCCAGCAGTCAGAAAGGGCAGCTCCTGACCCAAGAGACAGTCAGAAAGCACTGAATTTGTTGAGATTAATTAAATTTCCGACCTGTTCCTGCAGCCATGAGAGGATCACATAAGTCAGCTGGGAATTTGATGGAGGCCTGCATCTAAACAGAAAGAGGTTGTGCTGGAAATTCAGCTAGGCAAGTGCTGTTCATGTCCATGCATTGACTCCAGTGGTTTTTGAACTTAAAAAATGGACTTACACAAAGCTCTTTTCTGAAAACCCCAAGACCATGGGGACTTAGCTGGGGGAGTAAACAAATGGGGATTTTTGTTTCCTGAGGAGGAGGGCATGCAGCTAAAAGGCAGCTCTCCCATCCTGCCCTCCCCCTTTGAGCTGCCAGCCCCACCTGTTAGGAGGCAGGAGTAACCAGAGAGATGAACAGCACAGCGGTATTTTTACAGGATGAACGCACCGGGTCAGCTGGAGGACTGCTGAAACCCAATATCGAGTTGTGGCTGCAGACAGGCACGGTGCGAGCCTTGGGGGAGGAGGGTGCTGAAGGATGGGTGGAGGGAAAGCAGGGCAGTCCCAAAGGAGGCAGAACTTTGCTTGGGAGACTTCTGTTTCCCCTTGGTGCCCCTAAAACTGAATAGTGGGGATTGTTGATTAAATGTGTGAGCTAGGGCTGGTTGCAGGGAGAGGATAAGGGGGAGTGGTGGGGCAGAGACAGGGGCAGTAGGAACACCACTCACAGGAACAAAGAGCACATGTGTGCACAGGCACTGTGTGCCCAGTTCCCAGGGGAAAGGGGTCACTCAAAGGTATTTCTTTAGCTCATTCACCTGCTTCTCTCTCCTTTTGTGCATAGTAAACAGAAAACCATTGCACTTCAGAGTTCCCCCTTCCCAGCTCTCCTGGTACCACCAGCACTGGACCAGCACGTTTACTCCAGAGAAACTTATTGTCCAACCATGACAGAGTTTCCCCCATGCCTCTCATGCAGTCAGAAACTTGCTGCTGAAGGGGCTGCCTGGGGAATAAACACCTGCAAGGAGACACAGCTGTGGTGTGAGCTGCTCTCCTAATGCTCTGTTTAGGATTACAGCACTCCAGAGTATCACATTACCCCAGTGGCTGCACTGAAACCTGGTATTAATTCACATTAGCAAGGATCAGATTTAACATGTTGGGAGGGGAAGGACTGTTATTATTGTTTCTAAAACTGCTGGAGCAAACTCCTAGGATTGGTCTTTCATTAATACTGGCAATGGCCAGAGAAGCTTCTTTGTTCATCCACACCCCTGGCCACTCACCCTGTCTCCTCTTGCATGAATGCCTCTAAACACAGCTGCTTGTTTCCATGATGGGGTTACTTGCTTATTTTTATTTTTGGTGTACCAAAGTTTGTAACTTTCAAAGCAAATTTCTGGATTTTGTGGAATTTCTTTGGATTGTAGAGGTCTTCCAATACTGGAAGGAGAGTTACACTGTGGTGTGGGATCACCTCTTGTCCATGCCCATGATAGATTATCCAAAGACTGGAAAAAGAAAAAGATGATCTAAGCACTAAGAACAGTGAAACGCTGGGATGGATTTGTGCAAAGAGGGCATGGAGTCTTCATTGCCAGGTAATTTTGAGCATATCTGTTGAGTTGATCTGTTTTTTTCTTTGGGTAGGGACATTCCACTTGCCCTTCAATGTGTCTTTCAACCTACTTTTTTGATGCAGCCATTATAAGGGTGTGGTGGAATTACTTTTCTTCCTTGCTTTTCCTACCCACAGTGTCCCTTCTTTACTGAGTGTCTGAGGAGTGTAGGCATTCCCTAGGCTTATGGGTGGACATTTCTTTTTGTAAAGCACAGAATAGTTCTGGCATTTGTTAATGTCAGCTTCTGCACAGAAATGTTCTACAGATCATCAAGATTTGTAAAGCCAGAAGAAGACATCTGAATATCAGGTTTCACCTCCTGTACAAACACAGGTCTTCAAATTTCAGTTTATTTCATGTCTATTGAATTTTTTGTTCTAGAAAAAACAGTCAGGAGATGGAAAATCAAGTGCTTTCTGTGATGCTTTATTCTACTTAAGCTGATGAGTTCTGATTCCCTTCCCCTGCTGCCCTAGTGTAATCCCATGATACCTGATGGGAATGGTATACACTGCAGAGGATAGTCCATCTTCAGAGAACTTGCTGGCACCTCAAGATTAGCACCCTGTAAGACTGACCATCCACCTCATATATACCACAGTGTCCCTCTCAGATGGCAAACTTAGTAGGCATCTTAGTCATCAATGAGTTTGGGATTATATTTAGTGAGTTCCAGTGCTGGCCTGTCAGACTCTGGTTCTTTCTGGTATCAGTAAAGTAGCTGCTCCTGTGTGCTAGGGCAGCTATCATGGCCAGTCTGGATTTAGCTTTTGATTTTTATTCCTCTGCTAGGTTTCCTGAGCCATACATGTGTCTCCTGCTGCTGCTGCTCTGTTTTTAGGATTATTGCTTTCTCCTGTGCTCTGACACCCAAGTTTATTAAAGTTCATTTTGTTTTCCCTGGAGGAAAAAAAACAGGAAAAAGAAAATCCTGTCTTCAATGTACACATGTTTTTCTGAGGGCTTTCAGCATTACTGCACTGTTGTGTGTGTAAGTTGAAGGCAAAGCTCTGCTGAACAGGTTTATCTCTTCAGCATGTTATCACTCTCTGGACAACATGACTTCATACAGGGTGGAATTAATGGTCTTGTGATGGAGTCACAGTGCAGCTTCTCAAAGGCCAGTCTGTCTGGGAAACTCCAGGTATTTATGAGAAACCCTTGAAGTAATTAGGTGACTCCAGGAAAATCCAAGGAATTAGAGAACTGTTGGTATGTTCTTCTAACCTGTGTTTAGATCCATCCAAAAATTCGTGCCTGTCTCTTGTCTCTGCAGATCTAGGAGTCTGAGCACAATGAGTGTTTGGACGGCAAGGATGAAGCAACACAGGAGGCTTAGTCATTAGTGGGGACTATTTTCATTCAGACAACATCAAACAGAGCAGGGTGTTCAGCTGTCCTGCCTGTGGATTTCGATGAGAAAATCTGTTCTTGCGAGAACAGAAAGTATCCCCATGGCAGGTAGAGAGGCTCTGTAGAGAGTGCTGAAGGAGCTTTTCTGACCAGACATAACCGCAGCTCCAGTTACTCCTGATAATTTAGGATCACTTGGCATTTTCTGCAAGAAGGGAAGATGTCCAGTGTCTGGGTAGCATTCCTGTTAGATCAGTTACTTTGCTTCTGCTTGGATTTTCTGCTTTCACCTTCAGCTGCAGGCACAATTTTGTTTTTCCTTTCTTGAGCTTTTGCAAACACTGTGCTGTGAAACAGTTACTTCCACTCATTTCTACATTTCATCAGGTAGCAAATATCTCTGCAATGCAGTTCTTGGCTGAATTTGCTCAGAATGAAAGGTGTTGATGCATTGTCTCACACACAGAAATTCTGACAAACCAAACAAAAAGAAACTTTTCTAAAGACAGTATGGAAAATAAGCTGCTATAGAAAAGGTGAGAATCGTCTAAAAATGAAAAACAGTCAAAATGAAGTAAATTTGTTCTTTTCATCAGAACATACACAATTGAGTAAGTTGCCTGTCATTACGGCATAGAAAATCCAACATCTGTATAAGTGATGAAATTTCATAACCTCCCCTGTATAACCTTGCTTGGTTTTGACACTTGTGACTTATGACAGGTTTAGAGGTCAACCCTAAAGCGTGAGTATTGTTTCAATCATGCTGCTCCCTCTCATGAATTACGTTAGCAAGGGCTTGGTCACAGTTATCTGTGCAACAAAGAAATATTGTAGAAGAAGTTGTAGCATGGTAGGATATTTACTGTGGTGATGTAGTTAAAATGCCTGGGAGAGAGATTTTCATTGTTGAAAAGTCTACATAATAAAGTTTACTATAGTCCATGGGACATGTTTTTCCTTAGGATTTATGAGTGGAGGTTGTGAGTGCTACGAATTTTGGTCTGATTACGAAAATGGAAAATCAGAGGAAGAAAACGCTCAACCAACACGATAATCTTTTGAGGTTTTGGATGAAAGGAAAAGATTGACTTTGGACCTAAACAAAGTGTTTCATTGGGCTGAAACTGAAAGTCTTTTACACTTATTAGTTACTTAGATAATTTAGAAACTTTTTTCCCCCTTGCTTTTAAGTGCAATGCCTATTTTTAATTGTAAAATTTATTTTGAAAATACCTGAGAGATTTTGAAAAATGTCAACACTGATATATTCTTTGGCCAGAAATATTCACCACACTCTGCTCAGTTTGGTGATCTCTTTTAGTCCTACTCTAACAACAGCTTTTGGCACACTAACTATTATTATTATTAATAATAACCATAATATCATCACCCAGCTGTGCTTAGAAGGCTTGGGCACCAGTCCCAGATCTGCTATGACAAATCTTTTCAGCTCTCTGGGCTTCTGTTTCACCTCCCACTCTTTGGCTCTCTTATCTAGTCAGATTTAAAGTCACAGGGTCAGGAACTCTCATATATGGAGCCTGTTACGTACACACCAATGCTTGTGCTACTACTCCTGCTACAACTGCATGAATGGTGGATTTTCTGCTCCATCCTCCCACATCTATCAGCCCACAACAGAGATTTCTGAAGTGTCTCAGCCTCCTAAGACAGCTAGCTCCATGAGAGAAGGAAAATGAGGGAGCAAAACCAATAAGGAAATGATTTATGTTTGCATTCTTTATGCAGAGCCCGAGTGGCTAGTCTGGGGAGTGGGTGAAACTGAACTGTGACTATAAGCATTGCAGCCACTCTTTGCTCAGCTGTGATTAACTTCTGTGTGAAGCAGAGTAGGGTACACCCAAAATACTGTTTGCTTGGAAGACCAGCAAGGATCTGAGGAGACTGAATGTAAATATAAAATAAAACTGAGAGAAAGGGAGTGAAAACTTGGCTTTTGAGGTTTTTTAACCAGGATACCTGTTTGAGACGCCTCATTCCATGTCAGTCTGTTACCATGTAGAAGGGGGACCAAATGCACCTTTTCCTCCCTGCATCTGTAACTATGTTCCTGTCTAGAGAGTAGTTTGGGGAATTAGATATGTTGGAGAAGGAACCAGCAGTAAACAAGAACATTGAGTCAGTTTGAAAACTAGCACTTGCAGAGGTGTTGGTACAAAATCAACACACTCTGGAGGCAAAATGTAAAGAAAATAATTCTCAGAAAGGACTCAGAGAACCTATCTCAAATTTTTTCATCTTCTTCTGTATCTGGGCCACCAGGGCTTTATGTATGCCTTTAGTAAACCCATTAGGATAGCACCAAAGATACCTGTCTGCCTCATTTTCTTCTTCCATAGCATTTGACTGCCTCACAACATGATTATTGAACCTGCTGCATAACATATTTTGAAGTAAGAACCTGCAAGAATGTTGTGCAGAACAGGAGAGTTTGGATTTGATAGCAGGCAGCAGGGTTGACATACTCTGTATTTCAGGTATTTTTTTCTTGACTGTGCTTCCCAGAAGACAGGATTACAAACTTGGGAATTTTGCTGCCAAACCACATGGAGTGCCCATTTTTATGACTTCTGTGACTAGATAGTGATGCACCTGCCAAACAAGCATAGCCTCACTGCTGCCCTCTTCACCCCACTTTCTGCAGACCCAAGATCTGGTTATCCACACTTTCATGTGTGACAGCATTGCTGAATGCCATTCCCAGCACATCAGAGAAACACCTTGACAGAGGAAGAGCAGCTGCTGGTGGCTCTGTTGACAGTGATGTGGAAACTGATTCAGAAGCTGTTTCTAGCATAGGGCTGCATTGCCAGCTTTCAGAATTTGGCCCCAACAAAGAGGTTCAAACCGAGCTTGGTTAAAGTTCCCTCATTCATACTAAAACCCAGACCTAAATCCTACTGTGTCAGAGGGTGGCTGTTTCTTACCTGTTGAAAAATTTCTCCTGGGACAAGTCACCAGGCCTGGCATCAAAAGAGTGATTTTTGAGCCTTAGAAATCTCTTCTGTGGGTTTTGTGCTAAGACTGACTGAAACTTGCTACTGGTTCATTTCAACTACATCCACCGAACCGTAACTCACTACTGCATACAAGTTCAGCAGGAACATTCCCAAAACCCCCGTAGAAGAAATTTACGGTTGCTCAACGCTCTGTTACTGGCGGCCACAACTGTGTGTGCTCCACATGTCTTTGTAATCACTTAATGACTCATTTCCTTAATCTCTCATTTCCTATAGCCTTATTACAAGCAATTCATAAACCCAGATCCATAGCCGTTCTCTGGCTGTAGTCAGGAAGCACTGAACTGACTGCATCTGGTTGGTTGGCTGAAGTACCCCTCTCTATTCTCTGAAACTTTCCACTGGACCCTGTCTTTTGCTGCAGTGACACCTACTGATGAGGTAAGAGTGTATTAACTACATGGTCCCTTGATGCCAAACGCAGCCAGCGACCACTTCCTGGTACTAACCAGATGTTTCTGCTCTTTTGGAGCAAATTTCACACTACACTGGAAGAAGTTTCACACAGTCTTGACTGTAACACACCAGTGGCCAGCAGACTTGAACAGAGATCACTGCAGCAAGAGGAAATGGCACTTTGTGTCCAGGCTTCTCATTCAGCCATCAACCAACTTATGGCCTTGGGAAGCAAATCTTGCAAGGCAACATCCCTGGGGATGCTATATGGCACTGAGGAAGCAGCAAAACAGCCAGCATGCCTTTGCTTTCCTCTGCAGATGCTTTTGTTTTTCTGGAGAAGTTGCCAGGAAGTTGCAACGCTGATACCTCCTCAAAACACCCCATGGTGACTGGGAGAAGGGGAGTCACAGCCTGAGCCCCATTGCTTGGTGCTGCCAGGCCAAGGGTTTCTGTTTCAGTGAAAAGTGTTTCCTTTTCAAATATTAGTCTTTTCCCTATACAATTATTTGGAAAATATCAGCTTCAGTTAAAACACTATAAAAACCAACCTGCAGCACCTCAAGAAGAGAAGAAATGGCATTAGCACTCCAGAAGGGCAGGAGGAGAGTCAAGGAATGAGTGAAGGAAATAAGGACACTTTCTCACTGGAGACCTTGGCTTTAGCCCAGTTTGCCATGAATGTTATCTGTTCTCTAGTACACCTAAACATTGATTCATGTGGGAGACAGCATGATAAAGGAATGAGCATAGGATAGGATTAGATAGGATGGGACAGGTTAGGAATTGTCAAAACATTCCTCAATCTCCCCCTCTGCTTTGAGATCCCGTCTGGCTGGCACTGCAGGTTAACATCTTAAATCTGAGGCCAGCGACCCAGAGCCAATGGATAAGCACTGTGAAATAGTTTTGTAAATCCATGATCCCTAAGTCTGTGAAGGAAAGGTCTTCAATAATTGCACGGAGGCTTTAGGACGTAACAAGTCTGCACAAGAGGAGGAGTACTGAAGAGGTTCTCTCTCACACCAGAAAACCTGGCTATATTTTAGCCATTGTTTTGTAGGATTGCAATGCCTGAACATGAATTCCCCTGGTCATTTTGATGCAGAAGCAATGCATCTTCACCATCACCACAGCACAAATGGGGCAAACACACTAAGAAGCTAAATGACCTACCCAATGTATGAAAGAGGAGCTTCCTGAGATGTGACAAAGTAAAGCAGAATCTACCTACAGCCTGCAATAAGGCTTTTGCCAAAAGGTGAAGGACCTCAAATAGAGGTCAGTTTTGTCAAATAGAAAGAACCTCAGGTATATGTTATTAACTACTGGTTGCATTATGTCAGGTACTACATGTTGTACCACCTCCTTCTGGATGGATTATACTCACTTGTGCTGCCCACTTTTCATGTAAATTCAAGGTCTTCTGGGTGAGAATCTGAAAACTCAGGTTTTTTTCTGTGACTTCTCCTGTAGGACCCTCCAGAAAAAGAGGCCCTACCTTGAAAACTTGAGTTTTTCTGAGGATGTCAGGTGCTACAAAAAGAAAGAAAGTGTGGATGCAAATCTTCTCCTGTTTGATGAAGCTCCATGGTAAGATGATTTGGGTCAGCAGTTTGAAAAGGTCTTCAGCTTTTAAAGAAATTGTCATGGTTGATGGGCACACGAACAAGGGACATCAAACCACAGGGTTTTCACAGAGCCCACAAAAATAAACAGCAAGATCCTTCACGGATACCAAGTAAATCACAGCTGATAGAGTTCAGGGGAAGAGAAAAATGTCATGGTGGTACAGACAGATAGACAGACAGACAGTAGAGTGGCTTTGTAGTGTCTAATTTGTTAGAATAATGCAACAAGACAGATCACAGAACATGAAAACCTTATCTAACTACCCCTGTACAGAACTTGACCTGGTGCTACAAAGAGCTCCAGTGTTGTCAGCTGAGAAAACACAGTGTTTGCATCGAGATCTCACAGTTCCCCAGCACAAGAAGCCATGGTATCGCAGCAGATTATCTGTGATTTCCAGTTTTTGCAGGCACAAGAGGTCAGTGCCACAGCGCCTGCAGGGAATGTGACTTTTCAGCTGTCTTGCTCTCCCCAGTAAACTTTGACCTTCGCACAATCTAATATCAAAG
Source organism: Anomalospiza imberbis (assembly GCF_031753505.1). NCBI lineage: Eukaryota > Metazoa > Chordata > Aves > Passeriformes > Viduidae > Anomalospiza > Anomalospiza imberbis. The sequence goes on from NC_089687.1 coordinate 15,013,056, forward strand.
AACCAATTATTCTCAACACTCATATATTTTTCTCCATAGACTCAATGCCACATGGTTGCCGGGGGCAAGGCATCATGCTAATCAAGGCAATAATTCAAGGGGAGGCAGTGGGGGGCTGTCATGATCAAGAGCCTGGGGTTCCACTTCTGCCTCTCAGCCACAAATATGGATTCAGTCATGCCTGCTTGTTCCCTCCCTCTCCCCTAAGTCCCCTAAGTCATGATCCTGTTCTGGTGTGAGCTATATAAGGAAATTAAAGGAGATACACCAGTGTATTCCACTATCTCTTGCCATACTCAAGTTTCCCTGTCACCTATAGGTCTCCTCTTAAAAGAGGCCCTGTTGTCCAGTGCTTATTTATCTTTTCATTCCTCAGCACCCAGAATTAGCTCTCCTCTGTCCTTGTGCCTGCAGCAACTGGAGCCATTGGAAAAGTGACACTAGGAAAGTATCACTGCCTTGGTGGGATGGGGAAGAAAAGAGGAGGCTTCAGTCCCACACAACAGACCCATCCAAATATCCCACTGCTCACTCAGTGTCCACAGCCTCCTTTGACCCTCACCTGCCACCACTGCATACTGTGAGCTCACAGCATCAGGATCAATGAAAAATCAAAGACCTATCCAGGAAAGGCTCTTGCTTCCAACAGCAGGCATATGGAGCTGACTGTAATTTTCCCACCCAAAGGCGTTAATGTGCAAGAAAATGCATTGAATGTCACAAAGTGCTGACAACTTGGCTCACCGTGACCAACAAAATCCTGAAGCTAAGGAGTGAACACATTTCCCAGTTTTGTTGAGCATTAGCCCCAACCCAGAATGTCAATATAGATAAATATATCTCAGGGTATAACTGAGCCTGGACGGGTCAGAAATTCAGTTTCAAGTGCATTAAACCATGACTTTCTCAGGTTAATGTGGTATCACAATGTGGCCTCAGATAGAGTAAGATGATGAGAACTCACCTGGTTAACTTCTAGGAGGGAGATGTTTTACAGATATTTTATATGTTTTAATAATGTTGTTGACTGTTCTGTCACTATGTCTCAATGTCTTTTCAAGTGGAAAGCATGGAGTGCTGAGAGTGCTGGAAATTCAGTCATCCCCTGGAGACAGGTGGGGTTAATTCTGACTAGCACAAACCTAGCGGGGAGATGGAGAAAGAAGATAAACACATAGAAGAAATAGAAGTTTATAGATTTCTGCACAGTTAAACCTGACAGGTAGGATTGTGCTTCAGCATAGTTTGTTTTTTTCTTCTTGTTCCAGATTTCTTTGTTGCAAACTAAAAACATCTACAAAGGGCCTGCAAGCTTCATATCCCACTTGTACTGCATGGAGGTGATGACTGCACTTTAAAAGAGATCAGGATTATTCAGTGGCACATCCTGGGGTGTAAATCAGCTCAAATTTAACCTTAATCACTATGGATAATCAGTGTAAAGGGTTCAGTTCAGACTGCAAGGGTAAAAACAGCAAAGGCTGAAAGTACTCAAGGCTTCTGAAGGAGAAAAACTTTGAGGTAGGGATGTTGTTGGCTAAGACAAAAACATCGTATTTCAGGAAAAAATACTAAATGCTCAGATTATAAAGCATTCTGACATGCATATGTGAGCAGTCTTTCTCTTTAATAGCAGGATGTAAATGCTTCTTTTTCTTTTTGTAAACATGGGAGAAAATTTCAACCTGGATAAGTTTGATTTTGAATGAATAAAAAGTCAATAATCCCACTCCCAAAAGGAACTGCAAAACATGAGAGCAGAATATAAGAGCAGAAATGAAAAACACTACAACTGAAATGCCTGCTTGTCTCCTTCAACATTAGAGTCCTTAGAGAATTAGAGCTGCTCTACACCAAAAGCAAAAGTATTACATTCCAGTGCTCTTAAAAAAACAGAAAAAGAAAAGGAGGAAGTTAGAGGCTGAGAGACCTGAAAAGATAGAAACCAAATGCTCTGCCTTCTTGATATGTTTTTGTTTGTTTGTTTGTTTGTTTGTTTGTTTAAAGGAAAGAAACTACAGGAGAAATTGAAAAGGATGACTCCTGGTACCCAAATGGAAGACGGAAGTTAAGCTCCATCTAATCGAGACTCATTGGAATGTGTATGTTGGGGGAGAAAAGAGGAAGAGAAACTTTTTCTTACCAGGACACACATTTCTGAGCAGCTCCTAGGTGGAAAACATTTCTGTGGTTTGGCTTGTGCTGGTTCTGTTGGGTAATAGGATCCTCCAGCCAATAAAGACAATGTGCTGTTGGTCCTGGCCCACAACACCTTATCTCTCTGGGTCCATGGCCTTGTTCCTCCAAGGAATGATGCATCCCTGTGGATTTCTGGCCATGTCTGCCCAGTGTCACCATCACTGATGCTCCCCAGTCTTCAGCTTTCTGGTCTAAGTTGTGCATGTATTGAGGCTCCTGCATGTGTGAGTGTTTTAATTGAGTGTTTAGTGTTGGCTTAGAAGGTCAGGAAAGTTAGTCCCACAGGATTTATATTGAAAGACTTCAATTCTTACAATTTGCTACCTCTGTCTCCTACTTCTCTGTCTTTCATTTACTACACTTCATTAATTGTTTTTCTTTTCATTGGAGGCATAGGTGAGAAAAAAGCAAGTGAACCACTTCCCACGGAAGCAAAAAGTATCTCAAAGTTGCCCCATGAAATGGATCATTCCCTGATTTAGGAAGAGGCTGTGAACACATCCTGGCAATTGCTGAGAGTGCTGCAGGGGCAGAATCTTTCCCAATTATTTTGCCTGCCAAGATCTTGTCTCCTGGCTGGATCAGTCCTTCAGACCACGCGAGAAGGAAAATGCTGAAAAGAGGAGGTGGGTGAGAGGGATGTATTTCTTACTGTGTTTCAGAGGCTACTTAATAAATCTCCACACATTAAGGTCTTCCATATGCAGATTTTCAATATCAGCTTGTCACTTCAGGCTGTCTGATGTGAACTGTTGGATGGGGTTGCTGTCTTCTCCAGGGCTCATTCACATCCCACCCAGATGCCAGAAAAGGTTGAAAAACAGTGAAAAATGCAAAAGGTGACAATTTGGAGCATAGATGTTTTCCAGAGTTGCAACCTATTGACCTATTTTCAGTGGCATAGACTATATATCAGGTCCAGGGAACATTGACAGAAGAAGGAAAAGGATAGTCTAAAAAAAATAATTCTAATGGGGAATTTAAAGCAACCAAATACTACCTTCCTCAGTCCTCCCAGGTCTTCCTGTAGATCTAGCAGCTACCTTAGGCTTTAAGATTTCTGACTCATTTCACAAAAAGGTGCTTTGAAGTTCAGCAGGTGACTGCCTTCTATTTGTTTTTTTCTTTGTTGGGGAAAAATTTAAATGCATATGGGTTTATAAACAATTCCTACTATTATATTCGTTATTATACTGTGCTAAAATGCAAAAGTTACAGAAGCAGGTAGGAACAGAATGGGAGAAAAGCAGCATTGAAAACCTGAAGTGGTTTCAAGATCTACTCAAATTCCAGTAGCATAGGTCTCAGAAAATTCACAAGTTTGTATCTGAAGCTCAGTTTTTTAGCTGGTTCTGCTCTTTATGGGATGCAAAGAAATTGCTAAATCCTGGATCCTGGAATTGAGCATTAATTCTCTTTCTGGATGCTAGTCTATAGCTTGGATTCATCTAAGTTCTTGCTGATTAGGGGATGAGTAGGACCACTGGAGGTGCAAATACTTGATTATTTATAAGCACTGGGCACCACCAAAGAAATGTTGGTTTTTTTTTTTCCAAACTTCTGGATTTGTGGAAACAGATGTTTAAAAATGAAGGTTGTAGGACTCATAGCCACAGGTTACTTTAGAAAACAAAGACAGAAGTGGATTAAAACCCAGATATTTTTCAGGGGAACATTTCTTCCACTGGTAAATAATGTAATGGCCTAAATCCAGCCTCCAGTTTAAAAAGTTCCTAAAAAGTGATTGCTGAGAGGATATGATGGGGAAATGCTACCTTATATGTGACCTTTGAGCTCTCCTTTTACACATACACTATGGGTCATATTGCAGAAAGTGTGTCCTGGTAGAGATGGCTATTCTCACATGAAACTTGGAGAAAAGTGAGGACAAAAAGTAAAATATGTATTCTTTTTTACCATGTAAAGAGCCTTGATTCAAACTAGGAGGCAGTCAAGTTGAAACTGGAAAGTTAGGAAAAACTCTAAACTTCCTCCAAATAGCTGTATGTAGGGTTAGGCAAACACCCCAAATGAATGTGGCCTTCCTCAGGGTTTTGTTGTCTTGGTACTCCCATGGCAGCATTCCTGTGATATTTCAGAACCTATAGTTGCTGCAGCTAAGATCCAGCTGTGAAAGTGATGATATGCAGTAGTGACTAGGAATAGCAGGGAACCAAACTTCAGTGACCCAAATGCCTCTTGTAGTTCTCTAAAAATTCTTTCTTTGACTACATTAACAGCCAGACTTCCATTCAATACCAATGGGGGGCATTGAGGGTGGCATGTGGCTTGTACCTGAGGATAGATGTATCTTTCAAATCGATTTTTCTGGGGTGATACAGGCTCTTTTGAGCTCTTCTCAGGCTTTGAATTCTGCCAACTATTATCAGTTGGGAATTAAAAAAAAAAAAACAACCAGAAAAACATTTTACTTTGCTCCAGTTGGCCTTAGCCCACCAGCCAGTTCTACACAGAGTCAAATGCAGCTGTCAAGCAGCAATGTGTTTTGGTTTTTTTTCCTCTCTCTGATTATTTCTGGGCTGAAGCTGAGCTGATAACCTCAGAGACTGTCTTTTTGGGCTGGCTGCAGACCAAGAATGTAATTTCACAAAGAAGTGCTGAGGTTTCAGAAGCAAGGTTTCACTGCAATGTGGAATGAAGCTGGAAAGTTTTAAACACTGTCAAGGGACAGTGAATGCCCACAAAAGCTCCTGCCTCTCACTGAATTCCCTATCTTTCTCCTGGACTGCAGAGTGCCAATCTGCCTTGTAGAAAACATGGGTTCAGCTCAGGAAAACATGAGTTTCCTACACACTTTTAAAGCTTTCCTGTCCAGAAATTCATTGGACTGTTGGGCATAGCAAGTAAAACGGCAATGCATACCAGGACAGATTAGAAGAGAACCTATCCAACACAGTTTCCCTTTGGCAGGAAGGGTGAGACTCCTTGGGCCAGTGGCATGAAATTTCCAGCTGAGTTGCTCTGAGGCTTGAGTGTCCCTATCAGCCCATAGTGCCTCTTGTTTCCCCTTGAAATCTTTGAGATGGTCCTCAAAATGCCCTATTTTTTTTGGCAGGGGACAAAGTTGCAACAGCAGATAGTCCATGCCTCCCCATCCTCCCTTCCTGGTATCAAAAGGCACAAGGGAAAAGCTGAGCATGGCAGATTTCCAGACTAATCAGAGAGGCATGTTCCTGACTTTGCTGACAGCTTTTCTATCCTCCCAAGTATGGTGTGGCCAAAGTGGAGACTGGGGCTGCTGGAGAGCCAGGTGCTAAAGGCTTTCCATATCCATCTGGGTGCATAGCAGAGTGGCTTGCATATGATGCAGCTGATGATCTGCTCTCCATTAATCTGCTTAGTGGATCTGTACAACAACAGCCCGCCTTGCGTGGTATTGCCACATTTCCAGACAAGTAAAAATGCAACTAAAACTTTGAAGGTTTGTTTATAGCTCAAGTTTTTCCTCAGTACATTTGTTCCTCTTCTTGTCTGCATGCAAATGTGTGTCAAGGGGGAAGGGAATGCTTCCTAAAAGAAATTAAAAAGTTAGTGGAATGGTGTCTGCTGCCTTATCTGACAGTAGCTCACCACTCCAATAGAGAAAACCAGGTCTAGACATCACAGTGTGTGTGGGGGTGTGGGGTGAAGGAGAGGGAGAAAAGAGAAAAAAAAAAATTGCAATATTGTTCTTTAAGTGGCTGATTTCCTTCCTCTCAAATACTAAAAAAAATTTTAATGATGAAACGTGCTAACAGCTGGGGCTAATTTGGAGGTTATTTTTATGGCAGGAGCAGCAAGACAATAAAAGGTCAGTCCCAAATGCAGCTCAGTTCAAGCATTTATTTCAGCAGACCCTCTGAAATAGTCGTGCTCTGAACTCCTCCATCCCTATTGCGTCACCTCTGCCTGGTAGCTGCCTGTCACGGGGATGGGAGCACACGCTACATATCTCCTCCAAAGGATGCGGAGGCTGCTGTAGCTCCTTGCTTAGCAAATCACAAGGCAGGGCCAAGGCCTGCAGGGTTCATTTGAGGACTCTCTGGAAATGCTGTCAGTGCTTACATTTATTGGATTTTCAAAACTTTTCTGCTTTGTTTTTTTGGTTGGTCCCTGTCTATCCAGGATCTTCCCCGTCTACTGTGGAGAAAGATTGTTGTCCCAAGGTTTCTCAGGCTTGATGGGAGTTTAAGAACTGTTTACTACTGCAACATGCATGGCTCTCTCTGTGTAATAAGATAGAAAGCAGCTCACTCCCAGGACTAGGAGGAGGGCTGGACTGCAGGACTTGAGTCTGGGGGGTTGACAAGGATTGAGTTTTTTGGGAAAGCCAGTTTTCCAGCCCTTACCCCAATGTACCCATGTTCCCCAAGGAGCACCCATGGTGAGGCATGGGGTGGAGCAGGAGTCCCACCAGCCATCAAGGGAGTCCCTCACCCCGAGGCCCACATTTGGCAGGGCGGAAGGAACGTGACAGACACAAGCTTATACTTCTGGCACTGGCTGGAGCTTAAATAACCGCCATAGGCTGTTAAACCAAAGCCACTGGCTCTGGGGATAGAGGAAAGCACCAGCCGAAGGGCAAAGAAAGCCTCCTTTCACGAGTGAGAACCAGCACCTCTCGTGACGCTGCCATATAAAATCATGCAGCACCTGTTAGATCTTTTCTCGCTCTGCTCTCAAGACGCAGGAACAGCTTGGCTCTATAAAAGCCTCAATGTGTTTGTTTTCATTCTGAAGAGCTAATCCAAACCCCTCTCTTCCCAAAGGACAGGGAAGGAGGGGCTGGAGGGGGTATTTTTATTTTTTTCCTTCTGCTGGGGAAACAGGTTGGAGCTGTTAAAATAATTGGCAGCAGTAAATTCCTGCAGGTTTTGGCCGCATTTTAAAATAGAGAGGTTTTCTTCTTCTCCCTCTCTCCCCTTGTTTTTTGTCTTCTGATTTAGCCATAAAATTGCCACTTATTACATTAGCAGTTGCAGAAAGCAGGAGTTTTCCTCATTACAGTGGCTCCTGCTCACAGTCTCTGGTAATATCATTTGGTTGGAAGAACCTTGCCAAAAGGCTATAAAACCAGCTGAGGACTCACACAGCAGTGTCAGGAGGTTGCTTTCTTGGTTACTTTGGTAACACAAAAGCAAAGCTTCCCTCTCTTTTCAGGACAGGGAGGTTTAGTTTTGGGTCTATTTCTACCTCCTCTGTCTTGTGAAGGACTTTGCAAACAAGCAGCAGTGGGAGACACGGGAGGACAGGAAAAGGCCCACAGCATGTGTCAGGTCTGTCACTGAGTGTTGTGGCTTTCAGGGAAGCCAGCTCAGCTGTGTGCATCCCCACCTGCATCCTTCTGAAAACCATCAAGCGCCAGCAACTTGCAAGCCCACACCTTTCCCAGTTCTTAGAGCACACGTCACATACTGATACCCACCTAAGGCAGTTGGTGAGTGCCACCTTCCAGCTGGGACCAGACCCTTCCAGTGGTGGGCAGATGGCAGGGTCTATAGCCTTTGAAGCCCTGGAGCAGCATTGCTGGGCAGCAGGGAGCACTCCCTGCCTTTTCACAGGTATAATCAGCCAGGCAGCTCACAAAAAAATCCAAAAAAACCCAACTCTGCAGCTCACTGAATTGTACCTGCAGCCCTTTTACCTAGATTAGAGTCTCAGCAGAGACCCAGTCTTCAGGGGATTTCCCCAGAAGCTCTATTGGTCTTTTTCTTAAATGCATTAAATTGGAAAGAGTGCTTCAGTCTTCAACAAATTGGAAGCCATGCTATCAGAGCAGATAAGATGATGTTCTGAGTGTAGTCCTACTACAACACCATCACCCAAACTTACAGAATAATTCAGAAAAGAGGGGCAAAAGGAAGTCTTGCCCATATGCACCACCAGCTTGCTGAAACTCCTCTTGATGACACAAACACACCTTGCAAAGCTCAGGAGAAAATATGTCTGGAAGATGTTGTAACATTGCAACTCCTGAAGAGATGTGTCCTTATCAAAACTGTCTGGTCAGGTGAAGATTTAGACTCTTGGGACCACAATGAATCTCTCGCATAGTCAGAATTACTGGAATTTCTGCCTTGCTTTTTACCTCCACGGACTTCAACCCAGCCAGCCAAACATATGCTGTACTGCAGCTGAACAAGCCATCCTCTGAAATGGACCTAAATTTTACTGTGGGAGCTGGATACCTCCCACTTTGGGGCCAAACTTGGGTGGAATGCGTGTTCCTTAGCGGGCTCCCCTCCTCTCTGAGCCAACAAGTGGCAAAGCCCAAGAGTTGCAGGTGGCCAGAGCTACAAAGCCCAGAAATACATCTGCTTCATTCCTTGCTGTGAAATTCTAGGAAATCCCTCAGTTTCTGAGAGTCCTGATTTAAAGAGCAGTTAGATACTGGCTCGTCATTAGACATGGTGCAGTTTCTTCAGTGACTGTGTCTGCAGCTGGAGTACAGCAAGCAGGCAAAGGACAGACACTTGGCTGTACACCTACAGAATCCAGTCCTCTCTATCCCAAACTGGCAGAACTGACTGAAGCTTTCATTCAGATACTTCACCCAGCATGGCCATTGTAAACCTCCATTTGTCACAGACCTGTCAGGAATGTTCCTCCCAGCACCTCCACACAATCTACCATCCAGTCAATCTTCTGAAAATCAGGTTGTCAGCACAAAGTTTCATCAAAGGGGTCAGAACGACTGTAGAGTCCTCTGCCCTTTCCTTTGTCAGCTACTCCTACCCTTCCCTGAACTTTCCTTCTCTTTGGCAAGAAACTTCAGAAGTCGGTTCCATGACTTTGTGGACAGATCTATATAAAACAGTGACTCAGTCTGCACTCACTTACTGGCAGAGATGTATCAGCTGCAAACAACTTTAAAATGGTGAAATAGAAAAATTACAATTAAACAGAAAAAGAAAACATTCTGGGCCAGAAGTTTGGGGCGTAAAATCTTCCTTATGTGTCAGCAGTTTCTGCTATTTAATATTAGAGATGGACCCAAAGAGTTTCTTTATGAGTCTCTTCTCCTTCAAAGCTCAAATATTGACTCTCAAGAGGATTTCTGTGTCTTTGTCCAGAACTCATTTCTAACTACTTTCAGTGTAAAGCTCATATTAAAATAACAAAATAGCAGTGGCTGGCAATGTGGAGAAAGTGTAATCTACTCATTAGATATTTCTTAGCACCAAAATCCCAGCTGCAAGCAGGGATCTTAGTAGAGGATGGTCCAAAAAGGTTCTTTTTCTGAACACCTGGAGGATATTGTGCTGTTCATTGTCAAAAAATGCAATCATTTTTGGTCATTTTAAGTTACAAGTCTCAGGAAAGAAAAAACACTGGTAGTGATTTCAGATGCTTTTTTTCTCCTCCCAGAAATTAAAACCAGTGCCTGGACTGGTGCCTTTGAATTTATTTATCTTTTTTTTTTTTTTTTTTTTAATTAAAACAACCACTTAAAAAAAAAAGCACCAGTTACTGGCTTTTACTTAAGCTAAAATTTTCTGACAACTGTCATGCAGGGGTTTTGTTTGTTTGTTTGTTTGTTTGGGGTTTTTTTGGGTTTTTTTGGGGTTTTTTTTTGGGTTTTTTTTTTTTTTTTTTTTTTTTTTTTGTTTTTTTTTTTTTTTTGTATGGGAACTTCAGGGGTAAGTTGGTGTGAGAAACTTTCCCAAATAATCTGTGTAAACCACACCAAAACCCAACAAACTCCACCAGTCTGGAAAGGTCTGGGAGTGAGAGGAAGGCACATCTGCAGACAGGCTGGGGACATCAGCAGTTTTCAGCTGGCTGCCAGCAGCAGCAACGGCTTCTGCATTCCCTCAGGCGACAGGCAGTTGCATTTGGTGGTTCTGGAACCAGCAGAACACCTGGTCTGGGCAGCCTTTGGCTTCTTCATGGAGGATTTGAAGGGAGCCTGAGGAATCGGGGCACTCCTCCCTTGTGGGCAGTCTGGGCACCTGACGGCTGTGGGCTGCTGGGGAAATCCCAGCCAGCGCCTCTCAGTACTGCAGGCAGGTGTCCAAACCTTTGGGCCAGAGGGCAAGTGAGTCCTTGAAACTTTACTGCGGACACAAGAGAAATCCCCGTGGAAGGCAGGGCTCCAGAGGGAAGTGAAAAAACCAAGATGCATCCAGTAAAAGCATCTTTGGTGACATGAATCAGGATGGAGCAGACTCAGGATTGGACAGCACAACCTTCATGTTAAAATGGGGCTTTTTGGTTGGGGGGCATTCAGAAAAATAGAAAATTCTCATTGAAGGTCTACTTCCTGCATGCCTTTGGACAAAACAACACACTGCCCTCTACTCTGAGGTCCTGTATCCATCCCACAGGAACAGGAGCATTCTGTGCCAGCACTTGGTGTGTTATGGAAGAGCCTCCTGAAGGATTGGGCAAGATACCAAGTGCCCCTAGAGAGAGTTTGAAGCCTAAATACCCCAGCATCAGCCTCCTAGGCACCATCATATCTTTTCTCCCAACTCCAGTCTGAAGAGGGAAACATGGTCCTACCTGTTCAAACCAACACAAGCCTCAGTTCACCACCTTTCTCTTGGAGGTTGTGGTATCTCTACCTGAAGCTAAGCCTCTTTCCTGCCATTTCTTTTTCCCCTCTCTCCTTCCCAGTTTAACTTGTTTCCTGATCTGACATTTGCAGCAAATGTGTGTCTCTTGCTTTGTCCTGTAAACTCCATGTGACCATGGGAACAGTTCCTGACCCAGCTGGCAGCCTGCGTGCTCTTCTCAGTAAACTTTGGCTCTCCCTTCATCTGGATCTTTAGGAAACATGCAGGTGAGCACAGCTGGGAAAGCACTTCCATTCACCTTGAGGATGCATACAGCATTGCTTCCCAGTCTGCCTTTCACCAGGGGAAGCTTTGGCCCATGTATCTGCTAAAACACTGACCCTCTCCCCACCACACTGCCTCTCCTCAGATCAGTCCCACTTACAGCTTCCTCCCCAAATCCTTTTTTCAGGACACAAAACCAGAAGAAAACCAGTGGAGTTCTGCAACATGACTAGTACAGGGAAAGCCTGTACCAAATTAGAGAAGGCCGGAATTTATGGGCAATGGTATTTTGTGAAGCCTGAAACTTCTTATTGAAACTGTCAGAGCATCTGAAATACTTTTGCCAGTCAAAACCAGTGGTGCACAGGATACTGGTTCCCAAATTTCTGCAGAAAACTTCAAAGCACTGTCATGTGGCTTGAAGGCCCACATGGATCCCACCTGTTTGTTAGCTCAGCCAGGTGATTTAGTGCTCCTCAGACACCTCCCTCACACCAACTCACAAACTGGACAGGGAAGCAGCTCTGACTGCAGTCAGCACCTTTGCACCTTCCTGGTGCAAGGAGGGGCTATGGTGCAATCCCCTGCTATGCCCTGCCAGCTCACTCCAATGGCACAGCCTCCGTGGTGTCCCACCAGGAGAGGAATGGGGAGGGAGGCAGCAGGGCTTGCAAGCAAGAGCGGTGTTATGGCTGTATGCAGTGTTTGACAGAGGAGCAGAGCAGCCTTCAGCCCTCCCTGAGAGCTGGAAGCAAAGCCAGGGAGCCCACCTGAGGGGATCAGCATCAGGTCACCTTGCAACCCAGCTCCACACTGCTGAGGAACCAGGGTCATCTGTGAATTTTCCCAAATCCTTCTGTCATCCAGACCCCTGGAGTACCTGGTGGGGGTAGCCTGTTAAGTCAAGATGGCAGACCATTTGGGAATCACCACTCTCTGACCAAAGCATGCAAATTTTCCCTTAAATATCTGGGAGAGGAGGTGAGTTATGATACTGGTCCTCCCAGCTGACTTGGTATGTCCAGCTGGGAGCTGCAATGAGTAAACCGGGTGGAAGAAGACACAGAGGGAAGGTTTTTGACCAAGGAAATTAGTATCTCTTGCTGCTTTTGGAGAGTGCCAACATTAGCCCAGAAGGGGAATCTGATCCCTGAGAGGGTCTGAGAGAGCCATGTTTTACCCAGAATGAGAGTTACTGTAAAATAAACTCTCAGGGCTCCCCCCTGGGAGGACTGAGCAGCAAAGTGCTCTGTGCGTGTGCACGCACGGGCATGAACAGAGGGCACTGCAAAGTGTCAACGAGGTTCTGAAGAACATGGTTTAAGGCCATTCTGGGGATTTCCCAGCCCTGACAAAGAATTTAATTTCCCTCCACAGGGTGGGAAAATTCACCAGGGGATTGGTTGCTCAGGACACTGAAGCAGAGCAGCTACGATGTGGAGGCAGGGTCTCATGCCATCAGCAGCTACACTGGGTCCAGTCACAGCAAGGAATGTAGGCTCATGGAGAGCACTTGGGGTCCTGATACCTTTGGGTTTCCCCACCATGAATCCAGCCTTAACAGACGTGCAGTAGGCCTGTCTGCTTTATGTGCAATAACAGCCCCCAGATCTCACACTAAAGGAAGGTGGCAGAAGGTCATCTCCATGGCTTAAGTTGGGAGTGCAAGAGTTTCAGCGTTTCCACTGAAAGGGCAGATGGCAAGGCCAGGCCTGCCAGACCACTACCCATTCCTAACAGAAGAAAAAATATGCTCTTCAAATGACAAATCTTCCAGATATATGCTGAAAAAAACCAGAAACTTAAAATATGTGGGGGAGGGGAGAGAGAGAGAGGGAAAGCATGTGTGAAAGATAATTTCCCAAAAAAGAAAAAAGAAAAAAAAAAGAAAAAAAAAGAATATCTCAAAAGTGAAAAATCCTTGGCACCAGTTATGACAGTCCAGTTTCATTGGGTAGGTTTTGAAAAGAATTTCACTTGCTTTGCAGAGTGAAAAGATCTTTGGAGAAAGCTTTGAAATAGAGGTAAGTCCCAGTTCATGCACTTTTCTGCAGTACCCCAGGACTGGGGGAACTCTGTGCATCTCTCTGTCACCAGTGCCCTGTGTGACCTTCAGCAAGGAATTTAAATCACCTATGCCACAAGCTTAGTTGATATAATAGGTGATAACAGGATGAAAAAATGTTTTGATTTAAAAGCCAAGATACAGTAAAAATACGTAGACTGGGGTTCATCTGAAACATTTCCAGTAAAGCATCAACAACAAAAAGCTGTTTGTTTTATTGGGATATCAAATATAAATGCCCAGCTAGTCCAAAAAAAGCCTTTTTGTTTAATATTCATGGCTCAAAAAGGTGGGGAGAAAAGTATTATCTCTATTTTTAAAAAGTTAAATATAGACACATCTATGTAATGTTTCAAAATAAAAACATGAATATTTTTTTGAGATGTCAGACCAATTTAGTTCTTAACCTAAGAAATTCAACATGAGTGATGTTACTTGAAATTAGTAAGTATTTTTGAGGGGAATAAATAAATAAATAAATAAATAAATAAATATATGGAAGAATTCATCAGTTCAAAAAGCCAACAGTACCTCCCAGTCTTGCAGGAGTTTGGGGATAGTTAAATCAGACATATGAAATCCACAGAAACTATGTGACAAGATGCCAGATAAGTGTCTCAGAAAGACAGGATTTGATTGTCATGGGCCTGTTCTCATGAAAAATAAAAGGCTCCAGTTTCTGTACAATTATGTACAGACAAGACATGTGTTTTCACTGCATGGCACTAAGCCTGGAGTATATTTTTTGCTCCTGAATTACAAGGAAAACTTGGCATAAGGATGACCCACACAGCAAGAAGTGGGCAGATTTAAGACAGATGCATGGGATATTCTCTCAAATTCAAAAACTTTTAGTGCTATAGCTGTTTTTCCTTTGACCTATCTACAGGATACCCTCATAGGGACCTTCTGAGATTGGGCTGGGATTTTCAAGTGTTACCACCATAGATTTATAAAGAAAAAAAATAATTATATTAGTGCCCTTCCACCTGTGCCTGGGATTCTGCAGTAGGAGGGCTTTTGAACTACCATAGTCTGCAAGAGAAGGCAAGATTGAGCTGGACAAAGAGAGGATTTTCTGCCTCTGCCTGTAGCAGCTTTTGAGGTTTCCTCTTTGGGTGCTCCTTCACTTGTATTGTCTCCATTTAATTTCTTTCAAGCCTGCAAAAACAGGAGGGTGAAGATACTTTTTCATCACAATCTTTTTCAGGAGAGTGGGAATTCAGAGAGATGGGGATGTAATTCTGCTTCTCAGCAGCACCCACATGTCTGTGCAGCTCCTGCAACCATTAGGAGTAGCCACCAGGTTCAGAGAGTGTCAGACACAGAGGTTTTGAACTTCTCTCTGCTAGTCCTCCCTTTCCTACTTTCCACAGTGAGTCCCTCAGGACCATTTTCCAGCTCAGGTATCCAGATCAGTCAGCCCATGGCCAACAGCACCCCAAAGCCCTGATGGCTCTTTCCCTCACTTCTTCAAGACATGCTGCTGAATGTTTGCACCAGCAGCCTTCACTGCCTGTGGACCTTTGTTGGCAAACAGCCCATTCACCATCTTTCATGAGTGGCAACATAACCAACACGAAGAATTAATTTTGCTCATTTAAAGAGTAGGTTGGCAGTTAGTACCAGGAACAGCCGTGCTTCTTTCAAGATTTAATCAGGGTCTACAAACAAGCCAGAGGAAGAGGCAACAGGCTTCACATAACAAGATGACTAGTCTGACTCTGACATTTTCCTTCTGTATTCCCAAGGAACAGCCACTCCCAGGGAAAGCAGACAGCACAGTTATGCAGTGTTAGAAGTATAATTTGAAACTGTAAAATAGAAGAGCCTCCCTTTTGGTGCAGGTCTTTGGGTGATCTTTCCTTTTGAACGTCACACAAAGCCACCACAGAGACATGTGTCCTTTGAGAGTTAAATCATCAAACCTGTCTCACTGAAGACAAAAATTCTAATTTAATTTGTGTTCCAAAATGTCACTAATAGTAGCATGACTCTGTCCTGTCATATGAAGTTTCCAAGGACAGCATGAAAAGTTTGCTTGTGTGCATTTAGAATGGCCATGGGTGTGAAGTGTCACACACATAAGCAAGTATCTATGTATGTATATATATGTACACACACACACACACACACACACATATATATATATATATATATATATACATATATATATATACACTGCAACTGTGATGGACTGAAAAATCAAGCCCTCAATATTTATAACTTTGGCTCCTATCCCAAGCAAAGCAGCCCTAGTGCAGAAGCTCTATTTGTGGCAATGGGATCTACAGACTCCATTTTAGTTCTAATCCTAGGCAAGCTGGCAGACATAAGGCTTTATGGGAAGTAGAACAACTAATCCATGCTGAAGTGTACCACAGAAAGTTTCCTAAGTATAGCGTCCCCTCAGAAATATGAGGGCTCAAATTAACCCCCTAAATCCTCTTTATCAAAGTCAGCCAAGCCTGGGGATGGTAAATTGATTATGTGGCCAACTCCAGCAGATTAACTACTTATGGGAGAGGGCTTTGAGGAAAGTGTAGAAAAAGGACTGAATTAGCAAAACTACTGACATGGAAATCTCCTGGAGCTTGAAGTCTGAGCACAGTTCTGCTGAATCCACAGCATTCATACCAGAATTTGGGGAGACTCGCCTCTTGCTTGGACACCCTGATTGATTTGTGAAGAGCAGCAAGAGAAGTCCCTGGTTGAAGCAGAACCTTGGGAATGTGGATAATTATGACCCTGCAGTGTTATTTGTTGCCCCTTGGCATTATTGCCCAGTGTAGGGTGTACTCTTTGTCCCCTAATATTCTCATCCAAATCCATGGCTCTGATCAGTTCTGCTCTAGTTTCTGGGCTGTACTAAATAATCAAAGAGAGGTTTCATTCCACTTTGTGAGTACTGGCTTCAGGCCAACAGTAAAGTGGAGGTCTGGTTACAAACTTTTTTAAACACAGAAATGTGGCCAGGTCCAGGCTTTCTGTTTGGACACATCGCTCCAAGTCAAGGAGAAATTTCCAGTTGTCTGGATGCTGAGTCAGCAGAAACACAGGGAATTAGTACAGGGTTTTTTTTTTTGGTTTTTTTTTTTTTTTTTTTTTTTTTTGTTGTTGTTGTTTTGTTTTGTTTTGCTTTGCTTTGCTTTGTTTTGTTTTGCTTCCCCTTCAAACCTTGAAATGGGCTCAAATTTTTTTGCAGCTTTGGCCAGTGGTTCTCATGTCTTCCCAGATGAGATGTCCAGCAGGAGATTGCCAAGTGCCCTGGGAGTTTTTTGTGACCCTAACCATTGGCTCAGAAAGGAGGGAGCTGAGGAGGGAGATGACACCTATCATGCTCGTTTCATGCGAGATCCAGGAGGGACTGATAACCAAAGAAGGGAGAGGAATGCAATGAAAACATCTGATATAGAAGAGCTTTTGGTTAATATTTCTTTGCTGAACAATAGTTGTTTGTGGGAATTATTTTTATATTTTTAATGAGTAATTATGGAGAATTAATTTTATTAGAATAAAGTTTTCTGATAATGAAAAAACACAGATTTTGCCACACATATTCAACCTCATGAATTCCTAAAGCAGGAACAAGTTCACCAGCTTCTCCCTTCCTAGTGCCCATGGAGTAAATGAGAAAGACTATAGAGCTGGGAGTTGAAAATTAATTTTTTTCAGTACTGATGGCTGCCACAGAGACTTCTGCTTCTACAGCACTGATCCAAATCTGGAGGTCTGACCCAAAGAACAGCCACGGACTGAAAAATGCCCCCACTTATCTTCAGATTTAAGACAGTGAAGACTCTGAGTAGTTCCAAATTCACACAAGAGAGATTGGTGCCATTTGAAAATTAGAGAAAAGATACTTCAAACAAATTAAGGGTGTGATATGGGGCTACAAATTAAAAACAAACAAACAAACAAAACAAAGTATACCATATAGAAAGGTGTCCTTGAAACCATTTATCAAGGATCACAAACAAAATCTCTCATCTCCTTGACCCTAAGAGCTAAGGACCTAAATAACTAGGAAGACTGGTTGTAATTTCCTCTAAGCTCAGACCACTAGATAAAAAAAAAGGGACAAAAATTGTGTCCCTTTTAGATTATTTTTGTTCTCCTTTTTCCTTTCTCTTTTTGTGTGTAGGACTTTTCAAGCATTGTGTGAACAGAGGAGTAGTTGGGACAAAAAGCAGTGAAGAATTTCCCAGGTCACTGTTGGGGTAGAAGTTCTGTGAACTACAGCCTAAACAGTTTTCATGCACCCTCAGAAACCTATAAATGTTTTCAAAGAATATTTACTAGCAACCTTTTCACTAACATTTGCCAAACTCATTTGGAAAGGGAAGCAAAGTTTCTGTCAGAGGAGCAATTCCTAGCAAGGGAGCCACAACCTCCTTTGAGCTGCCTTGGGGGAGGTGGGGTGAGAGGGGGAGTGGGGAAATAAAAAAGCAAGCAAAAAAAGAAAAAGGAAGAGGAGGCAGAGAGGGAAGGAGGGGAAAAGCATCTGTAAACCATAGTCTGCAACTTTGGCTTTGGAGCTCAAGATAATAAGACCATGGACTGACAAATTCCAAGAGATTTTTTTCTATTTATATTAGCTTATATTTATTTATTCAATATGTGAGGATGTGATTTCTTGCATTAATCATTACCTTGGTAGAGCTTTGCCTGATTCTTTTCCAAGGATTAAAAAAAAAAAAAAGAAAAAGAAGAAAATAGACACACAAAAATTAGTGTAGATTGTAGTCTTTCATGGAATAAGCCCCCCTTGTAAGAAAGGGCAGGACAAGTTGTTGGGACAGCCCTGTAGTCTAGGGTTTTATTTATATCATTGTTGCTGGGAGATTTGCAAAAAGGCGTGCAGATGCTCTCCTCATGGAAACAAACAGGCCAAGTTTGTGTCGGATTTCAGAGAAGGTCTGGATAAACCTCTCTGAGCTATGTCACCCTTGAACTCAGTCCTGCATGTGGAATACCCCAAATTTCCACTTTGGTTTCTGTTCAAGGATAGGGTGTTTGAGAGCCCAACCTTCCAGCCTGTCCTAAAACAGCCTTGCCCTGACTCCCCTGCCCTCCCTACCTATGGCAGATTCTCTGGAGATGCCCACTGGTGCCTTACCAGGGTCCTAAGCTCTCGTGTAAAGCAGAGCACGTTCCAATGTAAGTGGGCACTGATCTCGTTCAGACCCCAAAGTGTCATTCCGGTATGGAAGGGTAACTGAGATGTGTCATTGGAATCAGTCCCATTTTCCTAAAGAATGTGCAATTTCTGTGTTTAGAGCTGGAATTAATAAGAGCGCCCACTCAGTGCAAGCATGAGCAATTGTTTCCATTGGTTACCAGCAGCAGAGGAGGAAGGCAGCAGCTGGAGAGATGCCCTCCAAAAAGCTATTAATGAAAAGGAAAGGTGAGAGTGAGGGTCCTGTACTGGGATCCATTGTCATACTGGCTGAGTTATAGCAGAGTCTTCAAAGAAAAGGAGGCTCTGCTTTGCACCAGGAAAATGTCTCAGGCCAGGAGTAGAATCAGGCTTGGATCAAATACACAAGAGTAGTTCTGTGAGCTACCAACTTAAGGGTAGATAGGATTCACCTGAGCTGGAGAAGATTCCTCTCTAGAACAACACAAATAGCAACTAAAAGGGGAGAGAAAGGGAGAGCTGTAGGTGTGACCCAATTTCTTGAACAGAGAAGCCTTTTGAAATGCTCACAGTGCTGTATAGGACTGTTGAAAGTTGCACTCCAGTCTTCCCAGGCACTGAACCATCTTTCTCTCCTCTGTTTCTATAGATTTTATGTCTTCAAACAAACAATTTCTTCTACACCATAAACATTCATCAGCTGCCAGGATTGTAGGAAGGGAAGATAATGTTTTCTGTGCTTCTTTTGTGCTGACGGGTGAAGATGGCTTAGCTGATGATTTCTGGTATGCTTTTGGAGCAGGTGAAACTTTAGCACTATCTAAGCAATGAAGTCTTCCCCTCCTAGCAGAGACATGTATCCTGGCCAGCATTGCTCAGTTTAACCCATCAGCTTAAAATTCATCCTGCACTTTGAAGTGAGTCATCCAAGTGGGGAACAGAAATCTCCAAGGTACGCAGGCTTCTCCCTGCCCATGCAGAAAAGCTCACCACAACAGTCCTACAGACACAGGGCCAGTCCATAGCTGTGTGACTCAAACAATCAGGTTTCCATCTCCTGCCTTGGGAGACTACTCCACTTTTAGGAAAGTTTTCCTCAAGTTAATTTTTCCTTTGCTAAGCCTCAACTCAACTGCTCTTAATTCTCTGTGTCTTGCGTTAGCCCCCCTCCACCCTGGACCTCCCTGAATGACTGATCTTTCTTCTTGGATGATCTTCAGATATTTGCACATCATTATTTTTCTCTCCTGCTAAGAGGTCTTGTAGCCCATAGTAATGCTTTTGTGTCATAGTGTTTTGGGTATTCTGTTTATCCGAAGCAATTTTCTTGTTTTCTTTTTAAGAAAAAAATGTCAGAAAATATAAATGGAAATCAAAATCAACTGGAGTCACTCACGAGTCAGGATGCCATCTGCCAAAATGTCTTCCAGGGTGCTTTTATTTATGGCTGACTTTCAAAACTGCAAATGAAGCAGCATAATGGAAATATTGGCACCACCTTATCTTTTTTTCTACACTAATGTAGAGACAAGTGAACACACTAGGAATTCATGGGTGTGATACTTTGACCCTGTGGGAGCTGGGCTGGGAGTAAGCAAACACCCTTTTGTCATAACTTTCTTTCCTAGAACTTCCTCTGGTTCATTAGTAATCATCCTCACCATTATTTTATATGTCTATAATGCCAGGCATCCCAAAGGATACTTATGTCCTTAACACAATATCCATTTGTTTTTATACTAGGAGCAGCAAGTGCTATAGCAGAGGAGTCCCACATCTCGTTTAGCAAATATCAGCTCCTTGAACAGGAAGATGCATTAACAAGAAGATGTAAAAATCATGATAGGGCCAGTGAGGGAATGCCCAGAGAAGAGGTTAAACACCTATCGTTAGACAAGGGAATCACCTTCTAATGTTGACTTCTCTCCAGTCCTTGCCAACAAGTTTGGATACCTAGTATCTTGGATACCTCTGATATTCTTGGACTTCATAGGTCCCTAGCAGACTTCTAAAATTAGGGTAGGAAGAAACACCGAAATATGAGAGCTGTACTTTAACTGTCCTCTGTAAAATGGACAATTAACAGCAATGAGTACTAAGAGGAGAAATATCCTACAAACATTCTGAAATGCTCATATACTTTCAACACCAAGGCCACAGAAGTAGCTGCATTAGAGGGACAGAATTGTAGTTAATTTCCTCTTTTTTTTTTTTCTGTTGGTCTTATGCCTTAAATCCTTTATACCCAAAAGATTAAATTCCTGTATGAAATACTCCAGTCCTTCCCATGGAGTGGCTCATGGTGGCTATTTTGCCACCAACACTGAGGGTCCACAGAATCTCTGAAGCCTGGTGCCTCTACAGCAACTGCAGGTTCATGATTTCCAGATGTGGTTCCATGGATTTCTCCTAAGAGGAGCGTGAATTGTGACTGCAATTGAATAGTTCACCTCTGACAAGCTTCTCTTGGACATTTCTAACAATCAGTGCCCCGGTTGGAAAACCCATAAAATAACCCACAAACTGAAAGGGACGTCACTTCTGTAGGAGGGGTGGGGAGGTGGCCGTGAGATGGGAATTGGTCAGGATCTGAGAGTTAATGATGCTGACAACCTGGAATTTTCAGGAAGAAATTTTATTTCCATTTATCCCCATCAGCTGCAATGGCCATACCCATAAGCATGACACTCCAGGCCCCAACTGCTTAGACATTATTGCTCACTGACTTTTTTTTTCCCTGCAACATATTGCGTTCTTTCTAAACATCTGTTTGCACAGAGAGATGTGTTGAAAAGGCTGTGGTTATTCATTTAATCACATTTTGACATGGCATCACTGAGTGATTATATTAGCAAAGCTGATGAGTTTTCTTTACAAAGGGAAGCCCCATGGAACAACATGAAACAGGCATTGTTGTAATTTTGCTGGAACGAAAGAGGGGAAAAACTCAAACCCAAAAAAAGCCCTTGCTCACGGCATGTCTCCACCCAGCAACGAAAGGCAAGCCAGAGATCTCTGAACAAGTCCTAATTAAGGCAGTAAGTTCACAGAGCAACAGGCAATACCAGGGGGACAGACTGCCTGATCTCAAAGTAGCTGGATTGGCTGGATCCATGTGCCTGACAGTGTAAAACCCCATTGTTCCTTCGGAACAGAAGTGGCCAGGACACAGCACTGCATGATTGCAGCTGGACTTCTGAACTCACGTCAGATGGGGGGAGAAGCTGACAGTTATGTCGTGATCTGGACTTCAAGAAAGAAGTGCTCTGCTCCAGATCTGGAGCAACCGATTTACTATTTGTAAAAAAAAAAAAATCCGCAAGCCATCTGTATACAGTTCCAGCATGTATTCAGTATTTCAGTCTCCTCTCCCATATAGAGGCAAGGAGGGTGATTTGAGGCAAACCCCTGAAGGTCCTGTACTGTGAGGAACTTCCAGCTAAAAGAAATGTGAATGACTGCCATTAACAGCTCGTTTGATTGTATAATTGGCTATTCTTTGGGGTATGCAGCCTTTCTGTGGACTCCAAGCTCTGCATCTCTAGGAAGCATGATTTCAGAGCATTTTCCTACCGTTTCAGAGAGAGCCCAGAAGAAATCCTTAAGCTAACCCTCCTCTTTCTTTTCCTCTTTTCTTTTAGGTTGAAAAGTAGAACAGATTTAGAAGAGCTTTGTTTCTGTTGCTTTCACTGTGGATTTATTGCTCATGAAAGGAACTAGGCTGATAGCTCCAACAGCTTCATTTCATTCTCAGAAGAGCAACTACAGAGGAAGACATTGGCGGATCCCCCAGGGCCAGGCTCCAGCACTCGTGCAGAGAGTCAGCAGATGCCCATCTTCACCACAAACTCAGTTCTCCTTCTGAGCTGGCAAGCTGGGCTGGGACAGCCACGTCAATGCTACGTGCCATGGCACAGACAGGATCCTCTCTCCTGTGGCTGTTGCCAGGAGGGTTGAGGCAGGGGGCAGTGCTTTAAATGTGCTGAAATCTACTTTAAATTCAGTTCCTGGAGGGCAGATGGCCCGCCAGGGCCAAAATCTGAGACTCCATGAAGTTAAGACTATCTTGAAAGCTTGTCCCCAATTCAACCATAAGTCCCCAAATTTTTATGTTCTCTTCTTCTGAAGAAGAGGTAAATATGCTCTCTGAGAGAATTTCAGGCTAAAAACTATGCCTTGTATAGTGCTACACTAAATGTCCCCTCTGCCAGCAACTGTGCTGATGGGAGAAATCACTTCCCCTTGAACTTGTCACACCTCTCCTGCTAACAGTTTCTTCCATTGCATGTTCCCTTACTCATTTCAGCCACAAGCAGCTGGATTAGAAAACTAATTAAATAACGAGGTCTTTGTAATTTTGTTTCAATCAAATTGCAAAGAAGTTGGAGAACTTTTACTCAAGCAGCTCTACTCTTGGGTGGTTCAAAATCAAGGATATGTGTCCACAGCCTGGACATATTTTCTCTTCCAAGGAGCTCAAGCTTAAATAGTGCAATGGATGCAGGTCCATGGGAAATGCTCTGCTGCTAATTGCTTTTTTTCTTCCTCTTCACTTCACTGGACTTCTAATCCCAGTCCTTCTCCCTTTCCAAGGTTGAATGGAAAGGTTTCCCATGAAGATGGGAATGCTAACTTGATGTCCTTTAGGAGGTGGTTTCATAGTAATCCTGGATTTCTATTTATTTATTAGATTTCCAGCAATGGAAGAGCTTTCAGGAGAATGATCATCTGAGATCACAAACTTGCAGCAGAATATGTGTGCAGTTGTTTTCTTTCTGGTGGAGTATACTGTGTGTGGAAGACATACTGAGCAGGAGGGATCCTGTGTGCACACAAGGGTGCCCCTGGCAGCCTCATGCTTCACACAGCTGTGACAGCATCTGTGAGCCAGTCGACAATGCTCATGGCAAGAAAACCCACCTGTCTGTACCTGACACAATGGTATTTCCTGTTCCTTTAGTCTGCGGGTCAAGCAGAAGTGTGACTGTGCAGAGTCCCTCATGGAGAGAAGCCATGTAGGTGAGCCAACATGCTGGCTCATGGGATCTATTAAAAACCATTTATTTCCTTCTTTCCTTAGCATCCCAATCCTTCCTCTGTTACATGCCTTGACAAAATGCTGTTTCATATGTCAAAGTGGAGCAATTATTCTGCACATATATTCATCTTCAAGGACAGTTTGAGTCACTTGAGGTTTTCTCAAGGCTTTGAGGTAGCAACTGATATCTCACAGAAGAGCTCCAGCTTGCAAACACAGCACTGGGCAAGTCAATATACTTGAATCTCTTGGACGCATGTCAGGAGCTCACTTCTTTGTGAGGCTTGGCTACGGCTAACAAGCTCTCTCCCAGGGAATTCATCAGGATCTCTTTCCTATGTGTCTGCAAGTTTATATGTTACTTTGGCCTGAGCATCCATACTGATATCATACTTGTAAATCAACCCCCTGCAGGTGAATGGAGGAATCAGTAGGAAGTTAATTGCATCATTTAACTCCTCATCCTCCTCAGCTGTCAATCAGCTTTCTGCTTTTGTGACCCAGAGTTCAGTTGTCTCCAGGTTTATTTTTATTTTAATTTTTGTGCTAATTAAATTTGGATTCCAGGTTTTAAAAAAAAGCAAAAATGGTACTGCTGAGGCTGGAAATCAAGAGTTGTATTGTTGTTATCTGAGTCCAGCCAGAGGGTAAATTATACCAACTTTGCTGTAGGCTCAAAAGGCCAAAAAACAAAAAGGGAGAGAAAATACAAGCTACCTCCCAACTTGCAGTTTTCCTAACTTGTCTGTTTAACTTTTTGGCAGGGGGGTTCTCCCTGTGCTCTGGCACTTTGCAAGGTTTATTTAAATCGGCATATGTTTCCCCACATCTGTATATCTTACCATACACGTGCCAGCACAGCATATGTTCACATCATTAGTCTGCTGTTTCTTTACGTGTGTGTGAATGCAACGCTGGATGTGTAAGACACAGAAAAGAAATGGGGGAGTATGACCAAGCTGCTCTTCTCTGGTATACCATGGAAGCAGTTAAAGGTACTGAATAAGGTTTGGTCCAGCTGTGACATGTTCTACATGCACAAGATAAAGGTTATATCCAAATGACCTCCCTGCAAAAGTGCCTGCTCACCTTTCTTTTAGCTGGTCAGTTTTAGATATGCAGCTGGCCTTCCATTGTGTTAGAAGATGCACAAGTCATAAAAAGGGCACAAGAATTACCAGCCAGACTAAAAAAGGAGAGGGAAGAAATAATGTTAGAGGAGCTCTGAAATCATCAGAAAGTTGATTGGCTGAACAAAATTTCCTGGCCACATGTTCTACCTTTATATCACACAATCTTCTTTCTGAGCATACAAAACATGGACATGCCTTTCCAAATGCACATGGGGGTCAGATCAAGGCAAGACACCCTCCTCCAGACCTCGCTGTGTGACTTGGACCATGTCAGGCCCCTGGTTGCTACCAACCAAAAGGATGATGCGAGCAGTCCCTAATCTGCCCCAGTGCAGAGTCAGCCAGCACTGCTCAAGCAGCTGATCCAGGTGGTATGAGCTAATCCAGATGACTTTTGCTTGCCGCAGAGCTGACTGCCAGCAGAACTCCAGGAGAGGTAATCTTTGGCTGGAGGGCTATGCCAAGCATCTGCAAGCTGTAATGGCTTCAACCAGCAAGCCACTTGCTGGCTGAACATCTGCTCGTAGCTATTTATAAAGGGCAATCCATACATTCATACATACATCAGTATGGTCACGTGCTTGGCTACACATGATACCAGGCTCCACCTGCTCCCTGGAACTGGGCTTGTGTTTCCCCCTCTTCTCTTTATTCTCCCCAGCCTTCACAGTCAGCTTTTCTGTGGGAAAACCACTGGTTCAGCTCAAGAGGTGGGATGGTATAGAGTAGGGAGGGGAGCAAGGAGAGCCTTGCACTGTGGCATTTCTCACCCTGTTCTCTCTCTCCTCATGTGGCTCACGTGTACTCACATGGTCTTTTGTGAGGCCACGGGCCAGGGGAAGGGATATGGATCTGATCACTGGAGCAGGATTCTGTGGGAAGCTTTGTGTTCAGTTGCAGGATGCTCCTCTTAGGTAATTGCTCAAGCTCCAGCCAAGTCCCTATCTGCAGGGAGCTGCACTTCCATTCCATAACACCTTGGCATTATTCTGCTCTCATGAGTCAAACCATTGAGCAAGTCAGGACTGAAGAAACATGGAACGAATTATCTTTATAGATCAGCTTGTTCAATAGCTCCAGCTTCCCTGACTTTTCCTTGTGGGATGTTTTCCTTTCAAAGTGATGAACATTATTAGGCCTGTGGGCAAGTCATGATGGCTCTCTTTAGAAAGGGCTGGGAGTGATGGATGACTTTTCTCTGTCTTCCTCCACCTTCAAATTAATAACGGTACACCATAATTTGTCTCCCTGGATCCTCTTCCCAATCTTAGCTAGATCTCAAGAAAATGTATTTGCACTAGGAAAAAAGGCAAGTTCTTTCTGAGAAGAAGAAATCGAAAGAAAAATGATAATAAAATATTATCCGTTACTATTCCAGGGAGAATAACTGACTACAGTTGGGGTCCAAACTCTTCAGGAAGGAGTTAATCAGAACAGTGTCTTGGAACCTTGGGATATTTTAGAAGAAAAAGACTCTTCATGCAAGAAAGAGACTGGACAGGAGCTGGTTGTTGGATGATAGCAACACATGGATCACGTAGCGTTAACCTTGTATCACTCTTTCCATTATAAATCCTGAGCCCGTCTGGGCTCCAAACTATCAGCTCAAAGATGAGCAATATTTATTTTCAAATATTGTGCAAAATACTTCGAGTCTTTTTGGAATCCCAGGGTGATGGGGAGGGAGAAGGCAAAGCATTCTGGATGCATTCCTCTTTTGCAGAGTGTCCAAACTGTTTTGTTGCTGAAGTTCCAGACCAAAATGGGCTTAATTTTAAGCAAATATTTATTCTTTCTTCAGTCAGGAGGGGTGAGGCAGAAATAAAAGCATCAGTGTTTGACCTCTAGCAAGCAAGTTCAGGCTGCACAAAAACTGCATGTGGTAGATGAACCAGACTCCAGAATGAAGCAGAGAGAGAAAGCTAGGGGAGTACTCTGTAGTGGCCTGGAGTTCAAACTAACAGAAATATTATTTTGTAAGAGCTTTTAAAGGATACCTTCAGATGGTGCCTGGTCTTTTTAAGGGTCCAGGAAATGACAGCTCCTCTTCCAAATCCACCATCTAATTCTGATGTTATTGAACTGGACAGTTTAAATGAGTCTCAGTTTGTCCAGCAGGACAAGGAGTCAGTAGAAGTCCAAAGTTGACAAGCTGATGAAGAGCATGAAGGAAAGGAATTCCTCACTCCTTCTATTTTCTTTCACAAGAACAATCATTAAGAGCAAATAATTACCCAGCAGCACCAAGGAAGGTGGTTCCTTGCAAAATATTTGTAATATAAGCATTAAAGCTATCATTACTTCTGAAGATTCAGGCTTCTTTAGACTCTCCAGTGAGGACACCCACCTTTTAAGGAAGTGGTTGCTGATGCTAACTCAGACTTGGAACTGTGTTACTCATATTACTATCCTGCTTTTTAAAGTTCCCCACTGCCTTCTGATTTGAATATGCCATTTTATGTTCCTATTTGCTGTGGAAGACCAGGGGAAAAGCTGGTCCTACACACCACAGAAGAGAATTTCTCTTGAAGCTGTTATTGTTTCCGGAAGGTTTCCCATAGTTGGTGGTGTTTGCATGCAAAAAGATCAAACCACAAGCTTATTTGAAATCTGTGGGACGATCCTCATGTTCCTCTGAGTAATTGCTGTTTCTGATGACCAGTTTGAGTAGGAGCAGCCGGCAATATTTATCCTTACTCTTATTCAATCCCTCTGCTACCTGGTACTGTACAGCTGTTGATTACTACTACAGCTGGGTTCCCAGCCTCTGGAACTCATTTCAGGCCTGTGTACCTCGAGTTTTCTACTAACACCTGGCTGCAGTGAGTAGCCAGCTGATTTTTACTCAGACAACAGCTGAGCAGCTACAATTCACACACATGTAACAGAAAGCTGGTCAGTGCCTCCATTCCTCCAACCCGAGGAATGACCACTAGAGTAATGCACAATTTCTTTTCAATTCAGAAGGCTTCTCTTTGGAGACAAGGTGGGATTATGGCCATTTCCCAAGGAGCCACAAAGAATTGAAGACACTGCCCAGGTCTATATCCATTTCCCAGGAAAAATGGGAAGATCTGACGGCATTAGAGTCTGGTTCAAGGTCATTAGGCCTAATCTGGGAGCCTGCACTAGCTCTTCTTACTATCTGAGGCAACATTAAGGTTTTACAGTTGAGCAAAATTCTTCACTGTCATTACACTCTGGACCTACACAAACAATTCTGCTGTCTGACTCCATTCAGATTTGGAAACTTTCTACAGACTAGAACAGATTTGGATCCCACCTACAAAGCCTTCCAGTGGAGTTTGATTCAAGTCCATAGGTTCAGATTTCAGTCTCAAGTGAGATATTACACCTCAGGCAGTGTCTTACACATGGGCAGCAGCAGATCTCGCAGGCAGCAGCTGGCCCATGCTAATCATCAGAATCTACTGACACAAACCTCAGTATAACTCCCTTTGCTGATGTGATCTATCTGTTTATAATGCAGTGGTGATAAAAAGAAAAGCATTATCTTTTGGGGAACTTCTTGATGGTAGTTCCTGCTCTTGACTGCATGATTCATGTGATCTCAGAAATAAATGTAAATTAAATATATCAAATGATAAATTTGTAAATAGCAATATATTTTAGAGACTGTATTTATAGAGAAAGCATCCATTCCATTAAGAGGAAAATGCCCTCATTCATTTCTGCCCTCTTTTCCACAAAAGTAAACTATTTACTGTTTGCTTTCATTTGCTGAATTGCTTTCATTTACAACAAGGATCTTTGACATCCCAAGCCCCTTATATGTCTCTTCCTCTTTTTCCTTAGAAACACAAATACTCTTTTCTGTACTAAAAGCCATTGTACAATGCTAAAGGCACATAGTAGAGCTAGCAATATTTTTACCCAAGCTTTCCGTGGCACCACATGTCCTTGTTGCAGTTTGTACTACAGGACTGCTGAATAGTAGACTACATATTTCTTTGGTGGGAAGTGTGAGCTGGAGTGTTACAGTAGGCAGCTGACATGGGACAGATCTGCAGAAACAATAAAGCCACTGCAGTTCTACTCAATGCTGCAGCCTGGGTTTAACCTCTGCGTTCCCTATAGGCTTTTGTTTTGTTGCCATCAGTTAGCATGATTCATTTGGGTTTTCAACTTGGATTCAGCAGACCAAGTTTAATCAAACAGCTTTTTCCTCCTTGATTAGAGAAGCAAAGTGTATATGACACTATGCAGGAGATACTGTATGACCAGAGAGTTAAAACGCGCCTCCGAATCTGGGGTATTTATCATGTCAAAGGGAAGATGAATTACTCTAATTTATATCTTAGAAATTGCTGCCTATCTTTATGAGGCAGAGAGATGGTGGCAGCACACAAGTGCACCCTGATGCCACTTTCTCCTCACATACAGTGTTAGAATGTATTATTTGGAGAGGGTGGTGTTTTAATTTTTAGGGGAAAGAATATTTTGGAAGAATGTAGTCTTCGTTCTTTCTCTTTAAGATACCAGTATCAGAATTCCAGTCCCTTATTGAACAATTTCTCATAATCCCACTGGGAAAGAACAATATTCTTAGTGGGAAGTTTTCCCTTTACAATTCCTTCTCCTTCCCTAGACCATCTTCTCTTCCAAGCTGAGAAGTCAGCAGCAAAATCTTTGGGGACATAGGGTGTAACACTCATGATTCCAGCTTCTTCTCGCTGCTGCAGGAGCTGGGACAACAGACTGCAACATCCAGCAATTAAAGAAAAATAAATGAGGGATCAGTCTTAAAATGGTCACATACTCTGTGTTACAAAGACTACTGCCAGGATCTGCAAATATTTGTGTGATCAGGCTCCACAGGGTTTAGAGCAGTAAGGACTGAGTTGCTTTCCCACAACCCCCCTTCTCCCTCCCTCTCTATTACTTCTCCACCCCTGCTGTTTCCCAGTCCTCCCAGGTTTCAGGACAAGATACAAAAAAATTTATTATTCAGTCAAAACTCTTGGGTGACCTTGGAGGTATAAATGTCTGGCCAAATGACATCCTAGCATTTGCTCAAGCACACCCTTCCCTATTCCACATCTCCTGTAGATCCTGTGGGTTGCAGTTATGTAGTTATGTTTTTAATTTTATTATCTTTTCTCTCCCCCTCCACCCTAGAGCAATTAAGTTAATTTTTTCCCTTTCCACGCTTGTGTCAATGAACAATCAAAGAGTGAGACACGAACCTGCGTAGAGGAACCTCTGGCAAAACCTCTGAATGCTGTGTGAGAAGAGAAATGTCAGGAGCAGCTAGCAAAAAATGAGTAGCCTTGATCCAACTCTGTGACTCTTCTCTTGCCAAGTTCTCCAGTGCTCACTGGATGATCCAGCACAGCTTTGACAAGGCTCTCTGTTAAAGATTTCTTCCTCCTGTTTACCTGCTCTCCAGCTTAATTGGGAAACTTTGAGTCCAATAGGAAATGGTCAGTAAGTCTCCAGGCACACTAGCAACAGCAGGCTAGAGTCAAAACAAATCCAGGCCCACCACCACAACAAGGTAGTGGCCCTGATCCAGGAGAGACTGGGGAGGCAGGAGGAAAGTCACTGCTCTGAGCTTTCTCTGAGCTGCACTGTCTGTTGAATGTGGAGCTGTGCCTCCGTACAGTAGGGACAGCACCTGGCACTGGGAATGATGAAAGCAGACACCCTTCCAGTGTGCAATGACCACTTTCTTGTCTCCCTGCCTGAAGCTGTCATATCCATGGACAGCCTCAGTGCTGTTCAGTCCCATTGCAGGAAACCAAGCAGCTTTGCCAAGGCATGTCTTGCCTCATCTGTAATATCCCTTCTTTGTTCATCTTCTCCCGTGACCTGAGTTTTGCCAGTTGCTCCCAGCTAACTGGACCCAATGCCATCAGTTTACATTCAGCTGCCATTTCCTTCCATGTCTGACAGCCCAGCTGCTGATTTACTAATGTCAGCTAAAAGATGAGGTTTTTGGGAAGAAAGGACACGTATGTACACACACATTTTAGGTGAACTGATTGTCCTGGGTCTTTTTCAGACACTTAACAGTACATGTCTTTTATTTCCTCCAAGAGACTTATGCTGGCCTTCCATGCCAAAAAGGAGCACAATGCTGATTTTAGTTGGGATGGAGCAATGGCAGACAAGCCAAAGTGTAACAAGCATTTCACATGTGGAAAGAAAGGTGCTGCTCAGTCTGTGACAACCTTCTGGTGCAGGAGAAGCAGACCAGGTTATAAAATTTCCCTCTGTCTTCCACCTCCACTTGAATACTCCTACTTCCCTTTGTCACATCAAGCCACAGCTGCAGAGGGAGGCAGCAATGGCCAAGAGGCAGTATTTTACCAACACTTTATTCAAAGTTCTACTCCTATTTTACAAAGCATTTAGGCACTCCAGACTTACCTTGAGACCTGATTCAGTCTTCCAAGTTACTTCAGCTCCAGGGAATAAATTCAGTTTTTAAATTGGGTAGACAGATTGACTTTAATGGGTAGCAGAGACACAGAACTGAGTTTAACCCCTCACTGGAGGTGAAGCAAAATGTTCATGAGGTTTGGACTCAGAATTTGATTCTGAATATTCTCTCCTTCATCCTATGTCCTGCCTGGAAAGGCAGAACATGCCTAGGAGAAGATCCGCAATAAAGTGACAGACTTATTATACATAACATTTTTTTGTACATTTCCATATTTATTAATTTTCCTTCCCTTCTCCTCTGGGTTGCAAGAACCAGCCCTGTTTGGTATCTTTGGAGTATGCCTAATGCACTCCAGATCCTACAGCCACCTTAAAACCTTAAAACAGTGGGAGAATGTGTATGTGGGGGAGACCTTTCTAAGCTAGTCAGCAAAGGCAGGAGATCCAGTGATTGCAAGGTGAAGTCAGAAGGTAAACTTGAAAATGAGCTGCAAATCTGACTTTAGGCATGAAGATAATTAACCACTGCCAGATATTCACTAAACACTTGGAAATCAAGGCAGGGAGTTGTCTTAAAATTTGCATGCTGGTTCAACCACAAAATTGCAAGTATAAAAGTGGGAATTACTGAGTGAGTTTTTCTAGTCTATGAGAGGGAACATAACAATTAGAGGATTTTTTTTCCTGGCTATAGAATACCTAAATATTTTTAAGAAATAGAAATAAAGGATCTTTAAAATGTAATTTGAAAAAAAAAAGAAATTAAAGGAACAATTCTAGAATATCTCTGGCTTTCTAAAAGAACAGGAGACAGGGTATGAAAGGACATCTTAGAAAGGTCCTAGGTCAAAAAATTTGAAGATGGAAAGACAGAGGCTGAGGTGGGGAGAGTGAATTGGAGACTTTTCTTTCTTCTTCAACATCATATTAATTGTTCACCTAGACTCATCTTTTCACTAATACCCAGTTAAAAATAAATTGAGCTTCTTTTCTACTCCTTTAAGGATGATGAGGGAAGGGAAGGGAAGGGAAGGGAAGGGAAGGGAAGGGAAGGGAAGGGAAGGGAAGGGAAGGGAAGGGAAGGGAAGGGAAGGGAAGGGAAGGGAAATCAACAGAGTCTTGTGAGTTCCTTTTACTGTTAAACTTTTATTTTGTTTCACACAGATAGACAGCAAATTGACTGGAAATTGAATAATCATCTAGTTATTCCCTTCAGCACTCAGGTTATATTCCTTATGCCCTTTCCCAGGAGCCATGCTTTCTGGAATTCTTTCTGAAGAGACCAAACTTAAGATCCATTTGTCTGTTCCAGCTCCTGCATGCCTGCTCTAATTTTGTGGCTTTGTACTTGTGGATGCTAATGCAGCTATCCAGGGCTCATGGCCTGTCAGGGTGCATGGAAGTCAGCATGGTCTAACCTAGGGAGAGGAATGACTTTGTGCTATTCAGTTCTGGGGTAGGAATTAGATCAGCTGCACAGTAAGAATGCAATTCCCCCTAGGTCCTGCAGCAGCAATGACTGACTGTCTTTAGAAGTGACTGTTATTACTGCTTAGTTTCTTGCCAGATAATTTGGCTGCACCTTTAGATTTCTGTAGGGGATAAGCTGAGGATGTTCACACTGCTGTACTGGGAGTATCAGTTAGATTGCACCAAGATTAGCTCCAAGGTCTTCCCACAGACAAGTAATGTGGACAAACTGCATATTTGACCTCAGGATCTCTCCTACACCTGAATATAAACACAATCACTATGTCCTTGAAAATGTCCTTCAAGAGGCCTGTTACACAGGCTCCTCAGATCTGAGGGATATGGTTCACCTGAAGTTCTACTCTGCTCTGCATTCACACCACTGCAAGCACACCATCCCCTACAGTACACTGTGTTTTGTAGCAAAACCCTGCAGAAGCACTTTAATGCCTGAGTTAAAGTCTTGAACCAGTCGCATCCACACTGCAGAGGTTTCAGGCCTCCTTGTAGAGCATTCACTGAATCCCGATAGGAGACAGGAGTGTGAATCATCAACACACCACTCCCTACCTGAATTTACCAAGAGGCCACTGGGGAGTAATTTCAGGGCAGAGATAGGAGGATGAAGAAAGTCCATAGGGAGCCAGGGGAAATACCTGGCTGTGCCACCACTGTGCCACCACTGTGCCTTCGGACTGCCAGGAAAAAAGACAACCTATAGAGCTGAGAACAATGTCAGCACAACCATCAGGTTTAAAACAACAATAAGTTGCAGAGAGATAGTCAAGCTTAGTTTCAAGATCAGGACAGTTTTAGAGAGCACTGAACTGCTCAGAAGCACAGAATTAATTTTTTCTAACGGAAGTTACAAAACCAAGATGGGAGACTGAAAATCAATGTGAAGTAAAATTAATTCTCCTTAAGAGAGCAGTGGAAGTGATCTGTTTCCCCAGCAAACAGCCTTGCAAACAAAGTAATAATAATTTAAAAATGAAGAAAAAAAAAAAAAGAAAGAAAATGGAGACAGTATGAGAGGAAAACAAACCCAGAGGATTTGATTTATAAAAGGCAGGCTGTGTGTGTCTGCAAGTGTGTCTGAAGTGCAGGATCAGCCAAGAATGTGTTTCCAAGAGCAGAAGAATAGCTAGGAAAAGTGGAAGTCCTTGCTATTGCTATGGAGGGTCTTGAGCAAAACCACAGCAAAGGTGTGGAGTGATAAATCCAAAAAGGAGGCAAACATGCACAAGCCCGGGAGATGTTGTGACTGTACCAGAACAAGAGTTGCAGACCCATCTTGGCAGTGACTGAAAGGGGGAACATGACTGTACGAATGCTGTAGGTGCTGAAGTTTCTCTTTAAGGCTCCATTTCAGAGTTACACTTTTGAGGTTCATTTGCAAAGGAAATGGTTACATTTGAATCCACCAAAGCACAGAGGAGGTGGTGAGAAATAGGGAGTGGATGGAGCTGTTCTACAAAGGAGTTCCTGTGTCACCACCCTCCTAGGAGTGCTTGGCTTCCTACATTTTACTGGAAGTTATCCTCATAATGCCCCGATGAAGTAGGGAAGCATTTGTTGTATTTTTACAGACAAACAAAGCATTGAGTAGATTCATTAATTACCCTGGGGAATTTCCTTTGTCACTACCCACACGTGTTTTCAACATGATGTTGGTTTCTGGCTGGCCCTGGTTTTACTTTGATCCATCAGACCATCTCCTTCAGCTTGCACTAACCAAGAACTGGGATCTTACTTCAATGGGTTGCTGCAAGTTACTGGTGCAGTGAAGGGTTTATTACTGAATGTCAGCGGTTCATTCTGTGAAATTCTGAGTAAGGGGAAGGAAATTCCAAACCAATTATGTAGCAGAGAAAAGGAGTAAAATTCATCAAAGAAACAAAGCCATGTAAATTATTCACTCAACTGATGATTTTTTTTTTTTCTCCACTCACATGGACAGGACCCTATGTGGCTAGAGGAAGAAAAAATCCAGTAAAAAGCTTTGGGTTTGGCTTCATAGCACAGACTGATTAAAGACCTTCTGCTGGGTTGTTAACCTTTTATTAGCATGAATCTAATAATAATAATATCACCACAAGTATATTTACTTTGCTGATGCCAGAGAGCCTTCAGGCAACTCAATAAAATGCAGCTCAAATAGTGCTTGATCATTAATAGGACAATGTGCTGAAATAAAATGGAGAGCAGGGATGAGCCTCGGATCCTTCTCCAATGCATGTAGGCTGATAATAAGCCAGATAAAATGTCTGTTCTCTTTTAGCAGAAGCTTCAGAGGACTGTGTACATTGAACACAATGAATATATTAGCTATTGGCATCTGCAAAATAAGCATATCTATATATCCCATTCTTAGGCTTCTGAAAAGAAGATGGCAATCTATCTCCACTTAGAGCTCTCTCGCTCTGGGATTTATCATGAGACCAAGCCCACAAAAGGACACAAAGAAGACCAGATCCAAAACTGTGGAAGGCATCAGAAAGACTCCCAAGTTTTCAGGTGGGTTTTGGTCAAACCTGTTTTCTGTTGCCTTTCCCTCTTACTCCAGCACAAAAGGAAATCTTTGGCATAGGATGCTTTTGAAGGCAATCCAGGTTACTTAACGACATTGAGAGGTTTCTTCCAACAGCCCCAGAGACTGAAGGTGACCTGTTGTTGCTACATAACACATACAGTTTCCATGTTCTCTCTTTTTCAGTCCTCAGTCACTGCTGTTTGCACTAAATAACCCCTGAAGAACTCCTGCTTAGGCATGGAGGAGGAGCTGCATGGCCTGAATTCTCAAGCTGCATCTTGTTGGCATCTGCTACCGGACAAATGAAAGAAGTGTCTCAATCCTAATGGTTTGAGCAGGATGTGTCATTTTTTCCCCTATGCACCTTTTCTGCTGTGTCTGTTGGGATGTGCTCCCAGTGATCCATGTGGGTAGCACAACCTGCTGTATGTCTGTATCCAGAAAGATCTTATTCAAAGATAAAGGCGGCAGAAGAGGCAGTCTACATTTTCAGAAATAATAAAGAAGGGGATAGGAAAGACATGATGAAGAGTCAGATGCTCACAGAGCTGAGTGGAAAGAAGAAATAAGGACATTATTCCTGTAGTGATTTGGTTGTCTTAACCTTCACCTGCTGTGGATGTTCCCAGCTTGTCCTCCATTTCCCCTTGTCTTTTGGATCCCATCCCTGTCCCCTGTGGGAAAGCGTTGGCAGCAGACAGCTGCCAGGGATCAGATCCAAGAAGTGGGTCCATGCTCAAAGCCAGATGTGTAGCAACAGAACATGAGGAGGCGAAGACGAAAGAAGCTGGGAAGGATAACCTTGAACAGATGGGAGAGAAACAGCAAATGAAGCTGTTTGTCTCATGCCCATGAAACAAGTAGTGGAAGGAGGAGAACCCTCTGAAACTGAGCTCTGACACCAGGAAGAGCTTCCATGTGCTGCCTAGTTAGATGTGATGGCTGTCCAGGAGCTGGAATGACATTTCACTCAAACCTCTCGTATTATATGAGTAAACGGCGGGGGAAGTGGGAGGTGGCATTTCTTAAATGGCATTTTTCCAAAGCAGGAGAACAATACAAATCCATAAACATTCTCATGTGCTGCCACAAACAGAGTTGGTAACTGGATCATGTCCCTGGTCCTGTAGCACTGCAGTGTATGGGGCAGGGCAGTGGGCTCTCACTGCAGAAGTGCTTGTTCTGGACAGGCTGCTGGGGAATGTTGCTCACCCTCAAACACATTTGCCTTCACATTTTCAGAAGCTCTTTTGGCAACATGTCAGGGCAGAAATCACTACTACAACATCCTCTCTGTACATCCAGTCAGATGTTTGGGGTGGAGGAGGTTAAACAGCCTTTACTTAGTATCAGGCTAATTGTTTGAGGTTGCTGTCACACAGGGAGCTCCCACCACCAGGTTCGAAAAACAATAGAAGAGGGGTTTTTTTCAATAAGTGAATTGATTCCTAATTAAATAATGTGCAATTACAAAATGGCTGGTGATCTTTTTTTATTAATTTCTCCTTGGCTGCAAGAGTCTAAAGCTCCTAGTTCAAAAAGCACAAACTGTGCATGGAAACACAGTACATGTAATTAGATTACAGATTAAAAGGGATTATATCAAACCATGAGAACCAAATAATAAGTTGAAATTTGGAAAAAGTAAAAATAAATACAATAAAAATTAAATCTAAATAGTAGTGGTGAAATGTTGACCATTTGGACAGTGCACAAATGCACAGTGGGGAGTTGCTGCAGAACTCTAGATGTAACAAGTCTGGGGCACACTATACTTACATATATATATTAACATGAAGCCAGGCTCTTTAGATATTTATTTTAAGATACAATCACATGACAAAAAAGGGCAGAGCTAAGGCTGAACTTTTTATTCATCTTTCTAAACTACCTTAAGATTAGTGCTACGTAGACAATGGCTCTTTTGCACAGGATGTTTTATTTTAGCAATAATCTCAACTCCCACCCCTTCACCTCTTTGGATCTCTGGGAATGAGAGTGGTTCTCACAGGAGTGCTTTCCTGTGACCCAATTATCTAAACAAATTAAAAAACATAAAAGTGTCCCCACCTAAGTCATGTCATGCTAGCTCAGACTATTTTTTATCTTCCCTGAAAGAAGAAACTAAAAATACACATTGTTTGCTTGGGACTGATGATGAATGGACCATGGCTCCTGCTGTCAGGGGGTAAGAAGCCACATCACAAATGAGCCAAATATCACTGCATAAATTCCTGTCTTCAGCACTCTCAGCAGAAAGCCTGTTGTTTTTTTAATTAATAAGAGGTGTGCTTCTTTTCCCCCAAACTGTATATGCACTTACCTATACAGAGATAAGGCCTCTGTGATGTGAAACAAAAATGTCTGAGGGGAGGCCAGTTTTAGGAAAAATAACGTTAATACTTATAGGGAATCCAGGTCATGGCAAGGGACACTGGTATCAGGGTGTTGTACTTGATATCACTCAGTAGATGTACGGAAGGAAGGAAAGCTGGTTTTTTTTCAGGTTTGTTTGTTAATTTGTTTTCTTCTCTGCCTAGAGAGTTATCTCCCTGCCTTGTACACTTATGAAGAATAGCTGAACTCCATTTACCCTAGTTGCTCTTTACCCCACCCGTTAGCTCTGGCTCCTATTTGCAGTTGGTATCTCCAAACTTCAGAGGATAGATGTGAAGACACAAAGTCCTCAGCACAGCACAGGGGCTTCAGCAGCTCCCGTGTCTGTGACACAGAAAAGGTGCAGTAAAATGGAATATTACCCGATTACTGCTGAAAATTTCAAGCTAAGATTTGAATCCATATAAGATTTTGTATATTGCTATTTACCTCATGGCAAAGTGAGATTAGTTTCAGAGTCAATTCACAAGGATGAGCACGAGTGTCAGGTGTTTAGAACTCTCCCATGTCATCTAATCCATTGTTTATTCTGAGAATGTGATGTATTGTGTTTGTTATTCCTTTTCAGATATTCTTTACTTTTTACAACTGTGGCTGAGCAGGCATGAAGGGGTTGCAACATACTATAATTCTGGGTCTGGGTTGGCATCATAGCCACTCCCCTGCCAGACTGTCAGTCACATGTTGCCAGGTCATTATTCATAAAAATTGAGTTGAAAGGAAAACAGACAGAAAACAGTCTGAATTCTGAGATTGCAGAAGGAGATTTATGGAACTGTTCTGCAGTGATCTAGAAATAAAATACATTTGCTCATAACTTCATTCATTTCCCCCATTTTATAAAAATTCCTCCCCCTCACTGCAGAACAATTAGTACTATAGTTTTCCCTGGAAACAAGCAACATTCAAATGAAGTCTTTGTGTAACTACCAACCACTCTGAACTCCATCAGCTCCTTTACCCCACCTGCCTTTTTCATCTTCCCGGTGGAAAGACTTTCACATTAGCCAAAAGAAGTTTTTTTTCCTTTGTTTTCATATGTCAGCATAAGGAATAAAGTGCAACAGGGAGGCTCTGTCATGTTAAAGGTCAGTTGCATAAGTTCTCTTAAATGGCAATTAAATGATTCTATGACAAACAGGATGCACTTGGAGTGCAGACATCAGCTCCGACCTTGGGACCTGGGAGAGTCTGGGAAAGAAAAAAAACACTTTGGGAAAATAAACATAACACCCAAAATTGTATTCATCTGCTGATGAATCAGCAGAGAAACTTTATCATTTCCCCCGTGTCTCTAGGGAAATGCAAAATGTGGTAAAAGACTAATTTCTTGCTCAAAGAAACTGGCTGTCTTAAGATCAGCTGTTCATCCTACAGTGTTAGAAATAACCTATTGAATAACTCGGTGCCAGTGTAAGTATTTCAGCAGTTTGAGGGTAAAAAAGTCATATTAAGACCACATCTGGTCAATGATACACAGCTCTGTGGTATAAGTTTGGGAAAGGGGTGATGCATGATTACAGAGAGCTCTGTGAATGGGAGAAGAAAGAGCAACAATTCCTAGGAGGAAGCCTGGCCAGTAGCTGGACAGAATCCTCAAAAAGGAGTGTTCAGGCACACAAGACAGCCCCATGAAGAGAACTGCTCCAAGCCACAGCCTCTTGTAGGATTCTCTCATTACCCACCCCATCCACTTGTCCTGTATGTTTCTCAACAGGAGGATAATTAGCCTGGAGGGTTCATCTAATGCTGAACTTTTTTCCTATATAGGTTTTAAACCATTGGAGAAGGTTAAGATCTTCATTTGGAAAGGGCCACCGTGGGTGGTAGGGTGGATACATAAGGACAAGATGTCCTGGATATTTCATATCTTCAGCCTGGTAAAACCATACACAAGGCAAAGCAAACATGAGTTGGAAGATCCCAGGGAAGGCTTCAGTCAGACCAGGAATAACCTGATTAACAGCACAAGTCCAAGTGTTTTTCTGACAAACAATGAAAAGTTGATCTGCCTTTAAAACTCACTGGGCACAATATGATGAGGAAAGGAAGGAAGCAATAAAACCCCTCGCGAATGCAGATGGAAAAACCCTCCCATGCTCACCAGATAGTTCCAGATCTGCAAGAGCTGGAGCAGATTTCATTGAGGAAAAATGCAAGTAAAAACTTATTCTCTTGAGGACCATTTTCCTGATAAAGTTTGTGAGATATATAGACAAATTGATTGGCAGTGGAAAGCAAGGAAATGCAATACAGTTTGGTCGCGGATGTGTATCCTTAGGAGATAGTTCTGAATTTGGGATGAGAATAGGGCAGAAAGCAGTAAGGGCAAAGCAGGTTCAATTGAGAAAAAACATTTAAAGGAAAAAAATACAGAGGAAGAATTCCTTGGCTTTAAGTGTTCCTCCCTAAATAATAAAAAAATCTTGAAACAAATAAATAAAAAATCATTGTTTATGAAGGGCAAGAAAAACATGGGGACAACTCAACACACTGGCCTGGGGAGTGCCAACTCCTTAGAATGTAGCACAGCATAGTGCACTGAGAAAATGACCTCAGGGATGAGAGGGGGAGACTGAAATTACAGAAGGAAAGAGGCAATCCAGGCCTGGACTCTCCCCTCTGTCTCTCTCCTCCAAGTCTTTCCTTGCCAGTGAGAGGTGACTTTGGAAAATATGAAGAATGGGATAGGCAAGCAAAATTCACTTGGCAACATCCAGTTTCAGGGGCTAAAAAAGAGAACTGAAGAGGATCCAGAGGCTGAGTTCCTGACCTCAAGGAGAATCCTGAGGGATATTTAAGCCACATTAATTCCAGCAGGCAGCGGGACATCCTGGCAGGAGATGCAGCAGAGAAGGAAAACTGAAGTGAAGGGAAATGCTCTTGTCTGAACTAGGGCTGATTAATGCCTTAGGAACCAAGAGTCTGCTCTCTTGTTTCACAGTGCTCAGTTATTCACCAGTCTGTCCATGGCAACAGGTGAAAAAAAAGCAGTAGACAACAGACTCTAGGATCCTTCAAGGAAAACCCAGACTTTGCATTAATCACTAATTCCAAAGTTTCAAGGAATAATGTGTAAAAACTTTTCTGTATTCCCTTCCCTCTGGTCTTACTTTTTAGGTCCCAGCTTGAGAACAGAAACAGAAAGAAAGCTTCTTTAGAGAAGAGATTTATTCTGTGTTTTTCACAGAGACATCACATTCCTCATTTGCTACCAGAGCTGGGAGACTCTGATGCAAGCCTTAGGATGGAGCAGACCCAAGCCTGCAGATGATAACCGTATCGTAGCGCATCAGACGCCACTTTGATCTTGACACCTGGCTCTGCACTTGGGCCCGTTGGCTGGCTGGAGCATCCTGGCAGCAGCACGTGTTCACCTGAGGCTCCATACCCTGGGGATCTCAGTCCACAGTCAAGATTCTGTAGCACAGGGATTCAGATTTTGCCTGGCATGAAAGAAGTGAGGACCCAGCAGGAACAAACACCACATTCACCTTTCTGTGGCTCCATTAATCAAAAACACCCTAGAATGAATGTAAGATGCACTTTATTTTGGCTAGGGAGAAACAATGTTTATCTGCTCTAGACAGAAACTGAAGAACTGGAGAAGAACACAGCATGCTACTGGAACAGAACTGAGAGTTTGAGTCAGAAGAGCGTAAATCAGCAGAGCTGGAGCAGAGCCAGGACACTGACATTTGCACCAGAGCTGCAATCAAATTACCAGAGAATTTCTAAAGACCAGAGCTGGTCAGGAGCTCAGATTTATATCTATCAACCCACAACAGCCTTGAATACCAGGCAAGGGTGTTGGCTGACAGTTGATTCAAGGAATAAAAATGCCACCTTTGGTTACATTGCCTATAGCTACCAGGCAATGCTCCCTAGGTCTCCCACCCAAGCAGCCATCCAGTATTCTTCATGGGCTCTGACAGGATTAGAAGATCTGAGGATAAAGGTAAAGGTCTTGCCTGAGTCATATTGGTGAAGTGGCAGAGTTCTTGGTCCTAAACCCTATCTGAAATGATCAGGCTATCCCGAAAATAAAATTAAACATGCTTCAGGAATAAGGCTTTCTTCAGATCAGAGAGAGATTCTGCAGCCTCCAGACTAGTTAAGAGTTCAGAATAGGAAATGGAAACCCCTGTTTTAGTTATTTTCTGATCGGTAGTTTTGAATAGTATGTGTTTTGTAATGGCAAGTGTTAGCTTCAAAAATTATTGTAATAGTTCAGCTTCACAGTTATAGGATAGGGAGGATTCAGAGGTAGTTCTCAGACAGCTACAAGTTTATCACTAGCAATTTTATACATACTTAAATAATCTTGGGTGAATTAGTAATTAATAATCTCTGCTTCATTAATGAATTTTAACTGCCCAGCATCAGTGTCAGACAGAAAAACTCACGATACAGATGGGAAACTGAGGTAAAGGGCAAATCAAAGTAGCATTTTCAAGGGCTGCCTGAAAAAAGGAAAATATGTGGATTCATTTTGGAGTTCCTCTTCTTAGAGTTATTGCTCTCCTGTAAGATCTCACCCTGTGAGCTGTTGCAGTTTCTCCTGAGTCTATGAAATGGTGACAACGGCAGAACAAGAATTATCTCTCTGTAAGAGGGAGGGAGAGTGCTATATTTACTGTATTTGCTGATACACATCAAGAGAAGAGAAGTGCAGGGTGGGAAGAAAGAGAAAGAGGCGGCTTTGTTCTTGCAGCAGTTTGCTCAACAAAGCCCAGACTGTTTAAGTGATAGTGGATGCTGCATGTTTATTCCGAAAATTTATGGTTTAATTAATTTTGGGGTGAGATAGCGAACATGGTTCAGTGCCAGATCAGGTGAAATATGATCCTAACATTTCAAGAATTTGAGCAGCTGAGGGGGCTGACTGAATGGCACCTGAAATCCAATAAAAGCCAGCACAATGGGCAGCCCTGGTATCTCAAAGGAAGATCTTTGGAGATTTTAAATCCATCGAGCAGGGTGGCAGTGAGGAGGGGAGTGGGCTAGATTCATCCAGCAGCTACATTCATCACAATGCCTACTGAAAACATGCTGGTTTTTTCCCGTTGTTTGCAGTTCTGAAACAGAGATCGTGCTTCAGGGAAAAACTTTGGAAAAGCACAAAACCCATAGAGTATAAAAGCCACCAAAACAGTAAATTGCAGGACAAAGTGGTTAGGGGAAAAAATAAGATTTGAAGCTTCTTTTTATTTGCTTTCCAGTTTGAGGAGCAGTCATACACAATCATTGTTCACAACTTTCTTTCTTCTGCCAGGAAGGCTGGGAACATAACTCTGGCTTTTCTTTTTAAAATATGGATATACGCTTTAAAATGCCAGACGTTCAGTCAGGGATTACCAGAATACTGAGGTTTACCCAGCTATAGAAAGGCTGATTCTCATATCCCTTGTGCAAGTAAAATTGTATGAATATATTTTGTGTGTGAACGTGGCACACACAAATATTTCACAGCTGAAGTACTCTGTGGTTTCCACAGCTCAACTGGGGCATCCATAGTACTTGCTGTACATCTTCTCCTCAACAAGGAAGTGATTTTTTTCACTCTTCATTGATGAGGAACCATGTCACAGGACACAAAGGATTTGAATAGTAAAAAATATAGACTGTAGCCTACATCTTCTGTGGTGTAAGATACTATTCTAAATACAGCACAGCTCTTCCACTGGACAGAGCAAGAGGAACCTGCAGGGATGGTACTGACACAGGAGAGACATCCCTGAGTCAAGACCCCCAGCTTTTGCAGTGTGAACGTAGAGGAGCCAAGAGCAGGACTTAAAATCTCTTTCCAGAAATGCTCAGCTCTCCAGAGGAAAGTGGGAGGAAATTAAGAGTGCGAGATAACCTAGAGCATCTCCCTTTACACTGGAAGGGAATGGGTGGATCACTTAGGCCAGCCCCAATATCTCATCTCACTTGCACCCTGCTGCCTTCATTTTTATAACCACCTACTCTCACAGAAGCAGGCACTGTAGTCAAGCATCCCAGGCCTGTCCTACAGGGAATGCTGATTTCTGTAGATGCTGTGGCTGTCCAAGATACCTCAGCTTTAGCTGGCAGACTCAGAGCAGGGATTTAAGAATTTGGTCTCTGGAGAGTCCTTTCTGTTATCCGCAGAGCTTGTCCCAGCTAATGACCTGCAGTATTTGGCAAAAGGGGGGGAAAAGTAAATAAAAAAATATTTCCTTTCCCATCTCTTTGTGGATTTTCCCATAAGCCAGTTAAGTTACAGCTTCTGCTGCATCACACATGTACCTCTTCTTTTTAGTGTCTGGTTTTGACCTTTGCTCATGGCATTCAGTCTCCCATGCACACCCTGCTTACTCTCTTTTTGTAATTTATGACACACACTGTACACCCATTTCCTTCTGCCTTAACTCTTCTGCGTGTGTTCTTGTTATCTCAGCTGCTCGATAGATTTGCCATATTCTAGCCAGCTTCCAAGCCTGTTCTCATAACAGCCTTTCTTCCGGACAATATTCTACTATTTATGAGGGCCAGTCTGTGAATTCATATGGCTTGCTA
The DNA here is from genome assembly GCF_031753505.1 of Anomalospiza imberbis. Classification (NCBI taxonomy): domain Eukaryota; kingdom Metazoa; phylum Chordata; class Aves; order Passeriformes; family Viduidae; genus Anomalospiza; species Anomalospiza imberbis. Next base: position 15,056,765 of record NC_089687.1, read on the forward strand.
TGACTTCTTAGCCTGTCCTACAGCCTTCCCTCCTGAGCAATGGAGTGTGATATTCATACAGTATTTGGGCCTAACTTAACTTTTGGGGTGTATAGGATTCATACACTTTTTGAGGATGTGAGTCAGATGTCAGTGTTTACCCTTTCCAAACAGAGAAGTCAGCACTGAACATGAGTTTTCCTCAGAGGTCTGCTCCTACACTGGAGACAGGTAACATTTGGCTTTCTTTGGTTAATGTTTCTCCTATTACTTGGGGTTATAAATGGGAACACTGCAGAAAATGCAGACTGTAGTCAGCCTGTGAATCTTATGTGAGAATTTATTCCTCCTCCATGCTGGCTTTGTGGGAAATCATCACAATGCTCCAATTATTTCTACTGAACTTCAGTTTCTCACTCTTCCATCAAATTCTTCCTTCGCTTCCTTGAGCCAACAAACACCTCAGACTATTTCCTTCCCCATGGGAGAGACAGGACACGAAGGAGCTCCTGCTGGAGGGCTGGGGTGCAGGTTAAGGGGTAGCCAGGAGAGATGTGGGGACTGCTGTGTGAGGAGAGGTAATGCAAGGTGGTCAGCCAATAATTCCAGCAAGTCAAAAGCAGCTCTTAGCTAAGCAGCAGCAGGGTTGAGCTGTAGTTAGGAGGTGTGTCCTGCAGTGATACCTCATGTTGGCTTGTTTAGCAGTGACAAAGCTGGAGAAAGTGGAAGTCCACAAATGGACTTCTGAGAGTCCATTTTCCCCTTTTCTCTTTGTTTTATGTCTCCTGGTAACATAACTGTGTTGGTCTGAGTCCTTCACTGACCAGCTTCCAGTTACAAGGTTTGTGAAGGATTCAAAGGATTGAATCCTCTTTTTGCTACTGACCTCAGAAATCCCAGCCTTCTCTCATGGTCTCCTTCTCTCTTTACCTGCAGACAAAACCCTGTGTTACACATCTGCCTTTTTACAACTGGCCAGGAAGGAATGAGGATCTGCACAATGGTTGTGTAACTCTGTCCTTGTTTATCCAGATGGCTTTTCTGTGGCAGAAGTTATCTGAATGATGAATGCATTTTCCGCTTAGGACAGGATCCATTTCCTGGGATGCATCACCTGACTCCTTCTTCTCAGATCATTTCTCTGAGCATCTGGACAGCTGTCTCATATTTCTGATGTCTTTTGATATTCAACTGAGGTTGACTGCAAGCTCGGAGGTGTGGGGGAGGAGTGAGAGAGGAAGAGGAGAGAACTCCCAGAAGCAAATCAAGGCGTAAATATGTCTCCACATCAACCATAGGTGTAACTGGAACCTACAGAGTGGGACCCAAGGGAGCTTTGATCTTTCTGCCTTAAGTCCCTAGATGAGCAAAGGAATACTGGTATCAGGTGATAGATGACTGAGAATATAAGGTAGGAATGATGAAGAGCAAACTACTGTAGTCTGCTACAGCCTTGTAGCAATGCATAGATATCCCCAGCTTAATTCAAGGTTCTGGCCAACCTTCCTTCTAATGCAGCTGAGCAGGCAATTGGCCTTACATGGAGTGACTGTGCACTGCTGGCACATCTTCAACCTAATACACATCCTAACCCTCAAAGTCCTTTTGGGGAAGGCTGCTGCTCAGCCAGTTGCTTTCCAGACAGTATCCATGTGTGAGGTTACTCTGCTTTATGGGCACTTCTCCTTCCTTAGTCTTGTAAGGTTTCTGTCAGTTCAGCCTTCAAATTTCTCCCTCTGTCTATGAAACATCAACCATTCATCCTAATTCAGTATAATGTGCAAATAAGATAGGGATACATTCTGTATAATCATGCAGATGAAAATATTGACCACAGTACAGATTCCAGGGATGTTCCTTTAGTTACCAGCCAGAATTGGAGGACACCAAGTCATTGAATGTTCTTCTTCGAACTCAGCACTCCAGATATTTTTTTATCCTAACAGTTTGACCAACTAGCTCATATTTCATGAGCTTCATAACATGAATGCTGTGTCAGACTGTCTCCAAAGCCTTAATAAATCAATACCATATCCAGTGCTCTCCCCTTGTTCACACAGTCATTTAATCACAAAGGGAAATCCGATTGGTTGAACCTGGTTTGTGTATGGTAAATCCATGCTGACTATTCTGACTTCTTAAACTAGAAATTATTAGACCTGATACCAGCTTTAGGCTCTCCATTAAAGTAGTTCTTAGGGGCAGCAAATTGAATCATTGTCACATCTCAAGGAGAACTTCTGAAAAACTTACTTCTCCTCCCACAAAACAGTTGGAGTATCTAAGTTTTACTTGTGTTTCTCCCTATCCCATGTGCGTATCAATGGAACAAATTAAGATAGTTTGCCTCTCTGAGGCCAGTTCAATTGCCTGTCTAGCACACAGTAAGGACCACTGAATGAAACCTTTCAAACTCCTTAAGAGGTTACAGACAAAGGTGCTTACTTCAATATTGTTAAAATAAAACACTGTAATCCCTTCAAGAATATAATTCCCCAACTTCCTAAATAAATTTACAGGGTCAGACTGTAGGCAAATGGGGATTTAATGAATTTCACTGAAAGCAGTGAAATGGGCCTTTTCCCATTTCCTGGATGGATGTGTTATTGTCAGGATTTCACTTCAGTGCCAGAGAGCATCATAAGATGAATCATGTGGAAGAGAAAAACTTCCTCCTTTCCCACCTCTCTCTGGCAGTGGTGATTCAGGTCCTCAAGCACTGACTGCAGGAGCACTAGTTCTCCATTCAGTAAAACCCAGCTAGCATCCTGGCAACTGTTTCAGTGACCTTGAGCACTGTGCAATCAATGAAGAAGTTGACATTTCTTGTAAACACTTGGCACAAATAGAAAGATTATTTCAAATTCACGAATACAGAAAGGATTAACTCAGGACTATTTCTGGAGGTAAATCAAAGTGGAGAAGAGAATACATGTCAATACTCAAAGAGACCATCACTTCCCAGCTGGAATAAGCTGGAAAGGTATCTGTCTGGTGGTATGCTTATGGGGAATCTTGTCTTTAGTCTCATTATTTTTCTAATAAATAAATAAAGTCACATAGAAACTGATACACATCCCACCACTACTAAGTTTACTGCTTACCTTCTCTTACCAATGGCTCAGGGCTGTTTTTTCTGTTGGCTTTCAAGCTGTAATTTGGAAAAAGCTGTTCTGATTAGCAAAGTGGCCATGGACTGGAATTTACTGGTGCCTTAATATTTGCTCACTAGAAGAAGACTACTTACCTTTACACAAATGTATTATTTGACTATATTTGCATTTGTTACAGTTAGTTTTAGTCAAGGTAGGAAAATCCAAGATGACTCACAGAACTTATGACTTGAAAATCTTAGAGGAAACCACATTGCAAGCAAAGTTGTGTAATCAAAAAATTGCTCTCTGCAGAAGTTGCAGACTGGATCACCAAACCTTCTACTGCATGGGTGGTCACCCATGCAGGCTCCCACTAAAGCCATATGGTGATAAAAAGACCACCCCAGAAATAAGATGTTAGCTTCTCATCATAAATTCGTATTTCCTCCAGGTGCTTCTTGCGCAGGGAGAGGAAGAAATGGATTCAGTATCTTGTACTTGGACCACAAGGCAACACACAGCACACTGTTGGTGAGCCAGGAGACTGCATCCAGGCCTTGCTTCAAGATTAAAACCAGACATATGTCAAAAATAACAGAGCCTGTACCTGAGCAGCCTCTCAGGGAGGAGCTCATGTTCTGGATCCGGTTTGCAGAGCCAAGTCCCTGGAACCAGTCTCATCTGCAGTGTCTGCAGGGGCAGAGCACAGATGGGAACCAGCCCTTCCTGCCATGTACCCAAGTTTTCTAATCCAAACAGACAGCTCCAGACCAGAGCCAAAGGAGCAGCCATCACGTGGGCAGTGTTGACAGTCAGCAAGCTAAACTCTCATTTAAATTTCTAGTCTCATCCACTCAAGAGATTACAGGCAAAGCCAAAATCCTCCATGATATTTTTTGCCAAGGGTGAAGGAACTCAATAGGCTGTAGTATAGGCTTATACATGGAGACATACAAAGTTTGCTTGGATGCATGGTTCCCAAATTAAACAGGGGAAACAAACAGGTCTCTGTTTCAAGCCTGAAAGCTGTTTGCAACGTGTTCTGCGGCTGTCAAATTGCCCAGGAACGGCAGTCCCTTGGTCTGATCCTTGCCATCCTCTTCTTCTCAGGGAAGGCAGAACAGATAAATGTGTACTGCTTTGGACTGCTTGTTCCTACATTGCAGAAAGGACAGTTCTTGCAGTGTGTCCCTAACTCTCTCCCTTCCAGAGAGGAATGAAGCTGGTCCTCTGGGTTCAAGTAAGACTTCAGAGGTCTCCATGGTGGTGGTGAAGGGAAACTGGGGCATCCTTCTTTCTATGGACCCATAGCAAATGTAGATGCTTACTACCACAGGAGAAACCCAGCCCATGGCAGGCAGGTTAGGAGTGTAAAACCAATTAATTATGCTTTCACAGCAGAACAGAAGCAGTCAGTAAACTCCTTCTTACCAGGAGGATAACTGCAACAAGAATAATTTCCTGTTGACAGTTGGAGAAAAGAAAAAAAAAAAGCCAAAATGAAATAAACCCCCCAAAATTAAACCCCTCAAAGAAACAGAGGGGAAGAAGAGGAAAAACCTGTTACTTTTTGCAGCTTCCCACTCAGAAAAGGAGCTGACATATTAGAACTGGCAACATTTCAGTGTCCCCTTAAAAGGCTACATTATCATTCCAGGATAGGAAAAAATGTAAAAGGCTATGTGTAATAGCACCCTCTGGTGAATCCTTTCACAAGAATCTCCCTGTCCCTATAGATGGAAAACAGGATATTGCTGCAAACCATCCCAGAACAAGGCCATAAGTGTAGGTGACTTTGGAGATGGGGAGGAAACATAGAAAAGTAGAGACTCCCCTGTCTAGAAGGAAAGAGCACAGATCCATTTGATCCTGCCAAGAATCCCCAACGGTGATGGCCCTCTGTGAAATGGCTGTTGAGGCATCTCCTATTCAAACCACTCAGTCTCCTGCCTTGGAGAGAGAGGACAGGCTAATATTTCCAAATAACTGCCTCATTCCCTCTTTCCTTCTTGGCCCTTTGCTTCCCAGCCCTTGAACTTAAGAGACTACCCAGGTAGAGGGAGGAGAGCATGCAGCATGATGCATTCAGCTGGAGAATCCTTTCCACAGACTGAGACATTGCTGGAATTACCCAGAGCTAATTTAAGCTCTGGTGAATGCAAAGTGTGTGCCAGCAGGCGAAGAGCTTATGGAGTTTGCCACCCAAGGTGGATTAAACCAGCTTGGAAAGTTTCACGAGAGAAAGCATTTCTTTGAGGCAGGATGAGTGGCTGGCTAGTAATTCAACCATGAGAAGATCTGGCCTCTGTGCAAGTCTGCAAATAATACATACGCTTACTCGTGCATTTCCATCTCAGAGGGGAGAAGAAAGTGGAGAATGAGGGCAGCTCAGTGCAGGAACAACATTTCCAGAAGCATAAAAATGTTCTGACTGCATATCCTGCACTTTCAAAAGGTATTTTAAGGCCATCAAAAATGTGTAGTATGGGAAACGGAAACTAGCCCAATCCCTCATTTACAGAACCTCTCCCAGTTGCTTCTGCTGAGGCACCATTTCCAGAAGCAGCAGGAGAGTCAGCTTGCAAATGCAGGCCTGTTCTACCGTTTCTGGGTTATTGTCACAGTGCTTGACTTGGCTGCTCTGTGCCCCTTGCAGGCTGTACCAAGGGCTCTGCCCATCTCCTGCCACGCAGAGCAGTTACACACTGCTTGGACTACTCATGATTGGGCCACAAGGACACACATTAAGCCAATAAGCCTGAGTTTGAGCTTTCTTTTCCTGGGCCTTTTGCTGGCAGTGTGCATGATCAGCAAGCCCACAGGCTCAGTTGTGTCCCTAATCCCTGTTGCTGACACGTCTTTAGAACCACCATTCTCAAAACTTTCTTAGTTTTTTCTGCCTACTATTGCTTCCGGAATTTCTCCTCAGCCCAGACAAATTTTCTCTGCATGAAAACAACTGCTTAGGACAGCAGGACAAAAAAAGATGGCACTTACCCTAGTAGGTAATAATCTGGTGTCTCTTGGAGGTGCATAGAAACCTGGGTATCTTAGCGGCTAACAGATCAAGATTTGGATCTGACAAAGTGGCTCTCTTGGTAGATGCAAGGTGTACAGGGAGAGAGGTCCATGAGAAGAGGCACAAGGAGGCTCAAGGAGTGGAAGTTCCCAGTGATCTACTTCCTGCCTCCTTTTCTGCCAGCCTTCAGCTGGAGCACAGCAGGCAGCTCTCACTGTGTTGGCTACTCTCCTAGAGTAAGGAGTGATCTTTCAGGGACCCTTCCTCCTCAAATTTCCTCTGCTCCTGAAACTATGTGGTTTTCCCAGGTCTGTAGCCCTTTTAATTTCTCTGAGGATAGGCTCAGTCTTGTATGTACTGAAGGAGACCGAAGGGTCAGTAGCCAGAATAGGTGCTTCAGAGGAAGACACCCACAACTTATCTGGGAGGGAAATTTATTTCCAGTCCAAAGGAAAAGGGAGATTACAAGGGTTGTCTTTTATTTTGGGGGGCTTTCAGAGACTAAATCTGTGAAAATCAAAAGGTCACTTGTTGTGAGCACTGGACACACAGAGAAGGTCCTTCCACTGTAAGTTAGAACCAAATGGGAAACAAGTTCACAAGGAAAAAGTCTTATGCAGAACCCTCCACGAGGTCAGGGAAAGAAGCAGAAAAAATAACTTGCTTCCTTGATTCTCAGTGTGATTTATCTCAGAGGTCATCTCTTCCATAATATCTCATTTTTCCCCAATGCATATTCCTAACTGTAAATGTTTCTGTTACTTGTTGAAAGATTCATGCTTTCTCAAAAGCTTGTTGTGCTTGGCAAAAAATATCTAATGGCAGAAAACTCATCACTTGCTTCTGATTGCTGTAAAAGCTACTTGTGTGTGTGCATCTGTCAACAGAGTCAAGGAACAAGCAGCACATTCAATTTCCCACTTTTTTTTTTCAGTTTCTCCTCACAAACAGATCTTCCAGATCAGATCATATTGCCATCTTTTTCCAGTCTCTGTCTTTCAAAACATGAGAGGAGGCATATTAGTAGCATATTGCTCAGCCTCAGTGGCTGGGGGGTTGGAACTAGATCATTAAGGTCCTTTCTAACCCAAATCATTATGTGATTCAAGGGTTTTTCCTTGATTCACTGCACAGGACAGCAAGTAGAGCCACAGGAGTTCACTTATTTGTTTTTAGCATTTTCCTCCCTTATACCTGCAGAAAGAGTAGGTGTGTTCAACTGAGATACCTACAACGATGCTAAGGTGGTTTGCAAAATCCTGTGGTTGACTTGATAACTGCTCTCTATTCAACTAAGTACACTGGTGAGCCATTCAGAAACGCCAAAGGGTAGATAATATGGAGACTAAATTTGTTCTTTGAAGAGCCTGACTCCATCTGTGAGGAGAGGACTTGCTGAAGCCAAACCCCTCCCATACCCAACAAAGAAAGTTCCCCACTGAGCTGTATCTAAAAGTAGGTGGTATACACCACTAACAAAGCTTCTCTCATCTTCTGCTAACTCCAGCCAGCTGCCAGATGAGCCAAGCTGAAAGGAAGGCTTGCTTTCTAACCTTGCCTGCTTTTATAGATTCTGCAGTTGCCTAGCCTCACCTCCCTCACCTCCCTGTTCCCTTCTGGTTTTAATCAGCCTGCCATTTAAATCACCTGTGATGTAATTAACCAGGAAAGTCCACTAAAAAGTTCATTACAGAGACAAGTTCCCTATCTCCAGTTTTCATCTTACCAAATCACAATACTGAACCTCCAACCAAATGTCCTTCCAGCTACAGAACTGCTTGTCCTGAGAAACTATGAGCCTGAGGTTTGGGTTAACAGCACTTTCCCAAGTGGGAGAAACCTTCTGTCCTAGATGAAATGAGACATGATCAATGACTGTGTGTTCCAGCTCTCAGTGGAGTAATTCACAGGCACAGAGATCCAATTCAATCTGAGAACCAAAATGAAAAGCTCCATTATAAATCAATAGAAAGTTAACTCGTGTTCTGCATTTTGCACAGCACAATTTCTAACTGAACACTTGAGTATTTACTATTCCAAACCAGCTACATCCTTTTAAGCTTAAAATTCCAGACAGAGGTGCAGAGCTTGTAAACATTTCTACTCTATTTTAATTCATGAAGGGGGAAGCTGAGGGACGAAGAGGGGAGAGATAGATCTAGGAACAGATCTCTACTAATGTGTTACCCAGCATACAATGTGTTACCCACAGACAACGTTCTTTCCTCTGTTTGTTTTCCTTTAGGTAAAAGAAAATATTTTTTACGAGTAATCAATGGAAGGGAAAAACTAAACCCCAAACCTAAGAGGGCACAGCCTCAAACTCCACCATGTTCCAATAACTGAGATGGTTCCTTCCACCAAGGAAGGGTTTTATTGAAACTGGCATAACTCTCGTGGTGCTGTGCAGGAAGAGCCCTTTTCTGGGCTGTTTGCCTCCTTGGTAGGAGTGAATGACATCAGTGTCAGTTACCCACATCCATTTCCATACTCCACATGGCAGACCTACATGCCATTTTCTTCCTTATGATTGTGCCTTATTATTCCTATTACATCAGTGCCTGGAGGTCTTGGGATAGACCAGGTCTCTATAGTATTCATTGCTGAATTTACAATGACATACAATCATGGCAGCAAAGAAGTTCCTGGAGCACTGTGTGCTGTGATCTGGAAAGGCATTTGTGGTATTAAAAAAGGGAAGGTAATGATAACATGTTCTCAACCAAAGCACAGTGAAATCATTGTAAATTCCATGATGGGTAGGTGATTTAGCTTCAATGATGCATCACTGCAGAGAGCAACCTTGATGTAAGTGTCATAAAGCTTGGCACAGCATCAAACCCACACACAGTAAAGCTATAGGGCCAAAGTGTTCTGGCAGATGCATTCCAGGCCTTTCCTTCTCCTTCCAAGGCTATTCCTCATCAACTGCTTATTGTGTAAACTGTGTTTGAACATAATAGCTGTGCTGGAGGTGGGACACTACAGGGTTAGGACAAAGTTTGTTGTAAATTTTTCCTCTTCTTTTCTGGGTTTGTTTTTTTTTCAGTCTTCTGTGTTTCCTGGCTCTTGTGCTCTTGTGTCTTAAAATCACACCCTTGATGTAACTTCATTGTGGTTCATTTTTCTTGTGGTCTAATTAAATCTGGCTCCAGACAGAGCTGTGTGTTAGCAACAACAGAAAGAGGAGGTAGGAATCCAGAGATCTAGGAATCAGCAGGAATGTCATGGCCTGAAAAGAGAAAAATCAAAGGGGAGGGAGCCCAGGGAAAATTAAGAAAGAAAATATGAGTAGATAAATTCCTTAACCAGTCTAAAGTCATTTGAGTTGCTTATCAGAATATTGATAACCCAGGGCAGATTTGGGTGTGGTGGAGGAATGTGAATTCCTCCAGCCTGGAACGCAACAGCTGTACACAAGATCCCAGATGAGTCCTTGCCATAATGTCTTTGACGTTATAAAAGAATTACATCAAAGATGTAAATCCCAAGGGGCAGAAATCAAATTAAGGGCTGCGTGCTTATGAAGTGAAGGCTTGGTTAGCTATGGAGAGGGGGGAGGGTCCAAAAGGGTGAATTTGAGGTCCATCTCAAGGACTGAGTCTTTCTAAAGCAGTGCAGTAGTAGTTCAAGCAGCTGCTGAGGAGAAGGGAAAGGAGATCATTCTGAGATAAAGCCTCTAGTTGATTTTGGACCCTGGTACATAATCCTTATGTTGCTGGCTGTGAAAGTTCCAAACCCCATCTCTAGAGTGTTGTAAAAAGCTCATTATTTGCGAGAATTTTAATGCAGAAAATAGGTTTTCTTTGTCATTAATATTTCTATTTCATGAAGTCTTTTAAATTTATTGAATATTCAGGGCTTTTATCTTCTGTCAGTGACCAGCTGACTTCCAAAAACTGGACTCCTAAGAGAACATAGCATTTAGATACAGTAAAGCAGGAGAGAGTGAGAAAAGCAGTGTATTACGTTGTATGTATGGCTGAACCTCTTTGAACCAAGAGCTGGTTATTCGAGATGTTATTAAGATGCAAATCCATGTATCAACTGCTGCTGGACATGCCTACACTGTGAAGACTCCCATGTGCAGTACTCTTAAGCATGGTGCAACATTTATTGACCTGAGAGATGCAGGACCCATGGTGGCCAAGAGCAGAGAAGTCAATAGTCTCTGTTTCCTTCCCTGTGGTGAAAATAGGATGATGGAGTGATTTAAATGTTGAAGTGGGGATTGAGACACTTGTTTCTACACAATTCTCTGTCTTCAGTGTGTGATAGTGGTAAGGACTCCAATGGGACATTTCCCACATGGGTGAACATTTCTGCTTCTCCATGCCTATAATTATTAATACATATTTATATCCCATTAGCTTCTAGGTGAGCTATTACAAGAAGAAATAAAAAGGTAACTATCGCACAGTCAGACCTTCAAACAACCTTCAATCACTGATCCTACATCCTGTCTCAGAGAGTGGAAGGAAAAGAGAGTGAGAAAGTCTGTTTGAGTGATCTGTTCCTTAGGATCTCCTCTCAGACACCACAGCTGGTAGTTCAGGGATTTCCTGAGCTGCATCTTGAGATTGTTGTCTACACTACTTGTTTTCCGCAGATATCTCTTCCATCAGCCAGGGAAGTAATAGCACAGTTGTAAAAACATGGTCCTTTTCTTGGTCTGTGCTGTTACCTGTGATCCTGTGATGTCTGTTACAGATACTTGGTACTTGTAGGGGAAATTCCCCTCGGCCTGAATATTAAATTTTGTTTTCTAAAAGCTGAGCTAGACACCTTCGACTGCCTTTACAGGGAGGAGTTGAAAGGTGGGGACAGAAATAGGTGTCTTCAGCCTTTCACTTGTGTCTGAGACATGTAGCCCAAGATGAGATTAATGTACCCTGAGGGTACATATCTATCTCTATAGACAATAAATGGAGTCTAGAATCCTACAGTCAGCCTTTAAAGGCAGTGCCAGTGAAGCCAGGTTGTTCAGTACTAATGAAAATAGGTATTTCTTCATCATGCTTAGCTAAGCCAATTTCACTGCCACAGGTTGCTTACCTGGCTTCAAAGCCTTACTAGAAATTTTAGGAAGAAAATACTTTTTCTGAAACACCACCTCTGACTCAGCAAGAGCCACAAAGGACTTGAATCAGGAAGAGTGCTCTAAGGAAGGTTCATAACATGTTTGTGGTGTCCTTAATGTCCCTTGAAATCTGCTGATTATGGACGGCAACACAGCTGAACATGTGGTCTGACCCAGACATTGGTGTTCCTTTGCTCATACCTGGAAAGTTAAGGAGGGATATAAGGATTCTGTCCCATAGCTCTTAGCAGGAATTACTTCCTGATCAATTCCAACATATTTAAAAATGTGTTTCTTTTATAATTTTGTGGGTAAAAGGTCAACAATTTTGCATGTAGTAGAGTCTACTGTTTGATTTTCTTTTCCGTTTTTTTAGAGGGTAGGACAGGAGGAATGAAAATACTTTTGTCTAACTGTTTTCTGAAGAAAAAAAAAACCGAAAAAGATCAAAAAAAGACAAAAAGAAAAAAAAATCAGCCAACTGCTCTGAATTCTGGGAATTCCAGGGCTATGGTCATGGATTGGGAAAATGTGGGGAATCCCTACCATTCAGGAAAATCCCCTACTTCAAAGACATTTCCTGGTGCCACTGAGGATCAGAGCTGCCAAGAGCTCAGCTGCTTTCTGGCAAAATATTGATGAGGCCAGGGAAACAGGAGTGTTTTCACCAGCAAGTCTTCTGGCTGCTCAGAGGATTTCTGTTCAAGTAAGACACTCCCAGAATGTTCTCAGCTTTGGAACATTGTCTTCTTACCTGCCCCAGAGGTCACAGTTACACTGGAGAAGGCAGACAAACAGTAGGAGGAAAGATGAGTCCCAGGAAAGGGGAGGAACTTGCCTTGGGTTACACAGTGTAACTCGGGATTCAAGTCAGGAGTAGAATCCTGAGCCCAGTTGAGTTCCAATACAGCACTTTGTCCACTGTCCCTTACAAACATCAAAACAGCCTTGTGTTGACTTAAGGCAAAAAGGGGCAACAGTACCCCTTTGAAAACATTTCAGTTCCCAACACCTTTTGTTAGTTCTCTGTTTATCTTTTTGAGATATATTTTATTATCACTGTTCTTCCACCACTGTTATCCTTTATTTTTTCCATGCTACCTTTCATTACTCCATTCACTGAGGCAGACTCCAAACCTCTCCTCTAACATTAGCACATAAAATCTTTTCCCTTGTGAGGAAGCTGGGAACATTCAGAAATTCTAGCTACTAAAAAGAAAAAAAAAAGCAATGGGAACTGCATGGATTTTTTTTTTCTTCCTTTTGTGGTTTTCTTTCCCCTTGGGCTGGTTAGTTCTGCTGACGTTGAATTGCTTGTGTTTGCTTTTTTAGTGGAAAATTGATTGTTTGCTCTTCACCAACACCAGTTTGGAATCCATCTCTCTCGATGCCGTGGATCCTCAGCCATCACAGCAACAGGTTTGTTCTGATGATGCTTACACCTTGCAGTGCAGTCTGGCACTGGAGCTACACAAAGCTCGTTGGGACATGCAAAATATCATGATGGGTGTTAGGCAGCATTGTCCCGAGTTGAAGCAACCAGTGTTAGATGTCCAGAAGAGCACACTCCTTCAGAGTCAGAATTGACAGCTCTTAGGAAAAAAGAAGGGTAAAGTCTAATCCAGACTTCTAATTGTTGCCTTAGTAATGAGATAGGAAAATTACTAAAAACAATTTTGCATCCTTGGAAGTCATTTGTGTTCCAGATGTGAAAGGGGAATGTAACTTTTTTTATTAAGCAAAGGACTGACATCTTGGATATAAGACAGATTCTCTTCATATGCAAGGTAGTGGCTCAGCCATGTTTCACTGGGAATTTTTATTAGCCTACTGGAAAGGGACCGTACAGGCTCAGTAGCATATGTTATTTCTGGCTTCCATACTGAGATGGCCTCCTACCTTGGGTCAGTGTCTTCAGAGCTGTCATTCCTTACATTTTTATTTGGTTTTCTGGACATGTCTTTACTATCAGCTAACAGTGGCCTCAAGACTGTGCTTGCCTCCTGCCCACATGCTAAGGCTTTGGCCATGGCCTCTTGCATAGCTGGAGAGCATCCTTCCAGGTAGGTTTGACTCTGCCAGCTGGATAGAACAGGACTCGGCCTGCCCATGAAGGCAGTCTGCAGGCAGGCTGGAGGCATCTGCGAGGCAGCCCAGGGCTCAGGGCATGGGTGAGACTCAGAGCAGAATAAGCACTGTGGCCAGTTTCTTCAGGGGCTGAGAAGCCTGAAAAGGTGATGGTTTTGTCCCAGAGTGAGAGTGGCATTCATGCAAAGTAATAAAAACTTGTAGAATATCTCTTGACAGAGAGTTTGCTTGTCAGGCCATTCCTAAGAAATGTGATAGTTTTTATAAAATAGTGGTCCAGACCACAAAATGTTAAATAGATGCAGTTGAGGGACCATCTTTAAAAGGTCAGCTTCCCAATGAATTCAAGGTGGAGGAAAAGACAGGTTCCTCTGTTTCTGAAAGTCCTACTCACCTTCATCATTTTCCTTGAGTGCAAATGGGCTCATGATCTTTTAGCTAGAAAACTCTTCTTGTTTCTTTCTTTACAACACACCTGAAGCCAGAACAACCTTTTGGTCTAAGTTGCTGGTATCTTTTGGTGACAAAGCACAGTACTGTGGAGGTGAAGGAATGTTGGCCTTTTTCCATGCCCAGCTGAGATAAATCACCTATTCCTTGAGGAAACCAGTGTCTCATTGCAAAAAATTGTTCATTACAGGAATACAAAACTCTTTTTGTGGGAAAAAATGTTTTTCATAGTGCAAAGGTACTGCATTTAACTCAGTTCATCCTGTATCTCAGAGATCGTGTAATAAATAATAAAGGCGTAATTCTAGCAGCCCTGACATGATTTTTAGCACTCATACCCTGTTGAGCATCTTCATTGCACTGTGAAATATATCCTTCACAAATTACTCAAATAACTGCATGTTCCCTGTGAACTCAAAGTGTTCTCCTCTGTCAGCTCACTGTTTTAGAATTTGTAAAAAAATACACCTGGGATTTTGAAAATACCTCATTCCATCTTCCTGGTCTGCCTGCAATGTCTGTATCCCTCTGACCATTTTTGATTGTACATATTAGAAATTCCTATATTAGGTTGTTCAGATCTTTTCAGATCTGTTAACCCAGTAACATCATAAATTTAGAATAGGAGACAAGAGTTTTCCCTTCTTGTTCAGCAAAAATTCATCATCTCTCCAAGGCACTGGGCCATGAACCTGCTGATTCAAAGAATCCTGTAAAATGGCAAGGTAAAACAACTTTATTTATCTGATGGTACAAAGAGATTTCTTAATTTAGGGAAGTTCAAGTGAGCGTCTCTTGGACAGTTCCAGATTGTAGAGATGACTATATGCAGTGTCCCACTTTTGCGTGGGTTGGGATGGACAGTGGCTGCCAGGAAGTGTGCGAAGTCCAGCAATCCCTGTGGCCAAAAGGATGAGGATAACTCCTGAAGGACAGGTCCACTGGTGGCTTCTAAGTGTGATAATCAGATCAGAGCTTCTCACTGCTGATGACTGGATGTCCAGAGGAAACAGGGAAGAGTTTCTCTGTACGTGCTACATTTCCTGGAGTCCTGAATTAATATTTCGCCTAGGCCTCTTGTAGGTAGGGAACTGGGCTGACTGAAAAAAATGCTCTTTTGTACACCAACCCTGTGTTTTGCTGCACCTAAACACAGCCTGGCCTTTGGGGCTGTGACATGTACTACCACCTCTAGGTGTTCATGTGTGGCATTCCAAAAAGGTATTGATGTCCTGCTACTGGAATGATTGGATTATCCAGAGATAGCAGAAAGGCTTTTCCAATTCTTCTGCATTTCTTTATATTTTTAGTCTGCAGTTTGTGTTTGGCCATGTAAAGGGTGGTGTTCTAAGAAATCCATTAAGGCAGTAAAGGTATAAATACTTCTGTCAATGTGCCTGCTCCCCATAAAGCAATAGCCACGTATAATCCTGCTGTAGCTGATTCCCACCAATGTATTGTTCAATGCTGGCAGAACCAAATCTCTCCAATGATATTTGCACAGAGTGAATTGTCACTATAGTCCAGATTATGCTCCTTAATTACTTACAGCCAGTAGGGTATATGACCACATTTGCCATACTTGCTGAGATATCTCCAAAGCTTGCATTGGGTCAAGTCATCCAAGATTGACTTTTTTTTTTTCTTCCTCCTTCCTTACTCAGGCATCACTCCCAATGACTTCAAGACAAGAGCTGCCCATTGTTCCTGATTTTCATTAATCAAGCTAAAATCAGATACAGACCTAAGGCAGTTTCCCCACTTATAGAAGAAGTGAAAACTAAGTAAATAGACAAGAATTTCTATGTTGATTTGTGCTATCTTCCAGTTTATTTGTACCTACTACCTGTTAACTGCAATCTTTAATTGGTCTAAAACATTACAGGAACTGGAACATATAGGTGTCTAGTTTCCTATGAACGTATGATACTCTTTTGCAATATCCCCTCCACCCTCTGAGCATCCACCCAAACTTCAAAGTAAGATGTAAATTCTGGGGCCAAGCCATTACACCAAAAATTTGGCAAAATCCATCCTGCAGCAAATCCTGACATTTCAATGCTTGTTTTCATCCCACTTTGGAACAAAGAGCTGAAATGTCAAGACTTTTTCTATGGGTGGAAATTTTGGGAAAATAAAATAAAAAAAACCCAAAAACTTTTTTGTTTTTCTGGCAAAGTCACAGCATTTTGCCTGACATTTTCCAGCAAAACAAAATATTTCGCCATTCCTGAAATCAAAGTGTTTTCTTGTGGTGTGTCAAAATGACCCCAAAAAGCTCTATTTCAGGTCACTTCTGAGCTTTTCACTTGTGTTACAGCCTTCTGGGACATGTAGTTTGGAAGTTTCTTCTTTGCAGGCTCCATGTCTGGATTGTGTGAAAACTCAGAAAATCCATATAGATAATCATCCTTGCACAGGGCAAAGAGAAAAAACATCTGCATTGTATTATAGGATAACAGAGACTGTCCCATCTACTGAGAAAATGTCCTGAACTGTAACCCTGCACTGTAACTGGAAAATAATTCATTATTGCATTGAACTCATCTGACTCAAAATATTTTGAGCCAATTCAGAAATAAAACCTTCTGTCTCATGTCAGTGGGGGTTTTCTTTTGGGATTTTTTCTTTTTTCTGGTGTATAGGGTTTCCCCCTGATTCACCTAGCATTGTAACAAAATAGAAATATATTTGCAAAGATTCATTTCCCTTTGAGTTTTTACTTTAAAATGGCACATCCACTTACATCTAGGAAGGAAGGGAAGATTGGTAAGCCTGGTATTTTCTTGATGCTCAGAGCAGGAGGCAGAGTTTTAGGTCATGCCTTGTTTTGGCATTTTCAGTAGGAAATTAAGGCAATTTGTTAATCTAGTTTTTTATTCTGCTTTAGCCTACTTAAGTGGAACCTGGAATGAGGTAAGTCCTACTTGATTGCTGCTACACCTAAATATATGTGGATCTACTTTTAAGGAGGTTACCCACCATCACTTATGAAGGTTGGCCCAATCTGGGTATGAAAGTTCTAGTCTTAGGGTTTGTGCAGTTTTCTCTTTGTGACACCAGTCAGACACTCACCACTTTTTCTGCTCAGATCTACCTTCCTTGTTTTTATGATCTTCAATGAGAAGACAACATGCGGTTACCTTAGCATGAAAGTATCAAAAGTAGTATCAAAATAATATCAAAGTAGTCTTGGTAATCTCTCCTCAGACTTCATAAATTATTGCCTTGAAATTTGGAGCACTCACTGTGCTTTCACTTTGAGCATTGCCTAATGATAGCTGCCAGTTTCTGTAAGGTCTTCTCCCTATGGACTGATACAATTCCTTCAGGGAATCAAGAAGAATAGTGTAAAGTAGTAAGGATTTATACCAGAGAAGATGCCCTTACTGCAGGGTAAGGCTCTTAAATGGGCTACTGCTGTGTTACAGATCTCAAAATTTGGGTAAGCCCCCTGTGCAAGAGCTCTCCACTCTGCTTT
This sequence comes from Anomalospiza imberbis, assembly GCF_031753505.1. Classification (NCBI taxonomy): domain Eukaryota; kingdom Metazoa; phylum Chordata; class Aves; order Passeriformes; family Viduidae; genus Anomalospiza; species Anomalospiza imberbis. Next base: position 15,073,957 of record NC_089687.1, read on the forward strand.
GAACTTCTGCTTTAATACCCAGATTCATCCCATCTAATTTTAAGCACTCAGAACCCTGCCTCTGCAGTCTATGACTAGAATATTAGGAACAGAATTGTTTAGGTTGAAAAGACCTTTAAGATCATTAAGTCCAATCATTAACCCAATACTGCCAAGTCCATCACTAAACCACATCCCCAAGTGCCAGATCTATACATGTTTTAAATATCTTCAAGAATGGTGGCTGCATCACTTCCTTGGGCAACCTGTTCCAGTGCTCAACAACACTTTTGATGGAGCATTTTTTTCCCAGTATCTGATGTAAACCTCCCCTTGTGCAACTTGAGGCCATTTTCTCCTGTCCTATCACATCTTGTGAGAAGAGACTCATGCCCACCTGGCTACATCTTCCTTTCAGGTGGTTGTAGAGAGTGATAAGGTCCTCCCCGAGCCTCCTCTTCTCCAGGCTAAACACCCCCATCTCCCTCAACCATTCCTCACAGGACTTGTGCTCCAGGACCTTCACCAGCCCCACTGCCCTTCTCTGGACACACTTCAATCCCACGATGTTTTTCTCACAATGAGAGGCCCCACACTGAACACCAGATTGAGGTATGGCCTCGCCAGTGCTGAGTGCAGGCAGAGCATCACCGCCCTAATCCTGCTGGCCATGCCATAAAGACAAGGTCCCTCAAAGAATGCTTAAGGTCTTAGCTGTGATGAACCTTCCTCAACAGACTATGGAGGGAGTTTCAGTAGACTCACCCCTAATTTTGCACCTTTGTTAGGAGCCCGGAGATAGATGGGAGAAACAGAAGCAATTGTGCCTCCTTGACACTCCCTAGGGTGTATAGGTGTCAGCTGGCTGAGATGCACAGAAGTACAGCTGGTGTGTATTTTCTCAGTAGTACAATACAATCCTAAAACCCATGGTAAAAAGCCACTAATGTGTTACATTTATCTTTAAACACTGAATCTGCATCAAACTCATTCATATTGTATTTGCCAAATTATGGCCACACACACTGGTTGACAACAGGGTATGATTGCATCTTTTGCCAGAGTGCAAGTCAGACCCTGCTAACAGATGTATCATAAACTGCTGAGGCAAAACCTGAGGAAAAAAATCCACAGTAGTAATTCAGACAAATACTGTTCTGACCTTTCCCACTCTTTGAATATTGCCAGCCACGGAATATGAGCTTTTAACAAAGAGATGAATGGGTCATATTTTCTACACATATGGAGATCACCTCATATACCATGTGTGGTAGCAGGGTAACAATAGCAGCAGGAATAATCACATACTCCCACTACCCAGTATTCCCATGGACTCTGAGCTGATAACTAGTCCTTTTCTAGCAGCATAATACTGCAGAATCTGTGTGAAATGAGCACTGGCCCTATTTTGGAAGATGTTGTTTGCATGTGTGCACTTTCATTTCATTTGCAGGTGACCATTTATGAGTTAAACACCAGTAAACAAGAGGTTAAAGTACAACTGGTGGTGTGAGGAGTTTCAAGCAGATTCCTTCTTTGATACAGCAATGATTTTGCTGGAGGTGAGTTGTAGGGGACAGAGCAGGAAACACAGCCAGTTTGATGACATGTAAATAATACCTAATGACCACAAAATAGAGATTTCCATGAGATCATAGTCTCACACATACTCATTATAAGGAAGAATTTGAGCAGGAGATCACTTTTTTCTGCCTCCCCTCTCCCCCCGCCTTTCTCTGGCATCAGTTCTGAAACACAACAGGGGTACTGCAAAATGTTTTGTGTGTTCGCAGCAAACTCGGCACTGATTTTCAGAGTCCAAAATACAATACCCTACTACTACAAAGGGATTCATGTGTACCTATTCAGCAGGAAACATTCCTGGAAATCCTTTTTTTGGTCAAATATGCTGTAATTTTGGTAGGATTTCAGTTCAGTTTCCAGTGAAATAAATAGATGTTAATTCCCAGCAGAGCAGAACTGCTCCTGAATGCAACATGGTCAAGACCTTAAAGTGCCCACAGCATATGAAGTGAATGAATCTTCATTAATTTTGTGGCTTTTTCAGATCTGTCAGCCATGTGGAAGAAATATTAACAAATACTTGAAAATGAAAAAAAGCCCCTAAAAATATCAAATATTTAAAAGTACTGAATGTTTCCTGGCAAAAATATACCTCTGTCCTACAGACGCTATTGTCAGAACACATTCATCTGCCCAACTGGCTCTCACTTCTTGTTCTATGTAGGACAGGCAGACACTAAATTCATCACTGTAAAATAATGTCAAATCCAAGGAAATCATAAAGGTCCTCTTCCAAGCTGATCTGTTGCTCTGATCATCAGGAAATCCTGTCCCAAGCCTCCAAAAAAGAGGAATTATTTCTAAGAACTGTCAAGATTTCTTCCCAGTATCATGGCTGAGATTTTATTCCCTAGGGACAACATCAGCCTTCCTGAGCAAATCAAGTCCAAGATTTTACCTAAAGGGAAAGAGGAGTGTTGTTCCTAATTCCTGTAAGTGATACAGTTTTATCCTGACACAGGAGAAAGTTCATAACAAGTGTCAAACTGGAGGGAAAGTATTAGGATGTATTCATAGATCCTTATGGATTATCTTCACCACAGAGAAGAGAAATAACATGGATACAGGATATATTATTAAAGAAACCCCTGTTTCTTTAGCCCTGAGTTTCTTTATGTCCTTCTGAAAACAAAGCTTCTTTTTAAGGTCCATTTGCCTTGCCATAAAGAACCTGGCTTTCCTAAACAATTTTTGGAACTACTGCATAACTAGTAGTTCTAATTATCCAGACCATAAGGATTTAATTAAAAAATCAAGTTGCATTACTTGCTCCAAAGAGCTTTCTTCAACCTAGAGGATGCAAATTCACTGTCCCATTGTTTTCCCTTCCCTAGCATCCATTAACCAGGAGAAATAGAGTGGGGATGACCCCACAGCAGCACCACGTTACCTGGGGTGGGGTTGGCTGAGGTCTCTTTACTTCTTAATAACTTTGTGGAAAATCGACAGAAAATGTTGCTTTAATTCTTCCAGGGTTCCAAAATGAAGTGTGGTTGTCTTAACATATCCACATTCTGTAATTAGCTCTCTTGAACATTTGACTTAAAAGACACTTATTTAAGAGAAACTAGAAAAGATAGAATGGAAGTGTGAGGAGCAGAAGAGTTTTATCATCTTTTTTTTTTCTGTTTATCTAAGGCTAGCTTTGATTCTTTTTATAGCGGATAGCTGCACTCTGAGCTACCCAAATGGCAACTAGAATTAGGGCTGTCAGACGACCATTTCTCTGCCTTAAACTCAGAGGTGCTTAATTATATTGCGTAGCCAAAGTTGAGTGGGTTGCCTCCTGTCACACCAGTATCCTTTGTGTTAGGACAACTATGTCTTTCTACAAGGGCATTCAACTTAATTCATTAATGAAATGGCATATTAATGAGGACAGAAATGTAAATTATATCCACCCTAGGGCCTTTCTCACATGCTATTTTGTGAAAACTAACATGTTCCCTGCTGACTTTCATTCTGTGGTTAGGAACAAGTGTGTGAGCTGCTCTAAAGAGGTTTCTGGGGAAGTAGCCATCATTACTGGATTCAGATGATTGGAAGCCAACTGATGTTGTGGTCACTTTGGTATCACTTGAGGAATTGTTGTATGCAGAGATGAGTCATATTATTGGTGGAGCAGAACTTGACCCTAGGGCCTGCAAGCAGTGGGAAGAACAACCATTGCACCACCCTCTAATAGCATACAGACCCAGGCAAGAGCTCTGGCCAGCCAAAATAAATTAATTGCATAATCTAGTGGATATTGTGCTATATCAAAGCCTCCTTCTCCCTTTAATAAGTGTAGTAAAAATGTCTCTGTTAATTGCTTTTACTTCAATTAGACAGCTTGTGCTTTCCAAGCCTGCTGAAGACAACGGATGGTGTGAAGAGATATTTCAGAAGCACTAGCAAAGTTAATTCCTCGCACCCTGAAGTTGCAGGAGCTTTGTGTTTACCAGAGATGGCTAAAGTGTACCCAAGATTTTCTAAGCTTTTGGTGATTTGCTTTCTTTATCTTTATCTTTGGCATTCTAGCTACTGCTGTTCAGTAACAGTAGAATCATGTGAATATGATGGAGATTTGGACATGACAGAGATCCCTCTCCACTTCCAACACTGATATGTTCCAGGATGGAGAGCCCACAGCATCATTTAAGCATCATTAGCATCATCTCTCCTAAGGAGAGAAAAGTAACCCACAAAAAGGAACCCTTGGAATTCAGGGCATCTGGCCCTCAGCCAGATGATTTTGAGCAAACAAATAATGAAGAGGGAGAGAACCTGTCTAGGGTGAACTGAGAAATTAGTGCTAAGCCATCTTGGCATCAGCAGGAACATGCAGCAAGGCAAGAAAGCTAGAAGCACTGAAAGATAAAGGCTGCAAAATAAAGTGAAGATTGAGGTTCTGGTGCAGGGACAAATGTAGAGCTCTTGGGAAGTACAGAGGTAAAGGAGCAGGGAAGACAATCTTCTCCTGGGAAATCTGTCTAATCCTCCACTCCAAAACCTTCAGAATATAGTCGAATCATGTCACTGCTCATGGTATTTACCCTACAGATTTCTTGTATGCCTTTCATAAATCCTTATTTAGACTTTGATCCACCCAGCAACTTTTTCCATTTTTACTTCATCACCCCTTTCCCAGCTGTCCTCCACCCCACCCAGTCTACTGGCTTGTCTTGCAGCTTCCACACATCCCTATACTTTCTTCAGAAGGCTTTGTGTCTGCCTTGAATGAAGATCTCTGATCCTCTCTTTCCAGCCCTGAGACCCAGCTTCTTCTATTGACATCTCTGGTGGCTTCTTTCTTATTCACATGTTAGAAGCTCATAAAGTTTTGTTCTTAAAAGAGATGAGACATTAGGGTGTGAGATGAACACAGCTGAATTCATATTTAAGACCATATTTTTATGCTCAGTAGGGAATACGATATTGCTGACCATGTATAATGATGTCACAGAACTAGACAGCATGCCTGAAGTTCACACTGGACTGTGACTGGCACAGCTGGAGAGTTAAAGTACTAATGACTTGAAGAGCAGCCAATTCTATCAGTGTTGATACAATTAAAAGAATCCCATGCTTTGGGAGGCTTGGGCCAAGGGACTGAGAGACCTTCTTTCTGTCAAATCACTGTCATGTGTGAGGGTAAACCGTCTTATTATTTTGGTATATTGGTATCCTCCTCCTAGATTAATTTCTCATTCTCCTTATGTCTTGAAACAATGTTTTCCCTCTTTTGGGCCAAATAAAATCCTCCTCCAACTTTTTTCTTCTAGACCTTTCAGTATTTGGTTATTTTATATCCCCATCTCAGCTGGGATGCCTAGTGAGCACAATAGGATGTACCAGGTGCACACATTTGGTTTCCATTAACATAGTGCCAGTAGCAAGTCTCTTCTTGCATGGTTCCAGTGGGAAGCAGATGTAAGATGAACTGCAAAAGAATCCTACAGTGATGGAATCAGCTAGGTCAGACACCCAGGACAATACCATCTGCCTCACTCAGAGACCAACAGTTGTGGGCATCAGCATGTGAATCCCTGGGAGCACTAAAGAGCAGATGCTTCAAACCCTTTGAGGTTGACCCATTGCTGAGCAACGTTCCTAGTGTTTGGCTCTGCCTCAAGACAAGCATTGAGTTTCATGCATTTATAAGGGCAGAAGTCAGCTCTGATAGAATCAGAATGGGTCGCCTGAAATGAAAGCTCAGCATTGGGTGTGTAGTAAAAAACATGCCAGATGTCCAACTGGGCAAAACATGAAAGAGGTGTGAGTGGGTAAGAGGCATGAAACAAGCCTTTCCTCCTTGCTTGCTACACAGCTGGTTTAAATGTGTCAATACAGGTATTGCAGGGATTTTGCAACTCTCCTCTTATCCTGGTAGGGGCCCTGAGTTTTGGATACGCCTGATTCCCATTCAGATGTATGTATGTTAACCCATACTGGAGCTGGAATCATATGGTGTGCGATGGAAATTAGATTGTCTCAATACTTCTTATTGCAGAAGCAAAGGGAAGGGCCCCTGATAATGGCTGGCTGGCAGACCCAAATTTTCCCACATGGTAAGTGCAAGCAGCTTTTTGCAAGTAGAACACAAATTACATAGCACACTAGCAGATATATAGGCAAGTAAATGTAGATTTATATAATTTATATGTCATGAAATGATAGTGTCATACCAAAGGGCAAGACTCTTCTAAATGGAAGTTACACTTATAGAAGCTGGTGAAACCAAAGACCAAACCTGATACACAGGCCTGGGCAGAGTATATTCAATTGGAGCTATTTGCCTTGTTTGTCTTCTCAGAGCAGTCAGGTAGGGTTCAGCAGGAGCATGATGCTAAAACTGGACTTGAAGAACAGGCCCAACAATCACCCTTCCCCCATCCCCAAAAAAAGAAGCCTTTCTCTCCACGGTGCAGAGAATCTATTTCCCAAGTGGACAGAGACTCTGCGACGCCAGATGAAATGAATTGCATCATTTGATGGATTTTATCTTCAATCAAAGTGCACCTCTCTATTTAGCAGAAAAGCTGTAAAAATGTCTTGATTAAACTTGAAATCTCCAAGGTGATTCTTTGGACTGAGTAGTGAAATTGTTAGAAAGTGACCTCCAGGTTAACTCCTTTTAGGTTCCTGGCCTTGAAGCTGATAAAAGAATCCTTCATGAGAGCATAGCATTGTTGTTTGAAACCCAGTAAAACAGAAGATAAACACAGATGCTTTCAAATGTCAGGAGAGAGATGGCAGGTCAGGTGGAGATTGCATGCATGATTTTAAGAGTGGGCGGGTGTTAGTCTTGGAATGGCATTTTCTTATCAGAAAGAAAAAAAAGTACATGAGAAATACAGTCCAAGAGGGTTTTCCCCTAGATGGTTCAGGAGTCAAACCACTGCCTTGGTTTACTCACCACAGCTGCTGCTTTTGATACAGCAGGCCTTGAAACATACCAAGCAGATTTTGCCTGGCAGGCTGGGCCAAACCCAAGCACATGAATGAGCCCAAAAGAATTAACTCTGCTTATCCAACACCCATTTTAGAAACATCCAGTCTCCTTCTGCCTTGGAGAGATCCCAGACCTCGGGTATGCTTTAATGGGTCAGAGAGAGGAATCATGGTCACATCACAACTTTGTGGGCTTGGTCTGAGTGTAAGCAGAGAGGTTCATTCCCTATGGCTGTGAGGTGAACAGTTTTAAAATTCATATAAGTACACTGTATTTAGCAAAAGAACACGACAGAAGCTCTTTGCTGAGCTGGACTGGGTTCAGCCAAGCCAGGGAATCCTTCTCCCCAGGGTGGTGGCTCACATCAAATGGAAGAACCACGGCTATCAGGAATGAAGTGCACTGACATAGTGCCCCAGCTTGTCTTTCCTTTCTGCACAGCCTTTGCTGGCATCTGAACTGCCTTGTCATCACCCAGCAGAAGCATGGTCAACTGAGGGAGTTACTCAAGCTGGAAAAGTTACTGCTCATCCTCCACACCCAATTTGACCATGTGAATACTCCTTGCTCACCCTACTTGTAAGACAGTCACTCCACTCACCTTCTTGGGAGAGATGTGGGAAGCAGACAGCCTCCAACCAGTGGCTGGGTAAACCTTTGTGTTTGTCTTTTCTCTTTCTATGCTTTTGTCTGGCTTGTATCTGTAAACCATAACTCCTCAGTGTGGGAAGTCTCTCCTGCTAAAGACAGATCCCAACACAACAGAGCAGAGTGTAGATATTACTAGAACAGTAATGCTGGTGGTAAAAGCCTGATGACCCCTTTCAAAAAAGTCTAAGTACCACATCTTTCATCCTAATTGTATTCCTGTCATGCAATTCGTCAAATTACTCTGCAATTTCATATAATGGAATTCTACACTTTTGGCCTTAAACTGTGAGAATTATGTTGTCACCTGGTATTTACAGGGTGATCCCCTCCTGCAGATGGGTAGACAAATGACCAAGGTCAAAGGTTTGGTTCCTCACCAGCTCTCCAGGGAGTGGTACAAGAAAGGCTGCATCCATGCCTGCAGTCCTTCTCCACAGGGAGATCATCTTCTCTGGAGACCACCCAGGGTGGGGATACAGGTACAGATGCTGAAAGCTGCCAGTGGCCACATGCGGAGGAGACCCTAATCCTGACAGCCATCTTTACTCTGGGTTGCAGCCATAGCTTTCCCTCATCAGGCTATTGCTCACCACAGACAGTAGAGCAGAGTTTAAACATGTAGCTTAATCCTGAAGACGAAAACAACAACTCCACAACCTTAAAGAGTGGGGAGAAAAGCATGGCAAGGGTCTGCTTACATGTATTCACAGTTTGCATAGAGCACACAATGTCTTTCCCATTTCCAGTGATTGATGGGATGTGCCATTTTTCTCTGCCAGTATCCAGACAAACAGACCGAGCTCCTTCCTTCACTCACCCTCTTCCTCCATGAAGAGGCAGCAGCACTGTCTGATGTAAAATCCTGTAAAGACAAAAAGAAAGAACTGAATTCTGCCTCTCCCAGGCTGTGGTTGAGGGGGCGAGACAGGTAAAATGCATCAGGCCACAACATCTGTGAGATTAAATTCCAGCTCTCATCTGCCTTGTAAAGGCTGACCCTGACAATTTCTCTCTGTGCTGGGCTCTCTCTGTGGTTTCTTTATGTGACCAAGCTTTGTTCTACTTTATTTTATTTTACTCTATTCTCTCTCCCATGTTTCCAAATGTTCACAATGAATTGAAGACAGTTCTCCAGCTCAGATTTTCAGCTGCACGGAAAGACTGTTGCTATTTATAGTCATCTCAAATTTGTTTCATCTGCCTACACAATCAATTAACTTCAGCTCCAGCTAATTTTGCAATCAGTCCAAGAAAAATGTCTCTGGCATAGTATCTTGTTTTCTCCTTCTTCTCCCTGGAGCTATAAAATCTATGTACCCCTTCCTTATCCAAGTTCTACACCTTAATACAGCACTAGCCAGACTCATCCTCCATGTCTTTTGCCTTTTAGAAGCTTCTTCCTGGCTGACTTGACAGAAGAGTATTTACTTTACACGATGGAGACCTTTTTTCCTCTCCAATGGAGGTTTGGAAAGAATACTCCACTGTTTATTTTTCCATCAGCTAATTGCAAATATTGAAAGTGTCTAGACAGGGGGAAAATAGCTTTATAAATCATCAGCACAAGGAATTTCAATGTTATCTTAAATCCCACACAAATAATTTTTAAAGATGTTCAGTAAATATATATTTGTATACAGAAAAATTAAGCTAACCTGGAACTCAGGTTGAGTTCACATAAGGAATTTAAATGTTCAGGGAAGGGAATCACAGAATAAGGAGGTTGTAACTGTACCACAAACAAGCAATAAAACACAGCAGAATAAAAGGGAGGGTATAGTGAAGAGCAATACTGAAGATAATAATTTGGGGCAACTTTTCAGTTCCTCATTACTGGAGTCTTGGACTTCAGCAAGTCTTTGTCAAGCTCACCTGAGCTGGTGGTTCAAGTGGCATAAACTGTAGACCATCATTAGGAGCCTTTGAACAGAAACAGAAATACGTGCTGATCCTGGCATCAGAGCATCTATCGGAGTCACAAAGTGGAGGGATGTCTCCTCAAACCCCAGTGGTGACAAGAAGACACTCTGAGGGCAAGCTTGCTATTCTACCTAGCAATTCTTAGCACAAAAGCAATTACTTAGCACAAAACAACCAGCAGGACTCACCAGGTGTCCTGTAGTGCATCTTCTCCCATATGGTAGGATCAGAAAAGTTTAAATCAGTTCTGGCAGGTGCTGCATAAGTCTTTACTGTAAAACCTCCAGCTTTGAATGTATTACTCATTCTTATTCTGAGCACTAAAACATATCCTGTGGTTACAGATTTAAGCTGAACTGTAAGCTCAGGACTTTGCACATTTACATCTGTAAGCTGGCTTCCAGAGGGTCATGGACTGAAAGCATTGCCCTTTGGGAGTCCAGTCTCAAAGGATCCCTCAGCTCAGACATGAGATTCCTGTGGGTTTTCAGTAATTTTACATGCCCAAGAAAACTTATTTAGAGAAACAAAAATATTGTTTGTCCTTGTGGTAAACTATTTACTCAGTTCCTTTTAAACTGTCACATCTCTTTCAAAATTTTAGAGGTTTGTTTTGGTTTGCTTTGGTTATGGGTTTTTTAGTTCCTCTCTTAGCAGAAGAGAGACAGTCTTGAGGAGAAAAGCAGGCATGGGTTCTGTACTCAGTGAGGATTTAGGGGAAGGGTTTTTCCCTTAGAAGGGCAGGAGTCTCAGGATAGCCCCTTTCCTTTTGGGTTACTGTTTGAGCTTGACCAAAACTAGGGACGATATACCCAGACAAGGATGGAAAAGAGACTGTGAGAGTATGGAGTACAGGGAACAGAAGGTGGGGGGTGTTAACAGCATACAAAAAAAAGGTTTAAAACAATGAAACTTTTCATTGATGGTCTAATGCAGTCCCCAGTTATCCATCCAGGATGCATCCATGCCTGTTTTGGCATCTTGCCTCTCAGTTCCTGTCAGTGAACTGTGAGACAAGACACTGAACTGTGGTCCACATGTGAATGATATTTTTTCCTCAAGTTTTGATAGTCACAGCCTGAAAATGTTTTAGGAATTGTTTAGTTTGTTTGTCTAAAAAACATATTTGCCTTTCCTTTCCCTGACGGAAATGCTCTGATACTTTATGGAACTGGCAATCTGTTCAACTTCCCTGGAATAAGGATCACATTCTTTCCACATCCTGCAAAGCTCTGCCTTTGTTATGTATCACTGCTGAATACTGCTGTAGGAACTATGATTTCTTCAACTTCTTCTTCTTTCTTCTTCTTCTTTCTTCTTATTTTCATGATAACCAGGAGCAAACACATTTTATTCCCCAGCTCTGCAGACTTCCAGGAGTAGCCATCACTCATTAGACATCTGCAATTCCTGCTGGCTTCTATTGCAAGAAGTGACAACTAATGTACAGCCCTTTTAATACTTGATTTATGGTGAAAGTTGATATTAACCTCCATACCTATAATGAACAAGATGTGAGTTTCTAGCCTTTGAGAAAAGCCATGTTAAAATGCAGGTTATGCCTGAACACGTGACTGTAGAACATCTTGTACTGTTGGGGTATTTTCTGTCTGCATGGAGAAAGAAGGAATTGTGCTGAGATTTGAGGATCACTCCTAGCCCAGCTTGGGCGGCTGCTAGATTTGGAATTTAAGACCACATGTGAATGAATGGAAGAAATCATTCAGGCTGAAGGAAGCAACAGAGTCAGTGGGGACTTTGTGACATTTTTGTAGGAGGACAAGAGGTGTTGGCTGTTGCTTTCCTGATGGTGTGCTGGTAATTTGGCTGCTGGTCCCACTTCTGTGACATTGTGTTTACAGAGGTTGCTATAGGAGTACACCAAGTTCCTTTGAGCTACAATTGCTTCAGATCTGCCACTAAGGCAGATTAGAAAGGGCGTGGTAGATAGACTCGCTGGTTAACATCTGTGAAGAGTGGAAGAAGTTAGAAGCAACATTTTCTGCTTTGCATCTCAAAGTTGTTTCCAAGCACCATTCCACTGAATCTGGGCGTCTCCCACTCCCTCAATCCCAGGCGTTCACTCCCCTTGAACTTCTCCATGATAGGAAAGAAATACATCCTAAAAAAGAAGACAAAGGGCTCAGATCATCAACCTCAACAGCAGTGCTTGTGAGACATAGGAGCAATGTGCTGTGATTCAGAGGCTGGACTGAGCCACCATGGTTGTGTGGTGCCACAGAGGTTCTTACAGCTGATGTATCCAGTACCATCTGTCTAATCAAACTGCAGGCTCAGCCTCTGGTAGCCTCTGAACCCCATTTTTCCTCTACCTCCCACTTCATCTTGCATTTGCAGTTAAATAAGTTCTACTGAAGTCAGCTGTAAAAGCTGGGGACAAGATGTAGAACCTGGATTTTATTGTCCCAAGATAATTGTCTTGCTCTCAGCCATCAGAGCTTTTCTTAACTATTTGTATGGCCATGGACATTATCAGACACAAAACATTTGGGATTGCTCCACTGGCTTTAGCAAAAGACCAGTCTGGTTAAACATCTTTCTAATCCATAAGGCCAAATGAAGTTGTTTCTGGCCAGGTGGTAGAAGTTGATGAAAAGGCTCTTCATAACGCTGTACATAATCCTTGTTGGTTTGCAATAAAAATCTTTGGTGTTGGTTTTCCTTGATCATTCCCCAAGTTCAGTCCAGCTCAGAGAAATCTGCCATCTCTGGAATCTGACTTCTGAAGCAATCCCAATTTCTGGGTTTAGTAAATTTAAAAACCTACACATGAAGTTTGTGAGGCTGCATTATTTCAAAGTATGTTGTGTGGCTTTCCACTGTCTGAACCACTCAGCCACTTTCCTTCAAGAGAAGGAGGAGGGAAAAAGTCAGGTGAAGTGATGTTAAGTCACCTAAGACCAAGATGTCTTTGGCTTATGAGTCTTCATCGGCCTTGGCTTACATAATGAAAGATTTCTGTAAAGAATTATGCTGAGGTTTCTGAACTACCTTTGGGTTTGTGTAGTACATTTAAAAATATTTAGGAAACTAAAGCACATTACCACAAGGGCTGAAGGTGTGCTTTAAAGCCCTGGCTAGTTTGCTAAAGTGGTACCTTCTGTGTCCTTCAATTTCCCTCATAGATTGATCTTGACAGAACATTCTGCCTCATTTCCTGCTCTGTAGAATGATGAGTGTTTATCTCTGCTGGACAAGAGGGATTGCTTCCCACACTGAGGATAACTGCATGATCCTTACAGATAATGTTCCAGGAAGAAGTTGCAGTTATCTCCACAGAACTTCATATCTGCCTAACTTCACCCATGTTCAGAACACAGAAGAGAGTGGTCTGGAAGACAGTAAGAGTGCTTTGGTGGAAAAGTTGCAAAGGATCATGGCTAATTTCTCTTCCACTCCCACAGCCTGCTCATTTTATTGTGTGGCTTGTAGAAGTGCTGGTCTTAAGTGAGATAGTGGCCCCTAAGTGTAGGGATTTGTTTCTAGCCTTTCTGTATTTCCATCTATTTCAAATGCTACCATAATCAGCTTGAGACATCTGCCTTATGAGAGAAATTTCCACTTGATGGCAATCCAGAAATGAAGAAAAGAGTCAGTCAGACCTTTTCCAATTATGCTCACCAAGGTGGGTGGATCAGCTCTCAGCTCAGTCATGTGCCTGAGGAAAACCATGTGACAGAATTATAACAATATTAATATTAATATTAATATTAATCAATAACAATTATTATAATGAATAATCCTATAAAAAATAGAAAATCCATGGCCTACTATAGACTGTGGCAAGGTGAGAGAAATTTTACACAAAGGCCTCAAGACCATTGGGGATTCTGTCAGCTTTACTACAACAGACTGAGCAGGAAGGAGGGATAATGTGCTCAGTTTTCCCAGAAGGGATTTTTTTACATACCTCCATCATTTCTTTCAAAGCTCTCTTTGCCCTGCCTGGTGAAGGCTCTGGAGATGGGCCAGGTGCCCTCTGTGTCCCTGGATGTGACTCAGCCAGGGGCTGGGGGGAGATGAAACTGCAGCACAAGCAAAGCTGCCAATGCAATAACCTGAGCTGCTGGTGTCAGCCCTGAGGATGAAGGTTATCCTTCTAGTGTTTGATGCCAACTGGCACAGCCTCTCTCTTCTTCCTTCACACAAGTGTTGCCTCCTTCCCCCTCCCTCTCCACAATATTTTGCCTTTGAAGTCACTTCATCAAGAAATTCTTCCTCTGTCAGAATTAATCTTCCATCTGCCAGGCCATGAATAGTCACCTTTTTGTAGGTCTGCAGCATGTTGCCAAATAAAGGGAGCAGAAAATAACGGGTAAACCTGGAAGAGATAAATGGTACAAAGTAAGACAAAGAAATCCTACCAATAAATTTAACCCTAAAGCAACACAAGGTATTTGTCCCTCCCGGTCCCACAGTCCCACACATAGCTTCCTCTAACTTGGTTAGATTTCAGAAAGGTCTCCAAGCTGTAATCCTACGTAGCCAGAAGCCTACAGAGGAATTTTCCACTGTCTAAATCCATGATGAGAGGAAATGCCCAGGTTTCTGACACTTAAAGAAACCTGAATATATATTTTCTAAAAGTAGAAAATTGGAGTCCTGGTCTGAACCAGGATGTTGGCTGTCCAATGGGGTGTCTTTCTCAGTCCTCTGTAGGGAAGCTGATCTATGATTCCTAGACATCTCTGATACTCATTAGGTATCTCTGATAATCATTATGTGACTAATGATTATTGACTTGAAAAATCTGTTCCCATTATGCTGAGCAATCTGAATATAAATTCTGAAGACTATCTGCATATCTGATTGCCCTACAACTGTGTAGAAAATACGTAAAAACACTGAAGTAATAGAGTACCCCAACATTAGCTGGAGACCTTGATAAAATCAAAGCAGACCAAATTGCAGTCTGATGATATGGAACATCTCCTAGGACGTATGTATCCAAGACACTTTGTAAGAAGTAGTGGTTGTATTAATACTTTTGATTCTTTCAGTGAGTATCCTAGAGAAAACACTATTGACTTTTGTGCAAATAAGCTACCATGGCTCCTAGTACAAAGAGCCTTTCATGGCTGCACTCCCCAAATAGGACAAGACATTTTCTTTGCACCTGGCCAGATGCCAAATTTCCTACACAGGTGAGATCAAATGGCTGCATAAAATATTTCAAATGTAAATTTTTCTAGAGTAAAATTGGAATAAGATACACGGCAATCCTGAATCAGGCTTACTAAGGTGAATACAACAAGCAATGATGCATCTTTTAAAAGTTGGAAGATTTCAAATCGCAAAGCAACACTGGTGATTAGAACACAGGGCTGGGATACAGGGAAATTAGACCCTATTCCTACCTACAGAATCGCAGAGTATTCTGGTTTGGAAGGGACCAGCAAGGATCATCAAAGTCCAATTCATGGCCCTGTACAGGACAGCTCGAAGAAACCCATCATATGCCTGAACATGTTGTCCAAATACTTCTTGAACTCTGGCAGGCTTAGTGCTGTGACTACTCAGACTGAGAGTTTTAACCCAGAAAAACTGATACTGCTTTTATTGTCCATGTACATCCTTGCCCTCTTCATCCCTTAAGACAGCTGGAGAAAAATCCCTGTCTTCACATAACTGTGATCACTGGACTAGGAGGACTGAACAAATTTTCATGGGATTTGGTTATTGGTTTGTTGTTGGGTTTTTTTTTTTTTTTTTTTTTTTTTTTTTTTTTTTTTTATCAGAATGGTCTCAAGTTTCTCAAGGTTCTTTCAAGATCAGTCCCTTAGCAATCCTTACTTTTGAGGTTCAAGTGCAGATAATACCACCCCAGGCAGGGGCAGTAATAGAGCATTAGACACCTAAATGTTAGACTGAATCCCTTTTCCCTTCTGTCTCTTACACAGCTCCTGTATGAAGTCTGCATAATGGAAACCCTATCCTGGAAATCTGCTTCCTGTTCCATTTTGCATTCCTGCAGCTATAAATAAAGCCAAAACAATTCCATTGTATTGTTAAAAAATTGTCTAATTCCAACGCTGTTCCTCTGTGGTATAAACATAAAGACTTGTGCCTCCACTTTTCTACTTCTTTGAGAGGCAAATAAGTCTTTTTAATGGTGCTCAGTGCTGCAAAATCAGGGTGGAGTACTGGTCTGAATCACATCTGTATACTCCTCAGGCTTCAGACTGGAGTGGGACAGAACCTGAGGACTCATATGGCAAGCTGAACTAAGAAAAAGGCTTTTATTACTGAGTAATAAACTCATGAAAATTGGGGGTTTATTAACAAAAATGTTGACAGACCTTTAACTTTAGTGGTGCTACTGAGCACCGCTATATGTAAAGACGAAACCTTTCTGCACTTAACAAATTTATTAGCTGTAATTTCATTTATTTATTTTTTTGTTCCACATATAGAATATGTGCTAGGAAAACAAGAGCACTTTATGCCCTGTGAGACCAGAGTTGTTGTGAGATTTTTTCCTAGAGGATTTAAGGGTACGCATGAAGGGTATTTGTTTCTCAAGCTCTGGAATGTCTGGAAGTCCAACCCACTCCTGCAAAATTCAGTGGGATTGTTGTCTAATTTCAGTGCAGCTCTCTGGCCAGATCAGAAAGTCACTTGCTGACAAAGACACACACCAGAATAAGTGGCTCATGAAGGGAAGAGTCTTATTTCTTTTTCTTTGAAACCCAGCTTACTCCATCCTTTCCATCAGCTTGTGTGTTTTCCCAAGTCAGAGCAAATCCTGCCAGCAAAAATGACAAAGATTGACTGACTTTTATCCATTTATGAACCAAGAGGTATGCCTTGACATCTCAGAAACAAGCTGCTCCCCAAAACTCACTCCCTAATGTTTGCTGTTGTTTCTGCAAACCCTCTCTGCCTCCGTGACTCTCCCAGTGGACTGTGCCACTTGTCAGTGGTTTGCAGCAGAGACTCAAGTACTTGCTCCTACTCCAGGAAGTAACACCATCGTCTCCAAAAGCTTTCTCCTATAAACACATCTACTTTGATAATTTTTCTAGAGTAGGAAGTTCCCTGAGTGAATTGCCCCT
The DNA here is from genome assembly GCF_031753505.1 of Anomalospiza imberbis. Classification (NCBI taxonomy): domain Eukaryota; kingdom Metazoa; phylum Chordata; class Aves; order Passeriformes; family Viduidae; genus Anomalospiza; species Anomalospiza imberbis. The sequence goes on from NC_089687.1 coordinate 15,090,601, forward strand.
CTCAAACCCCTCCTCCTGCACGACCTAGTCTGAACTTTTCTTCCCTGGCTGTGACCATGGAGAGGGTGAGGGATGCAAGGCAGCCTGCCGGTGGTTGGGAAAGCCAACTTTGTTTCTGAGCAGTGGTAAAAAGGAAGACCACGGGGGAAAATAGTTCCCCATGTTATGAACAGGACCTTATGCATGGTATTTTACCCTTGCTCACCAAGAAACCTTTTGATCGGCAGGCAGGAGCTCACAGTGCAGCCAGGGAATCATCACTTGCTCAGAGCAACTTCTTGCTTCAGACTCCAAGAAGAACCTGAAACACAGGAAAGCACATGTCTTGTGTCTCACAGGCTCACTCAGGTCATGGTATGGAACAAATCAGCCTGAAGTAACACAGGCCACAATGAAAATCTGCAAGTCATTACCCATAATGATTATTCAGAAAGGGAGCTGGCATCAAAATCATTTTCCCCCTCCTCTAGTCTAAATCTTTTCCCCCCTGCCTTTTTCTCTCACTACTTGGTGCTTTCAAGCAACAAAGAGTATCTGAGTATTTTTTCCCTCCTGTTGCAAGTCATCAAAAATCCACTCAGGAGCAAGGCATTGTGGAGCCAGAAGGAAAGGCAGGCAGGAGACAAAGAGCAGGGAGCTGGTCTTATGCAGCTGTGCCTGTCCTCATCCTTGTAGAAACATGCACCCAATTGGGAAGGGAAAGCCTGAAGGCATGTGGGGAGACAGAGACTGTGAAAGTATCTCTGTTCTGCCTTTCTGACAAAAGAAAGAGAAGGTGAGCACTCACTAAAAAATGAATAAAATCATTTCCCTTCTAAGGGAGAAACTAACTAAGAAAGCAATGGATGGTGTATTGTCCACAGACTTGCCATTACCTTCTGGTTTGAAAACATATTAGACCTCTCTCTCCCCCTACCCAGGTGGGAAGTACTCACTCAGTGGCACCTGCAAACATGCACACACACAAACCCCTACTATTCTTTGCATTTGGAATAGCAAATATATTACTTTTCTTTACCATTAAAGCAAGAACATGGATGAATGCATTTGGAAACCTTTACTTCTCCTATTGTAATGCCAGATGCACAAAGATATGCAAGAATAAAAGCTGCAAAGAGCTTGGGGAGCAGAAATTTTGGCTGAGGGTAATGCAAAGTACAGAAAAGCCTGCAGAAATGTTTGACTGTACCTTTGACTGAGAGAATGAAGTCTTCTCTGGGGCTTGTTAGAACTGTAACTGTCTAATTTAGAGAAGCAGGATAGGATGAATATTTTATGAGGGTTTTTCCACAGGGCTGTTAACATTTAGCAAACAAAAGACAGCCGTGATTCATTTTCCTTCTCACAGGGGGCAAATGAGTTAACAGCTGTAACAAGGGAATTAAAAAAGCGATGCTCCCAGCACTGAGAACAGCTGTTGCCTTTTCAGGTACTTGAGAAACTGGGAGTGCTGAGGTTCTTGCAGCACCTATTGGACAAAATGGGTCTAGGGTAGAGTTTGCAAACTGATTCAAACTTGTCTTCTGCTCCAGTGTACCAGGGTGTCTGCTCCTGGTCCCAGTCCTGGGACTTTAATGTCTAAATGCCTTTGATAATCTTTAGCTGTGCTCCCTTTCTCTGAAATGGTGCAGGAAATATGCAATCTGTCTCCTGATCTAGAAAGACAGTAATTCCTCACCTGTGGTCAGCACAGTCCAGCAAGTCATGACCTGACTCCAGGTACTTCCCCAGGTGCTCATTCTGCAGAGGAGGCATGAGATTGTGTTTCAAGGAGGGCCCTGACCATAGCAAGAGAAGGAGCAGACAGCCCTGTCCACAACAGCTGCGAGCTATCTGCAGGGCAGTGGGGCAGGGTGTTAGGCCCAGAGGGGATGTAAAGAGATGCTGCCTCTCCCATCTCCTGCTTCCATGAATCAGTCCATCCTGCCATCCCTGTGGTAGGTCAGTTGGGGGAAAAAAATGCTTCCTTTTCACAGGGAGGTGTCCTGCTCCCAATTAGATGGCCTTGGGCACCTTGCCCCATCCTGCCAATTCCACCAGCCTACGTAAGTGTCTTGAAATTAGCCCAAATCTTTGAATAGGTTGGTCCACTTTGGGCCTATGCCTGCTGCATTTTTAATGAATGACTGAGCATGGCATGCTCTGTCTTGCTTCTGGCTGCTCAGGTGCCTTGCACAGAGCCTGCAGACAGCCTGCTTAGGCTTTTTCTTGTAATGCTTGCTCCTGAGGATGCTCTCCACCAGCCTCTGTTGCAGATGAGTGTTAAGCTACATTTCACAAAGTACAAATTACAAAGAAAATTCATCTAGACATAACCCCTAGAGACTATTTCTTTTACATACATGCAAGTACCCTTAACACATACATTTCTTATGCAGACACATAGATGTGCATGTCAATAAAACAGAGTGCTATAAAAACAATCCTAGCTCTCCAGGTGAGGCATATCACCAGCTCCATCACTAGACTAATGATGAGCATTTCAAGCCTTGTCTTTGCTAAGCTACATCGTACAAGGTCTGTTTTCAGGAGAATGTGTCCATTGCCATAGTACCAGGACTTTAACAAATCTGAATAGGAGTCAGATGCACAAAAGAGCTCCAAGAGACTGAATGTTGGGTTTTTCTTAGTCCTTCCTCTGCATTTTGCCTCATAATTCAGAAGTTCACGTCTAGCAAAAGCTGCAGAACCTGTTCTTGCAGTCTTTTCTAAGAGAACCACATCAAAGGAAAACAGCAAGATGATGACCAGATATACTAGTGCAATGCTAATCCTTCCCAACTCTAGGCTTCCCCTCCCTCCCACTAACTCTGACCACAGCTCTCTGCTGTGGGGCCAATATTGCTTAGGCCTATTTTGGAAATCTATTACTACTGGTTCTTACACAAACAGCAGCGACTAAACACAGATTGCAGGCATGATGGAGCTTTTTTTGAATTTGAAGCAGGAGACAGACAGGATGCAGAGCCCAGGTCTAATGCAAGGCAAGTCCTTCTTTTGAATGCACTCTGTCCCTGGAGTGCGCTTCATATTCCAGCAAGGCTCACAAACCAGTCTGTGCTGGACTCTGTTTTGTTTTTCTCCTCAAGAAAGTACAGTATTCATGCTCAATCCCAGTTCTGACATGATTCTCTGCAGTGATTTTCTGCAAGCAGCTCTCTTCTGACACTGGAGGTCCAAGGCTGGGCTCATTCCAGGCTTTAGGGCCTAAAATCCCAGCAGAAGTGTCATCACACCATGTTATAACACCAGTGTCTGCCAACAGCCACCATCTCTGACTAATCTTGGTGCCTGTATCTGAAAACCACAATAATGCTAGCTTAGCAGATAACTGTCCCAAATTTGCTCAGAGCTCTTATTTCTTCAGAAAGCAAAATTATCCTTGACTTCCCCTCACCTGCAGCCCCTTCCCCTCTTCCTTGCAGAACTTTGTGTGTCCCACATGGACAGAAAACTCAGCCCACAAACAATTTTAGTTATGTTCTGGAGTAGGATGGTGAGAGGATTTGAGCCCACTTCATTCCTTACACAGGTCCCAGTTACTATCTTCACAGGACATTCTCTACCTCCTCACAATTTTAGGAAACCAAAACCAAGCAGGAAAGTTTTCTTGGCCACTTCTTAAGGTAGTCTGATAACTCCTGGAGCAGAGTAGAAGAGGTAGAAAGGCCTGGCAGAAGCCATGGTGCTGGCGATCTGTTCACGCCAAGTGTACATCAGGAGCGTGCCACCTCAGCCAGCTGCCTGGCACACACTCCTGCAGAAGATACAGAAGTAGGCCACAAGTTTTGTGCTTGGATTGCACTGGTGGAAGGCATGTAGTCTGCTTCTACATCCTGTGAAAGCAAACATGGGAAAACACCACCATTCTTGCATTTAGAATCTCTCAAATATTTATTAGGCAAGTGATACAGTGCAAAGGAGAAGAGAACCCAATAAATACCAGAGAAAAACACAAAGAAAGCCTGACAGTTGATTAATTTTGTGGTTTTGAACCAAATACAAATCTGTTTCTTTCTCCACTGACCTATCTGTGAAGGGAGAATAAAAATATTGGTTTAAGGCTGATTATTTTATTTAATGGAAAAAGTAACACGTGGCACAGAAAGGCCATGTTTATATTCATATTTGAACTGGTATTTCTACTGATAGTAGAATGCATTATTACATGTTGATTATCAGGAAGTTGGATGGCATGCATTGGAATAAATTTGGAGGCTTAGAAAGGAGTGTTTCAACAAGGTCTAACACAAAAGGCTAGATGACATACAATAGCAGTTTACTGAAGACAAAGGTGAGTGACTCCATTTGCGTTTGGAATGTATTCAGCTTTTTCCCAAAGATACTCGTAAAATGAAATTGCTATCAAATTTCAGCTTCTGTTCCACTCCTTTTCATAGGGTGATATCCTTTTTATTATTTAGCCTTGGGACATGATCATTATTGAAAAAGTTATTGAGTGACATTTGTGAAAATGACAGAGCATGAAGATTTTTAAAGGAAGGCCTAATGGAGTGGCAAGCACTTTTTCCTAAAGCCAGTTCTGCTGAAGCAGCTCACTTCTGACTCACAAAATGTGTCATTCCCACTGGTAAATCACCCTCAGCTCCAGGTTTCCCTGTCATGATTTAACACTCTCCCTAGTATTCTGTGGTTGCGTTTCAAGGCCACTAATGCATAAATAGCTTCTTCAGCCCTGAACTTCCCCGGAATGCAGTCTGATGTTTACTTAGAGATACAAAGAGATATATGTGTGTTTATATACATGTATATGTGTATCTATAAATATGTATATATGCAGCATATACCTTTCCAAAGGTCTCACATTAGTTAATTAACTGTACAGCACAATTAATTCATTCATTGTTCGGAAATTCTGGGAGCATTAGTTGTCTGACTCCAGCAGGAACTTAGCCAGACAAATTTCAGAAACTTCTTTCCATGGCTTTGTCATTCTGGGAAGCAGGTTTTTTAGCAAAAATCTTTTACTGAACATATGGCTCATGTGAAATGCTTGGAATTCCACCAAATCAGAGCTGATAAAACCAGATAGTTTCACTGGAATTGGTGGGTGCTAGGTAACTCACAGGGGAAAGAAATAGGGAGTGAGGCTGACACTGACAGTGATTATGTCTTGGTGTTTTTGCTGTGTGCCTTGTTGGTATGCTTTACTTTTTAAGTAAGCTAAAGCATTTGCACTGTGCTGGGCATAACACAGAGCTCGTGAGTCCTTCTACCTCATTGCACTAACACAAGCCTCACCAACCAACAGGAGCTTCCTTTTCAGCTCTGTGATCAAACAGCACAAGGTGACACAGCAAGCAGTGTGGTGAAATGGGATGCCTTACCACTTCCTTTGACTGACAAAAAGGAGAGAGTATGACATATTCCTCTGACTCTGTGGCTGTGCAGCATTTAGGAGAGAAGAAGGAAGAAATTTTCTTCAAGGATCTTCTTTCTGTGACCACATGAAAAAGCAAGTCTGTGGATCAAGACTGACATTTTATTGACTTTCTTTTAACTAACATTTTTCAGGGAAATATTAACAGTCTAGTCCACACTTTCAGTCTGAAATTAACTTTTACTACTTCTCAAATCCAAATGGAAGGAAAATGTTTACTTATTTTTTAACAACATTTTCAAACTAATATATTAAAATCTATTACATGTATAAAGGAGAGTGAGAGAAAAAAAAAATCTGAACTTTTGTTTCAGTATTAAACTGGTATGAAGCTGTGGAATTTTCCTTTTGTTTTGAATTCCAAATTTGAAATGATCTTAAAAATCATGTTCCAGTTTCAGTCACATTTGATATTCATTCACCAATGCTGGACTGGTAACAACAACAAGAACAGATACCTTATAGGTGGAGAATCAATAATATCAGCTTTTAGTTTGGTAGAGTTCAAGGAGTAGTTCTGCTTTTAGCAAGTATTTATATTTTAGAAATATCCCACAAAGACACCAAGCAAAGAATTGTCCTAGGATGGGTAATCAGTGCCAGATAATTTTGCCTCAATTACACACATTAACTTCTAACTTTTGATCTGGTAAATGTAAATCTCATCAGTAGCAGTGCACTAAATACCTGTAGGTATGAAGCACTGATAGGCACCTACATATAGATTTTTTATGTCAATTTTTAATGCCAAACATACCAACTCATTTCTCTGGAGGTGAAAATTCAGAGCAACAACCAAGAATTTGTAGATGGCTTTTTCTCTCATTCTTTAATGCTACTAATTATAACAAATTACATGTGTGTGTTTCTGGTGCCTTAACACCTCCCTTGGTCCCCATGAACTTCCTTCCAAAATTCCTCCACAAAGTCCTGTTCACTCCAAGACTTTAAATGGAGTCTGGAGGGACAGAAAAATCATCCTCACAGAAGAGGAAGCTGAACCTGTCACCCAGATATCACCAAATGACTTCTGACTAACCTGAAGATGAGTTCTCTTGAGAAAAGGATACCCACTTAGTTAAATCCCTCCTAAAGAGCTTCAGTATGGAAATGTTGTGATGTGCTCAGTTGTTAAGGGAATTAATGAGGAAATGGGCAAAGACAGGTTCTGCAGTTGTGCCATGCTGCAAGAACATAACATTTCCGTCTGCTCTGAAAAATAATATAAATGGGATAGACAGGCAGTTTTCCTAGCCTGGATTTTACTCAACAAAATATTTTCAAATGAAAAACAAGCACATCCAGTGGGTAGCAGTAGGTATTATGGAGGTTTCCACTGCCAGTCTCTTGCCAAAACCACATGAAATGTCCTTCACCTCAGTAGATGGTGACATGTGGACAACTCTTCAGGCACTCTGAATTGCACAAAGTATGTTGGAATTCCCTTTTTCCTGGCTCAGCAGGAAGGAAGGCACTAGAAGGGTAAAAGGCTTCAGAAAAGTATGAAGATATCTTCAGGACAGCAGGGCTACTTTTTTGCCAGTGTACCAGGTACGAGGATTAGGAATAACTAGGTCAGAAGATTTTACTGTTGCCAGAGAGCCTGGCCAGAGGAGCTGGGAAATGCACCAATTTAATGATGAATCTAGAGGCTGACAGAGGGTAAGTACAGAAAACATTGATATTGTTCAAGGCCTCTTTACAGGAGACTTGAGCTAGCAAAAGCAGCTGCCAAGGTCCTGACTGAGCAGATAAGCCTGCTGCTGGGCACATATGTTGAGTGAAGGCTTACAGAAGGATCTGTAAAAAGTTTTTGTTTTTCTTAACTACTCATGGACTATGCCTACAGAGCAGCTTTTCAATGGTTCTGCTGGAGGACACCTTACTTCTGGATCATATGCATACAATTAGGTCCACTTTCCTTGTAATTCTTTTTTATAGAGTAACTCTCAATGAATTCCAGATGAATGCATTATTTTGGTCTGGTTTTTGTTTTGTTTTGTTTTGTTTAGTTTTGTTTTGTATTGACCAAGTGGTCTCTACTAGAGTTCAAAGCTGAGCTGATAGATTTTTCTTGTATTATCAGCCTTTGGAATGTATCACTCTCATTGTTTCAGCTCTCATCATTGATATTCAGTAGTGAAATGTGTAAGCTGCACATTTTTTTCAGAACAGTTTTAACCCTCTGACATCACACAAGACCTTCAATTAAAGGGGAAGTGTCCCACTCTCTCCTGCTCTAATTAATTATAATTTTTAGTATTTTTTACTACTGTATTAGGATCCTTAGAAACTTCTCAGGATGTGCCTTTATATAGCCATTTCCAGTTTGAAAATAGGAAATAGGAATTTATAGCAGGTACAAGTAGAATAATCAAGACCTTGACACATTGGGCACTGCTCTCCTGACTGCAGTGCTAAGAAGCAGGAAGTTCCATCCATATACAAACCAAAAATGCAATAGGAAAGCTAAAACTCTGAACTTTTCTGTGCCAATATGTTTTACAGAGGAAGCCTTCAGTTATTACACACCTGATCTGCAAATTTCAGTTTGATGCTTAATGTTCAGCGACTGAAGACTGAGTATGTGAGTTGGATGTTTTAAGTGTCTGCAGTATTTGTTGACTTCACTTGAATATGTAGGTGTCTCTCACCACTCAAAACAAAATTCTTAATGGCTTCTTCCAGTGAGTTTCTGTAAGGAAAAGGAATTTTTATTATTTTAATGTATTGATTCTATTCTTTTATTGTTTGAATTTAATTCAGAGCCTTTTGGTACAGCCTGAGGATGTCTGGTCATCTACTTCATAGGCTTTCCAGTTCACAGGGACTTTCTCCTCTGAACATATGCATATGTCAGTGCTCAAACTACCAGAAATAACTGTGTTTCCCAGAACAGGACCTGCCTCTGCTAGTTCCAACTGAAGAGCTGCTTTTAAAAATGTAATTAATACCAATGGAAAATAAACAGATGCATATGTTCCCTGTGGCCTGTGATGGCCGTTTCTCAGAATGCTTGTTCATATTTAAGTGCAGCAAAAAGTGTCTGGTTTTCAAATGAGCAATCACTTCAGGCTGGAAGGAAAGGACAGGATGTCTGAGATGTCCCAAGCAGAAGGCTGAGTACCAACAAGGTCACAGCCCATCCTTGGTAAAGCTTATAATACAAAGGATGTCTCAGCACAGTCTCACACATACCAGGCACTGTCCAAGCATCTCTATTAAGATGTCTGCATGAAGCTAGCTCTGTCCCTGCCACCCATCTGAGCTCAACTGCAACTGGGCCACCAGCAAGGTCTGGTTTTGATTAACCTTCTCATTCATGCAGCATCAACTGGTTTAATTTTTTTATTATTGCTGTGAGAGAGAAAATTAAAGAAGGAGTTGCCTGGCATGGTGCATCTGGCAGCTGCTTCACCTGAATTTCAGAAAGTGAGAGTGGAAGTATGGTGAGACTTGGCTAAAATGGAAAAGGTTAAGGGGGGATCGAGTACATAAAACATAGCTGCTACTGAGCAAGGGTCTGACTCCTGGGCCAGAAATCTGGATTGCAATACCCTCTCAGAAGCTTGGAAATAACATCTGTACTGATTGATGTCTGTCCCTTTTCCCTTGGCCAAATCCTGTTTCCAGCTGCTTGGATGTTTTGACAGAGGATGATATTCAACTTTTCTTTCTCCCCCCCCATTTCCAGTCTACTTTCTCTTTGACACAAGCAAAGCCCACCAACAACTCAACAACCTCTTGCCCTTGATCCTCATATACTGAGGTCTTGTACATAGGAGCAAAACCCCTCTGTTCTGAGCAGTATTTCCTCCTGCACTGGGAAGGATCCACTCTCATTTAGAGCACCTTGAGTTTGATGTTGCTGCATTCCAAGGAGTTGAATGTCTCAAATCACTGTAAAATGAAGGTCATTTTTGTGTCTCCTGGTTTATGCTCATATCTATCTAGCTTGCAGCAGCCAGTTGTGCCCACTACACAAAACAATTTTAGAAGAAAGGCCAATGCAGTCCCTCAGAAGACTCTTTGTAATGTTGATTGAGCTGGCCCCAAAGCCCAGCCTTGGTGAGTGATGTAATCCTTCACCTCCAAGTTCAACCTGGAAAATTGCTTTCCGGGCTATTACTCTGGCATTTTTTATGTGCTTGAAATTCCAAAATAATGAAAATAAGGAAAAGAAATAGATATATATGTTAGAAATAAAAATAAAAAAAAATGAAAGGAAGACTTTTTAAAAAGAGGCAGAAGGAGAGAGTGAGAAAATGGACAAAAAAGCAATATTATGATTCTTGTTCTGACTCTTGTTTCCTAAGTAATTGCAAGAAACAAAAAAGGGCCAATTTCCCAGGTGAACACAGTACATGGACTTTATTAGTTTCTCAGGGGTTTAAACTGAGCTTGACATTTCACTGAACATTACACTCATACAATGGGTTGGGTAGTATATTTTTGAGCCAAAAGTTCTCAAACAAGGGCGTCTGACTCTGTGAAGCCAAATTCCTGTTTGGGCACCTAAAATTTCTGAACACCCACAGCTTTTTCTGATTTTGATTAGATTTGTTTTGCTCAGCACTTCTGAAAAATCCCTCCAATTTTATTTAGGTGCTTGTTGGCAAGGATGTCTACACTTCAAAGAAAGGGAAAAATAGAGAGAGGAAGAAAGTGGAAAATAAGCACTGTTCTTAACTTTGTTTGACTTATAGCCGAGGTTCAAATTTAAGTTTAGGATTCTTTATTGGACTAACCCAGAGCACTGTGAATTGCTTTGGCTCCACTACTTCTCTAAATGATGTTGGCTAACTGACTATGGTTGGCTTAATTTGACAGTCAAATTAAGAACTTTTCTAAAACTTTTTTTGCTGTAGATTTACTCTGTTGATTTCTACGTGTTACCTTCAGGGCCACAGCTGAAACACTTTGCACCAGGACCTGACTCATAGCACTCCAGCAGAAATATTGCCAGGAACCTGGAACTTTGTCCTCTCAAATCATACCTCCTTTGGGAACCCAAGGCAAATTTCCAGCACACTCTCCACACAGGACAGCAGGTAGCAAGCTGAGCCAGAAACCCCTTACAGAAGGGCTCATGCTCTGTCTTCCAGTGCCTGTACAAACAGCAACAGGCAACTAAATTCATCTAGTGGAGGTCTAAGAATTGTGTCCAAAACCAGCTGCACAGAAGAGGGGCCACATCAAGATAAAAAAAAACCAATAGGCCCTGCAGGGGGCGTCCCAAGGTGCAAAGCTGCTGGGACAGTTCATCACGGGTCATGAACGGGGAAAGATACCCTTTGTCCTCCCCGTTTCTATGCCTCCATTGCTCATATCTCCTGCCATTTTCACTCAATCCCTAGTCTCCTTTCAGGCACATTTCCATTGGTTTTGCCCAAGGAAGTACTGAGTAACAGTTGAGTCAGGTTCTGATGACTTGAATGTGTGATCTTATACATGATGCACTGAACAAATATTCTTCACTGAGTAATGGGTTTGAGAGCAGGAGCAGGAGAGAGGAAAACTCCAGCTGCAGGTGCACCCCTTTCCCCCAAAACCAAAGGCCTGGAGAACTTTTTAATCTCTCATAATATTTAGGTTAATTCTTTTCAAGGAGGAGGGGGAAATCTGAGCATCAGATTATGTAACTCTAAAAAATATGTTTCTACTTAAAAGCTAATCAACACCTCCCACATCAGACAGTAAAAGTGGTGCTGTTGAACAGGATTATTCCTGATCTCTGCTTTGTCTCAGCTGTGGATTAAAAACTGTAATGTTATCCTGCTTAATATTTTAACCGTATGGGCTGCAATTTCATGGGCAATTATATGACAAGGGAGGTGCTCAGCAAGCCAGTCACAACCCAAAAGATTGGTATTTCCCTAAAAGCTACACTGAAATCTTTGGCAGTGCTAATAGGGGTCTGTCTCATCACTTCTTTTCTTCTACAAAATTCCTTTTTTTTTTTTTTTTTTAATAATTTAATAATTTACACCTTTATTAAGCCACTTTTTTCACTGAATCAGGGAATAATAGAATGGGATTTGTTCCTGCAGAGTGGGTGCTTCATGCCAGTTGCACACAGTTGAATGTGAGAAACAATTCTCAGCATATTGAGATAACAACTACATCCCACCCCACAGCCCTAGCCAAAGTTCTCTATCTGAATTGGCTACAGCAGTGTGCTCTTTCCTGTTTGGTGTATCTTGCACTCACACAGCAACAAAGATGAATACTAAGGGAAAACTAGGGTCAGTGTTTATTTGGGTGTCAAGAAATACTCTTGTAAAGAGTGCATGGATGGGTTCTCTAAGCTCCTTACAGGTAATGTAATATAACGTGAGAGAACAGAATGCTGCAGTTGGAAGAGATGTGCAACAATCATCTGGTTCAACTGTCTGACCAATTCAGGGTAGTGATCAATATTTAGTAATTGTAGTTTCCATCCCAACTTTATAGAATGCTACAAAGCTGAAGTCTATCCCATGATGAAATTATTTCCAGGCTCATACTTCTCTCTTTCCATCAGCGGCATGCTCTGAACAACTCTGTTGTATTTTGTAAAGCTGTGTGTTTTTAGTGTCATTGCAAAACATTACTAAACCCTTCACTGAATTTTCTTTCTGACAAGGTAACTTGATTCCTTTTATCCAAACTTTCTCTGAAGGTGTAATGTTATACATTTCTTGACATATCTCACAGTGAAATGTTGCTTGCAGGCTTTGAAATTACTTGTAGCTCATGCTACTCATCATGGCATTTCACCTGTAATTGTATGCCTACTAGGTAGATGAAACTAGTTCTTAAAACATTTTGAAATTATTTACATGAAACCTGGAGTTATACAAGGACTCAAGACTGACTAAGTCTTCAGTCAGATAAAACTTACATACAAGCCAATATTAATTTGGATTGAAGAAAAAAATCCAAATCTGACTCAACAGTAAATTATTTTAATATCACTAGTACTACATTACTGCAGTTCATGCAGAATACAGTTCAAATTGCCATTCTTTCAGAAAGACTCAGAAGATTTGTATAAGCAAATAAATTAAAAGTCTTCATCCTAAATGGTAAATCTATTGGGCTATGGAACACTCCTCATTTGTATATATATATATTTATATGTATTTGTGAAATTGAAGATAAGAAGATTTTGAACTATTTTCTGGCATGTGTAAACTCATAAAGCGGTACAGATAAAGTAGCATATATGCTGACTGAGGGTTTGAGTTCCTAGGGATTCTTTGTGATCAAGGCCAAGAAAACTGAGCTGTACTGAAAAAAAGGGAAAATACAATGGTAGAGTGAGTGAAAAAGATCAATTTCACATGTATCAAAGCAGACAGCTAAACCAAGTCGTGGCCTTGGTAGTCCAAGCTGGCTCTTTTCGAAAGTCCAAATGGTTTAGAAATGTGATTGGCTTCCTCTGTAGTTTTTAATGTTGCTAAATAAATGTAAATACGGTTACATAAAGTATAATGCATGGTGTGATATATTTGAGCTCATAAATTCCACATGGCTACAGTAAGCTCTTTTGTTCCCCATAAAAAGCTAAGAGTCTATGGATCATCTTTGTTTCCTTATTGTTTTTCCGTGATGCAATGAAGCTGTGCTTCTCTGGGTGTGAAGACAAAATTCGGTGAGAACTCAAGTGAAAAGGATTTGCTCCTATGAAGGATGCACAACAGGATATTGCCCAAGTTTCTTCATAATATGTGTTTCACTGAGTGAGGTGTGGGGACATTCATGCCGTATTCACTAATCTCACCACCACAATTTTGGAGATGGGTGACCTGTTCTCTGGTACATGGCATGCAAGCAGTCCTATGGTTACTGCCCAGAGCTGGTCCCAAAGCCTTGTCTTCTCACTAGAAGTATCTAAGTGCTAGGTGGGAAATACTGATCAGCAAAACCAGAAGGAGACCTGCACAAAGAAGACTTATCCTATATGGCGGGCAGTTATTTTTCTGATGGCTGCAGAAAACTGAAGTCTAGGGAAAGGGAAAACATATTTTCTCTAATGGGTTAGAATTAGGACTTTCATTCCATGACTCAGGCTATTGAAAATAATTTCATGGACTTTTAGGGACTTTTTTACTACACATATGCTTTTTGCAAAGGAAGATTACCAAGAAAGGAAGGTTAAATCAAACTAAGCAACTCTATCCAGTCTTACCAGGAAGGGGAGATGATATCACAAGTAAGAAACCCTATTGTCATTTATATCAGAACTCAGGCATCTGTTCTGGTATAAACACATGTGGACATACGTTGTAGAAAGGTGCTGAAATCTTTGTTGGAATGGCTAAGTACCCTGCAAGCTGCAAATTGTACCAGCATCCAACCTTCTCCTCTTCAAATTTTTGGCAACCTGGGATCTGCAACAATTATCTGATAATTATAAGGAACTCACCACAAAAAGCTGTCTTGCAAACGCAGGCAGAATATGCTGATTTTTCAGTTTGCATAGATTTGCCTAGTGAGTCCCACGTAGATGGGTTTCATGCTGAACTGATGGCAGTGTAGCTTAGATGTATTTCTAGAACAGGCAGGAGTTAAAGGTAGACTCATTGCATAATACATACCAGTTTAAAGAACAAAGGAAAAAAATGAAGGTGGAGAGAATAGGTGAATTGTCTTTCAATATATGAAAAGTAGCTATAAAGAGGTTGTTGGTGACCTTGGTAAAGGATGAAGGGAAAATTTCCAATTTACAGCAAAGAAAATTTGGGTTAGAAATAAAGAACATAACTATAATGGGATCAAGAAATTTAGTAGTATATATAGTCTCTTTTTTTTTCTGTAGCTTTTTAAGGATTAACTGCAGTTGATATAGTATATTCTGCACATACATCTGCCTCATTGAAAGGTGATAAAATTTCATTTTCCTTGAGATCCCTTGCTGTTACACAAAGCTGCAGTCTGGTATTTTGCAGAAAATAAATAATTATATCTAACTATTTGGATATCTAAACTGGGGTCTTGATTTGGCCCCAAAAATGCCAGACAAAAAGCAGTAATTGTGAACATTAAGTCCAGGACAAAACCTCCCAGGAGTTTAGATTCATTCAGATATAGGACTTTGATTCCGCAGGTATTTTGGCTGGCTAGGAAATTAGGTCATTAACTATCATTATAATTTCAAAAGTTGTTTATGGAAGCTCCCTAGGTGCTTTCCAGGGATTCAGCAACTCCTGCACACTGCTGACATGCGAGGATGCAGTCTTCCCAAAGTCTGGGGAGGTCTAACTCTGTGGATTTGGCTATGCTTTGAGTAACAACTGTTCAAAAACATGAAAAACTGAGAATTTTTACATCCTCTCCATCCCTGTAACTGTCTAGATGAAGGACCCAGGACTCCACTCCCTATTCTCCACAAGCCCACAACATTTAAGGTTGCTGGAGTGTTGACCAGGAAGGAAGTAAAGCAGTGCCAAGACTCACCTCAACAGTAGATGCATCTCAGCAAAATTAGGGGAAAGAACTTGAGTTGGGTATTAAAATTTCAGATGTGAGAGCAAGCCTTGGTCTCAGGTAGAATTTGTCTTACCTTTTACACACTTCCCATAACTGCTCTTACCACATTAGGTAATTACCTGGTCCTTCTGTGTTTCAGCTAGTTGTGGGCAAGGCTGCCAAAACCTTGGAGGTTATCTTTGCTCAAGCATCCAAGTATTAAAAGGCTTAGTCAAAGCTTATCTCAGATTCTGGAGGCTTCTGCACTGACCTCTGCATCACCTTCCTGTGCAGGATCCAAAACCTTTTCTCTCCTCAGTCAAAGGCAACCATGGACTTCGAAGAATCCAGAAATGTCCTACCCTTAACCAAATATTTTCACAACATTGTTAACTGCAATAGCAGTACTATTACTAGAGATGGGCTTTACTCCTGCATCTGAGGACTGGGTTGAGCCTTCCTCTGATGGGGATCCTGATTTTTGATTTAAATGGATTACATAGTAGTGCCTCAACAACATTCACACTTATACATGAACCCTGCAAGAGTTCAGAACTGTTAATCTTTGGCTTGCTTCTGAACACTTCTGTTCCTGCCCCAGCCACCAAATCATACAGTCTTTTTTTTTTTTTTTACTGTCTCTATCTTCTTAGTTAACTGATAAAATAGTCAAAATGGAACTGTAAAAAACTTCCTGGCTTTAAATAATCTTTCATGTGAGAATGAGGCAGGCACTTATCTTCAGCTACGAACAGTTTTGGAATTGTTTAAAAAGAAAAATGAAGCTCCCCGAGGATAATGGGAAGTGAGCCAACATGAGCTGAGTTTAGGTGGGAAAAAGAGATAATCAGCAGGGTACCAGTAAAGAGAGGCACGTCCAAATTTGTTTCTGAGCCTTTAGTCCTGCACTCATTCCTGCTTGAAATTTGATATTGTAAAGTCCAAAAAATACAGAGCTGAAATTCCTCCTATCACTGCAAATATTTCCTGTTTTCGAACTGTCATAGATCCACTTTTCAGTATATCTCTCTTGTGTAGAGGCATGAAGCCATAGAAATCCACAGAAACTAGGCCAGATTCCTTAAAACATTCGAGTAATATAAGTCTGAAAGTACTGGAGAAGCAGTTAAAATCCTTGTGAGGGTGGGTTTATTTGGTTGGTTTCCTTTTTCTTCTTTTGTTTTTTTTTTCCCCTCCCTGGACTTCTGTTTCCTTTTCAATGTTGTCTTAAGCTTTCAGGTTCCCTTTCCTAACCATCTTCTTGGAAAATGGGCTGTCGTTTCTAGGCCATCTCCCCAATGATCAGTGGTTTAGAAATGTTTGTTTTTCAAATACCTTAATTGTATGGTCTACCCAGCAGCGATCAGCACCAAAAATTATATTTCAGAGCTAAACACAACCACATGGAGAGAGAACAGCCAGCCATTTGAAAAAGCCTAAAAACTCCTTCTGAACTCCCCATGTGGTTTGGTTGATCACTGGTTAATTTCATAATGATTTCTGCTTCAGATGGGTGAAAATAATCTGGGGTTATATTTATCTATCAGAAGAAAGAACCAGACCTTCAAAGACGACTCAAGACATATCAATATCAGACAGGCTGTGGAGCTGGTAGAAATGCAGCTACTCCTTGCTTCAGGAAAACATAAAATCCTTTTCATAGGCAAAGTTTTTCTTTGTAGCACACTCATATTAGCACTCACTCATCCTATTTGAAGACAGACTCCTTGCACCTTGCCATTGCCTTCAGTTGAGTTGAATTGCGTTTTAATTCAGAGAGAAATGGAACAGAATAAAGTATCATAGAAGATATTAATTATATTGAGGAAAAATATCATGTGCCACTTACTGTATTCACACAGACTTTATATTGAAATATATACACCCTGGACAGTGCCAGATTCATCCTCAGGAATCCTTTTACTATCACAGATAAGTTTGTTCTTTTCTCTTGAAGCTCTTTTGAAGTACAATTTATGTCCCACTTCACTCAAGTGGAGTCCTACTTCATTGTCAAATTTCCTGTAAAGTCCTTTGACGATTCAACAAGATGATGGAGGACAGGTGGTTGAAGTGCTCCTCCAGTGGTCCAAAATTGTCCATATTCTCTGTGGTTGAGAGTGGGACACATCTTATAGACGACAGCGCTGACAGTAGGAAATTACCTTCACGATCTGATACCAGTCCCTTCTGCTCTGGACAGTCAAAGGTTATTTGCTCATTGTTGCAGTCTGGAAGGGAGAGAAGCTTCAGTGACCAATATCTTAATGAGGAGTCAAAAAAACCTCACTCTGTGGAAACAGATGCATCAAGAGGAAGTCAGGAGAGGGGATGAAGGGCAAGAAAAGTCGCTGGGATTACAAGTCTTTGCATGTATTTGGAGAGGAGCATCATCTGCATCCCCATTGACCATCAAAACAGGATAATTCCATGTCCTGAACTTGAAGGAGTCAGCTCCTGAAAGCTCCCTGGGCTGAACCTCAAAGTGGGCCTGTTGTGAAAAGCTTTCAAAACTGTATTTTTTCCATAACTTGCTGGGATTAAAATGAGTTGGTGTAGTTGAATGAACAGGCCAAAGAATTAAATTACAACTGCAGAGCAGTTTAAAGACAAATAATTGTTTTAATTTCCCCTGTCTGTAGAAGGGAAGCCATGTCCAATAAGCACTGGAGGAGGAATGTGGGCTTTACAGATTTGATTATCTTTCTCTGCTTAGGAGGAACAGAGAATTTTTTTAGTACTCCTGTTTCTGTTCAGGCCAGTAAGATGTCTAGAAAAGCACAGGGCATTGTTCTGAGCAACTTTACACTGGTTTGATTGCCCTACTGCATCCCTGCTGGTATCTATGACACCTGGTGCAAGCAAGACCTAATTCAGACAGTTGACTTCTCACGTGTTGCCTGAGAGAAGATAGGTACTTATACTTCAAAAAAACAAACAAACAAAAAAAAATCAACTGCTATGAAGTTGCCTCAAGCAGGAGCCCTATTTAAGGCTCACATTTAAAGGAACAAG
This sequence comes from Anomalospiza imberbis, assembly GCF_031753505.1. NCBI lineage: Eukaryota > Metazoa > Chordata > Aves > Passeriformes > Viduidae > Anomalospiza > Anomalospiza imberbis. The sequence continues at coordinate 15,108,470 of NC_089687.1, forward strand.
TGAGCTACTGTAGAAGTAAAATAGGCCCCCAGATACAAAGCCAACACCCCGTAGAGTTTCTTACCAGAAAGTGACCCTCGGGAGTCTTTGCAGCTGTTGGACATTTTCTGATACCCTCACTTCAAAAGCAGCTCTTGCCTGAACAGCAGCAGCCCATGTGACTGAGGAAGGAAAGTCTGGTACCTCTTCATGGACATGTTTGACTGAGAAGAGGGGTTGGGAAGATGGAAATAGGTGAGTAGAGGCATAGAGGAGAGGGGACTCAACCCCCTCCCACACAAACTCCATGAGCCTCACTGATTATATGTAAAGAGCAGGCTGTGGAGTGAAGGGATCGGACTAATCAGAAAAGGATGTGGAAGAGAGCAGGGTGAGGCTGATTTTATTTCTCACTGAAGGATTAGAGTAACACAAGCCAGATTAAGTACACTTGATAGGTGGTAACATCCACAAGACAGAGAAGGAAAGAAGGAAAAGAATATGTTGGCCAATGATACATCAGTCATTTTGAGACTTAAGGAAATTACTGGCATGCTTCCTAGATGTCAAAGACCACTACATTTTGTCTGCTTCTTCTTTTATTGGGCCATCAATGTCCTTGTTTCCATTTTTTGACAAAATTTCATTGTTTTTTATGCCTCCATATGACATTAAGTGTAGAGGAATATAATAGCTTCTTCCCTGGCTGCTGCAAATTACTGAATGAGAGAGAAAGTCTGCAGTCCAATGGAGAGATAGTATTCTTAATTAAGACTCTGCTGAGAGAAGTAGTTGAAATAGGCTGGTGCACTGCTCCTATGCAGCAAGGCTCACACAGGCCTCAAAAGTTTTGACACATACAACTAGAGAATAACAAACCTTTTCTGTTCCATCACCAAACAAAATATTGCTGAAGAAAAACCCACTTTATTTTGTACTGAGATGTTGTTTTTGAGAAAAAAAAAACCCACAAAAAAATTCTGGTCAAAAGAAAATGGTCAGGCTTAATTTTGAAGTAATTCAACGCTTTTAAACTCTTCTGTGAAACTTCTATCTTTTAAAATATCAACTTTAATATAAAATATAATTTCACAGCAAAAAATAAAATATATTTATTTGATAATATCAAACTAAAATTTTTCATTAATATAAATAATATTCCCACTTCCTGAAGCTATTGCCTAAAGGAAAACCAAATTTACATATATTTTACATTGTCCCTGCAAACTTTAAGCCTCAATGAAATGCTTTCTGCACTGTAATTTACATCATTCTGCTGAAGAAAGCAAGAGCAGTGGCACTGGATACAAAGCTCATCCCTGTATAAGAGTCATAACTCTACTTCTAATTAACACTCCTTCCTGTACTAACATCTATTGAATTGTTTCTTTCATTAAAATGTTCATAAATTAGAGTGACTTTAAGATTCCTTTCCAGCCTACTTCTCTCCCCAAATTCAGGATCAATTCCAGCTGTTTTACCCCTACAGATGTTTCTCTAATTTGTTCTTAAAGACCTCCAGTAATCCTCCCAGGGGAACAACACCCCAGGCAATGCACTGGAGTGATTCACTGCCTTCTGCTTAGAAAGCTTTTTACCCTCATTCCTGTCTGGGATGCTCTCTTGTCATTTAAGCCATGACTTTGGCTTGCCATAAGCATGAAGAAACAGAGCACCTGTTTCCTTTCTGCAGCATTTTTTTACACACCTACGGTCTAGGATAAACAACACCTCCTTTTCTAGACCTCTGACCTTATCACTCACCTCTCAATTTCCTCCAGTTCATTTGCATCTTGTTTGGCATCAGAGGTCTAAAGTTGCCCTCAGGTCTTTAGAAGAGCCTCCAACTAGGGCTTTATCAACGTTGAACTCCAGGAAAGGATTACTGCACGTATTTTGCAGGCGACACTTGTGTTTATACATCCCCCACATTGTTTGTCTTTTTTGCAATATTACGACACTGTTGACTCATGTTCAGATCATGTTTTAGTGCAGTCCAAGATCCTCACTACCCATGGAGCACTATTCATCCCGTATCTGGGAAAATTAGAGCTGCTGCCTAAGGAATGAGTATTTATAATCAGTCCTACTGAAAATCACCTTATTCTTTTCAGATTATTTCTCCGATTTGATACAGTCATACTAAATACATGTTCTCCTGCCTTCTAGCATCTCCAGATACTCTCAGGTTGGTGTCATATGCAAATTTAATACCAAAAGTCCATTATTCAGTCATTAATGAAAATATTGAATAGCACAGGAAACAGGAACAAATCCCTGTAGAACTTTATTCCGATTTCCATCCATTTTGTTAGTGAAAAATTGATTGAATGCAATTTTCCCACATGTTCAATCACTTGCCCACTATGACCTTTTCAGAGCCACCACTTTTCAGAAAACACTCCTCTTTATTGAGGATAGCTCCAAACCTATTTGTTTGTTCCCACGTATGTACTTCATTTAAATACTCTTGGTTTATCAAGCATCTCGATCTTTCTAATCAATGTCTCACTTCACTTAAGAGAGAGAAAAATATTGGTTACAGTAACTCATGAGAGGCTAAAATACTCTTTTTTTCCTCAATCAAGTTTAAATTAGGCTAAGATTCAGATTTTTTAACTCTTTTCCATTGCTTCCTTGCACAGCAGGAAAGTTTGTGTGTAGGAGGATTGTTCTGAGCTTATAAAAAATAAAAATAAAAATCTAAGTGAATACTCCTGCTAGTTCTTGCTGTTTTATTTGATCAAGCTATTGGATAACACTGGGAAAATATTTTATTTCCTCATCTCCTCATCTAACTTCTCCAGAAAACCCTCATTTGTAAAAGTGCCCTAATTCACAACTTTTTTTTTTTTGTACAGCAGTTTAATCAGCTCCAATTTAGTGCAGAATTTATGGGAATGAGACAAAGCAACTTGCTTTTGAAATGAGGATATTGGGAAAGACAAAATCCTTTAAAGTCTGTTATCTTTTTACCATGGAATTTACTAACACAATTAGTGATCTCATCAGAGAATGAAATTGTATTGGTTCTACTTGGCTTATTGCTATTAAATCATATTAACTGACAGTAAGTGCAATTGTTCTCTAATTTTTAATTATTTGACTCCTGTTTTTGTGGTTTGGGCTTTTTTTCTTTCAGTTTTTATTTTTGCCTAAGACTGGTGTCAAGCTAACTGGCTTACTATTTGTTGGGTCATCTTTCTTGGCCTTTTGCACATTGGCACAAAATTAGCTTCTATAATCTACTGGAATTTACTGGGTAGGCCGAGATTTATTCAAAACTAAAATAAGTTGGCTAGAGAGATCTTCAGACAACCTTTTTAGGACACTTGGGTGCAAGTTATCCAGGCCTACTGATTTCAAAATGTTTATCTCTTACTGAAGTTGTTTAAAACCATACTTGGTTAGTAATGGACTGGGATCTGAGTTCGCTATTCGTGTGTTGTAAGAACGCAACATCCCATTTCTTTCTAAATGTAGAAACATTTATTAAAAAATGTTTGATTTTTCCACATTGTTGATTGCAAGAATTTTACTACTCTATCCATGGACCTCTATCACGGTGATGAATCAGATATGATGTTGTGAAATCTCTGCAGTTCTCAATGCACAGGAAAAGAAGAAAAAATGTTTGCTGCTTTGGTCAATAAGCATAATTTATGTGTACTTGATCCCATTCTCTTATCTCCATTGCCACTTGTTCTTTCTTAAATGGAGAGAGCTGCTGGATCCACACAGTGTAAACATGCCACCTGCCTAAAAGGGACTTTTTCTGCTCAGCCAAGATGCAATAACAGAGAGCAATGTGATGCTACTGCTCTCTGCAAGTGCCTTCTATAAGGCACATGATCACACATGATCAGTCATACCCAAGATCCAGATAATTTCTGGATATAGTCGTTTCTGTAGGGACCAAATTTCTTCTCTCTTCTGCCAACTTGACCTCATAAAGACATGCAACTCCCTTCCATCTTTCAACAACCAAACTGCTGGGACAAATGTTTTTGTGGACGGATGTCTCTTGCCATGTTGCAAGATACAGATCAAAGCAAATCTTCTCACAGAGACTGTTCTATGTTTATTTGTGTTTTCCTCTCTAACCATTATAATCCAAACCAAAAACCTTAGAAAAAAAAAGGAGAATATGCTGAGGAAAACCAAAAAGTTGAGACACTAAGCTGGCTTCTATGTGTTGAGGGCCTTGGAAAAATTTGATGGTGTAACAATTCAGTGATGGAGACTAAATAAAATAATGTAACCAGATTAAAAAGTGATCTGCTGATAAATTTGCACAGTCAGACCAGCTCATGTAAAATCAGTAGCATGTGTCCATGTCCACAGCAAACATGAAGAAGGTGTGTGTAACCCTTTGGTCAACCCATACAAGGAAAAGTGCATGCCCAGAACAGCATGTCCAGAACTGATTTTACACATTCCTTAGTCTTGGGAGATGCTTTACGACCAGTTCCTGTCACCCAAAATACAAACCATTCTTCAACCTTTACAAAGCTACACTAGATCATAAGTCTTTCTAGGGGTCTTGTATTCCTCTGTGTCTTGCATAGCCATATCTTCTAGTATGCTCAGGGTATTCCTCTGTCTCAGGAGCAACTCCAGGTGCTTTTTTAGGGCAAACTGCCAGGTGTTTTGTGCTACCTGGGTCCTACAGACAGGGCTGGAGGTTTCGTCCAAGAACTGTTATTCTCCATGGGGAAAGGAGGAGGTCTCTCTGGGTTTGGACTTCACATTAAAGCCGCTGCTGAAGGCTCACCTGGCATTGTTCAGTCAGACACTGTGTTTCTGCAGGTGCAGAGTGGTGAGCCCTGAAGGGTGGAAGGATAAAGGGCAATGGCTTGAAGCAGGGAAGTTGCTGCTTCACAGGGATGAAAGAGTTAAACTAAGCAAATTCCCACGGGGAGGAGGGAAAGAAAAAGGAAGCTGCATGCAGTGAAAGTTTCTCTTGGTGTTTTATACATGAATAATGGTTCCCCCAGGGGTTAGCTCCTGGGTTCAGAGAAGGATGTTATCTTGTCTAGACATACGATCTGAACATCCCCAAAGAACTGGCGCCTGAATCTCACAGGAGTCACCCCGCTGACTCCCATGGGATGCATCCAAAAGATTCTATTTCAGAAGCACCTGCAGGTAGATGAGAGGAGAAAGGGGAGATGGGAATAAGAATTTATTTTATTTTCTGTTGGTGTTGTTGCTTTTTAAAGTAAGTAATATCTGAACTCCTGGCTCCCTGCATGCAGGAGCTGTGAAGCTGTAGTGGCCTCACAGGTGACTAATAAAAGGAAACATAAAAGAAACCAGATGCCTTTTAGGTAGCCTGGTGCCAGCTTCATATGTGATCAGTTCCTGTTTTAGGTGAGATTGTGACAATGGAAAGAGTCCCTGGTGCAGTGGGGATCACAGGGTCCAAGAACTTTACCACTGGCCTTGACTTTGTTTTGCCACTAGCATTCTATATCTGTCCAGAGGACAATTACTCTGGTTGTGGTGGATATTCAGTCCTCCGTTGTCACACCACCTTCAAATAATTTTTTACAAATATTTGCAAAAGGCTCATTTGATACTTGAAGTAGAATTCTGATGAAATCAGCTAGGACCATGAAAGGCATATCTTTTTACACCATGTTTCACCTCAAAAATTGCACATAGGTAAAATCCTTTAAAACTATGAGAAAAAATCTGCAGAAGACAAAAGGCTAAACAAAGGTAAGGAGTCTTCAGTCATGGAGCACCAGACACAAGTCATTAGTGCTTTGCTGAATAGAAGGAAATCTCATTGTTTAGGTTTAGTGTATCCTGTGACTTCATAGATCAGAGCTTGATGCTCTGTGGTCTTCACATGACTCATATAGACAATTGCTCTCTCATTTTTTCCCTTGCTTTGCCTCAGTTTCCTAAACTGGACGTGATAACACTTCCTTGGCTTTTTCATGCTTTGTTGCCAGATACACAGGCTATCAAAAAAGACTAACAAAAAAGACCAAAGTATTTTTTCTAAAAGAAAAACAAGTCAGACAAATTCTCTATGTTCAGCCAATGGAACCACATCAGAAAAGTCAAAAAGGACCTTTTGATACTGGGGTCAGAATAAAGTTCCAGTTTATGTGACAGAATGATGGAATATGGATATAAAAAAGCAAGAAACTCAAGTGAAAAGCATGGTACAACAGAGTTAGAATCCAGTGAATAAATCTTAGTAGTACAGAACCAAAGAGGATACTAAAGAGATGTTAGCTGAGTAAGAACCTGAAGAATAATGCTTTAAGATATGGTGGGAAAATGGCATAATGCTTAGAGGGTTCAGGATGTCTCAATCCCTCTGAAATTAATACAGCTTTGTTACCTAAATATATCTCAAAAAATCTGGGTCATCAAGTGTGTGATTTCTGCATCCCCCTACTAAAGCGGACATTTTATGAACCAGGCACTCTTGCTGCAACAACTCCTTTTAGCAAAAAAGAGCAACTGAAAAGTCTGTGATTGTAACTCATCATCCCCAATGTCTTTCCACAACAATGACTAAAAAAAACCATCTGCATGCACATGGCCTGGTCTTTGTTACACAGATCTTCCTACCAGTGATGCTGTGAAATGAATTAGTGAGCTGAGCACAGTTCTCACTGAGCAGGTGTCCACATCAGAAGAAGCACCATTATGATAAAATGACCTTAAGGGCAGCTAGAAAGTAACCTGACAAAGGAATTTTCTCATTTTTTTTTTCTTTTTGTCCTTTTGTTTCTCTTTTGATAGTGAAAACAGGCTTAAATTTTTCACCTCTAAGCTCATGGCAAGTTCAAGTCTGACCTTCCACGATTTTCTCTTATTTTAGGTAACTCCACATTGTTCATCCTCCATAAAAAATACAGAAACTATAGTTTTTTAGCAGTGTTTTCTCCATTGGATTAAACCCAACAGTATTTAAACATTCCTGTCAACTCTCCTTTTAGTCTTCTTAGTGATCAAAGCAGCTCTTTGGGGAGAAGGGCATTCATAAAGCTGATCTGCTGGAAACATTCTGTATAGACTCCTGAACCAACATAAGGGTTATGTTCTGCTTTACAGTATATATTTTTTTTCTTGTATCTATAATATGTATAATCTCCTACATAACCCTGCATTTATATTTGTGACTCCGTACCACTTATCCCTAACTCTGTTGACTTTTCTTATTTTTCCTTTTTTTCCTTTTATTCTCTTATTTTCTTTTTTTAATTTTCTTTTTCTTTTCTTCTTTTTTCTTTCTCTTCTTATCTTTTTCTTCTTACAGTTGTAGGCTTCCTTTAAAGACATTGTTTTCAGTAACAGAAGTACAGCAATTTTCCCCATTCTTACATCTTACACCTTCATAAGGCATATTCATGAAGCTCAGATCTTTGTGTTTGAAAAATACAGACACAAAAGCAACTAGTGAGTCTACAGCTTGTGTATTACAGATCATTCGTGCTCTATCTGCCATTCTCCTGGTTAGCACAACAGGTCCCAGATGAGAAACACAGCTACAACTTCTTCTTCTACTTCCTCTAGTTTCTAATCACTTGTTTGTGTGTTATGAATGTATTTTTCTTTTCTAATAATGTGGCTGGGGAGAAATCTCTGATAGCAGAGAAGAATATGCAAATAATCAATGACTTCCAGAACTGCAGAAAAATATAGAAGTGGTTTTGGTGAGAAAAAGCCCAAGCAAACCCAAACCAAATATTGCCATTTATTTGTTTTTCAGGAAATATCTCTGTTTAGGTCTTTTATTTTTCTCCTCACTTCTTTGCTTGATCAAGCAAAACATTGCATTGCAAGAATATTCCAACCCTACCATGACATTTGGAGATTTTGCAGCACAAATGCAGATAGGATTTAAGTAAGGGGAAAATTCACTGTGATGAGGCTATTTTGCAGGAGTGGGTTTTCTTAATCTGTTTATGGTTTACATATGCAATCCCTGGAGAAGCTGTTCATGAAACCCATGGCCCCTGTCTAACTTTGGAATCTGCAAAAATATTGAATTTTCTGTCTTTGTTCCAAGAGGGATTATTACTGAATGGCTATTTTACTTCTTCATTGCAGGATTGGTTTCTAAATTTGCCAATTAGTGTTTGCCAATTAGTGTTGTCATATAGTCCACAAAACCTTAAAGCTTAGTTGCTTAGTCAGAAAATAAATGTCTTTGTATTTTGCAAAGACATCTTCCCATATCTTTTATCCTTTTTAGGTTCTCTGGGTGATGGTTCACATTTTAACTCTGTAAAAGGTCAAAATCTGGGCTGGATCAATTTATTTACTGAAAAAAATAAAAACAGCCACAGCAAATATGTCTCCCTGGTGAGAACAGAAATGCCTTGGAGGTCATGTTCAAAGAGATTTATTAGAAGACAGTGTAAGTGTCCAGGTTGTTGTGCCAGCCCAGCCCTGCCCGTACATTATCACACACATCAGCCCCTGTGTGATCCAAGCCCTGTCTCTGATCCAAGCCTATGGGACTCTGTGAATTCACCTCATCATAGTTTAGAAGTACGCTGGGGAAAATTATCCACTGGAGTTTATGAAAGGAGATTATCTCCACAGTCAACCCCAGTCCCAGGGGAGATTTTTTTTTTTTTGGCTGTGTGCAACTCATGCTGGGAAGGAGAGGCTGGGCAGGTATCAAGTTAAACTAGTAGGATACAGGATCGAAACAAAAAAAGAGGTGGCTTCTCTCACAACAGCTAACTTAGCTGTGCCCTGACTCAGGACACCACATTCATCAAGTGATTGGATCAGTTCGTGAGGGAGAAATCAATGGAAAGACATTACATACAAAGTAATCCATGTGACTTGAAACTGCAACAGAGGAAAGACTACTACAGGATTGCCTTCTGTCATGCTTTTCTCCAGACATGCACTGGCACCTGGTATCAGGGAAGGGTTTGTCTGGATGGGGACAGTTGTGACAATAATTGTTCTTATTGTACGCAGCTTATTCCCTTGAGAGAGAGATCAAAACACCAACAGCAGCAATCCTAATCCTCCAAGGCAGAAATCCTCCACTAGTTTATAAAGTAGGTAAAGATCAAAGTGGAAAAGGTTGTAGCATCCTTGTAGCAGTTCAGTTTCATTGTAAGGCACAGGAGAAAAGCTCATTTTTTCACATAGACCATTGTCCTCAGGAGGGTGGACTTCTGTCCAGGAGAAAGATTGAAAGTATCAAAGTACTACAAGTGAGCATGTCTCATAAATGGTTGTCAGTAGATTCTGTCTACCATCAACTTTCTTTTCTTCAAATGACCCTTGAAGCAATCTCTGCAAAGGCATAAAACAAGGAGCATCCTAGTTAAGCATAAAATTAAAATTTATATTAAAATTAATCTTCAACGAATGAGGCAAGACAGAGCAGTCCTTGTTTTTCATGTTTTGCCAGAGCTGCACTAGCTTTCAAGCCTCACCACTGACTATCCCATCTTCCAAATCTTCTTCCCTAAACATTGCAAGAGACACTGTCACAAAGCACAGAACCAGTCACAATATTGACCAGCCACGATCTTCACTGCTGGTTTGTTCAAACAGAAAAATCGAGCTATAGCTGGAAAAGAATTCAAACCTATGGGGCCTTTAGCAAAGTTTTACTCCAAAGCTGTAATATCTCCAGTGAGCCAGGAAGTTTCAGTTTAGCAATCTGGTTCAGGCCCCTTACTAAAACAAGCACAAACCTGGGAAATTCAAACCTTGATTGAAACCTAAAGGTGATCTTTATTCTATTTTTCTTTGGTTGTTTTTTTTTTTTTTCCTCCAATGGGGGCTGAATTTGGGTACCCTAGCTCTAAATTAGCCTGCAGCTTCCTTTGCCTTGGCAGACAGTTTGTCCTTTCCAAGATAGGCTGGACATTTGCTCTCCCAGGGAAGGACGGGAGTGTTGGGTCACTGCAACTATTGCATGGCAGAGATGTGTTGCTCAGTGTGCTGGGGAGGGATGGAATATCTCATTGAGAAGGAAATAAAGGCACCAGATTTGATATAAAAGCGGGGAGGGGCCTTCCCACTGGGAAAAAAAAAAAAAAAAAGAGAAAAATTTTAAAAATTAGAGGAAAAGAGATAATTAATATTTAAACAGTGTACTTGGCAGGTATTTCCCTGCATCCCCCTCCACAGCTAATCTGTGTGTGTGAATAAGTTCTTTTTTCTCCCTTGGGCCTGATGTGTCTTTTGCTGAATTCTGCACTGAAGTTTGAATATGAGATGGGCCCAAGCCCAACCCCACCACCCCTGAGCTTTGGATACAGATTCTGCTCTTGTGGCTCAGACCCCATCTCTCACTATAATCCTGAGCTAATGATTTCACCATCTACTGTCATCATGCCTGTGCCTGGAGCTCCCTCTCTCTCTCAGCGTGCCAGACACACATACTCCTCCTTGTCACAGCCCTCTGGCCATAAAGCCCACACAGGCAAAGGAGTGACACTACCATCATTGTCACCTACACCCCTACCCTGTGCTGGGGCTGGAAGGGACGGGGGGTTGCATTGCACTGGACCAACAAATTGAACCAGCATCTCTGGAGGCTGGAAGATCGCACCAGCTCTCCGCGGTACAGGGTCGCCACTTGTCGAGCTCCCTGCCTGCCTGCAGCTACAAGGAGGGGCAGGATTAGGACACGGAGGGTGTGAGCAGGGCTTCGATGTGCCCCAGGATCTCAGATTACTTTAGCGTCTCCTGGTGGATATTGCTAGCCAGTATAATTTAAACCTGAATTCGGGCAGGAAAAGGCACCAGGGAAGGGATTAAAGGTTATGCTACTGTCTATTGGAACATATAACGTGTTTCCCACATAGGGCTGAAAGTCAAACTTAAATGCAAAATATGTGCTGTCCTTCTGTATCAGAATCATGTTTTTTATGGTACATATGCCACACCACTACTGCTCTTTGGAGCTGAGAAATTAGACCCCAGCTGAAAATTGGAACTTTTCTAATAATAGAGACAGTCACATCAAAGAAAATTATCACAATTATATCATTTTGTTACAGTAGGTCTGGGAGAGGTACAAGGTCTTGAGGTGGGGAAATAGAGGCAGAGTAAAGGACTGACTCTCCAGCTCCTCACAGCTTGTACAGGCACTTGTAGAAGCTGAGCAGCAGGTGATAAGAGCTGTTCAAGGTTTTTCTCTTCAATCCAAAGCAGATAGAGGATGATGCCCTCACTTTGATACTGACAAGGCATCACAGTGCTGGGGAAAACCATGGAGACCACAGCTCTCTGACCACCTTGTGCCTGTTTTTGGGGCCATTGGTGGAAGAGATGAAGAAGACACATAAATGTCTTCCCAGAGGATGGACTTGAGCTTGTGAGGAACAAGGGGCTTTCATCCTTCTAATCTTTGTCACTTCAAGCTTTGCTGGTCTAATTCTGCTCTTTACTGTTATCCCCATGGAAAGGTCTGTTTCCTGCTCAGCCTTGAATCTGATGTCATGAATTCTTTTGTCAAGAAGCTCCACAAACTGTCAAAAGAGAATGAAAGGGGCTCTTCTGTTCATGTCATTGCCTGATCTTACTTTTCTCTGAATTTTGTGCAAACTGCCTATGCAGGAGTCTCTGGTCCTGTGAGGACTAAATCTCCAACACTCAGTGCACCAAATACTGTAGGAAGGATGTTTTTTGCCGACAAATGATGAGCTGAGTAACCTCCTGGGAAACTAGGCCACATCAAGCTGTATTTACAGAAGTGGGCATGGAGTTGAACTGCGATATCATGGTGCCTTACAGTAAACCAGTGACTACAGTAAACTACACAACAGCCAAGCAAGAGATGCCCACAGAAATTTCTCCTCTTTGCTCGTGATAAACACAGGGCTGCATGTAAAACATCAGATCTTGCAGAGTTCATAAGACCCATCATCTCAACTTCCTTTTCAGTATAAGAAGGCAGAAGGGTCTCCAGAGGCACCCCTCTACTATGCTGCATTAAAAATCCTTCATGTGGAGACTTCTCCAGTAGCTGGATTTTCTGAAAATCATTGTTCAGTGCTAGGACACCTGTTCAGCTCCTCTCTGGGCCAGAGTGAATCAAATTTCTCATAACTGAAACACATATGAACTGGAATTACAGCCTGGTTCTGAGAGTACATGTATTCATTATCTCAGCCACCCCTAGGCTGTCAGGCCAAGGAAGATTATTTCTCTAGGTTTTTGCCTGGAACATGAAGACAGATCCCATTGTTTTGTTCTGCAGATAAAATTGGCCAAATCTTCAGGATCTGGGGTAAGATCCACCAGACCAGATATGCTGTGCCTGACAAAAATATGCTCAGAGGTCTGGACTGTCATTCTGTGCATGTTTTGCCCCCAAGGGCAATCCCTCCACAAACATTCCCCAGGTACAAAGTGAGCTGCTTTCAGATGCTAGAACAACTCTAGGGGTAGGCAGCACTGCCATGAATTTCTTGCTGACATTTGGAAACCAGAGAACAGGAAAACCCTCCAGGAATCTCACCAGTCTCATGAGTTCTAGAGGCTTAACTGAAATCCTACATTAGCTTTATCTAAGTCTGGACTGAGATCCTATTAAAATGCAGGGGAAGGAGGTGTTGAGAACCAGGGAACTGTTCTAAAAACTCTGTAAATAATACCTAGCTTATTAAATCAGAAAATACAGCCGAAAAGGGGACCTACAGAAACTGCTTATTCTAATTCCAGTTTTGCAATTCTGCTCTGAGTAATGTATATACACAGAGTTTTACACATATATATTTACTTGTGTGATACTTATTTGCTTATTCATATAGCTGGATGGACAGTGATCCTGCAGTGCCTTTGGTAGCAATTCAACAGGCTACCAGCATCAAATATCTTCCTAAATCTGCTCTTCCAATAGAAGAGGTTTCAGAGACTGCCTTGCCTAATGCACACATGTTTGCATCTGTTTCTCACGCTTTTCCATTCATTTCTGTCTTTGTTAAGGAGGTGGTAGAAAGACAGTAAAAGAAATAAAATAAAAATAAATGTAGAAACCCTTTCAAAAATAGTGCCAAAGATTTTGATTTGTCTTCATGTGCATTTTAGAAAGGGAAATTAAAAATTGCTGATGTTTTGGAAAAGGTCAGTGATAAAAAATAAATCCTGCAGATCCCATCACCTGCTGATTTCTGCCTCCTCCATGAAAAGGAAAAGGGAAAGGTAGAGGGATTGCAAATCAGCTCTCCAACATTGTTAAGAATGTTAATAATAATAATCATAATATTTTCCAGCTCTTACACAGTGTGCTGTGTCAGCATATCTTTCAACAATCTTGCAAAGGAGATTTCAAATGATTTCATTTATTTTCCAGAGGAGGAAACAGCTTGGCACAATATCACCAGCCTGGTGGGAGAGATAGGAATAAAATGACAGTTTTTGAAGGCTGAGCTACCCAGGACAGCACAATGTCATATTAGCCATCTCTAGCCCTGAATTATTATAGGAAAATTACTGAAAATGAGGAAAGATTAATGGGCAAAAAGCATTCTTATAGCTATAAGTGGTTTAACAGTTTGTGGGGAAAGGTTGAAAGTTGATAAGACACATAATGGCAGGGGCATCGCTATCACAGAAAAGTAATGCAACTGCCCCTTCTTTCTTTTATCCCTTGTCCAAAAATATACTCTTTTCATGACAGCTGTAACATTATCCTGTAACACGTCCTTTCCTCATATTTTAAAATCAAGTGCTTGTGCAAACCAACACCAAATGGGGCAGTTCCTTATGAAGAATCTCAATGTCTGCAGAAAGTATATCCGTATGAGGAAGCAGTTCAACAAAGGGTAACCAGAACAGTTTGTACTTGTTTTAATACCCACTCCTATAGAGGAATGCTTTGTGACACACAGTCAGTGATCTAGATTTTCAGAAGAAAGTTTAGAAGAAGTGGTGATTTCATTAATGTGGATGTATGTTTAAAAGAGGCATATAAAAGGGAAGAGGCTAAAGATGTATTGACAATTGCAAAGACCTGCTCAGTTCTAAATCTAGAGATGTCCATTGCTGCTAGGGAAAAAAAAATTGAAGACAGATTCTCCTGGCAATTTCAATCCTTTGCTTTTTTTGAGGAGACTGCCCACATTGCCAGAGCACTTCTGCTACCATCTGGATGTGAAATTGGCCTTGGTTCAATCATAAAACATCTATGTTATGCTACCACATGCCTGGCAAATAGATGTCTGATTCAAATGAAAGCAGAGCTGAAATATTACCTTAGTCATACCTGTAAAATGAAGTTGTAGATTGCTATATAAATCTATTATTAACCACTAATCTGTTTGGGTGACAACAATCCTGGCTGTGGTTAAAGTGGCTCTCTGTTACCAGATAAACTGCTTCTGTGCCATGTTACTAATGAAACCTAGTGATCAGGGATTTCAATTCCACAAATACAGTGTTGACAAATGCAAAGCAAGGCACATGAGGGTGGGACCTTTAGTACTGGATAAGTTTAAATCACACAGATGCCATGGGAAGACTGTTAAGAGGAGGATCATGCTTATATCTGTCTTGTTTTCTATACTTCTCCTCCAGATACGCCCTACGTCCCTTTCCCAGAGGTGAGGCACTGGGCTGGACTGTGATTTAATTTTATATGACTGTTGCTCTGTGTTGTGTTCAATGTATGCTGTTGGTTCCAGGTGGCACCTTGGCAAGAACCCAAGACCTGTGCCAAAATTATGTCAGTGCAAAAATATTAATGCACATGACCCACGTTATTTGCTGTCTCTCCAGGAAGAGAAGCCAGTGGGGTTTTCTTAAGTTCATCAGCAAAGGGTGCTTACAATTAGTTAACTTTATCTTTTTGTCAGAAAACACAATTGTTGATGACATTTCAGAGACCTCTTGGCAGGAGTTAAACTTGGTATCCAAGTGGAAGATTGCTTTAGAAGAAGGGATCATATAATTAACATGGCAGCCACTCAGCAGTGCCCACGGTATGGAAATGCTTTCAATTAGAACTCCCTTTTGCTTGCAGCTTACTGTAGCATCAACTTCTGGCTTGATGTTTCCTATCCATTATCTGTTCTGGAAGGTACCCACTAGTGGAAAATATGTAGATAAATCATTTTGCCAGGTTCAAATCTTTCAATGAAATTATATCAAATTTATCCTAATTTTAAATGTCTCACACTGCTTTTACTTCTAACCTATGCAATTGTAAATGTTCTTTAATCATATAGTTAGCCTGAATTTAGTGTGGCTGTAGCTTTGTTATTTGTACTTGAAGTTATGTTTGAAATGGTCATTCCAAATCAGGTTCCATTTCTTCCTCATTAAAAAAATATTTTTGAACAAATGGGGCTGAGACTACTCAAAGAATAATTAACAAACTGGTGCAGTAGAATGTATTTTTTCAGTCACATTATAAAGAGGCTTAGGGGACGTGTGTCTGTTTAAGACTGCACTTTCTGGAGAGGCAAAACCTCTGAGGAGTTTTTGGGTGCCTGCTTTTGCAGGCAAAGATGAGCAGCGCTGCACTATTGGAACTGTAAAGCAGCAGATTATGATCTAACAGACAGCATCTGGAAATCCACAAGATACTCCTTGCTTGCATGAGATTTCGAATTAAGTCCTTTTGCTCACTTTTATTGGTTCAAGGAACTCTGTCTTTAGAGATACCACCTAGACAGGGTGAAGAAAGGAACTTCTTAGCCTCAGGTAAACAGAGCAAGACGAATAGTTGTTCCAAGGCAAAGATTCAGTAGAGAATCTTTGTTTCTTTTTATCTGCTTAAACACCTACAAAATTAAAAACAAATGATTAGAATTCCAGCAATCAAGAACGTTGATCTCCTTTATTGCTGGAGGTGCTTCCCTGCAGTTGATGTAATTATCAAGGTCGATGCAAGATTTTGGCTTTGGAAGTCTCACATATTCATAATGTTGACAACTAAAGGAACAGCTGTGCCATGAGTTTTCCCTGACTGCACATGCTTCATTTTTCTTGTTTGTTTTTCTTTAACTTAGTGCTTTTCATTAGAGATGCAAACACAAAACGAATGGGAGAGGCAATGCACAATGCTTCACATTACCAAAGGAACCTTTGGTTTGGGAATTGGACTTTGGAGCCAATGACCTTGTGAAGCCAACATTGCAACATTGCACCAAATATGGTTCAAACTTTTACTGAGACCAAAAAAAAAAAAAAAAAACAAAAACAAAAAAAAACAAAACAAAAAAAAAAAAAAAAAAAAAAAAAAAAAAAAAAAAAAAAAAAAACACAAAAAACACAAACCATTGCACTCAGAATTTTCAGTCTTCTTAAGTTTTGGAACCTCTTCCCATCCATTCCTGGATGTTCCCCTAATGGAGCAGTTAAACTAGTAATCTGGGAGTGACAGGACCAATTCTACTAAATCTGAATGTGAACCAGGGAGCTCTTGTCCAGCAAGAAAAGATGAGCCAAGAATAATCAGTCTTGTGCTCTCTCTGGCCAAGGGAAGCCTCTGTGATAGATGATGAGGAAATAGCACATGTTGTTTATGACTGTACTGGTTATAGGGCAGAAGCCATCTGGGCAAGTTCTTTTAAACCCACATGGTCTTAACACCCAATGGCTCTATGCCAGTACGTTAATGCCAGGCAGTCATTTCTTGGTTCCAGGCTTTCCTCTGAGCAATGTGTCTCATGGCTCTGTACAAGATAGGTCATCCTTTCTGTGCTTGCTAGTATTTTAGCAGCTGTTACTCTCTTATCAGTTATGCTTGAATGCTACACATCAGCTAGTGTATTGTTTCCAAACTCCATCCTCCCTTCTCCATGCTGTTTCTCCTACACCTTTTGGAATAGTTCACCTCATGAAAGCAAGGGTTGCGTGTCTTGGTCTGTGGATTATGCAGTGGGATACATTCCCTCCTAGATGAATCATTCAAATCCAGCCTAGTTTATTAATAAATGCAATCAGATAAGGCTTTTGCAGTAGTTTCTCTAGTGGGGCCTCCTTTGCTGGCACTTATCAGTGAGATCAAAGAATGAACAGTGCCATTCAGAATGAACTCCTGGTAGATTCCTCCAGGCTGGAGCAGAAGTGCACTTGTAAGTGACTATGTGTGTGTGCATTTGTTTCACTAGGTTGCTGTTCTAGCTATGAGGACAAATAGCACCCTCCAGGCCCTATATCATCATCAACTCAAAGACAACATCAAATATTAAGACAGATAAAAAAATACCAATCGTTCCACCTTCCTTCTGGGAGAACTTCTTAGGGAAGTTTCTGCCAGAAATTACTCTCTACAACCTAATTTAATGTTGGACAATGACTGTTAAAGGAAAGTAGCTTACTAGACTATGTCCATATGATGTGTAACTATTGATAGCACACCAGAAAAGGACTCTGGACCAATTTTGCTTTTGTATCTTCAGCTGCAAAAGGGAGGGCTCATGCTGAGGGCACTGTGAACATGATCCTCCTGGAGGACAATCCAGTAAAGTAAGGTGGCTGATTAAGGGATGTCAGAAAGTGCAGCAATGGGAAAGAAAATTGTGGGCAGCGTTTGAATCACATCTTAAGAACATCCCCTCTCCTTACAGGAAATCCATCCAACACCAGTTTCTCTTAGCATTTGTCTCTCAAGGAGCCAAAGTTTTCAGGGAACCAGCACTCTTTCTGTCTCAGGAGAAGTTGCTTTTTCTAAAAAGGACTCTGGGTTGGCCAGCTTTTGCTGAAAAGGCTTCACTCAAGAAGAATATTTTGGTTTCCCAAGGCAGGTGCTATTCTGTTGGTAGTTCATTGGTGGACAGCGCTTCCAGCTACACAGAAAAGAGGCAGTAGTGCAGCCCATGAAATCAGACCCTTAAAGAATCTCCCCAGAGTTTCTTCATGATAATTCATCACTACCAGATTAACTTGAGCACCCTCAGAGGTTCTTTCCAAAGTGTTTTGGTTGCTCTTTCAGAGCTTTGGAGCATGGCACACCACCTGCTTCATTTTCTATTCCTCCTGACACAGTGAGGGAGACCCCCAGCTGACTCCCTCTTGGCCAGACCATCTCCTGGCTCCCTTCCATTAAAGGCAGGATGGTCCCCAGTAACAGCTGTTGCAGTAATGTCTGGGTAAGACAAATCCAAGTTTAGTGGCAAGTGTCTGAAAGCCCTTTACAACAGCCACATACTTGCCCACATTATAGCACACATAAAAATATAAATATATACCATTATTACAAACTGTCACTCATCCCAAAGATGCTTTCTGTCCTCATGAAAAATTCCTGATTCCCCTACGAGTGGCTGCTGCAAAGGAAATTAAATTTGTTTGACAAAGCTACTCTGACGCAGCAGATATTTCTTGCTGATCTAGATACAGCCTCCCAGGGATCACAGGCTGTTCTCCAGCCCTTCTCCCTCAGCCAGTCCCATACTTTTGGGTACTGGCTTATTTAAGCCTATTCTCATGGCACCTCTCCCAGCTATGCCCTCCAGGTCAGACAACCACCCTGACGCCAACCAAATGGCCTGAAATCCCTCCAGTCTGGATTCCTGTCTGGAGCTACACTCTTCTACTACATCAATCTTTAAGGACATTCACCATGCCCGGCCCAGCTGCCTCCGCATTTCCCAGCTGCTCTTTTGGCAACCAGTGTTGGACAAACAAGCCCACCCCAGAATCCACTTTAGAAGAGGCTTGAGATCATGTGCCCCAGAGGCAGATGGGATTTGTGGGCCGCATAAGCCCAGACTACACTTCTACAGTCACAGGCTATCTATCAGCCAGAGGATGGATATCTAGACATGTATCACAGGAGAGCACCAGAATTCAACCCACTCCTTGGCTTAGCCTCCCTGAAGAAAGTGTTAATGCAACTTCACTTCTTCCAGTCACATCTTGTGATGCTCCTCTGTTTTGTGTCTGCTCTTTGCCAACTGAGAAGGCACCATGCTGACAAATGATCCACTATGACTCTGACGGAGTGGAGCAAGAGGGACTGGGCACAACCAACCTTCCCATTTCATTCTGGACAGCAGCACAACAGGAGTCATATATGCCAAAACTGAAAAAAAAAAAAAAAAGTCTGTTTTTCTGTAAGGTTTACATTTGCACAACTGAACTGTCAATGGAATATGAACTGTAAATCCCTTCTTATCCCTCTCTTTCTGCAAATTTTTTTCTTCTACTTTTCCTCCTATATTTTTTTCTATTTTTCCTCTATGTCTTCTTTAACATCCTAAAGCAAGTGGGTTTGGATTTAATATGAGGGTGTGGATGTAGCTGCTGCCTTTGATCCCCTACCCACCCCTTCCTTTCCCCTCCCCAGAAATCAAAGCTGGAGAGTATCAAATTAAAAATTGCACAGCACAGGCCCTGATCTGTCAGCATTTGGGTTCGGATCAAACTTGTCCAAAGCCATAGATGCAGCTGGAGATTGCTGGTGGTTTCAGCCACTTTTTCTCTTCTCCTCTGAGATCACTGGGTCAAAGCATTTTACAGGATACAGTTCAGGTGTGAAACATCCGCAATCAGCAATCATTAAAAAAAAATATTAATCCAAATGTATTTTTAAAAATGGAGGGAAAAAACTAACAGAAGGGACAATTAAACTCTTGCTGAACTGTACTCCTTGTCTACTATACTTTTGCTAAAATAGGTGGTTTTTGTCCAGCTCACCAAAATGGTAGACCATGAGAGTCTGCTCTTTTGGCCAAGTTACTATTTGGTAGTACAATAAAAGGCAATATGAAACCAGAAATTGTTGGAGAACAGTTTTCATAACAGTGGCAGATAAAACTTGAAGGGCACATATACCAATGCTTAAACAGAAATGAGAAACAAGAGACAGGAGGAAGACTTTATTCTTGCCAGACTGTCCTTCAAGAAAACTGTTAGAATCACAGAATCACTAGGCTGGAAGAGACCTTCAAAATCATTGAGTCCAACCCAAATGTGATGAACAATCCCTTGGTCACCACAAATTTTCCACAATTATCTGTGTTATTAAACACTTTCAAGTTAGAGGACCATTCCTGAAGTCCTCTGTCATCCCCCTGTCCCAGACTTTATGCAGTCCCCAAAGAGTGCATGATTCTTGTATGCTCATGTAACCAGCCTGTGCGTGCAGCTGCAACATGGGCTCCTCATCTGCAGGCCACTGAATGGAATCCTTTTTGCTTGGCAAAAAGAGGGGCAAGGGCACATGATCCCTTGAGGAGATCTCAGACCCTTGAAGCCTGAGAAGATTTGTAATCTGGGTGGAGTTGAATTTGGAAAAGGTCTCCTCACCAGAGCCAGCAAGCCAGGCTCCACACTCGTGCTCCCTTCCCAGAGCCTGTTCGAAGCCTGCACCAGGCCAAGGCTTCTCTCACTCCTGCTCTATTTCCATTCATTATTTCATGTGTGCAAATTAAACCACAAGAGGAGAGAGAAAGGTCCCTGCCAGTAGGGAAATTAATTAGGATTTGGGAGATAATGCTTCAAATCACAGCTTTCTTTGGTGATCTTCCTCATAACCTCAGGCAGAACACTTTGGACTCCATCCAGCCTCTACACCACAGGGATTATGGCAAGTTCAGGTGGCTGCAAATGGTGTATGCATTGAACAGAGGAGTGTCAAGGGACCCCAAGACTGCCAGTTAAAGTCACAGGACACAGACAAGTGTGGAGTTTCAGATAAATACCTACATGAGGTGGCCTAGACCCAGTCCTCCCCCTCCCTCCATTATTGCTTATTGAACAGTCAGTACCCAAGATACACCACACTTGGAAGATGACACTTACACCCCAGATGCAGGTGTGAGTCTGAAATTGTCAAGTCTCAATTGCTTTGCCTGCCCCAGGCTATGCAGTCAGCACTTAATAAACAAACACAAACATGTGTGGGTGTGATTAAAGGAACTGCTGGCATGAATTTGGGAAGTGCAACTACATGACAACAAATACAAGGGAGGCTTGAAGATCATATGAAGGGAGTTCTGGATAAAGTTCACTTTCCCCTTTAGCTCTCAGGTGTCCTATACTAGCCCTACTTGCTCCAAGAGTAAAGATAAATGTGCACACAGTGCTCATACTCATAGATAGCTATAGGCAAGTCTTTCTGGGAGAGCTTGTTTCAGAAAGAGATACTCTGAATTTTTATGATCATGGCCATCATGATGACATCCCCATTTGCTGAAAAGAAGCTTTGAACTGTTGGAAAGGAGATTATGAGAAACCATTTGATTTTGTTCTGTCTTGGATCATATGCATTTTTAGTGCCATTGTTTTTGAGTCCCTGCCAGTAGGGCAGAAGACAACACAGCTGCCATCTGCCTAGTGTTGTTTGTGCCTTATCTTATTCCCTAGGGGAGATGCACATAGAGAAGAAGTCTGTTTGGGGTCGGTGTGTTTTGCTCTGGGTTTGTTTTTTGGGGATGTGAGAGAAGGGAACCCTTGTCTCACACTGGTTGTTTGAACAACTTAGGTTACAAGTAGCCATCATGAAGGAAGGGTGGATAGACACAGCTCAAATAATTTAATCAAAGAGAGTTGCTAATTGCTAATACAATCTACCCTTGGAGCTATATTGTCTTGTGTGGTGTCCTGCTGTAAGTGATTCCTTAAGCTATTCACAAACCAAGTAACACCTAATTGTGTGGCACAAAACTGAAGCTGGGGAAGAGAAACAGTCCTAGCTGTGGCCTTTAACACTCCACAATAGCAGCACTTGCTAGTACCACAATATCACTGAGAAATAAATCTGAGTGGATGATACATTTTTGGCTTTTCCAAAATTATTTCCTGAGATTCTACTCCAAAAATCATTGTGGCTGGCTTAACTGTAAACATTGTTTCATGGAGACAGATGTGCCTACTTGGATTCTCCAAGAGTCTCATTTAACATCTTCGTTAATCTCTGGAAATGGAAATAATCAAGCGCTTGATGAAATTTACAAACAGCAATAATCTGGGAGGATTGGAAAACAGCCCCAGCAGAAAAGTAGAAGAAAGACAATTTGGGGAGCGTAATTTGGGAGTAAATATCATAAAGGAAGGTTGCAGTCTAATTGTATTCATTGGTGCCATAACAAAAGAAAACTCCACAAAGAACTAATGGGAAAGTACATTATAGGAGGAAGATAAAGAAAAAAGAGCTGAGGGTTTATGGCACAATTTTTGGGGGCATAAACTGGCAACAAGACAGGTCAGTGGGAATTGCGTGAAGGGATCAAGTCTGTGAGCCACAAAATCTACAAAGATCAAAACCCAGAACAATTAATTTGATTCTTGAAAGGAAGATGATGACAAGATCATGAAATTCAAAGAAAACATCTTTAAATGATGAAAGAACTGGAACACATGCAGAAAGGATAAAGATCTGAAGATGAAAAAAATAAAAAAAATCTGAAAACCAGGCATTGAGTTAGCAGGGAGGAGAGATAATCATCCAGACTTCAGAAAGTGGGAAGAGATTTGCTATGAATAATGTAAGAAAACATAAACAAAGTAGAAATTTGTAGCCAGTTTTTTTCCTGACAGTGAGATCAGTGGCACTAGCATGGGGGTGCTTTGGGAAACCTGGGATGTAGGGCTCTCAGACCCCATCCTGAGAAAAAGCATGGATAATATCTATGTGCCAACCAGTCTCCTGAAGGCAAGATATCTGCCAAACATCCAGTACTGGCTTTCCAATTTCTGTTACTTTATATTTGATGGAGCATCCCCCATCTTAATCTAGCAACAACTTGCAGCAGGTATTTCCTTCTCATTGTATTCTAGAGTAAAGAAGGACCATATCAAGATGTGATAGGGGCATGGTAGGGACAAGCTGGTATTCACACTCAGGTAACTAACCAGTGACAGATCTAGTCCTGCTGGTCTTATCTAAAAATTACTTGTTGACATTTCTAATTTTTTGGTGACACTTTTGTCACTACATCTTGTATGATGAACCATGTATTGAACTAAAAGCTTTCACTAAAGTTTCAATTCACACATTTGTACAATTTATGGCTGGAGGAGACCATGCTAATAACCTGTCTGCTGTGCTATACAACAGTGTTCAATTCATTTCTCCCATTTATTCAAGCCTGCATTCCCAGTTTGAGCCAACTTTTCTTTGTATGTATTAAATAATGGCATGGTAGATGCAACGTTGCTAAGTGCCTGAAAAGGATATTAGGTAGATGGTGTTCAGAGTTGCCAGAATTAAGGCATTTATATTTTCATGAACTCTTCTGTAAACACTGTGCTTGATGCTATCTTTCTGTCAAGGGCATACAATAAACTCAGAATTGGCTTGAAAGCCGTTAGATAAATAGCAAGTCATTTCCTCTTGAATGTCTCTAATTCTTGATTATGTGTGTGTCATTGCAAGTCTCTGAGCATGCATTTTATTTTGTTGGGGCTTTTTATGCTCTAAACTTCCAGAGTTCTTCCCCCCTCCTCTTTTTCCTTTTGAATGGAGGCTCAACATTTCAGTTGCTTGTTTTATAAGGCAATGCATCATCTCTTCTCATTGCCATTAATTAGCCAGTGTAATATTTTCCACATGAAGTCACAGGACTTGAAATGAACATATTTCGGCATCAATTAGGTCTCTGCTCATGTGAAGGCCCAGCTGCACTTTAAATACTATTTATATAATGGTAATGAGCCAGTCATCACCACTGCTGGCTTCCAGCAGGTTTTGTACAGTGCCTACTTGAATATGATTAGAAGTGTGTGGATCCTTCCCCCAGTCTTTATTTTTTTTTCCTTCCCAGAAACTATGCTGAATAAAACTGACTGGTTTTTAAAGTCATAAAAAGGGCTGGCAACAGAAAATCGGATGTTATTCTTGGTGTCTTTTATATTTTCTTCTATTTTCCTTGGAAAATGCACCCATTAAAAGTAGGAGTTTCTCTTTTTAACATTCCTCAGTCTTCCCCTTCATCACCCTCTCACCTTTTTTCAGGGTGTAGGGGTGGCTTGTATTTGGCATCTTTCCTCTCATATACCTATTATTTTAGGGAAAAGAACCTAAACACATCTAAGTAACCGTGGTAGATGGCATTATCAGAGGGATCCAAAGTTTAAAAATGAGGTTAAAGGAGGTCTGGCAGCACTCAGTGAGGATTAGGTAAAATTCACAGAGATGAAACAAGATCTGACCCAGATACCAAGCCCTAGACTCAGACACAGACTGAGCATTCAGAAAAGTTTCTTTTGAAATAAAACTCTGTGTTGTGGTGTCCACAAAATCCTTTCCTGGTGCAGGTGGAGTTAAGGGTGATCATTGGTTGATAATGCAGTCAGACTGAATCATGTGCCCTGTGTGCATCCTGCAGTCCAAAAACAGGAAAAAATCCTTTGCAAATATACTTCAACAGTCCTATATCCTCTCTCACTTGTAGATAGAGATTGTAAGTAGAGATTCTCTGAGTAGATCCCCCCTTAACATGATACTCTCATCACTCCCAAGAGTTCCCAAGGAGAAGAAGCGTTAGCAGCTGCTCCATCTGCCTTTTCATGGTGCAGGAGAATGACCTGACCTGCTTGCCTGTGTCTTTGTGTGGTGAACAACAGATTAGGGGAAAGGCAAGTCACAAGCTGTAGTTTTCTTTCCTGGCATAGTGAGGTTCCCAGTCTCAGATGAGTAGCAAGAAGTTCCAGATTCTCAGTTCAGTTTTCAGGAAGGCTTTGCCTTCAGCAGCCCTTTCCTATGCAGTGGCAATATCATAGTCTTGGTGAACCACACTATGCAAGTGGGATGAACAATTAGACTGCAACAGCTCAAGAGCCCTGGGCAATTTTAAATCTGGGCAAGACATAAATGGGTTCATCATCTCAGTCATTGCCACTGCTGGCTGGGTCCTAGGAGTCCTACCATCCTGGCAATCTCTTGTACATCACTTGCTCTCACAAAATAAACCACAAAAAACTACTTACTCCTGTAGCAGACTATATCAAGTTCTTTTATTTATGAAACAGGGCCTGCATAAGAAAAAAGAGCCACATCATCTTTTCTAATTAATGTAATCAGAAGTAAATAGTCTGTCCAGATGCTGCATGTCAAATGGGTCCTGTCATCCTTTTGTGGGAGTGATGGAAAAGTGGTTGCTCTGCTATGAGGTTTCTCCTGTGAATATTAGTAGGATCCTAGAAAGTCTCCCCTCAAATGCAAATTCTCCAGGCTAGCAAATAGATGTCATCACTACAGATATTCAGTACATACTTTTTAGAAACACAGAAAATCTGTAGCCCAGGTCAGGTCTGGAAGTCACAACCAGACTGGTTGGGCTCTGAAGCAGGAGAGGACAGGAACAATGCGGTTTTATTCTGCTCTGATCAGAGCATTTCCGGAGGAAATCTGCTGTCCAGTCTCCCAGTCAGTATCTCCACTTGTGGAGATGCAGGCAGGCACTGAGGCCAAGAGGAAATAACATCTAAATGTGTCCTCCCAACAGCTTGTTGGTTATTCTCTCCAAGTGTTTCATCTGCCTGTGGTGAAAACAAATAAACAAACAAAAATTGCTTCCTATATCCCAGCCATCAGCCATCAAAATCCAAGTGGAAGGGTAGGGTTTAGGACACTTAGGTTTTTGTTTCTGATGATTTTTTCCCTCTGATCTCAAACACTGCTGTTTTCATTTTCATGCAGCTTCCCTAATTTTAGCAGAGACTGCTTTTTAGCATGGGAGACATTTAAAGGCTGGGGTGTGCAAGGAACATGGAAAATACAGAACAACAAAGGCAGCTGAAAACATGGAGGCTGAGAGAGGGAAACCTCAGCTTGTTGTGCATCAGAAATAGCTGCTAGTTTTGATTCCCACAGAGGAAAGTGAAGTCTGTGCTATTTTATCAGGTTACATTTCCCAAACTGCAATTTGAGCTTAATCTGTTCTCAAGGCTTTAATCACAAATTCTCAACAGCAGGAGTATCAAACTCTTCTTCCTCATCCTCCTTGTTTGTCAGCCAAACTCCCAGGGAAAAAAACATACAGGCCAATGTAAGATACAGAAAAAGAACATCTCGAAGATAGAACAGGCCTAGTGCAAATTCTTAGAAAGCGTAAGAGAGTTTAAAAAAAAAAAAAAGTTGTTTTATCCAGTTCTAACTGAACAGATTTCTGGGCAGATGTTAGCACTGGTGAAACCAACCCACGTCACTGACTAACACCACTAGTGGCTGTCTCCATACCCCCCAAAAAGAAGAAAAACAGAGGGCAGCAACACAAAAGAAGCCAATCTGGCAATCATTTTGTGGCTCCACTCAGAGGAAAGAACTCAAAAAGAAAGCCAACATTTTGGGGTGGGTTTGACCAAGGTCCAAAATATCATGATGTGGACCATGCTCTACTAATAGCCCAACTGAGTAAACTGGGTTATTTTCTGTCAGAATTCTCTAGCCTTTTCAGGGTCTGCCTCAAAGACCACAGCTGGAAAGGGTGGGGAGTTTAATTGTCTATGAACAACTCCTGGAAGGAAGATATTTACATTAGTCTGGCTGTGATTCTATTGCTCTTTCCTTTCCCCCCATTCCACAGTCTTTCCATCTGTAAACAATATTTTACATCTTTGTAAGTTACAAAGATTTGTGTGCAATGCTTAGGAAACCTTCAGTGCATAAAAAAATTCTAAGTAGAAATTTAAAAAAGTTTTTGTACATCCCTATGAAAACTAGGGGAACTCCATCCCGTGGTGGTGCAGGTCAATAGGATATTACACTCAGCAGTAACAAAACACAGTGCCTTAACTTCTCAGCTGGAGGAAAAAAACCCAAACCAGCTAAATCGAGAACATCTGTTTCATAGACCCCACCTCCTTTGGAACATTTTCACATTGTGGTATAATCTATGTTGATCTCACAAAAAAGATGGTCGTATTCCTGATAGCACAGTGTGATGTGGAATTTGTAGGGGGGAACACAGAAAGATGACATAATCTCATTTCTCACCCAAAAAGATCATGAAATGAGCAATAATCAATGCTAATGAATAGTATTAAGTCTCCAAAGTTGCTCACTTTGCAAGGTGAGACAGCTAAAAGGAGACATTATGAAAGTATAAGGCATGCATGAGAGGAAACTCAGTGCCTCTTATAACAATTTTATTCTTTTACTTGAATGAACAGAGGAGTTTATCTGAGTAGCTGTACTGTTTAAAAGCCTGGGAAGGAAGCAACCTTCCCAAATACCCCCTGACATGGCCTTTAAGCACTAAACAAAATTAAGTGTCCCAAATGAAAAAACATATCTTCTATGAAAATATAATTTAGAGTTCTATTTTCCTACTATAGGACTGCTCTATTTGTAGTTTACTGTAGAGGATAATCAGATACTTATATGATTTAACTTTATTCTATGCACAATCAAAGCTGCATTTAACTTGGGCAGCACACCTAAGGATGAGTCCGACATTTTGGTTATCATGGGAATAACAAAATTCAGTTTTTAAAGTAGGCTGGAACCATTATAAGCTCCAAGGATTCTTAACTTGTGACTCCAGGAAGGCTTCAGTTATCTTTCTTCTCCATAAAGCTAAGTGGGAATGAGATCACAGAACCACAGAATCATAGAATAGCTTGAAGTTGGAAGGAACCTTAATGTTCATCTAGTTCTAACCCCGCTTCCATGTACAGGGATACTAGACCATGTTATTTAGAGCTCCATCCAACCTGGCCTTAATTCCTGTGATGGGGCATCCACAACTTCTCTGGGCAACATGTTCCAGTGCCTCACCATCCTCACAGTAAAGAATTTCTTCCTAATATCTAACTTAAACCTACACCCTATCGGTTTAAAGCCATACCCTCTGGTCCTATCACTACAGGCTCTTGTAAAAGGTCCCTCTTTATCTTTCTTGTAGGCTCCCTTCAGGTTCTGGAAGGTCACAATTAGGTGTGAAGAATACCTGAAAACAGGCTGAGTGTGACTGGGTTATGCTGAGCTCTGGAGGTCTACAGTAAAATGGGGGGCATGTGCATGTGTGCATATATGCTTATGTGTTCGTACATATGGAGGCAGTGAGTGTGTGAGTGTATAAACAAATATCTTACATATTTAATGCTTCAAATGGGCCAGTTCCTTCAAGTCTAAAGTAATTACTAGCCAAGTCAGTAGAGATGGGGAATTTAAAGCAGTGAAAAAAGTATGAATGGTAATTAAGAAACTCTAAAAGAAATCATATTAAATTCCCCCAAACTGAAATGATGACACTCTAGATGCTGGTTATAAAAGAAGCACTGCCTTAGCAGGGGTTTTGAAAGTCTCACACAGTCACTTAAAACGTAGGTACACACAAACTCACACACTGGCAAGTCCATAGGTTATAAAGCAAATAAAAACTAGTAAGGTGAGTAGAAAGATGCAAGGAAAAACGTGGCAATGAGCACTATGGACAACACAAATAGCTTGTTTTAAAATAAGTGGCACTACAAGAAAACTAACTGTTAACGGATAGGATGTAACAATTCAGTGTGGGAAAAAAGTGTTGAGAAAATCTGTCTCTCTCAAGTACCTGACAAAAGGTATTGTATGAGGTCTGTACACTACATTCTAGCAAGACTGAGAAGGATAGTAAAGAGCAAGGCTAAAGGGTAGATATTATGATCAAGCAACATACACCCATAGGATCTGAAGACAGTAGCCTGGGCATGTTCTCTTTCAGTGGAATGATTCTCACCAAATTTCACATGTCCCAAAGTTAGGATTCTTGTTTAAAACAGATTTTGAGACTGTCTCTGAGACAATGAATGTTAAGGTACAGCTAAAATGATTTATCCCATCCAAAGGTACATGCAATAAACCTTCCTCAAAGGTACTTCCCAATCTTCATTTACAGTAGGGAATGTAGATGCAGTGTGGGATGCATTCCCAGTCACTAATGTATGGAGGTATGTAACATAATCAACAACAATTTTTAGCATTGCAGTTTTCAGTGAGTTTGGTGCTTCAGTGAGTTTGATGCTTCAGTGAGCTTTCAGGGGCTGCAGTACTTAATGTGCATAATGTGGGAAGCAGAGCAAGATGGATTTCTTCATCCTGGAGACGGGACGGCAAAGGGGAACATATTTCTGTCTTCAGCTGTCTAATGGAGTCTGAACAGAGAAGATGGATCTAGAAAACTCTCAGAGATTCGTAGGAAAAGGATGAAAAGCAATGGGCCTATTTCACCTCTTGGGGAATTTGTCTTGCCAATCAAGGACAAAATTTGTACAATGACTGTATTAAAGCACTGGGAGAGCTTCCCAGAAAGGCTGTAGAATCTCTGCCCTCATACAGACTCAAAATTGGACTGGACAAGGGCCTGAGTAGTTGGGCCTCCTTTGACTTGTGGGTGTTGGAGAAAATGACATCCAGAGGTTCCTTCCAAACAAAATTGCATGGATGTGTGTTTTCCCATTATAGCTGTAAGTCTGACAGCTTGACATACATCCCAAGAGAAATCATGACATGACATGGGTTCAGCTAATAAACAATTACATTAGGAAATATAAATTAGTCAAATCAATGGGATTTTATGGGAAACAGATCCTGTCAAATGGACTTGATATCTTCATTTGATAAAATTACCCGTTTGGTGTCTAAAGATAATCTTGTTGATGTAACAGGCTTCTGTAAGACATCTGACTTTGAACTGCAGGATGTTTTAATAAAGAAACTAAAAAGACACAGAATTCATTTGGCTTTCATTCAACAGCTCAGAAATGGCTGACTTGTGGGACTCAAATTAAGCTGTAAAAGAGAGAACTATTATGAAGCAAAGGCATTTATGGAAAGGCCCAGCTGGCATACATTCCTATCCCACTGCACCTCAAGGAACCTGGGAGGAACTGTAATTCCAATGCCTAGAGAGTTTTTGTAGCATCTGAAGTCTCAATAAGAAAAGAAATGGGATGGGGAAACAAAATATAGTAAATAGAGAAGGCTGCTTATTGGCACTGAATGCCTTGGGTCAGCCAACAAGTTCAGTGCAAGAAACCAGAATGCAACACAGGATAGATGCATCCAGCTGTAGTCATCCATCCAGGCAAAATGGTAATGGAATTTATGTATAGGATAAAGGACTCCACAAATGCCAGCTCCAATTTAGATAATTATTTGAGTGCCTCTGCGTCAAGAAGAGAAAATGTTATTTCTGGAAAAAGATACACTAAGAAGAAATAGAAGAGGCAATATGCATCTGCCTTTGTCATTGGTGTGACCACTGCTGAAGGACAGCATTCATATCTAGCATAAA
Source organism: Anomalospiza imberbis (assembly GCF_031753505.1). NCBI lineage: Eukaryota > Metazoa > Chordata > Aves > Passeriformes > Viduidae > Anomalospiza > Anomalospiza imberbis. The sequence goes on from NC_089687.1 coordinate 15,138,577, forward strand.
GGATTCAGGCAGCGTATGGACAATTTGCAGAGGATTAATGGTAGATCTTCTTGATTAGTTACATTGGAAAACATTCCTCAGAAGGAAATGATTAAGATTAACACATCAAGAGACTTCCAGAATCCCACTGAAGGGGTGGCACGATCCTTCAGAAACATCCTCATCTGTTCCCTGCTCACTGTGGAATCAACAACAGTCATGTCACTTCTGACAGATGCTGCATAATCTGCTTTTAAAAACCTTGCATCAATCATGTTACAATATTTATACATAAAAGGCAACTGCAGTGAAGAAAGAAATCATCTGTGTTATTTATCTGCTGAGGCAAAACAAGAAATCATGGTTTATAGACATTTATTCAGCCTTTCCTCAGACTTCTCTTATCTAGAGTGAAAACTCCCAAAATTTTCTCCTTCTCTTTTCTATAACTCTGGTTTTAGAAGATTCTGACAACCCTCAGTAGGGATCTCTGGACTGTCTAAACATTATTCACTTCTTAAAAGTATCATGCCTAAGAGAGGAGACAAAGACTTCTGTTTGGCTTGACCAATTAAGTAGAACAGAACTTTTATTCCACACATTTGTAGGTAATAATCCTCTCTATACATCCTAATATAGTGCTGTAGTGCTCACATTTTTCTTCATGGTCTCTCACTGACTTATGATGACTAAAAACTGTGGTGTCATGTCCATCAGTGGAAAAAACTCATCAAGAGTGAATTCTTTTTTTCTTTCTTCCTTTCTTTATCTTTCTCTTTCTTTTCTCTCTCTCTCTCTCTCTCTCTTTTTCTCTCTTTCTTTCTCTCTTTTGTTCCTCAGTGATGTTGTTTAGTACAAATGAGGATTAACTCAGAGAACACAATGATATATATTAAATAACATGTAGATAATAATATGAGAGTAGAAGAAGTATAACCACTTAACAGTCATGGCCACAATAACAGCCATTTGCTTAACCATTGACAACACTTAAAACCTCAGGGCTACTGTATCTCTAACCCATGAACAGGATGAGCAGTACATGATAATCCTGACCTAGTTCACATTGCTCTGAGCCGCCAGATACAGAACCAAAGGCCACACAGTCAGCCCTTTGCTGAGCTGTTCTCCTTTAATGCACTTTTCATGAGGAAATCCTTTTCTCTATGCTTCCTGTGCTCTCTTGGCCATAGGTGTGTTACAAATCAGAATGGAAAATTCATATGATGAGAAGATATACAGGCTTTTCTGCTTCCAACAGTCCACCCAAAAATACAACTCAGGGACAGGAAAGGGATGATATCATGCAAATGAAAGGCTGATACTTCTAAAGACATGGAAAAAAAAGAAAAAATTATTATTTTATCTGATCCAAATGTATGGTGCATGCTCAGAAGACAGAAAATAGATAAAAAGAAAGAAAAAGCCCATATATTTCTAGCTATCTACATTTCTTTTTCTTTATTTCCCCTCCTTTGTCTTAATCCTGTCAGGAAAGTGAGACAAGCTGGAACCATTCTCTCCTCTCCTACTTCTACAACACTTTAATCTGCCTGATAGAATCTGTTTCAGAGTTGCTTAACCTATGAGGTCTTCCTAAGGGGCACAGTCACCCCTATTCTCTGAGTTCTCATCACCTTACTGTTTGATGTGCACATGTCCCTCTCCACACAGAGGCACTCACAGACCTGCTTCATTTGACAGAATCTGCCTCCTTGCACTTCTCTTGGGGGGAGAATTAATACCACATCTCTGACACACACCTCGGTTCTCCCCAGCAGCACCAGCCTGGAAACCACACAAGCATAAGGAAGAAAGGTTATTTTGGATGTGAATTCAGTGTGGAGGAAAGGTGGTCAAGGTGATTCAGTGAGGAGTAAGCCATGACAAGTGTCTGTCTGTCTGTGTGGCTGATCCTGAAGAGACCTGTGGACATCAGGAAGGTTGCTCAACAATTCCCCCTGTGGAAATCTGCTTGCAGCTTTGCCAGATTTTCATCATTGGTGTTGCAATTGCCAATGGATGTCATCTCCAGTTTATTACCTGTATAAGTCTGCATAAGTGTGTACCTCTGTGAGTGTGTATATGTGTATGTATGTAAATACTTATGCATGCATATATTTGTGTGTGTGTATGTGTGTTGGCCAAAATATCTTACTTAACTTGCAAGACTCGGTGGGCTAAACGCTTTGATTCACAACATTGTTCTGTAATGTGCCTTTTTTTCTAAGTTATTTAGACTAAACTATTCCAAGAGTTTCCCTTAAAAGGATTATAGGCACTACTGGCAATAACTAATGATGGGAAAGTGCTGATAAGTAACACTCTATCTCTGACAACTTTAGTGCCAAACACAAAATGGCAATTGTTCTTTTGAAAGACCTCATTTTCTGTGCTACCCATCAGGCTTTTGATGTGTAGAACTACAGATGACTGTTGTGTCAGCCAACACCCATGTCATTTTTTATACCTGTGAACATCCACTCAAATTTGCCACGTTATTTTAACAAGACTCCTGGAGGTTATCAGTGGTCTGTCAAGATTTCTTGGATTTTATGATCCAAAATCTCCAAAGTACTTACTCTCTGAGCTCTGGTCTCTCACCATCTAGAATGACTACGCTTTTCACATGCCATCCTCATAAAACAGTGGTATGTTTCACCTCCCTTCCACACTCTCCCCATCCATAGCTGAACTAAACATGTGCTGTGCTTATGGGGAGCACAGACTAAGAAAGACAGTCCTGGAAAATGACCACTCAAATGCATCTTTTCAGGGAAAAACCATGAAGCAAGTAAGAGAGGGTTTGGATGGCATGCAGTGTTAATGACTAATAAAGTAAAAAAAGAAAAGAAAAAGCTCTATATTGAGCTGTTCTTTGCATAGAAGCATGGTGTGCCAGAAGGCAAGCATTGTACTAAAAAAGACTGTGTCTGTAAGGCAAGACCATAAAAGAAGGACTAAAGATGGCCATTCACTCCTGTCAAGTGAAGAAGTTTAAACACTCCTCACTGTAGCTGGCATGACAAGAATGAGGAGTGTCATTTGTCTAAATAAAAAGCCTAAAAGACAATTCTCCCTGGTTCTAGTTTCTGCTTACCTCAAGTAGTAAAATCTTAGCTCTTCTAGGCTTACTAGAAATAAAAAATGTAGTCCTAGTGGATGAATTAAGCAGTTATTAATAACTTGGGTAACTCTTTCAGAACACCAATTTGCATTTATAAAATCCAGATTCACTCCTGGAACCCTGCATTAGATGATTTCCCTTGTTCTAAAATCTCCCTCAGTGGTGCATGTTTTGAGCCCTCTGCAGTTCTAGTGGTGAGAGAGGAACCTTGCCACCCACCGTCTGCTGCGCTTAGGAAAGGTGCAATATTCCAATTGGAGAAGTGGTCCAACTGGACTTAGATCCCCTCCCAAAGTCACAAGTATCATCTAAGCTAGAATTTAAGACCTGGATCTCATCTGGCTCAGGTTTGGAGACTTTATTCAAATCTGAGCGGCTATAGAGCAGAGAGAGGGGAATGTCCACCAAAATCAGCATGGAGGAGAAGGAGCTTTTTCAAGAGCAACACAGAGTTGCACAAGGACAAAAAGCCGACCAGAACAGCTAATTTGACCTAACCAACTTCAGACAAGTCCAGATTTTAATATATTTATTGAAAATGAGACCAATAGGCATCTGAAAGCCATTAGGACAGAAGAACTGTATTTGTGATTCACTTCAATCTGTTTTTGTAAGATTTCTTCACACTACAGCTCCCAGTGCACTAATATGACCAGCTAAAACTCTGATCACTGTCTCTAAACAGACATTGCCTCAGGCTAATTCTCCGAATTACTCCGTGTCCCACCACCTCCAGAGAGAAGGCAAGGATTCTTCACACACCGTCCCAGAAGCTAGGCTGTGTTTGTGGTGTAGATAACCCTGCCACTGGGTTTGTAATCCCCTAGCTCAGACTGGCTGCTTCGGGTGATACGTCATTGAGTGACACTGATTTTTGTGAATGACTCTATGCTACCACCTTAATTCCAGCAGAAAGCATCTCAGTTGCTGGAAATCATAAATACTAGTTTTACAAACCTCTCTGCCCGCAAACCAGACCAGAGATACCGACTGTTGCTTAAACAATGCACAAAGGATTTAAGTTCCTTGCTAAGCAATCCACAACCTTCCCCCCTCCAAAAAGTCATACCTTTTCCATATGTGTGTTACGTGTTTCATATAATTTATTGCACACATGGTAAAAATATATCTGACAATATATAAAATGCAATTTTTAAAAGAAGAAGAAAAAAATAGAATTGGCCTATTGTTCTGCTGCTTAAAATATGGGACACCACACAATATACATTAAAATAATAAGAATATGTTGAAAATATTTTATGTCATTCCATGTAATATATTTGAAATATCATGACAGCTGCTATAGGCTGTAATACGTTCCATATTGTCTGTTATATTCTAAGTGTCTGTGTAATACATTTCATGAAATACATGGCACTTGAAAAAATGAATCAAACTTTTCCCTTTGCTTCATCAGAGTGCATGTAATAAATAAATTTACATGTATATTCATGATAGAAATAAAGAAAACAACTTGTTTATTCCTAACACCTTTTATGTTCCTATTAATTGACATATGGGTAAACAAGCTCTTATTTATAGTAAACAAGGATTTCATAGAAACCATAAATTTACTCCAGTACACAAATTCTTCAATTACTAGATTGAAATTATCAAATGCAGAGTATACATAATACTCAGTGATTTACATAAACCAATGAAAACAGAATATTAAATGAAACTAGACTCTCAGTCACACTTGCAGAAGCCACTTTACAAATATTTCATTGAAGCCATAAAGCTGTTTGATGAAAATCATCCTTCACACAGATGCCACAAAAGAGCGTCGCCCACCCAAAAGTCCAATGCATTGTTACCAATTGTCTGACATATTGTTGTGCCAAAGGACTTAGAATATTATGTTCCATTCCAGTGCAAAAATAGAAAACCATAGAGATGGAAAAGATTTACTAACTTCCCTTTCTTCTCTTTCCTAGCAGCCTGATCAGGATGACTTCCCATTGTATGTGACACTGAAAAAATTCCCTGTGTCCTCATGCTTGTGGTGCTTTACAACAGAGGGGGAAGAGGAGGACCAGCTTCAGACCCAGAGAAGGTGATGTCACAAGAAGGCAGCAACACATTCTCTGTATACACTTGTGACAGGAGAATTCAGGAGCTCCACTTCCCACAGAGCTAGACATTAGGAAATTTTGAAGGGGCAGCATATCTAACCTCACAGGGAGACTACCCGGGGTTTGGGGCACCCCTTTTGTTGGAGGTTTCACACACCAGATAGAAAAACACCCATCAGAGGAAGTGATACAAGGCAGTGGGCTGTGGCATCACTGAAGCCACTTTTCCCTCTGGCCCATTCAGTGATTACATGATTGCATAAATGCAGTAATTGCTATGTCAAGAGAATACCTTACACAGCCTAATATGCAGAAAGTCATTTTTATAGCCGTGGTTTCTGGAGAGGCATGCTACAAACTCTTTTGAATCTAGACATGATGCAGAAAAGCTACTGGGTATGAAAGGAAATAACTGCTCCAACCCAGAGATTAATTTTAAGGCTCATGCATTTTGCCAAAATTCAGGTAATCTTCACCCACTCCACAAGTTTGCTCCCTGTTTGCTTGCTTACTTGGTCTTTAAATTGCAGCTTCACTGTTGACCTACCCCCAGCCTCTCTCTCTCATTATCAGCACAAGGATTTTTCATTGCCATGCTAACACACTGTAGCAGCCAGCAGGGCTGTGGATCTCACAGACTGTTCTCACACTCCATTGCAACAGAGTTCTCCATTTGACCACTCCTCTAGCCCAGCTTTTTCCCAGTCCCCAGACTTCCAGGGTTTTTTTTAAGAATTTATTTTACAAATCTGCTGCTCATGTGTCTACACATTGTACTTAAACACACATGTATCCTCCTGAGAAAATATGCCTTTGAGGATGCTGGAAATGGACTGCTGTGGAACTATGTGCACCTACATCTCTGCAACAAGAGTTTGAAAAAAATGTTCCATAATGTCTTTGTGCCTCAGTTTCCCTACACATGCCAGAAAATAAGAACACTTATAAGTCAGATGGCAAGTGAAATCATAGAATAATTTCTTATTTCATGGTCTAAGACTGAACTATGACCAGCTCGACACTTAAATGCAGAACACTCTAAATGTCTGAACAGAGCCAGAGCAAATATCCCAATTCTTTTTGCAATGCGGTCAAAATCCAATGTCGAATTCTGTCCAGATTTAGCATACTTTTATGTGTTTATAGCTCATAAAAAGTAACAGGGTTTATGCACACATTTAAGTGCTTTGTAAGATAGAGATGGGTTATGTACATGTGGTGATATTTCAGTGATAGACCTTCCCTATGTGCTATGATAGAATAGTCAGGGTTAAGCAACTTTGAACCAGTTCACATTTTAGGGGCTGGGATATACTTATCTTCCCAGTGAGTCATTATTTCCTTGCTGCTAGCTATTAATAACCCTTAGAGGAACTTTTCAAGCTGATAACCATTTCCTATCATTTTTGGCATTTTGAACATGTTTTTATTTTATTTTCCCATTTCTCCCAGTCTCCCAAAGGCAGCCAGATTCCCAGAACCCTTGTGGAGTAAAGAGATCACTTCCTGCCCTTCCCATCCTCCTGCTTCCTCCACCCTTTCCAGGCCAATAAAAGGATTTTAAGTTATTTAGATCATCTTTTTCGGTTCTGTTCTGATTTGTTATTTTTAATGTGGTCTGTTACCGAGTACTTTCTCATTTTCTGGCCCAGACCTTCATCTCCTCAATAGTCTAGATGTAACATGAACCAGTGAACTTTAAACACTTGGGGCCAGCAAGAGATCTTAAAGCAAGCTATATTTAATGAAGCAATATATTTTTAATTATATTTAACCTCCCACCTGCTAAGGGTTAAAGTTCAAACACTGGCTGATAAGAAAGTTTCCCCTCTAGCTACTAAATTGAAGTTTTTATTATGTCTTGTGGTGTCCTTGCTTCTTTAGTTCAGAAAGGGAATATAGGCAGTAACTGGAAGGGCCAGTCCATGAATGGTGCAGAATTGAGAGTGATTTCACTTTGCAGTTCCACTTCTAAATTAAGCATGAAAGATGGGGGCTACGGTAATCCTCAATACACTTTGTTCCTGCTCAGGCTCAGCTTGCTTGCTTCCTGGAATTAAGTATTTTTTACAAAAGGGAATTTCAGCATGTGGACATGTGCAGGGGAAGATAAAATCTCCGCTATTTTGCACAGTCTTGAGGAAAGCAGTGATGTTTCATTTGTCTAGAGCAAAAGTGGGAAAAGTGTTAGCACAGATGCCCCCAGAAAGATGCAAACAGGGGAGAAGAAGGTCTAGAGGGATTATCAGGGTTGTGCTTTAAACACATTCCACCTCACAGATGTACAAGAGAGAGAATGGGGGAAAAGACCAGGAAAGTTAAAGATAAAATAACTTCCAGATGCAGCTTTTGCCCTGATGCAGCCAGATCCCTGCTGCCTCTCCAACACAACATTTCAGCCTCTCAGAGCTCATTAGGATCTAAAAGAGGGTCATAGACAATAACTCTGTGCCTTAAATCTTGTCCATCTTACAGGCATCTTGTCTCAAGCAATCAAAGGCAGCCTGCGCTGGCACAGCCCAGTAATTAGCCGGCTGTGCTTCCAGCTGGTTTGCAGGCACATGGCAGGTTAAACAATAAATAAATCAGATTAGGCTGAAATCTGTTAAGCAAGAGTGGTCCTGGCATTCAAAGCCATTTCTTCAAAGCATTGCAGATCAGTGCTCAGGTTTTATATTCCAAAGCCTGTTATCATGGGTGTGGCTACATGGTACTTTGCAGACAGACACAAGTTCATTTTGACTGAGCTTTGAGTAGGAGCTGTGGATTGTCTTTAGACCAGATGCAATATAACCTCCTGATAGGGCAGGTATAGAACTCTGGTTGGCTTGTGGCTGATCCGAAGCTTGAATAGAGAAATCTTCTGCCTTGTGTGGAAGGATTTTTCTCCTGCATATCCTGGGGTAATGCTCATGCTCATTTGCAAACCTCACAGCTACCATGCAAATGAACATTACCAGTTCTGACTGCTCCGTGGACTTTCCTGTGTGCTGCAAAATGTTTCATGAGGAGCTCAAGGTCTCGGCATAAAAAAGTATAGGATATCTTTGACTTTGTTAAAGACTCATTGCAATTTATGAGAAGATAAAACTTTTTTTTTTTTTAACAAATAAAATAAAGGTTACCTATTTCTCTGGGATATAGAGATTTAGGAGCAAGTGGACAGGAATATTTGACTGCATTCCAATGGAGTGACTCTAGTCTCAGGTCTCCCATATGGCTCTACTGCTCATGGAGAAAATGCTTCACCCTCAAGAAGAGCCCCAAACCACTTCCACCCTCACTCTCCAACAGTTCCTCCAGAAGTCTCTGCCTGTGGTCCCTTTTGTCTGCATCTTGACCACAGGAGTCTGAGATGTCCCAGGTGGGCACATTAGCGAGTAACACACAGCGGGGCAAACTCTGTCAAGTCGCTGGGGCTTCTGGAGAATGACACTGTGTACAAAGAAGCTCTTGGGGAAACCCAGGGGTGACATTAGGTGGAAAGGGAGCACTTTATCTCTGGAAACACTTTAAAAAGTCTAAGTTATAGAAAATGTCTTTTTACTCTGCTTCTACATAGTTTCAATTGTGGTAACATCTGCCAGTCCCAGTTTTTGACTTCTTGTGCTCAGCACTATATCAACAAAGCTGAGGAAGCTGCTCCCTGGTCACATACATACAATGCCATACCACCACAGAAAAAGGGACAAGCAGTTCTGAAGTGAAAGGGACTCTTTCCTGACACAGTTCATGAAGAATTGTTTCTGTAGCAGTCAATATTCTATTGGTCTTATCTCATATCTCTCATTTTCCTCATGTTCTTTTCCACCCAGGCTTTAGTGAAATTCTCAAAAAAAAAAATTACTAATTCTCAAAAAGACTAAATGACAGTGCCATAAATCAAATATTTTCAATGTCCAGGTTGCAGGCATTTCAAACCATTCAGTTTCTTTTCCCATACCTCCAGGCTGTCTCTTTGCTTTGGGGGAAGAAGTCAAGGATCTGCCCAAATTAAAATATGCAGGTTTTTTCCCCAGAGTAAATACATAGATCACAGCTAGCAGGTTGCTTATAGAAGCACTTTTGAACCTTTTCAGGCTGTGTTTTTCCTCCTGGAGTGGAGGAATATTCTTTCTCTTTTCACAGTACCTCACTGACCAGGCACATTGCTTCAGTTAGGAGTTGTTCTACCCAGTGGAATAAATATCCCTTTTAAAATTATTTTCAGATGGAAATAATGGGTTCTCTTTCACTCTCCCATCTTCCCCCCTCCTCTATCCCCCTGTGGAACATTCACCATGGGCTGTATCTAGAGATGGTGAAAATTTGTCATGTTTTTATCTTGTTGGAAATCTTTCAGAAATCTCAGCTCCAAGACTTTTTTCCCCCATGATGCTTCTCCAAATTTCTCCCCCCCAGCCCTACTTCAAAAAACAAACAAAATAGCTTCCTTGGAGGAGAGAAGGTCAGAGCTCAGCTGCTTTGAGAGCTCATCCCCTGTCTGTGCCAGTGTAGCTGCAGTTTTTCCCCTCTTCCCCAGTGAGTGCAGGAAAGGTTGGCTGTCAGCAGGGACATGCTCAAAGGCACAAGACCATCCTGATGTGGTGAGTACTTGGCAGCTGGAGGGCTGGTGCCTTGCTTGGACTTGCTGCTCTGATAACTGGTGACAGCTTGGGATCCCAATCTTCCTTCCTATCACTGACTGGTTCCACATTCAGGACAGCTCCTTCAGCTATCTTTATCAATTACAGATCTAACTGGGGTTGATGGAGACATTTCATGGGTTTGACAGTTAGCTCTGTGGTGGTGCTACATATCTTCTCACTCAGCTGACCCCAAGAAATAAAACTGGTGAAGCACACACTTACAAATCCCCTAACTAGCTGATTGTGAGGATTAACAGGAAGACATTAAATACGGTTGATTTTCATCTGAAGCAGAGACAATGCCCAAATTTTCAATTTACCCTTACTCTTAGACATTAATTTCCAAGAGGTATATGAAAACATGCATTCATCCATCTAACCTTTAGGTGGATGTTTTGTTTACCTTTAGATCTTGTTTTAAATCTGTGACATAATCCTATATTGCTTTGATTTCATTTTATTTTCCCAAATCCTTGAAGAGAATAAACTAACTTTGGGTTGTATTTGGCTGGAGGCTCTACTTGCAAGAAACCAGACTTGCTGTCCAAACAATTGGGCCAAAGATTAAGGACAGATACCTTAGTAATATCACATCAGACCTGTTGTTTCTCATCTCCTGCTTCATCCTCTTCTCTGACATCTCAAAGCAAGATGAAAATCAGCTCCTAATCCTGGCTTGAGGTAGGTAAAAAATGGGATGGAGTCCTTTCTCAACACCCAACTGCTTCTGTGCATTAACCAGCAGGAATGGTGTAGGATATATTTCCCTTGCCTGCTCTGACTCTCGTCTCTGCCATTTTTCCCAGCTGTTTCTCTCATGCCAACTTTTGGAAGGCTTCAAGCAGGGTGGTAGGAAACTCTTTAGTAGAAAAGAAATGCCACTTCACTATGGCATTCTTATTGTGTCATATATATGTTACCCATGGATATGTCCCAGGTTTATTGCCAGGAGTTACAGACCACTAGGGCTTCCTTCCTCCCTAAGCTGTGTATCAGCTTTTGCTTTGGCCATGATTCTACATTCACAACAGAGAGAGTTCCCATGAAGCCTGACTGAAATGGGAATGAGAATACAGTTTTTAGTTTATTTCCTTGCTCAGAAAATTTCAGGATGAAAGGCCAAGTTCTTTTGGGAAGATGGTTCAAAAGACTTGCATTTTGCGTTTTCTCCTCCACAGCATGAAGCAAAACCCCACACCTCAGTACAGTATGTGTAGCAAGAAATTTTAATGAGTTTTGTGTCAGAGTCCATCAACCAGAGACAATTAAAATCCCTAGTCATTTTTGACCCCTATGGCCAGAGCACACTTCTAGGATGCAGAAGCAGTGACTGACTTTGCATGAGTTTCATGTTCTTTTGGCAAATGGAATATTGCTACAGCTGCTAGAAATAAATGAATCCCTCCTTTTGTTTTCTTTTTTTTTTTTCAATTTTTTCTTCACCTTTTAAAGAGGAAATAATATTTGGAGATTTTGCCAATGTCTAAACACTTCTTTCCAGCGGCTTTTTGCATTTTCTCAGCCTGCAACTGAAGAGTACACCATTGTTTAGAGCTTGTTAGTGATGGAAATAAATAAATAATCATCGCCGCAACAAGCATGTATCTCCCCATGTATGCTGTTCCACTCACTCATCACTGAGAACAAAACCTTAGTTGTTCTGTGTCATCTGACTGACCCTCTCCTTTTGCCTCCCTCTCTCTTGAATGCATGTGCAACGTGGCTTTATTTGCAATTCTGTCAGCCTAAGCAAGATTAATGTTTGCATGGGGGTGCAAAGCTGGCTCAGAACAATATCTGCTTTGAGAGCCTTGCTCTAGAGATGGTTGCAGGAGCCACTTGGTATATTATTCCTTATTTATTTATTTATTTATTTATTTATTTATTTATATTTGAATGTCTTAGTTCTTCTGTAGCAAGCGTTGGCTGCAAGCCCACAGCCAGATGGGACTGAACTGCTTTCTAAGAAAAACATGAGGAGGGAATTGCATTTTGATGTTGTAATTTCTTCATAGGGGTATTTATTTCCAGTGGGTTTTTTTCCCCTCTCACTCCTCCCCCACCTCTGGAATTTGATGTACAAAAGTCAAGGAAGCTATCAAACTGCTGCTGTTGTTGCTGGTTGTGTTTGCATCTGGTTTTAATACTGAAAGGTTTGGGGCAGACAGCTCCAGAAAGGGAAATCCACAGATTGGACAGTGAAAGCAGTGACAGATTGCATCATGGTGTTCTGGTCCAGTGAAGAAGAGGAGTCTTTTGAGTGGCTCTTTTCTCACAGCTTCACAGTCCTTTTGCTGGTGGTGAGTCTGCAGAGATCCTGCATGCACTGCGAGGGACTGGTCGAGATCCATTGACTCATTTCATCCATCCAAACTGACAAGGAGCCATCAAGTGGTAACTTTATGTCATTACGGTGTGGGCTAAATTTGAAGTGGATGTTGAAGGCTCTACATGTAGTTTTTACATCCCAAAGAACCAATTCCAATTTAGTACAGGGGTCAGCTCCATTCAAACCAGCAGTACTAGCCTGTTTTTCACCCAGTGTCTCTGTTCTTCTCTTTCAGCAAACATATTTCAAATGCCCAAGCAAACCAGACATGTTTTCTGAGTGTTAGATGTTCCTTTTCCTGGTTGAAACAGAACAGTCCCAAATGCCTGCTACTCAGTTCCCTCAGCACAACAGCTGGCTGAGGCAACATGCCGTTGCTTAAGTATTCTGTCTTTTCAGAGGACAAATGCAATATTTTGTGCAGAATCAGCTTGAAGACATGTCTTCTTTCTAAGAAAAATAAACCCAAAACCTGAAGATCAAGTATCTCTGGTTTTGTTACTTTTTTTGCAAAAAATAATGGTTATTAAGTATTCCTTTTCATTCTTTGGTGCTGCTTGGAAAGGGAATATTGGTGAAATAAAATACTGTGCCTTTAAGGTGTACTTTATCTAAACTTACTGCAAGAGTAGGCATTTCTTCAGAATTTCAATGTGTGTCCTGACTTTTTAGCACCTGTGAGTCCTGAGCATTAAAAAAATCATCCTCTTGCTCATTTTGCATCTCTCTGGACACTGGGGAGAAAAGATTAAATAAGAATTATGGCCTGATTTATCTGATTTTCATCATGAGATGGATCTCTTTCACAGAAAATGAGGAGGAGCAACTTTGCCTCTAAAAGCAATATACTGTATTTATGACCACTACAAAGTGCTTTCTGCCCATCTCATGGAGGAGGAGCAGAGAATGACAGAGCAGTGAATTTCTTTGCAAAATGATTAAACTGACTTAAATTATATTTTTCTGCAGTTCTTTCTGGGACTGAGGTAGTCAAAATGATGAGCTGAGCTGAAGAGATAATGGATCACCAGAGCTTACACAATATTACAAGTAGAATCAAGACATTTTCCTTACTGAAAAGAGTTGAGCAATACATGAACCTCACACTCAGATTAGCTGACTAACCTCTAATTACCCTGAGACTGTAAAAGAAAGACTTGAGAGGGCTCCCTTCACATCTTCAAAGGCACTGACCTTAAAAACTCATCCCCTACTGATTTTGAGAGAGCTCAGAGGCTGCAGTGTTATAGGATGCTACAGCTCCAGCCAGGCTGCTCTCTCCCAGGCTTCTGCTTCACGTCCCTAGTCATGAGGTTGCAGGAATAAATGTACAAGAGGTGGCTCTATTTTGGTTTTGCTTCAGGCATGAGGTATTTGCTGTTGCAAAGTGCATGACCCCAAGGAACACTCCTCACCGCTGCTGTCAAATTCTGTGCTAGAGAGTGACAATACAGTCTGTAAACACATTGGAAGTTAGATGCCTTGTCAGAAGAGAACAGGAGGCATTCATTTTGTAAAGGTTCTTCATTTCCAAAGGTCACCTTTTGCATACCATTTGTTTCTAATCTCTTGGTTGCTGGTTTAGAAACAAACAAGTGGCAGGAAAGAACAAGGAGGCAGAGCAGTTTGAAGGTAAAAGGGCAGAATGAGCTCATGAACCTAGGCTGATAATGGGTTTTGGTGCTATGGGATTGGGGTTCATCCAAGTGCAGCATACAGTTAGTTACCTCTGCATGTTCTTTCCTTAGCAGTAAATAAGAATCTGACACATCAGGAAAAAAAAATCTGAAATACTTTCTCAGTATTATTTCCTTTTGCTCTTCAAAAAGAGGGATGTTGCTTTCCTCTCCCCTTTGTCTTTCCGTCTGTCTGATTAATGTGGAATTTTGGACAGAAAAGTAACCTTTCTTTGACACATTATTCAGAGATGCCTAAGCAGTCCTGGGATCAATGGTGCTGCTCCTCCAGCAGAGTTTGTTTGTCCCCAGGTCTCCAGCTTGGGGAAAATTACTCACAGAAATTAAAACCATGGTCAAAAGACATTACAACATCACTAATGAAACACATTTCTTGTGAGAGATTAGGGAAAATCAAGTATCCTTAGCACTGGGCATTAATTTCACTCTGTAAGAAGGATTGAAAAGCAGGTTTCAGAGATTCTTTTTGGGCATAAAAAGTTTGGAAAGTGGGTTTTTCAGTGGATGATGCCAGTAGAAAGCATTAAGGACAGTGATAATCTGTTCTAGGTACATCTTGGTGTCTTATTTTACATCTCTGTACCAAGAAGTGAATGATAGCATTATCAGAATATTGTCTGTATGTGTAATATTAATGAATTACATGCACCATTTTTTCTCCAGCAGATTACATGTAATTACATAAAGAAGTAGAAACTATTGCATATGAACAACAGTCCTGTGAAAACAACAAGGGACATAGGATTAGCTAACATATCTGACAAAACCAAGAAAAACTCCTCCTAGAACAATTCAAAGTTTACAGATGTCCATTCTAAGATGCATTCTCAGTGCTCAGGTCTAGCAAGGTGAGACTTTACATCTGGAGTCTTGCAGACCTTTCCTGCTGTTTTACTTCTGGGAATAGAATGGTACTTTATTATCTTCTCCCAAATAAATTGCATGAGACTTCTCTGTTGCCTGCCAGCAACCTCAGCAGTGCAGTGTTTCATGTGCCATGGCCACAGCTCCACAGTGCCTTTCTAGCAGATGTAACCCCTCACTGCTCTTTCCTGTCCTGCAACTGCAGTGGCCATTCACCTGACAGCCCTGCCCAAGAGTGAGTACTTTTCTGCCCACAACAGATGGCAAAGAAATCCCATTCATTGGCTTTTTCTTCCCATGGTGGAGCACCATTTCTGTGTGAGAGGTCAATGATGGAGACATCGCGTTAGAAGCTGTTTCTCATGGAGATGCAAAGTCTTGTTTTCTTGTTCACATAGGAGGAGTACTTCTCCACCTTCTGAGAGCTTCAGGACTCAAATGGGCCTGTCTGCAAACTGCACACCCTCCTCTGCATTGAGCAAAAGTGAACCACTGAATGTGAATATCTTCACTTGTGCTTACAGGAAATTTGCTTTCTGCGTGTCCACACAGCTGTGCCTCCAACATGAATTTCCTCAGGCATCACAATGTACTAATTGCACTGCGGTGGATTAGATAGCCTGGCCACCCAAGCCTTCTTTTTCCTGATCACTTTATATCTTTGTAGAAATCTCCAGAAATGAGGTTTGAGGCAGTTCCTTTTCCTTCTTGTATCAAGTCTATAACCACAAGATGCCACATTCATTCTTTTCTGTGTGATCTGTCTGTATATCACATCCAGGAAACAGCTTCCAGCATCCTCATATGAGTGTACAGAAACCTTAGGTTTCCTATGCCTTTCTGTCAAGGAGAAAGATCCTTCAATTCATGTTTCTGTTTTCATTTATTGCCCTTAAGATGAGAAGTGACAAAAGAGCTAGAGCTGAAAAATCACTCTACAGTGAATTGACCATAGCAGCTTTATTCTCTCAAGTTACATCAGACTGTGGATAAAGGTTTTTCACAGTTGCACTGCATTTTTTGAGCAAGTTCAGAAGGATTCAGCCTGAAGTTGAACATGTCTTTTCACATCAACAGCAGAAGAAGCTGTGGGAAGCATAGGCAGGAAAGTCTGCTGGAAAAGGCAGAGAGTGGGCAGGAGAAGTTCAGGGATCAAGGGAAGAATAACCTCTTCCATGTGAAGAAGAGCCCCAGAAATAGCCACCCCTGGGGCCATGTACTATCATTTCTTTTTTCCTGCAAGGTAAAATTTTTTATGGATGGCAATCCAATAAATCCAATGGATGGTCTTTTCGATGATGGTGTATATTAAGGTTCACCATTCCTGAGCTCATTATTACCTATATTATTTCAGATAAATTCTGATACCTTAGATATATTTTCAATTAAAAAATAGAATTTATACATAAAAAAAAAACCACCAAAAAAAAAACCAACCAAACAAACAAAAAAACCCCAAACTCTTATTGATAATGTCAGGGAGTATGTGGTATTAGGTATTACCCTATTAAGAAAGAGGTTTCACATTCTGGCTTTCTGAACATAGAAAGGGAAAATGCCAGACTAGAACTCTCAAAAAATACTATTTACCTTAATAAAGAGATTCATATATTGCATGCAAAGTCACTCTTATAAATTGTTGTCGTTCCTTCCTGGGAACAATGAATTAAAAGGGAAACACAAGCAAAAGAAACCCCTACATTTTAATTATCACAGCAGCTCTTGCAACTTTGTGGCCTCAGGCAAGCTTTATGATTCAAAATTCAGAATGTATCTTTAGAGAATAATCTTTATTATTACTATTTTTTATATTAACATTATTACTATTTTGGGGTGATGCTTCGTGGGTTCTTTAATGTTTGAAACAGTCAGAGCTCTATTTTCTATGGAATGCATTGTTCTGAGACAAAGAATAAAAGCTTCTATGTTTATAATTTAAAGTAATCAGTACAATAGCCAGAAAATTATCCTGACCTGCAAATCAGGAAGGAAATGTACCATATAAAGTGCTCTATTTTAAACCTCTAGAGCAGGTAAGATATACAAGAGAAAACCCATTTTGTGAAAAGGTAATACAAATGCAATAATTGCTTTAAATTGCTTCCTTATTGCTTTTCCAGAGTTGTTACTAAAACAGGAAAGGATTTTCAGTGCAGTGTGTTCAACCTGAGTGTCCTCTTAATTGCATTCCCAAAACTCATAGCTTTCAGCTCCAACCAAGCTCACCTATATGGTTATTTCAATTTTAGTACTCGTCATAGAAAGAGCATGTGATCCCATCATCACAGCCACCAAAAATCAAGAGCAATCCAGATTCACTTTTAGTATGGGAAAAATAGAAATCAATTGGGAATCACTTTATTTGGTACAAGTGTCCTCTGGATTCCAGTGCCAGGTCTAAGCTCTAGAACTAGTTGTAGGAAAAAATGGGAGAGAAAATTAAAACTAGAGATGTTTGTTACAGTTGTCTGGTACCTGTCACTATGTTCCAAATGTGAGCTGTTTTCTGTGACTGCAGCCACCAGGAAAAAAGTCTCCATGAAGGTGTAAAATCTGCCTAAATGGTTCCCCTTCAATTTTCAGGTATGATGCTCTCAATTCCCATCGATTCATATTCACATTCACAAAGGCAGCCTGAAAATTAACTTCTTGAGAGTAAACTTCTGGATATGATTTGAGTTCATTTAAGAAAGATTTAGATACAGGTTCATGATTCTGGCCAAACCTGTTGCACTCCTAAATATTATCATTAGGAACACAAAAGAAGACAAATCTATCATTTAGCACAATAGATCATTTCAATGCCTACAATGCAGAACAGAAGTTGCAGAACAGTGGTTTGCAGTTTCTATCTTGTCTGTCAGTTCCATACCACACTCACATTTGCTCTCCCCCCGTGGGTGAAGTGATGGGTATTTAATACTGAGATAACTATGACTTTCTAACCACGCATTGCATGAAAGAGAAACTGGGGGATCTATTGCCCAGGGGCAGTCAGACTATTTGAACAAACATAAATTCACAGTCTCAGACAGAAACTAATTTGAAGACAGATATTTGTCAGTTTTTCCCTCTTTTCCACCCATTTTTGACCAGCTGTGCTATTGATCCAGCCTCCCTGGAGCTGTCCACAGCTGCATTTTCCACACAGCCTTTACCTGACTGATATTTATGATATGCCTTGGGACCACAGCTTACCAGAGGGAGTTATTTGGCCGAATGAGTATGGCAGAACTCTAGACCACAACAGGTGCATTCAACACAAGGTGGCTTTCTTACCAGGACTGATTTACTACTGACTCTTCAATGAATTCATTTGAAGGTGTCGTTCTCATGTTATTGTTTTCAAGTGCAGCCTTGTGGACAGAGAAACTGGTGACTGAAACATTTCTGAGGGGAGAGTTTTTTGTTACATGAGGGGCAAAGTCGTTATCGTGGGCTTTGACCTGTGCTCTCAGGAGAAAGGTGGTTTGCAAATGTTCAGTAATACCCTTCTGTTAGGGCTAAATTTCTGCTATTCCCGGCAGTCATCCACATGTCAAAAAACATCTAATTTTCTCTGGATGATTCCCAGACACCAAGTCCACCTTGAAAATGGTAGCCTAAAAATAAACTTATAGATTGAAAAAAAACCAAGGACTAGCAGACCTGGCTTCAGAAACATAGCAGCCACCCAAAACACTCCCTGAAATATGTAATATTCAGCCAAACCCCCAGACACTATCAGATTGGCAGTGAATAGAATACTCTTGATAACCACAGTACCAGCCCCTAAACATTCAGCAAACAAGGTAACTCTTCCACAGACAGAGATCACAAATGTAAATGAGCCTCCTGAGGAACATATGTAAAATGCACTACAATATAATAAAGAAAAACCCTATTAACAGCACACTCAGTTATCACATCTCAAACTAGATTGGAGTCTGTCCAGAATATTCTGAAACTACAGCCTTTGCTAGCTGATGATCATTTGAGAGAAATTGTCCTCAAACTTTCCCTTTGAACTTTCCAAATTGCCCTTGCCTCGCAAAATACTTTATTAGAAGCAAAATTTCTCATGGCAGACATATCCCAAGCAGAGCTGGGCCATGCCAAAGCAATAGATTTAAAACTTGCTGACACATGTACGTACCCCATAGAATAAGAGCCCCATTCCCATCCAAAAGAAACCATCAAAGCCTTGCATCCTACATGTACTCATTCCAGAACGTGATCTATTCTATCCAAAGCACCAAATGCCCTTGTGGAAAGTATGTGGGGGAAACCCATCAACCACTGTGCACCACAGCATTTTCACGCAGGCACTCAGTGAAAGGCAGAAACAGCCGGTGGGAGAACATTTCTCACAATGCAACCACGCTCTGTTTGACTTCTTAGTCTTGATCTTCAAAGGCATTCCACAATACACCTTCAAAAGATGAGCTTTGGATGTCAAATTCCTAACTCTACTTCATTCTCAAAATTACAACACAATGGAGATTCTGATTTTATGTCACGACTTTTCTATGCTACAGTTAAAGCAATTTCCATCTGTCTCTGTGACACAGAAATTATTAACTTGCCACTTCTGTTACCATCTCTTTCATTTTAGTAGGTACTACATACCCTTGTCTCACCAACATCAAGCTGATAATCACAGTTCAGCCCAAACTGCAAAGCAAGTTTTACCCATCTTTGTTAGCTGGAATGTTGCTTCTTCAGTTTCAGGCCCAAGAAATGCCTGGTGTTTTCTTCTTATCAGTTGCTCTAACCAGGGTTGTCATCTCTTCCTACAAATCTCTCCTTGCTTACTTTATTAGTGATGGTGTTATTGTAGATGTGGGGCCAGTCCCACTACCTACACAAACAAAAAGCAGACAGATAATTGGCTCGAGTCAGTCTGTTTCTCCACAAAACATATGTATCAGAGACAGCTCATATTTTCTCAGAGCAGCTGGGATCTGTCCTTTGTATCCTTCATGGATTTGCTAGGAAGAGTGCTACTTTACCCAGAAATCCTCATCTCCAGTAGGTTAAAATGCCCATGAGAATGGTCAAGGAGTTATCCTTCCTCATAGATAGCAAAGTCCAGGCTGGAGCAAGGGAAGAAGCAAGAACCAGTGATGTATCAATCTGAACCTTCAGCAATGCTACACCATGAAGAAACACCATTGATTAACACACATGTTGATCAGTGGCGACATAAGTTTTTGTTTTGTAGCTGTTTCCAGCCCCTGAGAGCATCACCTCAAACTGCTGGCAGTTTGAATAAGACAAACTAAGGGAGCATAACTAACTGCAGTGACACTGATCCATTTATCAATACAAAGAAAGAGAGCTGAGAGCAATTCTTGTGAGCTGCAGCTGGGCTGGACTAATGGGTCCTCTATAGACTGAAAGACCCATCATGACTAGACATAGGAAAAGATGCATTAATTGATACTATTTTGTCATGAAATCAGAGAGCAGTCTGCATGTGTGAAGGAATTATTATGAGATAATTTTTGGAAGCTTGCTAACCATGTCATTGCTTTTCAGAATTCAGCTGATGCTCTAAACCCTCCTGGAACTTATTAAGATGGACACTTCAGGTTCCTCCACTCCAAGACAGATTTGTGAACAGAATTGCTACACCACAGTATTCTGACTACTTCTCTCTTTTGATAGCTTTGCTTTAAGAGTGTCTGGATGATTCAAGAGAAAGAATAAGTCTCGCAGTGCAACGCTAACTGTAGAAAAGAAATTTTTTGCCATCATACATGCTATGCATGCTGCATCATTGGGCTGTGACTCACAATTTTCCTAAACCATAGAAAATATAAAGCCTAGAGTTTTAGACTGTAAAAGCTGTCTGTGTTTTTTCTGTGTGGACAAGCTGGGACCCATGGAGGTTTCTCAATGTGAAAGATGGGTCAGCCTCAGATCCATGTGAATGTCAGGGCCCTGACTAGGACACCTGACTCATTGGCTATTTCAGACACTTCATAAGACTACAGCATGGGTGGCTGCATAAGAGAGTGTCCTTTTCCAGAAACAGAATCCTCAAAACAAGTTTGATTAGTTCATGATCTGTTGTACATCCTCAAAAAGGTTCCTTAGAATATCCAGAAATAGTTTTGAATCTACATATTTATACAGTTGGCAGGCATAAACCTCTCCTCTCTGATGTGGAATCATACTTCTCCATTCTACATGGATAAGGTATGTTATTCCCACTTTAGAGCTGGGTGAAATGAGAAAGAGAGATTATTTGCCCCAGGGAACCCAGAATTTCCAACTAAATATAATTTGTCCCCTTGAGTTGCAGAGCTCAGCTTTTCTTTTTTTTTTTCCCCTCCAGGCTTGGCAGTATGACAGAAAGACTCCTACATTCAGCAGAGCAGAGAGAACAACACTGTTCTCCATCCTGCAATAAAGATAACCACTCAAGCAGAGCTGTCTGCATAGAGAGAGGGATTTTATGGACTCGAGGTCTCTGTTTCTGACAGGTGCAGCCTGGGCTGCTAGGATAGGTAGGAAGGGTTAAAACAGCACTTGGTTCTGGAAGATGTACAGGAATTGGAAAAGACAGAGGAATTTGCTGGATCCTGGAGTGCATGAATTTAATAACTTAAATTATTCCATTCTACCTAGAGAGGACAGGGCCTGAACTATGCACACGATAGAAGAGGGAAGAGATGACTTAACCCAGGCTTAAGTGGACAAAGGTGCACTGGAGAATTGCAGCTGATCTGGGGAAGTGAAATAAGCTTTTCCTAAGCTCAAACTCATTCTTGACAAAGAAATATCTGAAAAATATTCCACATGGAAACAAAACATTTTCTTCCTCTGCTGCAAAGGGAAAGTGAAGACAGCAGGAGAATGTTTTTCACCCTGTCCCTTTCTTTCACTCTGCAGATTTGTGTGACTTCAGTTTCACCCAGCCCAGACTATGCAGAAATAAAGATAACTTTTTCTGTTTCCTGCACATTGCAATGAGTGACATAATGTTGCAGAGAGAAGCCCCATGAGGCAACAAGATTTTTGGTATTATTAGTTACTGTTTAGTAATTTTCTCCTGGGAACAAAAAAAAAAAAAAAAAAAAAAAAAAAAAAAAAAAAAAAAAAGCAACAGCAACAAGTCCTCACTTGTGAGTCAAGAAAACACAAAGGAATAGATCAACTGAATTAGTTTGGGGGTTTTGTTAATTATCTACAAAGCTTTTAGCTTAAACTCATGCTCAGCTAATCCGTGTCAGCTGCATCTTCCCTTGTCAGCTGCATCTTCCCTTGCCAATACAGAGGTGAGTGTGAGGAATTTCTGTGTGTTACTTATTTAGCTATTACCTTTTATTGGTCTCTCTGTCTCCCACTGACTTTCTGGCTGCAGACAGGTTGGCAAAAGGAAAACTTCAAATAATACATTTCTGAAAACTTCAGCACTTAGGCAGAGGGAGAGAACAGAGTCTAACAAAAGAAGCAGACACCTGTGAAGATTATTCTTGGACCTGGGCTGCTACTTTCAGGGCTGGAACCACAAACACTAGTATTGTCTCTGTTTAAAGCAGTGTCTGCTTCTCTCATTGAAATTTGGGAATTCACTGATCCCCTTTTTTTAGTATGACCTTTTTTCAGTAATTTTCAGTCCTCACTTGCACATTTATTATAAAGCTTATGTGCAGACAATGAAAAAAAATCTCATTTTTTCATAAGGTGTTCAAAACCAAAGGTGGAAATTGACCTGCTTCTTGTGGAGACTGTCTAAGCAGATGAAGAATAGCTATGAGTGGGGGAGAAGGAGATTCCCATTTAACAATAAACAGTGATCCTCCAGAGAGAGGCAGGCAGTGAGGTGGTCAGTGGTCAATTAACAGACAAAACAAGGATTGCAGAGGCAAGGACCTGAGAGGGTAGAGCTGAAGTGAACATGCTCTGAGGGGACTGAATGGAGTAAGAAATCCAATTACCCAGCACAGGGTAGGGAGAATCCCAAATCACATTCTCCAAGTTCCTGAAGCACCTGACTATGGCTGGAGCATGTCCTGGCTCAGTGTACAGCCTCCTGCCCATGAACAGCACATAGTTTTTATGTTGAGGTCTCTTCCTCCGGGAAACCAATTCATTCTCACAGATTCCAGTTGTGTTTGTGAAGTTACTACAAAAGTGTTACTGCTGTGCTGTGAATGCTTCTTTTTTGGTGTTTATTAACCTTGGCCAAGAAGCATCCTTCTATATGGGAACAATGAGGAGCATTTAAATTTAATGATGGCAATGAACAAGCCAAGGAGGTGATTACAACCAGAAGAGCCTGATTTTTTACTTACCTGAAGGAGAAAGGTTGGGAGAAATGGAAAGAATGAAAGATGACAGTTTATAGGTAATGTGCCCATGGCAGGAAGGGAGGAAGGAACTTCAGAGAGAGCCGTGCCAGAAGGAAGAAGTGGTAGGCAGCATTATTTTGTCATGGAGAACCTGGACTAGATGTGAGAAACCCAAGCCCAGAAAAGTCAGAGGAGACTAACAACAGATAAAAACATGGAGGAAGACCTTGAATGGGTCAGGAACTGCCAGGAAAGACACTGGTAAGGAAGTTCATTCTCATAGAAATGTTAAACATTTGATGGTCCTTGGAAGTAAAATTCTGTTCTGAAGTTACAAAATCTTGGAAGTTCAGTTCTGAAATTATGTTCAACAGATTTCCACAAGTCTGCTCTTTGCAATCTCCAACAGAAAGGCAAAACAGTATAATAATAACAGTATATATAATATAAAACAGTATATAATTCCAGTAGCAAGGTGGAATTCTGCAAAAATGCAGATTTCAGCAACAGGAAAACCAATGGCTACTAATGGGACAGAGAGTCCTGACAAATGAACCTCAAGATAAAGAAAAAAAAAGGATGAATTGAAATGCAGATAATCACCACCTGTTAGGCACCCTAAAACACTAGAATTGCTGGAGTCTGCTCAGACTCCAGAGGTATAAAGATACGTCTGTAGCCCACCAGCAGGACAGCAAGGACCATGAAGGAAACTTCTGAAAAATACATTGATTTTTCCACTCTATCTTCCCTGGCTGCCATGTAGACCTCTGAAAAGTTTTCTTGCAGCCCTCGTTGGCAATGTTGACTCCAGAAGAAACATCCACACACCAGATCTGGGATGTTTCAAAGCCATTTTTACAGTTTGAGCTATTTCAGTATTTTAGGATGAGCTGTCTGAGGCGTGAAGATTGTATCCAGCACAATGATTCATGGGGGTTACAACCAACACATCCTCCATGTGGGCCTGAAAATGCCATGTGTTTTCTCCATTGACAACAGCTTGTCAGCACAACTGACACTTCAGTTACCAATTCCAGCACAAAGTGAATAGGCCAGAGACTGAAACTGCAGATGCCTGTCTGCATGGGTCGGGAATGTGATGTATATTCTTGGGGAATAGGGCCAGATCATACTTTTCCAAGGAAGACACGACACAGTTGTTTTTTTTCCCCGTCAGCACCATCCTGCCCAACACTTACACACCTCCAAAAAGGCAAGAGTGTCTTAGAAAGTCGAGGATATAAAGACTTTCACTGCTGTTTCCTTGCTAAGAAGTAAACACAAGTGTTTTTTTGGTACAGCATTCATTGATCTGATGCCATGGTTGCACATATCTAGAAAAGACTGCACCACTCCGGAATTTGTATTTTGACTCAATGTACTTGCAGAAGGAACTTCTGGCTATTTCTATTTTTCCTGGAGGCTCCAAGCAGTGAGGAAATTCAAATGTGTGGAAGCACACCCAAGAACTGACGATCTTTTGAACCAGAGATTGGCTAGAAAACTGGAGGCTCAGTTTGGCCAAACCTCATCAGTCAGACTTTGTTTTTGCCAAACCAAATCCCACACCAGAAATGGGTTTGGAATCAGCTTCCATTTTCTTGAAGCCACCAAAGTCCTGAGGTTATTCAAAGGTCTCTCTATCAGCCCTCTGCAATCTAAAACTTTTTTTCCGGAACGTGTTTTCTGCAGATTGACTTGATATGCAAACAAAGGGTGAGAGGCCAAGGTTTTCTGCAAGATTTTCAGTGTTCCCCAGTTCTGGATGTGCCCTGGATACTTCAGGAATAGTCTTTCAAATGGTGGTTTGGCCCTTGTAGGCACACAAGGTTCTGGGAGGAAGAGAGTCTCATGTTCATAGAAAATAAGATTAAGAAACAAAAATATTGAACAAATGGCTTTGAATCTGGAAAAATATGCTCAAGTTGGGGTGAAAATTCCAGTTGGTTTTAAATGAGCTAATTTGTTCTTTCCTGTACATCAAATGTGGGAAGAAAAGAGGAAAAAGAGAATAAAAGCAAAACAAAAAACTTTACTTTTAAATCTGCCAGTTGTTCCTTCTGGAAAAACTATGTTTCTGTGCTTAAAGTCTTAGACTGGGACATAAAGAGGGCTGGGTTCAGCTTGCCGATGTGCCAAAAAATCCCTGCATGACCTTGGGCAAGTCATTTAGCCTTGCCCAGTACACTTTGCTAATGCTGGGCCGAAGAAAATTTCCCTTCTCCTGTTCATATACTCTCACTGAAAGGTCTGTGGAATAGGCCTGACTCTTCCAATAAATTTGCACAACACAACATAAAATATTGCTATTCTTCTAGTTGGAGTTCAGGAGTGAGTCTGTGATCCAAATCATGTTAACATCCATTATAAATGCCTCAAAGTTCAATTCTGGACTGGTTTCCAGCCCAGGCCAGTCTTAAGACAAGAGGAGAAGTCTGTAGATGTCACTCTCCCCAAAGAGGCTTTCCCCCTCTTACAGCCTTGAGCTGTGTTGTTGATTTAGGCTATTGTTGGAATGCACTTGCTCGCACTTGTGGGATGTTTAGTTTAAGAAAACCCACAGGTGGCCCCAGGTTATTTTGCATTCACAGTATTTTGCACAAAATCCCAGGGATGTGAAAGGGACTGTCTACCAAGCATCACTGTGATTCCACATGAGGTACAGGTCAAGCCATTACCTGGAATTCAAGGTTTACAAAAAGTTTTTTGTGTTGTTTGTTGGGGTTTTGTTTGGTAAAACACTTGAGTGTGAACGGGAAGACCACACACATGCGGCAGTTTCTCACCGCCCATGATCTGACAAGCCACTTAACCCTTGTGGTTTTCAACCAGCGCTCACCACACTGCTCATTGAGAGCCCAAAGTCTCTGCTTGTACCGGGGGAAGAAAATCCCCAGGGAATTCCCCAGCTCATGGGATCTTGCCCATCAAAATTCAAGTGAAGGACTTGAATATTAGGTTTTAGGAATGGGCAGATTTCAGGTGGGAAAGAGAGGGCCCATTCCCTTTCCCTGACCCAGAAGACTTGTGTTTTCCAGGGCTGTCTTCCAAACCCAGCACAGCCTGAAGAAAGAAGCAGAAAGGACCACAGGAGAAAGCCAGCCAAGCTTCTCAGGCACTGGTGGTTTTGACAATTCAGGACCAAGGAACTCAAGATCAGACAGAGTTGCTTCAGTCATCACATCTATTCCTTAACAAACACAGACAGCCCAGGGAGGAATTTTATTCTGTATCTTCTGTGGATAGAAATTTTGAAGTACCCTTTGACAAATTGCAGTAACTGTGATTAAAAGCCCAAAAAACAGAGTGTACCTGCAGAGAGAGGGAATGATAGTGAAGATCACCAAACATACTTGCAACTGCAAGGAACTTTACAAATAACTTCTAAAAGCAGATTAGGCTGAAAGCTGTTATCTGGGCTGTTGCTGCTGACATCATTGGGATCCTCTTTTCCAAAGTCCATATTGATGTCTCCTCAGATGGGAGTTGGAATAAACACGAAGAGACTTCCTTGGATGTTCTCCATGAAAGGTCTCTTAGAACTGCTGGTCCAGAAGTTGCTTTTGTTTCCCAAGCTGCTACACAGTCCAAAGAGAAATCCATAATGCTTTGGACCTGGTGACCAGCAGTGTTCATAGACAAGATTTACACAGTCCTTGGAGACAGGAGTCCCATGGTTGTGGACATAAATGGACCCTTCACTGATGTTGATGGTGACAGCCATGCTGGATCTAGTATGTGTGCAAGTGAATATTAACATAATTAATACAATTAAAAGTGACTACTTAACACAATTAAATAGCTGTTGGGTTCATTCCAGCTTTGTGTCAGGTCATGGGGAAATACAAACCTATGCCCCAGTTCCTTTGGAAAAGTTAGCTGGTCGATATCTGCAGCACAAGATTGGCTCTCATGCCCTGGAGATGTTTGAATGTCCCCTGCACAGCTAGTAGGGAATGGAAATAAAATTTTCCTTCTTCTGCTTCAGCCTTTTCTCCTCTGGGTGTCTACCCAGTGCAGCAAGACTTGCAAAGAAAGGCATTGTCTTTTTTGAAGCCAACCAACATAGCTGGAAAAAAAAGACCACTCTGCTTTTAGGCTGGCTGGCCCTTTGTCAGTCTTCAACAAGAAGGATCAGCCTAAGCCTCTCAGAGATGAAAAACAGTGAAACAATGATGAGTGCACTGAGCTCTGTGGAGATGCAAAGATCACACACTGACGTCAGCCAGGGCTGTTTGGGACTGGAAAATGACCCTTCTTACCTCCCTGCTTGGTTTTACACAGAGTGGCTAAATTAGAAATGGCTCAGGGCTGTTACCATGAGATCATTTAGCAGTTAATCTTTTATTTGGAAAGCTGTTCCTTCCCACAGAAGTAAACACCCACCTTATCAGGCTTGCCATGGCAAAGGATGTTGTCCAGCTCCCCACCTGCTGTCCTTCCTCTCATTAGTGGTTTCCCTCCCTTTGCAGCCATTCCCACCCACCATCTGTCAGAACATGCTCACACCCACAGCCCCACCAGTGATGGTCATGGACATGGGCTGGTCACAGCAGCCCAGCCTGTATCAGGAAACAGCCTGTTCCAAACAGGGATGGGAACATGCCTGGCAGACATGAGAGTGTCTGACCATCTTCTCCAAGGCAGTGCAGTGCCTGGCCACTCCCCAGAGCCCCTTGCAGCTCTGAAAGGCCATCAGTGAAACCACAGGTGATTCCTATCAATTGTGCAAGGGAATAGAGAGCCTCAAAGCCAGGAATAGCCTTTCGTTGCCACAGGCAGAGAACATTTTGCATGTCCCTATACATTGCATCTCCACCATCAAGCCCTTTTTCATCATCCTCCATTAAGTCCTACAGGAGCCTGCTGGGAGGAATGCACCTGACTCAGTTGTAATTCCTCTTCCCTGCTGGCAAAAATCTAGGGCCTGTTGTTGTTTTTTATGCAGAGGTTTCATTAGAGGGCCCAGATGCACTGGTTGTGTAAGTCCCATTGAAATGGCTTCCTGTTTAGCTCCAGAGAATGCACAGAACATGCTGTGATGCTGGGCTTTCTTTCCTACTAATTGCTGCAGACTATACAGCAGGGAGATGTGGTAGGAAAACATTCTTTCTGACACTGAGGTCAAGAAATGTACGTTTTCTGAGGATTTGCACCAAAAATTGCAGAACCAAAATCCCCAGCAGTGACTGCACTGAAAAATAAAACAGATATGCTTCACGTACAGCAAAGGGTATGTGTGTTATTGGTTTTAATATCAGTCACATAGTCCTGTGCGTAATCTCAAAGCCCCTTGCACAACAGATCCTGTGCTTGTCTCACAGAGGGTCTGCCACTACATTAAGCATAGTGCTCAATTCCTATTTTTATTTACAGTCAGTGCTTCAGCCATAACAGCATTCTTCTCCCTCACTACTTGACAGAGTCCCATCTCTCCAACCAGGCGTATGGATATGACTCAGTTTCTTCCTCCAATATCAGTCAAAGCCACTCCAACCTTTTACTGTTAAAATTTCATGTTACTTTCCTGACATTTGCATCCAACTATTAGCCCTTTTTCTAAGGCAGAGGTGGACGCAGGGAATCCTTCTGAGGGCTCACAGACTCCCTGCCACCGTGCATGTCTCAAGGTCTTCTGCAGAAGTAAAACTGTGTTTTCTAGACTCATTTCTCCATATAAGCCCCATATTTTTATGCATAACTGTTGATTTGTTCTCCCCCTCCTGATTTTCTCTCTGTTTTCCAAAGTCCTGCTCAGATCATTGTATGTTTTCTGCCAGGCATCATGCAAAATCCCCCTTCATCCTTGATTCTCCCCAACACAGATGGAGCATCTGAGCAGTGGAAAAATTGTCCCTGACTCATCAAAACCTTCACAGGATTATCAGGTGCATTTGATGCCACTGTCATTGCTGTCCCATCAACACAGAGAGCTACACTGTATGGGACCTACAGCTTGTTACTTGCTCAGAGCCGCTGTTGGTGGGCCAGCAAGGGCTGAGGACCGCTGGTGTCATAGGACAGCAGCCAGCTCGAGGTAGCAACACTGAATGCTAGAAGGAGCAACAAAGTTTCAGCTCCTTCTTCCCCCAACATATTCCTACATGGGACTACTTGGATATTCTGTTCCCAACATCTTCCTATTTCCTAAAAATATTAAGGTTTTGGGGTTTGAGGGAGGGTTTAATGTTGTTTCTTTTATTTGTGGGTTTTTGTTTTGGTTTGCCTTCTGGTGGGTCTCTAGGTTTGTTTGGATTCGGGGGGGGGGGGGGGGGGAAGGTTTGTGTGTATGTGTCCTATCACCACTCCCCGTGACAGAAAAGGCTGCAAATCTCACAGGCTGCATTTTCTATCCTTGATAAAATCAGTGCTGCAAGTCCTGGACATCTACTATGTGTGTCTCACTTCTCTATGTTTTGAGATATTACATCTCTCTGTGCAGTTCTGCAGCTCTCATTGTAAACACTCATTGTCTTTCTACAGCACAGGGAAAATCTCTCTCAGGTAACCAGGACCACACTGCCAGAGCTAGCAATGCCAAAGCAAACAGAAGTAAACTTTTCCCAAGAACACCTTCATGTCCTATGGACACCAACACTAAGTCCTGGAAAAAGGACAGGCAGGACGAAACAGACAAGACATTCCGAAAAAAACAAACAAACCACTGTGGTTAGTAACACTCCAACACTGTTTATGTGTGAAATCACTTTCATCAGCACTTTTAAGAATTGTCTGGAACCTATAATGATATTTGGACTTTTGTGCCATGGTGATTACACAGAAATAAGCAGCTGAATGATATGAGATGAAAGGATTTATAATCCTGCACCTTTATTTTTATAGTAGTTTTTTGGCTATTTTTTCCCTTGAGCAGTGATTATGGGTCTTTATCATTTGTATAGTTGAAGGCTTTGTGGGACAACCTCAAAGACAACCAGAGCACCCACCACTACTTCTGTAGTCCCCACATCCCACTCCTGCATCCTGCTGACACCAATGTTCCCTTTTATTCTGCTCTTTAATCTCTATGAATCCCAAACACTCACGACTCCATTGAACCAATACTGAAATTCAATCTGTCAATCTACAAATTTCACACACACACACACATGCCTGTTCTTTGAAAAAGAGCCTAAATTACAAAAAATCAATTTTCAAACCTTTAATTAAGCAGACAAATACAATAACCAATCCATTTCTCCTCATTCCTTCTTGACATTTCAAAAGTGCTGTTTTAAAGGATTATCACAGCAGGAAACACATCTAAAGCAATAATTAATATACTGCAAAAATCCCTTCTCAAACATCTCAGCCTGCCCATTTCCATCGGTGAGTAGAGTTGTGTCAATGAATTTGTGATGTGACATCGGTCCCAAGGCTGAAGTGGTAACTTTTGTATTTACATCCATTGTTCAATAAGCTGCTCACATCTTTTCTCTAACCCAAACCTTATTAAAATTGGAAAGATGCACTCAAGTGTATTTCCAGAGAAGACAGGCTATTCAGATTTGATACTCAAAAGTGATTCCCTGTGGTAAGGAAATGAAGAACTGCAAAGAGCTTAAAGAGACATATTTAATGCCTTAAGCCCTCATATTGAGTTAACAACTAGCATGGTCTTGGCTTTAAGGATATAATTTGATTCTCAGGCTCCCTTACTTCAGTAATCCCCCAAAAGAAACTCAGCTACAACTCTTTCTCTGCAGGAGATGATACAGGGAGGATTTTTTGTTTTAATTATTTTATTTCTTTTAATGAAATGTCACAATGGCTAAAAGATACCAAGATGTTTTACAGAGCAATGTGTAGAAGAGTATCACTGTCCTCATGAGAGCACACAAGTGTGCACTGTATTGTGAGGAGAAAGCAAAAGGATGTAGGGAAGTTATTGCTCCCGTAAAGGAGCAGTCATGATGCTCAGGGAAAGAGAGGTGGCAGAGCAACAGGCAGCCCCAGTGACACAAAGGAGCACGAATTGGAGTGGACAGGGGTGGACTGGACATTAACAAAAAGATTTTCTTATTGCAGGAGCTCTGGGTAGATGTTTATGAGGAGGAAGGTGACAATTAGACTGATATCTGCAAGGAGCAGGCTAGGGAGTGGAAATCTGGCCATGAGCCCGTGAGATATTCTGTATATCTTTTTAGGTCCCTGTGAGCCCTGTTTCCCATTTCATTCTCAGAGTGTGAAGTTGCTTAGCTGTGCATGGAACAGCAGGAAGGCATCACAGAGCCTTTTTTTCTTTTTTTTTTTTTTTTTTTTAAATCAAGCTCCTTCCTGCCTCAAACCATCTGTAGACCCACTCAGGGGCACCTAAGTAAACTGTGCAAAGCTCAACCCTAAAGCTAGGCTCATTGCAGATGAGGATTCTTTGAGAAAGAACCTTTGTACTACAGAGGCAAAAACAATCACCTTTGCCTGAAACAGATTTGGGGGAAAACTTTGACCCTTCATTTCTGACTGCAACATGTCTGAGCTTTTTCTTACTACAAATACAATCCACCCTTCTAGAAAAGACAGAGATAAAACATGGGAGACCTGCTCCAACTTGCTCTATTTACCTTGCTCAGCTTGAGAAAGTGTTCAGATATCTGAACAGAATACATAAAGGACAACACTGACAATAGCTTTAGAGCTATACTCACCCACAGATATTCATCTAGAAGGTACTTGGGAAGCTCATAAATAAATAACAATAAGCTTCATACTCAGCATAGGTACAGATTTTATACCAGGAGTGAAAACATAAGCAAGCAGGCATAATCTAAAGCCAACAAGGGCTCAGATGAACTAAATAATTGTGAATTTTAAAATCAGAAGGGCACCTATGAGCTCTCATCTGATCTCCTGTGTATAAAAGCCAAAGAATTCAAAAGAAGTTTTTAAGTCTTCAGCTAGTAAGTTCTATTGAAAATAAGGCAGAGATTTTAAGAAGATATTCATAAAATATTCCAAGTTTGGGAAATCCCAACACAAGTCCAGAGAGTTTGTTGGAATGATTAAACACCTTCCATTGTTTAAAAAAGTAGTAATCTGAAATTTATTTCTAGACTAAATTCGTGTCAAATTTACATCCAGCTGCTAAATCTCATCATGCCTTCTTTGCTAGACCAGGATTATCCTGAGTCAATTGTGGTCAAGAAAGCACTCAACAGCTTAATGGGGCTATAATCTAAAGAAAAAAAAGAGATAATGCTAAAGACAAGAATAACACATCTTATCCCACCCACTTGCTGTGCTGTCTGTGGTTGCAAGCAATCCCTGGGGTCTTGACCAGCTGGGTGAAATACCTTGTACAGCCAAGTGGGAGTTGCCTCAGAATGATTTATAAACGACAATTGTTCCAACAACACTGTCTGTGCTGAGCTCCAAGCAGGCTGCCAGTGGTCTGTACTTAGCTGGTCTGGTCTGCAGCTCCCCACATCTAGCAGAGCCTTTGGGAGGCCATCACCACCCCAGTTCTTAATGGCTTTCTTCCAGCCAGGAGAAAATGCCTGTTCAGCTGCAGTGATAACATTATCTGGTGCCCCTTTTCAAGGCTGCTGCAGTCATCTCTTGGACAAAACTGTGTTGGAAGCCCTTGCCCTTGATAAAGAAGAGGTAAGAAATGACAGCTGGGTGTCGAACATAGTGAACAATCATTAGCAGTAGTGAACAATCATTAACACTGTAGCAGTTGTTGCCTTTAGAACTGGGGAAGCATTTTCCCAGCACTGAAGATGTCTGGTCCTCACCCATGTCAGAAGTGTGCCTGTTCTGAGCTCCCACACAGTACTGTCACCACCTGCCCCAGCTTTCCTGAAGGGAGGTGTCCAGCCGGCCATCATCTAAAAGAATCAGTTGATTCCCTGAGATGGATAATTTCTTTCTCTCATCAAGGGTAAGCAACTAAGACTGAAGATTATGTCAACATTTTGATTTAAAAAGAAAAGTGCTGGGAAAGAGATGAGTTTTTTCTTTTAAATCACATGGAAAATTCATCTTCTCTTATCCCTGTGTGTCCCATGGGATAGAGACCAGCAAAAGAGATCTATCCTGCTCCGGAGTTTGGCATATATCAGAATACAGATTTGGACTGTTCTGATCCCTGCCAATGACACTTGAGTCAGACCAGACTTAGCTCAATCTGTGTCTCTGAAAACATAGTTCTCTGCAAAGCCTATGAGCACGCATGCTCTGACTTGTAAATGGAACAAATTTCCATTAATATCACGAAGAGAGAAGAACTGGGGGTTGTGCCTGCCTGCATCCCCTTCATGTCATTTTTAACAGAGTGGCTTTTAAGAGCATAAACACCCACTCAAAATTAGTACAAATGTTTCCTTCATCGTCTTGCTCTGACACTAATGGGTAAAACATATTTCCACAGTGCACATCCAGCATTCTCACTGCACGGCTCTCCTGTCACTAACAGCAGCCGATGCATTCAAATGAACAATTGGCAATAAATAAAACTGACAAGAGCAAATTACAAAAGCAGGAGCTGTGGCATGGGGAATACTCACAAGCCAGAGAGGCATTACAGTCCTTTCACCTTTAGGTCACTACTATCCACTAACACCCAGTTTGTCAAGTTTGGCTGACTCGTTCTTGTTCTTGGGCCTGGAAGATTCCTACAGAAATGCAGGGCTTGTGGCCAGCAAGAGATCCCCCTCCCCTTTCCGTGGGCTGGTGTTTATTTCTTTCCTACAAGTCTACTCCCCACTCACATACTTTTTTCCTCACAGTTTTCTCATCCGACCTAATTTGTGAAAAATGGAATTATATTCAGTGTGATCAGTTCTTGAGATATCTGTATAAGCAACTTCACAGGGCACTGAAGACTATGCATATCTATTTGGCAACATTTCTAATTGTGTTTAGTTTTACACATTAATAAATATATATCTTCCAGTATTCTTGCCAGAATATTCACCAGCAGAAATTTCCAATCAGTCCTTCTGAGCTCCATGTAAAAACTATCCAAAACAGAGGTAAATTAAATGTTGCCATAACAGGACTTTTTAGTCTCAATGGATGTTTTGAGTGCTAAGGTATGTGGAAGATTAGAGCAGAAGTATTTGTTAACAAGCTTGGGCTCAATTTCCTAAGTTTGCTACTCTGGGCCTCAGCTCAAGAACCAAGTTGCTCCCACCCATCCCTCCATTGTGGCCAAATGTTCCCAGAGAAACAAATAGTTTGTGTCATCTCCAAACAATTAACTTTCACCTGCATATCCCAGACTTTGTTTTCTCTCTAGCTGTCTTTGGAGAAGGAACCTCTCTGTTGAGATAGGCTGTCTGCACTTCCATCTTTTTGGATATCATATAGGTGACAATATTAATTGTCATCATGCCAGAGATAAAGTGAGCACTTCATGTACGACTCCACAAGATCATAGCTCCCTCCAGGTTCATCATGAAAATCTCCCTTTTCTTAATGCATACACAAATGTGAATAGCTAGCTGATGCACAAGGGATTATTATCCATATTAAAGGACCAATAGCATCCTTGTATCCTTTCTCTTTTTGGAAGGTCCAGTTGTCTCTTTTAGAAATTTGTAAGGTTGGGAGCATATGAGCTGATTTAGTCTGCTTCCCTGGGACAAAAACAACCCAAGGCTCTATGCAGCACCCAGAGACTGCAGTGTGTTATCTGCCATTGACAGCAGTAATAGGCAATAAAAATAAGCTACTAAGATCCAGGCTCACACAGACATATGAGTACACCCTTTTTTAGATGCTCGTGTCAACTAACATTAAGTACCTAATGCTAACCAGAACAGTTCTAAGAAGAACTGATATCTGGAGGCAAGTTGTTAAGTCATGCTTGCCATTTGTGAGAAAACAAACAAACAAAGAAAGATAATCAAGAACCAGATGAACCAGTCTTAATCTTCTCAATAAGAAATTCATTACATTATTCTGCATATATATTGTAAATGCAGTTATTTATCAAGATCCCAGTGAAGATCAGCTTTTCAATCCTATTTCTGTTTAAATTACTTGATTGTTGTATTCCACTAAGGCAGTGCTGAAGTAATTTTAACTTGTCAAGTTTTGACACAGCATTTCAACAAAATTAAGCAAGATTCTTTGAAGACTAATGTGTCTTAGTGTGTCTTCTGCACCCAAGATTTGTGATATTTCATTATACCATATGCAGCCAAACCTCCCAAAAGAAGTGTGAAAATGTACTAGTTAATTAATAGGGGGGTGGAGGGAGAAAGACAAACAACTACTCAAAGGATAATACCTCTATGCATCAGTATGTTCCAGGGTAAATCAGCTTGAGAAGTCTTTATAGGGGTTCATTTCCCATCTAGGAGACATCAATGAAGCCTCAATGAAGCTGCCAAGGGATGAAGTGAAGAAGCACCCTAAGAGACTAGACTGTGCTTCATGTCCTGGAATTCTGCCTGGCTTGAACAACTCTTCTTTGACTTCTTTTGGGGAAAGGGTTAAGAAAGATTGAGTTTGGACAGATTTATTATCATACCTTGAAAGTGAACTCACCAAGCAAGAAGCAGGAAGAAAGGAAGACTAATTTGTTCTCAAAGACTCTTGATTAGAACAGATATTTTCAATTATGTATGATTGTTTTATCTGAATATTATAAGGATCAAAGTAATTAAATCTGTCAGTCAGATCAGGTCTCCATCTCACATCTGGAAGAGGAAAAACAAACAATTGAAGGCAAGGTGCTGTTCTCAATTACAGTCATCTAGGTAAATAATAATTATATGGTTTGCTCTTGTTAATGGATAAACCTCAGGATGATCCACAGAAATGGCCTATTAGAAACACTGGTTTGTGAATTTAAGTTTAGACATCAATAAGTTACATTTCCTAAAAGAAACACCCTGTCAGAACTGCTTGTGTTATCTTTTCTTTTACCAATTTGCTTCAGCCCTAAATTTTTTTTTTACATCTCATATTATTCTTTTACTCTCTATTTTTAATTTTAGAGAAGAACCAAATGTTTCTACAAGAAATTAGCTTTGTGATTGTCAAGTTTTTGGCAGTAATTAATTTATAATTTTTGGTTCTGCCTAATAAGTATCTTGAGCCACAGATCTTCAGTGCACCAGAGGAACCTTTATAGCTAAGCTTCAGACTTCTGGTTTGTAACTTATATTCAGTTTTGCCCCTGATCAGGTGTTAAGATAATAAGACGTGACTGTTGGCAATTAGAGAAGGTGCCAACTTAGAATCTGTCTCCTGCTCTATTGCATAAGAGTGAAAGCTGGCAAGAGTTGTCAGCTACCAAGCACATACCATATGAGTTACAGCACAGAACTCTGCCTGAGAAGAGGTTTTTATGTTACCTTCATAGCAGTTAGAACCAGAATTTAATGAAATGGAGATTTTCAGGGCTCTAGCAGTTTTCAACCAATCATTAGGTTCAGAAATTAACAAAACAAAACTAAGAAAAATGACCCATTATCATTAGATTTAAGTAGCTATGATGTACTAGCAAGGGAAAATATGCATGGGTCCACAAACTCATGAGGCTGAGGATCTGAGCAACAGACTCTTGAGTCAGAGTAGAAGAAAGAGTGCAACCACCTGAAGCTACATCAATCACAGCCTCCCACGACCAAAGCCTTCTCCTCCCTCCTCTTCCATATTTCCAGAGCACAGACTTCTCCATACTGCTGTCAGACAATCAGAGAACTTGTCATTAAATACTTTCTTTCTACCATAGCAGAGATCTGCTCAGCAGCCTCTTCAACATGGGGCTGGCAAATCAGCTCTGATAACCTCATTCAACTGACCAGGAATCCTCTGTCAAGACTTTGCTCTACCCTTGTGTCACAGGTATGAACAAACAGCCCTTGCTTCTGCAAAAATTACCAGGGTATTATGCAGGCTCTTGGAAACACCCATTCTTCACATCACACAGTCCTGCTAAGGACGGCAGCCTAGTGGAAAAGAAAACAAAATCAAACACTCCCCCGTTTAGTGAAACTCAAAGGTTTCAATGTGCCCACCCACAATGAGGCCAATCCCAACTTGTCTGAATTCAGAACTGATGTTGGACTCACACAAAACGAGTAGGTAAACTTGGCACCTTGCTGCTTTGCAAAGACTTAAGGCAATCAGCTGGATGCTCTTCTTGGGAGACCATGCAGCATCTTTGAACACATCTATTGGAGCAGAGGTCACCTTGATATGTAAATAGCCTTTCACTGCCTTTCAGAGTTTCTCTGTCCCAACCTATTTAAATAGGAGTTAAAGGTCCGTTCTGATCAGTTGCTATAGCTTACAGCAGAACATAGACTGTCCAGCTTCTCCACTGCTGCTTCTGTTAAGCCCAGTAACTTCAAAACTGGGTTGGTAGTTACTGAATTTTCTGTGCAGATGACAAGTGATGTGGATTTACTACTTAATAAAACTAATTACTTTATTAAGCTTTCTAAGGAAAGAAAAAAATTGAAAAAAAAAAAACCCAAAACCAACAAAAACCCAAAACTTAACCTACAGCAACAAGAAAAAAAAAACATCAATAACTAAAAGACCGCCTGCAATTTAATATTCACAGATTTTTGGCTTCTGTGTCAGGGATTGGGTCCTGCAATTTCTTCATCTTCTCCAAGTTAGGCATCCAATTTTTCTGCCTGCACATCTGTTTATTGGCAATACTTAAGTCACCCCTTAATCCTTTTTGTCATAAAGTTTACCTAGCTCCTGTATTATCTGCCTGCAAGGCATATTTACCATATGTGAAACTGAAACCAAATTTAAACTATAGGTATAATGGTCAGAGTCATCAGAAATTAGGCTATTCATATGTAAGATACTTGTAATGGTTTAAAATTGTACCAGAAAAAAAAAAAGAAGGGAAAAAAAAAAAACGAAACCCACCAAAAAAAAAAAAATAAAAGCAACCCTGCTTAGCCATGTAGATTCATTCCTGCGGCAAAGTTTGTAGGAAGAGGTAGGGTTTTTAATTAGACCAACTGATATGCCTGGAAAATAGCAAGCACGTGCTTCCAGGCACATGAGCCCTTTGTCAGGTCTGAAATACAAGAGAAACGCTTCAGGCTAAATACAGGTTGAGAACAAGCTGCTTTGAGTCTGACTTTATTATGTTAATCAGTCAATTTGAGAGGAAGGTGTGCTTTGTGTTGTAATTCCTCAGCTCATTACATGTGGAAGAGTTCTTAAATTCCAACGTGCTGATATGCTTAGGACACATTTTATTGTACAGCTGGCTCATCATTCAGCCTAATAAGGAAAACACCCAGGAAATGAAACCGAGTAAGAGCAAAGGGCACTCGATGCCTATCTGTGTCTGGTCACTGACACTGCATTTGGGAATGTGGACCAGTTCGGTGACTCCAAATACCTCCCTTCCCCTCCCATAACAACATTGCCTTTATTGGAAATAAAAGAGAGGTTAAGGAAACTATTTCACCAAATATTGGCTTTGCAATAATCCAAATGGACAAGCCTACATTCACTACACTGGCTCCACTGACATTAATTGCACAGCAACAGAGTTCGTGTATTTCAAGGGCAGGAAGACCCATTAGATCATCTGCTCTGACCTCCTGCAGAGCTGCACATTGTATTATTTAATAAAAAACAACCGTACTGAGCAGGTGCTCCAAGCCAGACCCCTTAGTTTCTCATTCAGTTTCTAAGATTCCTATTCTTTTCCACAGTAACTTAAATCTTTGCATGTTGCAATGCTATACAATAGGCAAACAATGTCCTGACCTGAACTCCTTCAGGGTGTCAGTATCAGAAAAGCAAATATTTAGACAAATGGTTGTGATAGTTAGTGTAAATAATGAAGTAGTAACAGTGAAGCAAAGATATTTTCTGGAGGTTTAATGCCCAGCTAGGAGGAGCTGATGCTCTGAACTGATTTTGGTCAGTTAATAAATGTCTTGCTATTGTCTATAAATAGATTATTGTAGCTATTTTTATATCATGAAAACAGAAAATTAGGTATACATTTACAGTCCTGTGGCATATGGCTCTGTTTCTGGATCGCAATTACCACACATATCATGCAGAATAAATGTTTGCACCCTGACTGGTTGAATAATTTCTCCAGAATCCATCATACCATGTCAAAATTCCTCATTGGCTTATGAATCTCGTTTTGCATGACCCATTGCTTTCCTGAAAATAGGAAAAAAGACAGATGAAGGAAGGCCTTTGTCTTGAGGTCCCATTTCTGTCTCTCTGAGTAATGTTACTGTGGGACCTAAAGGTCATCTGGCAACATTATGGGAATATTCAATTATCCCTGGGAAATGCCATGTCCCATTGCTGTGGCACTGATGAGCAAACCACATAAAACTAAAAAATGAATTTGAAAAGCAAACCCTTAAAGGCTTGGACAATTCTGTGAGTATAGTCTTGAGAATTTTTTAGTGCCTTTGCCAGGAAAACTGTTTTACAGACTTTCAGTGTTATGCCTATCGTTTTGATGTCTTCTTTTTCCCCCATCCTTGCCTAATCTTGCTGGTCACAGGAAGCAATGAAACAAACAAAAAAAAACCCAAAAACATTGTCTATTAAAGAGGCACAAACTGCAATTGTTACAAATCCCTGCAACATTTTTGGAACTGGTGCATTCTTGCATTTGAGAAGCGGTCCTGGAAAATCTGGTAACTTCAAGTCCTTTTAGATTAAGATTAGGCAGAGCTCTTCTACACCTTGACCTGACCCAATACTGCACATCACAAATTGGAAGGACCAGAGTCCTTTTTCTGCATAGCTTCCCTTCTTTAGTGTCAGACTGCATAATGATCTGTGACAAAACAGGACAACTTTGAGCCTATTTCTTGTCCTTTTCCTCAGAACTGGCCAGTTCAGTGCAGTGGTTCAACAGTAGCTGGCAACTCAATATCATGTGCATCTCACTCCACCACCCAGTGGGAGGGGGAGGAGAATTGGAAAAGAGAGAAGGCAAAATCCTTGGGTAGAGATAAAAACAGCTTTAATAATTTAAATATATAATAATAATAATAATAATAATAATAATAATAATTGTAATGAAAATGGAGGAATCAAAATTAAAGGGAACTAAAACTGAAGAAATGCAAGTGATACACCATACAAGTGCTTACCAACTGCTGACCAATGCCCAGCCAGGCCCTGAGCAGATACTAGCACCTCCTGACCAGTTTTGCTCAGTTTATATACTTATATTCTGTGGTATGGAATATCCCTTAGGTCAGTTCAGGTCAGCTGTCCTGGCCACACTTCCTCCCAGCTCATTGTGCACCTGCTCACTGGCAGAGCTTGGGAAATTGAAAAGTCCTTCCCTGAGAGTAAGCACTGCTTAGCAACAACTGAAACATCAGTGTGTTATCAACATTATTCTCATACTGAATCCAAAGAGACGGCACTGTACCAGTTACTAGGAAGAAAATTAACTCTATCCCAACTGAAACCAGAGCATTCAGCTCCAAAGCTCAAAGGCAGAAGGGATGGAAAAGAGATGCAGTCAATACTTGTCTCTCAACATTAAGACAGCAGTTCTCAGTTTAATTTCAGGATAGCACAACTGAGCTCTTGGAAACATATATGTTCCTATCCTGTGGGCACAGAAATATTTGTCATTTTTATAGATGGCTGAAATATATTTGGAAGCTCCAAGACTGTGGCCATCCTCTATCAAAGGCTGTTTCATAACAAAACACTGTAGCAGTCCATTTATAGAAACAGCATACTGCACTCTGGCTGCTGTGGGTAAAACCAAACACCCTCCCTGCCTTCCTAAAACAGTAGAAACAACAAGACCTTCTTCCAGAAGGGCCATTTCCATAAAAGAAATAAAATTAAAGAGGAAAACATTGTACTGAAGGAAGAAGTTGGGGACACAGAAGCAATGTTTTCAACCCAAAATTGTCACGTGAACAGGTGGTGGATGTCAGAAGGCAGTGACCAGGGGAATACTCTGTGGCTATGTAATTTGCTAAACTGAGGTGGACACAAGGAAGAAAGTTGAGGGAGGACAAGCATTTATTTTAGAAAGGAAATTTGAATCCCATTAGAATGAACACAGTGGAATGAATCCAGCCAAGAGAAGTGAAATGGGGGTCATAAATAACAGTAATCACAGGTCAAGCAGCAAGGTACTGCTGCAAAACCCATCTGAGTAGTAGATGGAGGCTTCCAAAAGCACTTAACTGTGAGCTGTCAAGGACTCCAGGCTCCCAGGACCACCAAGGATGTCTGTAAGTATCTAACTTACACTCAAGACACTACTTGACATCTCTTCCAGCTCTTTCTTCTAGTCTTCTCATTTGATCTGTGACTGGCAGGAGTGTCCAGATCTACCTCTTCAGTGTTTTACAGAGCTGATAACACACATTTCCAATCTCTGCAGGATACAAGCTCTTCACTGCACCACTCCTTTCCACTGTGATAATTCCATTCCCACTAACACTGTCATAACAGTTTTGAGTATGCTTAAATATGACTATTTCATTCTCCACATGATACCCAGAGAGAAAACTTCTTTATTCTCTGGTTCAATATCCCCTGATACAGGAAAGCATTTCTTTATTGGCAAGCATTACATATTACAACAGCAAAAGGAAGCTTATCTAACTTTACAACACAGACAGGAGAAAGTATGTTGAGTAAATGCACAAATATGTAAAGTTTTAACAGAATTCATTTTCCCAAGTGTAATCATACAAGTTTATTACTTCCATACCAATCCATTAGAAACTTTGTGGATATACAGTTGACCAATAAGTTTCAAGAAGTTTGATTCAACAAGATGCCTGTGGCATCTATCTGCTGTACCACCTTCATGTTTACATGAGTGGGTCTACGGAGTGCCCTGCAGGACAAGTCCCCTTCAGAGTGTCACTGACAGGAGTGACAAACATTTGTATATCAATACAAACACATACACTACGTGCTTCTTTTTCCAGATTTCTCTCTTTCACATTAATAAATAACGTAAGAAAACTAGTGCTGTCATAATGCTACCTCTCCTGTATGATCAGAAAAAAAAAATCAAACAGATACATAAATAAGTTTGCAAAAACATGGTGATTTCAGTGGCAAATAGTAGGTGGGTCTGTCTACCACCGGCTGTTTTTTTTTTTTAAATGGTCCATTCTTCATCCATACCAAAGTCATAAAAAATACCACTCAGACCATATCAGTCTATAACCAGATTCACCAAGAATAAAATTAAACAAAACATATAGGTTTTCTATGGCATCTTTTACTGAGAGATGTTCCCTCTTGAAGGAAACCTAAACTGCTAAGGGCCTGAAAGGCATTATTATTCTTACAAGAACTTTCAGTCTGAGAAGCCATCCTTCATCTTGGGAATTTATTTCAGATGGGGACCAAGCAATAATTGCCATCCTCCTCCACAGACTTATCTCGTAATTAGAAACATGTGCACAGCTGGAGGGGTGTGAGGTTGGGATAGGACTGGCAGTGGAGATGTGCACGTTCAAGAGCAGATGGAGCACTTGTTTTTATTAAGAAAGAAGAAGTAGATTCAAAACACCTGGCAGAGAGGTGCTTGGTTTTCCCTTTGGTCTTATGAAAGCCATTGTGACAGTGAAGGCATTTACATGTAAAACAACTCAAAAGTAAGGGGAAAATGTAAAAAAAAAAAATAGAAACTAAAGAACTTTCCATAATAACTGTGCTTTCCATAATAACTGACAGACTGGATAG
This sequence comes from Anomalospiza imberbis, assembly GCF_031753505.1. NCBI lineage: Eukaryota > Metazoa > Chordata > Aves > Passeriformes > Viduidae > Anomalospiza > Anomalospiza imberbis. The sequence continues at coordinate 15,181,217 of NC_089687.1, forward strand.
TTTCAAAGCAGAACTGATGCTTCTCAACAGCACTGCAAATATGTCATTTTAAAATACAAAGTTAACATTAGGTTTATTTGGAAAAGGTGTATCAGGTTAGTGTTTTAGAAGTAATCTAACATAATTTTAGAAAAATCCATTAGTCACTATGGAGGCTACATCTTACCAATGTCCACACTTACAGAGTGACCCTGTGTTTATCATTCCATACACCAAGAGACACCTCAAAAAAAATAGAGTGAATATAAAACAGCCGAAGGTTTTGAGAAGCATACCAGTGGTTTTGAGAAGCTGTGCACCAGTTTCCTGAGGTTGAATATAGTTTATCATTGGAAAACAGAGCAGATTTTTATCAACTATTGAAAATAACTGGGAAGCAGTGGTAACAGAGATAATGAGTTCCATTCAAGAGTAAAGGCTGTTTCAGAAATTCTCACTTTTACAGAAACTTCTGTCATACAAAGATTTCTGTAAAATGGCAAACACCATCCTCAGAGGAAGTGCTGAGCAAGCACATTTGATGAAAAAGCAAATGATAGAAACTAAAAAAAAAAAAAAAAGAAAAACCAGATTCTGAGTTTTTTTTCCCAAGTTTTTAATCAGATTACCTTGGTTTTTTAAAGATCTATTCAAAACCACCATACTTTGCAAGATGATCCACAAATACTGGCAAAAACAAGAGCATTACAAATAGAAAATATTCAGCATGTTTTGATCTTACCCCTTTTCTAGCCTGGCTGAAAAGACACACACCATAAAGAAGTGATGACAGTAATGACTAAGACTGTTTTAGGGACAGGTGGGAAGAATAAAAGGATGTTTGCTCCACACCAATACTCTGTAACCTCTGAGCCAGTTCCCTGAGCTAACTCTAGTTCACGTACTCATAACTTCCTGTGATTAATATTGCACATTTCTTTGTCCTTATTACTGACCAAGGCCATAAATCCCAATTATGGAAGACAGTTGAGTTCAAGCTGCTGCCATATTTCAGAGTAACCCTAACGCTGAGGTTACCAGAGGTCACCTTGGCCAGAAAGCAGGACTATTGCACAGTAAGTCTATATCTTCACTAGTCAGCTGCAATGTCTTTCAGGCTGATTGAGCTTTGATTACCCCCTATCAGACCCATAAGCCACATTCTTCTCTCACAGCCAGGGACAGAACCAAGATACATGATCTCCTGTCTTGTGACTTGTGAAATGCACTGGCAAAGTACGTGTCAGCCCCTTCTCCAGAGGCTAAATGAAGTAGCAGCCATTCCTACCACTCATGCAGCTGAAGGGAAAGATGTAGTAGGGGAAGAGAGAGCCCTCTAAATATATGACTTAGCCCAGCAGTTGCCCTGCACAAACGACAGATATTATTATTATTATTATTATTATTATTATTATTATTATATAAACTACCCCCTACTTTTATGCAAAATCTAGATGTACCCATTTAAATGCACCAAGTCTCTATTGCAAGCTTGTAGATGTAACAATATCAGGGTTCTGGTTAATGATAGGTACAACTGCCTCGAGACACACCTAACAACTCTCAACTTTTAAACAGTTGTTACCAAAATACAAAAAGAACACAGTTTAAAAGAAAAAAATAACTTTAATTCTTCTATATCTTTGCCTTTCAGGGCATTATCTTCATCATGACACAGTTTCAGAATTTAGAGTCCACTGGAAGGAGATACCAAAAAGTTTAGCATGCCCCAGTTTATTCAGAGCAGCCTGAGAAGGCAGTTTCTCTGGCGAGAAGATGGAATCCCTCCATTTGACCTGCATTTTCAGGCATGTGCTCACATAAAAGGGATGTTAACAATTCTTTTATGTTTTCCAAACTCCTCAACAAGGGTCAGTCAGTGTGCAGAGGAGACTGGGCGCTGGCAGTCTGGACAGGCTTCTTCCATCAGAACTAGACACTGCAAGGAGCTCCCTACAGGAGCGTGCCTCCCACAGGTACATTCCATAGGCACTGCCTGCAGGACGAGTCACGTTTCTGCCTGGGAATTCTGATCAGAAATATGGGATGTGTAAGTTTGGGTTTCACATCATGTGACACATTCAATGAAATTCAAATGTGAAGAAGTACCTTCTTACTAGACAGAGTCCAGCCCAGAACTGAAAGTCTCAGATGAAAAAAACCTTATAACAGACTAAAAGCAATGCAGGGAATTAAAAAATCATGCCACTCTCATCCCCAGAAACAGAGCATATATATCTAAAAAGGTTTTAGCCTTATATCGAGGAGTTGGAATGAATCATCAAACAAGTATATAGGCATATTACACACCTTGGATGCAGGATGAATACAGTTATTTACCAGGACATCTAGAGTTCCTTAAGTGAAAGGCTATAGAGGACAGTGCCCCTGCCTTGTAGATTTTACTGGTATTCGAGCTATGTATCCCACCTAATTTCATCCCATTTGCTCTATTTATACCCCTTGAAACAGAAGGCTCAGCATGCCCTACAGTCACTAGAGATCTGGAGACAGGAGGGAATATTCCCTTAATTATCCTATATCCCAGTGGTATATGTCACAAGCCAAAGTGCATAAAGCTCCTGGCCTGATTACCATTCACATGCTGTGTGGAATTTATTAAATTCCTTATCCCACAGCCATTTAATCAGTGGTATTATTGGAATGAGATATTTACCCCACTGGGTGGTATGGACTGGGGCAGGAAAACATGCCAGGAACAGCTTTGCTGATGCCTATTTATAAAGACTGTAATTTTCTTTCCCCCTCCCTTTCCTCACTAGGACCAGTTAGTCAGAGCTCCAGCAACAGAGCGGGGCTTATTCCGTGTCTAGTTTTCTGCAATAAATCTTTACTCCTGATGCGTTTTGATCCACAGCCAGTTTAATCTGCCTATTGACTGTTAAACTCTATTTATTGTTTTCCTGGGATCTTTAAGAATTAAGCCTTTCTTTCTTTCTCCCTCTCCCAGATCCAGGTTGGATTTTTTTGAAAGGGATTTGGAGCTGGGCTGAATACCTGAGAAAGCCATTTCTTCCTCAAAACAAAGCTCTCATGGCATTACCCATGGCCACTGCCCCCAGCCTGTCTGGCTTATCTGCTTTAGACAGAGCTTATCATTCAGTCTTCTTGCTTGGACAATCTCCAGATTCCCCATTCAGTCTCCTCACTTGGACAGTCTTCAGATTCCTTGCTGAGATTGCAAATTGTTACCAGCTATTGTTGTTATTTACATTTCAACCATGGCCTTAACTGTGACTTGAACTCCAGAGCAATGCAAATTGTACATGCGCACAAGGGGTGACACTTTCCTTTCCTAACACCAAAGGACAACCAAACACCTAAAATAGAGGGGCAAGACACGTGAATCAGTCTGTCTTTCTCCCCACTGATGTGCAGGGAGCCTAAACAGCTACCTTACAGTTGACTTTACAGAAAAACATCCTAGCCTCCATTCCCATTTTTTCTAGTCTAAATTGAGTGTCCATAAGTAAGTAACATTTTTGCTCTTTTTCCATGGCTATTCAGCTTTCTACATTAAATATGCCTTCATCCAGAATAATCCCTGGAGCATGGCTATGTTCTGTCCTGAGTTCATTTACCTTCATAAAACCATGAAGGAACAGGGGTAAAAGGGATGGAGAAACATCTGGTTAGCCAACATATGGGATACAGGAGCAATGAACCTTGCATTTTAATAGGTATGTCTCCACCTGCACAAGATTTCCAGCTTCTGCACCAGTAACAGCTCCAGAGAGGGATAAATAATTAAGACAAGAAGGCTGAGGTGGAAAATGGCTGTGATATTTGCTTTCCTTAAGAGCACATTAGGGACATGCATAAAAATCAGACACGGTTGGGTTTGCTATAACTGAACTTTGACTGACCCCAGAAGCCCTTTTAGCTGAACAGACTGGTGAACCTACCCCTGTAATCTGAAAAAGCAATGATTACTCTTTGGCTAGGCCTAAGACTGTGACTCTCTCTTGTTTGAAACACAAGAACCCTAAACCCCTGTGACTCCATGACTTCAAGCTTCAAGGGGCCATGACCCATGTGTTACACAGCCATCCCACAAGAGCCTGCATGCTCCTATGGCTACTACCACACCGAGGCATTTGCCACTCTAGCATGTTAGTGTGGTGAAATGATAACTTGGATCTAGCATCTGGAAAAGCTTAACCATTGCAGCAAACCCGGCATGATTCCTATTGCTGTACTGTATTTTTGGGGGGGAAACACATCATGAGTTTTCATTGAAATAGCTTCCTCCATGTAAAAAAGTTATATGGTTTACAATGATGAACAGTTTCAACAGGTGGCTGACATCTTCAATTCCAAAGGAAGGCAAGTTTGAAGAGAGTCAGATCTAGAGGAGATCTTGAAGGTTAGACAGATCTGCTTGCTGAAATGTACACTAAGATTATTTGAGTTTCCCCAAGAATACAGTATGTGGTATTCAAGAGGTCTTGTTTAATCTGAAAACCAAGTGATGCTAAAGTCCTTTTTTGTTTTCTGTGAAGCCAATTTGAAATCAAATTTCTGACCCTCCTGCTGTCAAAGAGCCCAGCTGAGAAAGAGTACATCAGAAGCTTATGGGCTTTTCACCAGTACATCCCTTTGTACCGACACCAACACTGATCAGGTTTCACACCCATAAGAACAGGCTGGAAGACATCCAAGAGCTCAGAAAAGTGGTTCCGAGGACAGCTTATTAGAAAGGTGCAGTGTAGCTGCAAAAGAAACTATGGTGACCTCTTGAAAGTTGTTCACAATATTGTAGCTCGTGGCATGCTTTAATCTTGGATCAAAATGTCCCCGCTCTGTGCGAACAAAGATGACAGAGATTATGTAAGGAGTCCAGGATAAAAAGCAACAGATGCAAATTAACAGAAAAACACCAAACACAGTGTCTGCCTTTAGCAGTAGCTCCACAACTACCAAGAATGCCAAAAATAAAGTGAACATCAGTGTTTTATCTCATTGTTTCCAAAGCAGGGAGTTACAAGAACTAGAGTTTATATGACCCTCTTCCATAAGTAGGTAACATACTTTCCTTTCAGGATCTCTGGTTCTATTTCCCATTCTCAGCAATAATTATGCATATGATGGTGGACATCTGAATTGCTCTCTACCTCCATTTCCCCAAACAGTCTCAGGAATAAAACTCAGAACCACGTTTACACACAGTCCATTGCCTGTGTGCCCTCATCACTGACAGTAATGAAGAACATCCAAAATAAATTAACCAAGCTCTGCCCCAAACAGAAGTAAAACAGTTAAAGTTTAACAGATTATGAACTTAATTTATGAATCATGCATTCATCTTTTAAGAAACTCACTGTATGACTGGATCATGAAAATAAATTGATTCTCAATATAACCTGTGAGATAAATCAAATAGCAATGAATAATATCAATAATAACACTAATAATATACTAAAAAATGTCTTGGATTTCAAGCAAAACAGAGGAGGTATTTAAAAGAAGTGTCTACGATATTCTTTCCACCATTAGTCAGGGTACCGAAGAACTAACTTAATACCCTCCTGAAATTTCAAACTCTGCATATTCTGGTGAAACCTTACTCTATTGGGAAGGTGTTTATGTGTGAAAAGAAGAGACACATTAGTTGTTTTCAGCTTTAAGATTTACAGGATGGTGACATCAGCCCTTCACACTCAACTAGGGACAGATTTTTTGGAGGTTTTTGCAATATTTTTACTGTGCTCTGATAAAATATATTGCATACCTTGCAGCTCTAACAGTTCTTTGATATATGCTAATAAAAATCCAGAGGTGTGACAGTAGCTATAAGTCTATTGCATAAGTGAAGTGACAAATATTTTCTTGCTCACTCACAAACCATCAAAAAATAATTTATTTAAATACTACAGGTTTCTATGAATATTCAAATTATTAAGTAAGCTGTAACTAGCAGTTTCCAATACTAGCACTGCTGATTCTGCTGATTCTGTTATCCCTAAATGATAAGCTGGTCACAGAAAATAGTCACAGTTTTTATTGCAATTTTTGGACAATATTTGTTGAGAAAATAATTGTGAACATCTGTCCTGACTGGTCAGTGACTGACAGATCCACAGCAAACCTCAGACATATTTACAGCTAAGGAGGTTTCCAAATGTAGAATGGTTTTCTGGGAGTAAACAGGCTGGCCGGTTGCTCGTGAGACACAGCTGAGAAATGCACTACAGGTCCGAGCCTATAAAACCTTCGGTGACCTGCAGAACATAGACATGGAAACCATATCACAGGAAAGCCCCAGTGCCACATAAATGCTGTCTGAATAAGTTTACCTAATTGCAAATCAGAGCTGGACACTAAAGAGGAAGGGTCTTTTTGTGGTACTACTGCATGGAAATGAAATAGAAAAGAGCAAGCTGTGAGGCTGATAACCTGCATACAGAGTCACTGTGGGAATACTGCTCCTGCCAAGCAAGGACAGGAAAGGAAAAGTGGCCTTGTTTTTAGGATGGAGTTTGGAATTTGGAGACCCATGTTTGGGTCCTGGTTTTGCTGAAGCACTTCCTAAGTCTAAGCAAGTTCTTCTGAGAGGACATGCAGGCACAGTCAAAAATGAAGTTTTAGCACTTTTTTACTTCTGGGATATACCGCTGTCATGGCTAGAGAGATGCTTGAGTGTCAGGCAGTGAGACCAGAGAAATCTTATCACATTCAAGCAATCCATTTGTTCCAAAACTAAGTCAAAACTCTTGGCTTTTAAGTGAACACATTTTCTTGCCAGGCAGTTTCAGCAAAATGGAAACCTTCAGAGTGAGGCAGAGCTGGAATCAGTCAGAGAGGTGTAAAGAGAGTTTGTAAACGTGTCCTCCCAATTACATTGCCATTTATAGAGAGCCAAACAGAGTGACCAGGGTAGCTGGGCAGCATAAACATGTATCTCACATATTATAAAGCACAACACTATACTAGGAAACGCCAGTTAGGATTAGGAAACCCAAATTAGTTTCATGCATTGCTTTAAGAAGACTTTGTGATCTAGCATTCAGCTCCAATACCCATCTTTTAATAATGAATAGGAATTATCTGCAATCTGGAAAACCTGCTTAAAGGTGAAAGAAATGCAGGTTTCTTTTCCTACATTATAGCTTGATCTCATACGATGCAGGGGAGAACGTGGGGCATAGGGACAATATCAGAAGACTCCTTACTTCAGTTATTAGTCACATGCACAGCCTGGATGTTTATCACCTTCCTCCTCCTTCCTCCTCCTCCCTCCCCTGCTTTGTCCAGTCTAGAGGTGAAGTGCCCTGGTTTTGTTTTGTTTTTCCATCAGGGAGGGTCAAGCATTTTTTAGCTACAAAGCAGTTGATTCCCGACCCCTTGAAACCACTGCACCGAGGTTAACTGCCTCTGTAACTAAGGTTTCTCAACTCGTGCATTGCAAAACCAGGGGAGATAGGGGAGGAGAAGGGAGTGAGGGGTCAGAAAGGCAATCAGGGGTGTTTGTAAGGCATTTAAATGTTATTACAATCCAAGGCCAAGAAAATCTTGCTATTCTCCTCCCTGTACCACCTTCAACTGCAAGGTCAAATACTCCCTGCCAAGATCTCAGAAAACCTGAGCACAAACATGTTAGAGAGACTTCACCATCCTATCACCAGCAGATTTTTCACTCTTACTTTTATGGGGAGTCACAAAAATGATTGACTTCTAGAAAGGGGTTATGACCTAAGAAGGCTGAGAAATCTTATACTTGCTGAACCAGAAATTAGGGGCTAGTCTGAGCCCTAATTCAGTGGAATGCTATTAAATAAGCCATGGAGATATTACAGCTGAAGAATTAATTCCATATTTATACACTCCCATAACTTTTTAACAGGAGTAAAAATTGAGATGAAATTGCACAGGCGATTAAGCATTTTTCTGAATCAGAGTTTACTTGTTTGTTGTTGGATGTTTGTTTGTTTGGGTTTTTTTTTTTTATTTTTAGTCATACCAACATGAGAACATGGACAAAGTTCTCCTAAATGTAAAAGGAGCTAAAAGAAAGTATATGCCTCCATTTTCTAGGAAGTGAATGCAGGGACAGAGTGGTATTAAAACTCATATATTTTAATTTAGTAAAAGTCACAAACAGATGCTACTTGGTGGCACCATCCCTTTCTGACTTGTAAAAAGTCTTGAAAATAGATGTCTAAGATACATCTAGAATTGTGATAGGTGCATCATATCAATACAAGAAGATCTGCAACCCCATTTGAGCACCATTCTCAGGAGCAGCAAGTGAAGAAATTAAATTCAGGGGATTGCTGTCCCTTCTGACAGGGAAATTTCTGTGCAGAGCACCATCTTCTTAGATGGATGCCTGGCTCTGGCAGGTCTCCATGAAGCACCTCAGGGGTCTTTCCACAGCTATGCAAGGAGCACTGTGGATCATGCAATTTAAGCCTGGAAGTGGCTCAATGTGGAAAAGGTAGGAATTTTCAAAGGCTTTTTCTTCCTTGCTTGCAGCTTCTCCTCCCCTGAATGTCAGCTGAGAAAATTTTACATGCTGCTCTGTTATTCCTTTCACAGGGGCTTAAAATAGTCTAAAGTGCTTGCATTCAAAGATGGGTAGGACCTTGTTGAATCCCCACCTCAAAGAGCCTAAACCAGCAGTTTAAATTAATTAAGACTATGAGCCTCTTCTATGGCCCCTTCCCATTCTTCACCCACCTTTCTACCCTGGAGCCAATCCAGTCCCCTCCCCTTCATCCTGGTTCATTTCAACCCTGGAAGAAAGGGAGGGGATGTCAGTCATGGGAAACATCACTGCTTCCATGAATAGACAGCTGGCACTTTCAAAGAGGGAGCTGGAGACACAGAGGAACATGGGGTCATTTGTTGTAGCCTCTGCTTCAGCAGCCTTTAGATTGCCCCAGATTTGGCAAAAAATCACACCTTGGGCCAGGATGTGACAAGACGCTTGCTTCTCCATCTGCTGAAACAAGGATGCCTGTTTGCTGCCCAATCTGCTGGCCCTTTTGCACAATTCCTTTAGAAACCTGCTGCACATCTGTGAGGGGATGCACTGAAGTCATTACCAGCAGACTGGAAAATGTGCAAAGGGTAGTATTGTCTTCTGGGCTGCTGCTCCATTTTGAGTGATTTGCACTTTAAAGAGATTTGAGGCTTCTTGAATGTGTTCATCTTTGTAAAATTATAACAACTGACAGTGCAAAGAGAGGCAGAATGATTCCATTAGGGCAACACACACACTAATTTCTAGCTGCATCCAGCAAGTTACCGGGGATTGGTAAGAGTATCAGAAGAGTCCTTCTGTTCATTATTTCGGTACCTGCAGATTCTAGTGATACATGAGTGCTAAAGCACAGACCAGCTTTTTCCTCCTCAACCTCCCTAAACTGATAGAGTGCAGCAGTCCTCCCTTGTCCCACCTGTAAATTGCATCCTTCCCCTCCCTAGCTTGTAAATTGTGTGCTAACTCTTCATTTCTCTTCACTTCTTGTGACCCTCTGGGAGAGCAGCTTTGGGCATCTGCCAGAAATCACAAACCAGGCTGTGTGAATTTACTTGTAAAAGTGAGCAGCACATTATCTCTGTGGCATTTACTACCAAAGTGTGTGACTCTTCAGGTAAACATGGGAATCCAGGCTCTTTATCTTCTGTGCTGGAGGTCGTTTTCAAAGGGCTCTCAGAGCCTCACTGTCAGTCTTTGAAGCCTGGGATGGAGCCAAGGGCAGGAAGGTTTGGTGCAATGGGAGTGCTTGGCAAGTAGAAGAAAGGTTACTGTACACCAAATAGAGTATCATGAGCATTACCATTTGTCTTTTAGGCAGAAATGGGCTGCAGAAAGAAAAACAGATGAATTTCTATCTTCTGATTCAATCTATTTGTGGTATCTGTAGCCTGAGGAGAACAAGCTGATGCCACTGTCTTTGTCCCATCTCATGGGTTACCGCATGCTGGGAAAAATGATGGAAAGGTCTGCCTTAGAGTCAATCTCATCTAATATACTGATATTCCTATATGGCAAATCTTCAGTCATGAAAAAGTGTCCGTCTCTGACCCTCAAGTACAAGAGAAGAAACATCAATAGAAAATTATTAAGACAGAGTGTCTGACATCCAGCAGCACTGGGAACTGCCCAGTGAAACTAATTTCTGAGAAATTAAATAACAATCTGTCAACAAAAAGGAACTTGACCACTAAAATGGGATTTAAGACGGAGGAGAGAATCAGCTGGTAGCTGCAAGCACCTTATAAACATCCAATTGCAGGGAGCAAAAGAGAAGGGGGAATTTCTTCTTGCCTAGGGCAATTTGACCACATCCTTTAATAATATCTTCACATTTCAGATGTCTTAATAACAGCAACTTGTGTTCAATGCCTTTCATCCTGGAGGAACCCAAAGAACTTTACAAGTGACTTAGCAAACTATACAACAATATTCACTCCCTCATTCCCCTCAAGGCTGAAAATTGACTGGAATTGGCAAGCTTTCCCTTTGGATTTCCAGTGCTCCGTGGCTATTTCTCTAGGCCATTGCTTTTATATTTTATTTTGCTTTAATAGCAAACTTGATAGCATGGGAAAAAAGGCAGCTCTTTTCTCAAGGAGAGCTGCATGAATATAATCAATTTTAGGGGGTCAAGAAAGAAAGAAAAAGACATTTCTTGTTACCTCAACACAAAAAAAATATCAGTTTTGCTTTCCAAAACTGGAAATTTTGGAATCTGACATTAGGGAGGGGGGCCCTAACATCAAAATAAAAAAAACCCACTTGAAGAGAACACAGAATATTTCATTTGCTGTGAATTAAAGCCTTTTCTTGATGTTTTCTGAAGGCTGAAGTTGACTCAGCTGTAAAACAAATCAGATTTAATTTGGCAAATGGAAATGAAATTTTTTAAATTTCAAAATGTAGTTTTTCTTTTGGACACAACTTTAAAAAAAATAAGAAAATCCATGTCACCTGGTGCTTTTCTTTGCCCAGAACTCAAAGCAGTGCCTAGACACAGCCAAAGGAGAGGACAAGTACTTCAGTTCCTGCTATCTATTCTTCTCTGTCCACCCAAACTAGCAGCAACACCTTCAGTGGACCAAAATGGACTTTTTCCTCCATGAATTTATTCAGTTCAGCCCTCATTAGATCTGCGTAAAGTTTACTGTTCACAGCATCCTGTGGCCAGGGGTTACACAGCTTTTTGCATTGAGCACAAAAGTATTTTGTTTTGATTGTTTCAGTTTGCCTCTTGGTAATTTTCTAGAAGCAGGAGGCATTGAACCAAAGAATGCACAATCATTCCTTTTTCACCACCACCATGCCAATAACTGCTTTTCTTTTTCCACAGGGAAAACCTGCACGTGCATGGTCTCTTCTCCTACAGAGGTGTTGAGCAGTTGCTTTGCCTCCCTCCTTGCTCTTGAGAAACTATAGTTTCTATACTATTACTGTAGCAGGAGGCTAAACTTTATAACCAAATGTGTACAGGGCATCTGTGATCGAATATATTTTGTTTATGCACCCCAGACTGACCTTCTCACACCACTGTAGAAATAGCTCAGATACCTAAAACACAGACATGGGACAGACACAGCACCTTATTGTACTCGCTGCAGTAGGGAAACACAACCTCTTGGGGTTCATGGGTATGATGAAGGACAACAGAAGACATGCACTTCAGAGAAAATAGCATCCAAATTGTACTATATGCCTACATACAGGCACACATTTTGACTGCGGCAGTGTCCTCTTAGTATAACATCTGAGTGGGTCAAAGTTGCCCACATCCTGTCCCCTTGCTACAAACAGGACTGATGGAAATCAGATTAATTCTTCAGATTAATATCTCTGGTGAACTTACAAGAGACTGCAATATACCTTAAAGAGCTGTTCGATCACAAGATACTGAGCTCAAGAGATGCTCCTCACACTTCTGGAGCAGAGCTGATGAAGGGCAACTGGCCTATAAAGTGAAAAGGAAAATTCTGTCTGTGTTCCTCCCTTAAAAAAAAATTAATTCAGAGGTATTGAGAAACACATTAAGCAGAGTGGAGGAAAAAAGCTTGCTCATCCAGCCTTTATAAGCAGCTGAGCTTGAACTGAATGGGCTTCTACTGTGCTCTTTGTGTAATGGCATACTATAAAAAGTTTATTAGAAGGACAAATTTAGGCATGGCAGGAGGAGAAGAGGGAACAACACCCTGAAACTTTGAAAGATCCATCAGCTTCTTTAGGAGGGAGATTTTAAGCCTTCCCTTACACATTTCTTTAAAGTTTTGAATCATTTCTCTACTGATTGGGCATTTTAGAGCAACAGGAAAAAGAAATACAAAACAAGAAAAAACCCACCCTGGAGTGCAACATCCTTTTCTGAACTCATCCTGAGATAGACCTCAGCTATAGGGCAGTTGGAGCAGGAGAGAGCTACGTGCTCAAAGAGATTCTTCACAATAAGATCTTACTCAGACTTTGTTCATGTTTTCTATTGGCACAGAGGTAACAAAAAGAGATTCAATTTTAAATGGGATCACCAACAAAAAACATAAGCTAAGAATATAGAAAATATGCATCAGCTGCTGAAAAACATATAGAGACTCCTTCTTACTTCAATCACTGTTCCTTTGTTTCAAATCTGATGCAGAGACGAGGAAAGTTCCACTAGTTAAAGCTTTAGGTAGCCAACTTCAGACACCTGTCTTTGTTTTCACAGATGGCAAATATCAAAAGGCAAATCAGCAGCTATGGTGGTTAGAGGATTAAACACAAATTTTAAGACACTGAGTAATCGCTGAAATCCCAAATCACAGGTAATTCAGAAAAATCAGAGTTTCATCTCATTAGTCCCTGTATGTATCGTCTCAAAAATAACAGTTATGCTAATTAATTGCTTTCAGCTGCAAAATGCGTTAAGTGAACTTTTCCCAAAGTGCTGTATTTCAGTAATTAGGATGTCTACTGTACGTAGAGGTAAACCTGGTCTGGTTACAAAGCATGGTGTTACACAAAACCTCTTGTTTCCCTTGAGCTTTTGTCTTGGTAGAAAAGAAACTTTGGTGTGTGCTTCAAGTTGACTTGTTAACGGAATTAAGCCTGTCTTTTTTGAACTACTTCAGCCTGAGGAAAAACAGATTATTTTTTCCCCCCTGAAGTTAGGAACAGAGAACTTGGGTGGATTGCCTGGGTTACCATGCCCTGTCTCCACAATTGCAGCAGCTCTTCAATAGCTTTTTACTTAGAGGGACTACAAATCTTCTACTTCTGATATTTCCACACAGCACAGGCTGCAGGTTTCTCCCAGTGCACAGCAAAAGGGAGACTGTAGAAAAGGGTGGGAAGCTGCAACAACAGCTAACAAAAGCTGTTAGCTGTCCATGAAAGATATTGCAAAAATCCTGTTCTAAAAAAGAAATTTGTCATATGATACTTGGAAAATAGAACTTGTCCTTTTCTACAGAGGAGAGTAAAAGCAGATTTGAGCTGGGGAAAAATTCATCTCTCTTCCCAGTCCCAGCAACTTGATTAACTGTAAGCATCTGAGCCAGACACACCCAAAGCACAATGAGACTGATACAAATAGAGCATGTACATGTGCCCAGGAATGTTCTCTGGCACTGAAATCAACTGGCACCAAATAACTGGACTGCCGCATCTCTCAGACCCCCAAAATAGGCTGGCTACCTGAAAACTGCCTTCTGTGAAAGGTTTCTGGATCAGCCTCTGAACACCACCTGGAAGTAAATTTTGGAGAGTATTAGCTGGCATGGGCAGAATGCTGACAGGGATACCACGTAATGTGTTGTACCATTGAGCAGAAGAATATGAGAATTGTGTGTAAGAATATGAGCAATCGCATTCCAGTGCCTGGAAATATTTCTAATCATTCTTTACTTTTCTGGTATAAATGTGGTGTAAGTCTCTTGGAAACAGTTGAATGGATTTAGTTATGCACCTTATTTAATTTTGTTCAACTTATTAGTAGAATTTTTTTCATTAAACATGCTCACCATCAGTACTTGAGGTTAGAGATCCAAGCTGTTATTACTCAGTATATAGGTTTTGTGGCAGTGCTTGTGTGTGGCCCATAGTATTAGCCTCCAAACATAAACATGAGTAATCATAACAAATTTTCACTCAGTGGTTATTTTGTAATATTTATGTAAAATTTCATTGACCTATAAAATGTTTCTCAGTAAGTAAAATTAATACCCTTGAATAGGCAGGAAGTAGAGCCCAAACAGATTTGAAGAAAAAAAACCAGCCAAGTCATTCAGGCACCTCTCTCTAGTAAACACCAACCAGTTCCATGTAATTTGGCCAACTTCAAATACTTAAGATGGCTCAAATGAGACAACTATGAATTTGGCATTCCTTTGTTAATCTCATGCCCCAGAAGACTTCAGCAAAGCCATTTTCAGACTCTGTGCTCTCGACCATATGTCTTATCTTCATTTTCATTCAAAAACTTTGGTAGCTGACTTGACACTGTCAGAGTACCAATAGCAATAGCTGCCAAAAAAGCCTGGAGGTTCCAGGATGGGAGTTCCCTGAGAAATGAAACAAATAGTCTGGTGGATGCCAGACTCAAATAAATGACATTTGATTCCTTCCAGGTGTGTGTCCTCTACCAGTAAATTCTCCTTATAACAATGCCATTCCCTTCATCTCAAGCCCTCACAGTACCTTCATATTATCACATCCTTGAAGCCCACCACTCCTACAAGTTCACCCCCATGTCTGTTAACTCTTCCATACACCTTCTTCTTCCTTCCATGGTCTTCTATTAGCAGTGGGAAAAGTATCAATATATCATGGCATGTACCAGCTGACTAGTCAGGTAAAAAACTGAGAAAACAACACACCACACACACACGAAAACTACTGAACAGTATTGCAACCTTTTTTCATAACAGGAACTTTTATTACGGTTTTAGCTATACAGAAATTTAGCTCAAAAACAAATGTTCACTAAACTTTCTGTAACTTTTCTCTGAAATCTCCACCTCTGACAAATTTCATATAGCTAGGCTAATGGCTTAAAACTATTGTGAGAATATAAAGGTGAAAAGGTAGACAAGCGGAGCAAAATCATTAAAAATTTGCTCCTTTATGGTTTTATATTCCAGAGATTTTTAAGCTTCTAAATAAAATATATTTGTCAGAAATTCAGCAAGTAAGTAGGAAATGATTAGAGGAAAAGTGATTACCAGATATTGTTCATGAGGTCTCCAAGTAGTCTGTCTCTGTGTGTGTGTGTGTGTGTGTGTACTTGTGTTCATTCCCACCCACCAAGGGACACCTATCTGACGAGCTGTATTAAACCCTGAATCTGATGAAAACTGCAGATGCACTGAAAAGAGCCAAGCCCCAGCATATCTCTCTCTTCCCTGCTGCTCTCTCTGTCCTCAGTTAAATCTGGATGCAGCCTTCTCTTACATATTTCTGGTTATCAATTACAAACAGAAGTCCATTTATTTTCTGGAAAGAAAAATATTTTACATGCAACAAGGAAGTGACTGGTTGGGGTTAAACCACAGAGTTGTCTCTTATGAAGCTGTGTATATAAGCTGCCAGAACAATCAGTTCTGCAATTCTAATGCTTGTAAACTAGGGTTACAATAAACTTTGATTTATATCTGGGAAGGATATTCATGTTGTAACTCTAACTCTGGAAGACATTCATGGAGTCATCTTTGCCTGCAGTTCAGTCTGAGGTCTTGAAGATGCCCTGTGACACATGAACTAGACCAACGTCCTTCATGATCACCCAGGAGGCAGTGACTTATACCTCAATAGCAATTCCAATTTAATTCGAGTGTATTTATATCCAGATATCTTGGTCTTTGTCCTTAGGACTCTTTACACCTGTTGTACTCAATATAATTTCCTTGAAGAAACTGCTCTGGAGGCTGAGAAAAAAACATGATCCTTCACTACTTAGTTGCATTTTAATTAAAAAAAAATAAAATTAAAAGTGAAAATATGAGTCAAAAGGTAGTAAGAGAGAAAGAAACAAATGGAAACAATAGCTTCCTTTACTTTGATGTAGAAACCAAGCAACCCTGGGAAACCTGAATAGTACATGCACTTTGTTTTCAAAGACCTTCAAACAGAGTATGGACTGCAACAGAAGTTATTTTGTCCAGAAGAAAAAGAAAATGCTAAAAATGCTAAAGTCAATATGTGTCAAGGGAACAAGCCTCTCAGTCATAACATGCATGCCAGAGAGCACAGCTGATCACATCTTCTGCTTAAAATAAATAACCCACTGTACATTAGGTTCTGACAAATGAGGTCCAATTGTAATGTTTTCTAACCATTTAAAGATTTATTTCCATAGGGTCTCTACAAATTTTCCTAGCTGTTAGAAGACAACATAACTGGGAAAACTTGTCCTGAACTCATAGCCCAGTTATGACACAGCAGCACACAAACTGTAGTCATCAAAGTGATGTAACAGAGAAGACAAAACTGACATCTGCACACCAATTTCCATACAGTTTATCACTTTGCCCAGACTATTGTTTAGTTTTGCACAAGAGGTACCACTACTGTCTTCCTCTGGTGGTAGAAGAGCTCTGTAATAAAGAAAGCCGGAGTCTGCTGTTTTGGGAGGTACATAACTGCTTTTCACACCCAGGCACAGCACAGCAATTGTCTTGCAGCCTCAGAAGGATGAGCTTAGTTTGCCTTTTTTCAGCCTATCTCAAGATCACAACATAAACTTGAAGTTCCTTTTATGACTGAATATCCCCCATCTTCTCTAGGGCACACTGGAGTGGTATCATATCTGTCCTGAAGGCTGGCCCATAAGAGCTTGTCACCAGGGATGGCTTGTTCCTCCTGTGTGCAAACACAATAAGGAACACATAAAACAGCAGTCTTTGGAAAACATTTTGTTTTTTCCCAGTGAACAGTAGCAGACTACAGTAAATTCAGGAGCCTCCCACCATCCCAGCTTTTTGCAGGGGTCTTTCAGCAGCAGGAAATATTAAGATTCAGGCTAGGCTGGAACCTGTTTGCTACAGAGCAGCCTCACACACACTGATCAGTTAGTTGTTCTTCATACAGCAGAGCTGCTTGTAAAATCTGGTTATATTCCTTCCATCAAAACTGTTCTTGTTCCCTCTGTGAGAAAATTGAAGGTTTGCCTTAATGGAAAACTGCATTGTGAAGGAATCATTCGCTTTCCATAGAGAACACAAACTTTTGTCAGTCACTGCAAGCCTGCCATAAGGACATTTTCAGTGGACAGCCACAGCTTCCAACTAAAACAACATATTTCCACATTTCTTAAATGAAACATTTAATTTCATTTGCTTTATTAAATTCAGCCACTGCCTCTTGAGGTGCCACAGTGTCTTGTGAAAATTGTGGTTTGACAGCTTCACACCCCACTCTCCCCTCTCCAATAGACTCTCTGCCTATGGCCAAAGCTGTGCCAAAACAAAAAACTGCATGCCCCCTAGGAGAGACAAGGCTTTGATAAAGAGCCTCACCCTGAGGAAGACCATATTCAGTTTCTAAAATATTGCTTATTTTGTGGATGGATCCCAACAAGCTACTGATGTGACCTCATCAGCGACAAAGTTGAGGTGAAGGCTCTGTCTTGTTATCTGCCAAGCCCTAAGCTGCTCGGAAATGTCCTGATTTTAGAGCACAGATGGAAATCTCTTTGGAGAAACTTCAGCCAGCAATACCTTCACAGCCTAAAGATGTTGCAGTTGTTGCTCTGTCTGAAAAACTGGGAGAGTGGAAGGGAAACCGATACTGAAAACTGAAGGAAAAAAAAAAAAGCAAAACAAAACAAACAATGCTTCTGGTAAGATGTTCACAGCTTTACAACCCAACTACCTCTTCCTTCTTTGACAAAAGCCAAGCTCATGGGACTTGCCATTGGTGGGCGTTGCTTTCTTTCCACTCACTGCTGTACTGATTAGATGCTAATAAAATGAGTGATGATGTCCATCTTTATTGGGTGGTTCAATTACAATCTCCCTTACCACAGCCCTCCCACAAGAATAGAGCAGAATATGCCAAGGGTTTGACTTTGTTTTTCAGGTTCATAGGGGGTAGGAGGGTTTCTTCCCTGAAAGCAAAAATCTGCTCACTCCCCTGAAAAGAAAATAATCCCCCTTTTCTGAGCCAATTTTCTGCTGATTTTTGGCTCAGTTCCTTGTTCCATTTGGAAGCCATATTGCAGTGTGAGCAAGGAAACAGCCAATAAACAGGGGCTCTGGTATTTGCTTTTCTGGAAGTCCCAGGCAAGACCCATAGCTAAAGTAGTGTGCTCAAGGTCCCAGAAACATCTGCTTTCTTTTCAAAGCTGAAGTATTCTTTTTATTTGTTTTATTGCCCCTCTCTTGCCCCCATAAGCACCTTTGTGCTGTGGAGGGAACAGGGGAGGAAGGGGAGCTCTCAACTATAGAGGCAGAGAAGAGTGAAAACTGAACTCTGCAATCTCTAGATAATTATGCCTGGCACCTAAAGGCTACGGCAGTAATCCTTACATTTCTTTCACACTCCATTGATGGATGGTGTGTTGGGGGTGTGAAGTCTATTTCCCATTTCCCATTGCTGTCCAAGTGCTGGAAATGGAGGATGAGCTTATTAAACCTCAATCCCACTTAGCAGATGTTGTACTTTTTTTATGGGTTTGGTTTTTATTTGGTTGGTTGGTTTTAGTTTTTTGGTGGGTTGGTTGGTTTGGTTTGGGAGGGTTCTTTTGTTAGTATTAGCATATGGCTTTAAAAGAAAAGGCCACCACATGGGTATAAAGTTCTCAGGCTGCATCCAAAGCCTCTTCCATACATTGACCTGGTAAAGAGCAGCTACAAGCTTAAGATTAGAAACATTTTAGGAGCCCAAAGAGATGTGTTGTGTCAATAAGTTTGCTGAGCTCTTGTCAGAGTTTTTAAGGCACTTATGTGTGTGTGCTATTTATATACAGTTATATCTATATACATGAGTACCTAGACAAACCTTGCAAAAAACAGGGGTTGCTGAAGGTTTCCTCACCTTTTGAAGGTTTGTTTTGAAGGTCAGTTCTGAAGTCAGGACTGAACTGATTTTTTAAATGCATGTTATATGTTTGTTCTAGTTCAAACAAAAGTTTAGAGCATTCTTGACTTGTTTGAAGGCCACATGGATTATACAATCAATCACAAAGATCACAAAGGTCTTTTCTGGTTCTGCATGTTATGATTCTAAGAAAATATGTATTTGTGCATCAGTACATATATGCATCTCACTTTTTTTTTGTTGAAGTCATATATGAAAACATGAAGTTTGAAAAGGGATTTTCACTACATTCTCTTGCAGAGAAGCAGGAGAAGTTTCTAATTAATCTAGTCTTAGGAAACAGGGACGATAAGGCATTGAGATGGGTATTTTGTATATAAATAAATAAGATTCGCTATAAGGAACATTGCAGAGATGACCCTTTGAAAGCAACAAATATGCACAGAAGTCATTTGTGCTGAGCATGAAGTGACATAAGATTTTCTCCCAACACTTGCCCGCACCATGTCAAACCACAGATATTAAATTGTCAACTCATGTTAATTCAAACATTAAGAGTACAATCCCTTACCCCATCCAAAATTTATTTTTATGCTGTCAATAGATTGGACATTTGTTCTGCTGACTGATAAACCTGCTGGATTGTTCCTGAACCTGTCTTGTGGAAGAAACCACACAATTATATGATGGATTTCTGAAGCCTAGAAATAATTCAGTGTGCTGGAAGTAGATTCACAAATTGAATTTTTCACTTCAGCTTAAATAGGCTTTTGAACTCAAATTTCAAGGACTTCTTTATTATTATTATTATTATTATTATTATTATTATTATTATTTCTCAAAATACATTCTGGGAGTTTTAAGAGGAAAGCAGAAAGAATTTCTGCACTGCATTTTTTTTTCTTTTAGTCAACAGTTTCAAATTTTCCAGTGACAAATCAAGTTTCAATATTTAAAAAAATATATTTATCACAGAATCATAGAAAAGTTTGGGTTGGAAAGGAACTTTTTTTTTTCAGTTAGGGAGGATTCATATGATTCCTTGAAAGAAGCTCACAGGCAAAGAATACATGGAATGAAGTTTTACAGAACACTGTATCAGTGATTTCCAGAACAGTATATCAGTGATTTCAACCAAAACTTGGAACCCCCTTTCCAGATAGGAAGCAGGAAGATTTACTCAGAAACATTACTGGTTACATGCAGTGTTCAAACACTTACACACTACATTGGTAATAAATACAGAAATTAAATCAAAGTTACAATTCATTGCTCTGGGTAAACTAAGACTATACTAAAAAACAAAACAACAACAAAAAAAACCTAAACTAAAGAAACAAACAAAACCCCCCACCATAACCTAAATCCTGAATTAAAAACTCATGGGGTACAGGAAGCACAATGATAAGGGAGAATCCCAGGACTCTTTCTCCTTAAAATTGCCCTGACATTGCTGTTCTTCTTTGGATATCACCACTAAGATGAAGCTCAATGCCACTGCAGAGCTCTGAAGAACAAAAAATATACGTTTTGGTCTGATTAGAGGTTATTCCCATCAAGACCACCTCTCTTACTTCAAGTGTGAGTACCAAATTGCAAGGATATATCTGAAGCTGTGTCTCTGAACACACAGACTTGGGTGACCATTCTCAAGACCTTCAAAGGGTAGGAAAGATGAAGATCAGCCTTCTGTGAGATGTTTTGCCATGGTCTTCATCTCAGGGTTATATCAGAAAAATTGAAGTTAGATTGGCTTTACTAGTTTGTTTTCAATCAATTCCCAGTTGCTTTTATTAACTTCCCCTCCTCCCTGCTAGAAACCCAACATTTATAGTATTATTTTTCTGATGAAATATTTTCTGCTTTTGGATTATAATTATAGCTAGTCAGAAACCAGAATTTCCTTTCCTTAGGATAATCTGGCATTTGAAAGAGGAGAGTTTGTATTCCAAATTGGAACAGAAAGCCAACATCGTGACATTTCTGGTGAAAAGAACACAGTAAAAATTTCTACAGGGGACCACTGAAATTTTCATTGTCATAAAATCCAAATATGTTGTCCAGCAAATGAGAGCATATTTCAAGAATGTAAAAATAAAAGTTGTGCTTCAGATGAATAATTTGATTCATCTGTACATTCATGCAAATATGTTTGATTATGATCAGATAACCAAAATCCCACATTAACACTTTATATGAGCAAAATGAAAAGGAACAGCACAAGGAAGAGCAGTTATCAAATTGTCATTTATAACCATGTCAAGAGAAAGAGCTATCTTCTTTTCCCATGGCAATT